>NC_052163.1:80843136-81443136 GCF_902713615.1 Scyliorhinus canicula
CACCCCCACACCCCTCCACCCCCCCCCCCCCCCCCCCCCCCACACCCCCTCCCACCCCTCCCCCTCCCCCCCTTAGTACCCAACAAGTCTGGGACAAGTCTGTTTAGTACCCAACAAGTCTGGGACAAGACCAGAATATGGGGATGTGGTTGGCCGGGCCTCCTTGGCACCATTCTTATCTGTCCCCCCACCTCCGAAAAGAACCGTAATCCCTTATTTTTAAACAATGACACCTAGTTCTAGATTCTCTGATGAGGAGAAACATCCTCTCCACGTCACCCTGTCAATACCCTTCTGGACCTTAAAAGTTTCAATCAAGTCATGTCTTCATCTTGAAAATTCCAATGGGTACAAACCTAACGTCTCCAAACTTTCCTCATAAGACAACCCACCCATTCCTGCTATTAGTCGAGTAATCCGTCTCTTAACTGCTAATGAATTTACATCTTTGTTGACATGCTGTTAGGTGAATTCTTAATTCTCCCTCTGTGTACCCGAACAAGCACCGGGATGTGGCGACTAGGGGCTTTTCACAGTAACTTCACTGCAGTGTTAATGTAACCCTACTTATGATCATAAAGGTTATTATTATTATAATAGGCAATGTACAGTCCATATTCGACCAGCCCGTGTTTGCAACACTCAACACTAACTAATTTAAGATGATCGGTTGATCATCTAATGTGGCTCATTTACATCTGCTAGATCAGACATGCATTCATATACAGAGCTTTGTACATGTTTAAGCCTTGCACCTTTTTGAATTACCCAGGAGCTTTGGACAGCCTTTAGTTCCCCATTGCTTTCTCCATGGCAACACTTGGCAATTGGAGCTAATTGGCCAGCAACCTTGGGCGAGATTCTCCAAACCTCCGCGCCAGAATCGAACCGGCGCGGGGGCAGAGAAAAGCCGTTCACGCCAGAAATCCAGCACGAAGGCGCATCCGCGGATCCGGCAATCCGCCGCGTGTGGTAGACGCGGCGCCAGTTGGGGGCTGTTGGAACAGGCACCCGCGGTGATTCTCCGCGGTCGACTGGCCGAACTCCTGGCGGCGTGGTTTACATGTGGTACCACCTGGCGGAATCTGGGACCCGCGATGGCGGTGCTGGTGGGGAGCAGGGGAGTCTGACTCTAGGGGGAGGATTCAGCGGTGGCAGGCCCGCGTTTGGGGACCACTGATCGGCGGGCCATCATGATCTGGGAGAGATCTACCTTCCTCTGCGGGGGTCCGCTGTGTGGCTTCGCCATGTCAGTGGCGCCCGTGCCGAGGTGGGCCACTGTGCGCATCCGCGGCCACACGGTCTGTACATCAGGGTCCCGCCGGCAGCCAGAGCTGAACGCCAGGGCTTTGCAAGCCCCTTGGAAAACGGAGAATCACCCTGGACTTTCGAGGAAAAAGTCCGGAGTGATTCTCGCCCATTTTCCGGCAGGAGTGGGTACTTAGTCCCCAAAGGGAAAATCCCGTCCACCTTCTCCTCTGGTTTAAATTGCTGTGATCGTTTGAAATTTGGGTTTCTTGCATTTGTCTTGAGTGCAAGATGAAAAGCTTTGGCAGTATGTCCCCATTTTCAGCAATATTCAAATGCTAAATTGAGTATCCAATTTTGTCTCATTAGGGCGGAATTCTCCGCTGGTGGCCAAAATCGTGGAGGCCGTCGTGAACTCGGCCGAGGTTCACGACGGCCTCGGGGCCCGCTCCCCGCACCTAATTCACTCCCACCCGGGGGGGCTAGGAGCGGGCCCCGAACGGCACTTCGCGGATGACATCAACGCGCAGACGACGCGAACCCGCGGTGGCGTCTTTCTCAACTGCCGCCCGGCAAGACGTGGCGGCTTGATCGTGCCGGGCAGCGGAGGGGAAAGAGTGGGTCCGTTTTGGACGCAGGCCCGACGATCGGTGGGCACCGATCGCGGGCCTGTCCCCTCCGGAGCACAGTCGCGGTGCTCCCGTCCCAATCGGGCCCCTGGATGCCCCAAACGGGCATCCGGCGCCCGTTTCACGAATGCAGCGACCAGGTGTGGTTGCTGCCGTGGTGAAACGGGCGTGAAGGGCCGGCCCATCGGGCTCGGAGAATCGCCGTTCGCCGTGAAAAACGGCTAGCGGCAATTTTTCCAAGTTGGAGTGGGGGGGGGGGAGAAGAGAATGCCGGGGGGGCATAAAAATGTCAGGAGGTTCTCCCACACCACGTGGGGAGCCGAGAATTCCGCCCAATAAAGGCTGAAAAGAATTGGAAAACTTATTTTCAAACAAAAAGAATTTGAACGTCCAGCAAAGATTGGGGGGGAAAGGAAAGCATTTAAAAGTTGTCATGAAATCCATTGGCTAATCCAGGGGCTGGTTTAGCTCACTGGGCTAAATCGCTGGCTTTTAAAGCAGACCAAGCAGGCCAGCAGCACGGTTCCCGTACCAGCCTCCCCGGACAGGCACCGGAATGTGGCGACTAGGGGCTTTTCACAGTAACTTCATTGAAGCCTACTTGTGACATTGTGATTTTCATTTCATTTCATTTCATTGATCTGTATGTCCCAGGGTGATGAATCAACAGTCTGTGGAGACTAACATTTAGGGTACAAGATGTTCCAATGCTTGTTACTCAGCTGTAACAAGGGTGAGGCCATCTGGAAGTGTTTTGATAGGACCCCAAATTAGCTCAGGGGTCAGTGAACAGCTCTTGAAGCAGTCAGTTTTTACAGGAGACCGCCAGAAGTGTCACAGACAAAAGGGTCAGAAACGGGCCTCAGTTAATTTAAAGAAAGAGCTGCAGGGAGCAGACTTTAAGTAAAGAGGGTCATTGAGGCAAGGATCAGTGGTGCTCTGCTTGGCACAGCCATGGACCTGAAACTATACTTGAGCAAGTGGTTGAGTGTACCCAGGAGGGAAGCCTGGAAGGCAAGATTGAAACCCTATGATGTGGGCCATTGTTAAAGCTGTCCGAGTACGAACGACTTTTGGAGATAATTCTAAGGAGAGATCTTTTGAAGTAGAATCTGTGAATTCGTCATGAAACAGTTTCAGTGAGATTTTTTGTCTTGGTTGACTCACAGTTGGATTATGAAATCCATGGACTCTTCTTGGTGTACTCTATAGTCTGGTGTGTTTGGTCGCAGTTCGCTTGTTAATTCACACATACCTAATACTTATCCTGAATATTAAAGTAGAAGATACATATTGTAAGGTGTTATTTCTGAATTTGTATAATAAAGTTTGTTTTTGTTTGTTCAAAACCTGTGGAAACTTGAGGCTTTGTTCCAGATTTTATACAAAACATTATTGGTCCCTAACCGGATCTTCGCTCACGTCCTGGGGTTTGGCCAAAGATCGAAACAGAAAATAGGCGAAGCACTGGGGAATGGGCCTGGGTGACTAACTTGGAGAGCTTGCATGAATGTGATGAACCAAGTCTCGCAGCCTTCTATGATGTAAACTCTCACCTTCTCGATTGTTTTTGTCACTTATTCGATAAATTGGTTAATCAAATGAGATGTCTGATCCTTTGTGCTATTGAGGAGACAGAACCACCTCGCAATTCGAGAATTGGATGCCAAAATCTTAAAAAGCAAAAAGCTAGAGAGGGCAAGATGAGATAAACCTCTTGGAACACAGAATAAACTGAAAGGGCATTTAAAACGAGACATTGCCAGAACTAAGACATTTGTTTAGAACTGTATAATAGATCTTTGAAACTTGTAATTATTCTCTGATCTCTCACTTGCAAGATGTGAACTAAATTAGTCAGTCATACAAGTACCGAACCTGAATGTGCAAGAAGTAGATTGATCTTGGTACTGGTATTTGTGCAGTAGGTTTCTTCAGTAATTACAATGTAATTTTTGTATTTTTATGTGCTTCTGCAAACAAGGTCTCATTGTAAATTTTTTGTTAAAATTTTGACTACCCAATTCTTTTTTCCCAATTAATGGGCAATTTAGCACGGCCAATTCACCTAACCAGCGCATCTTTTTGGGTTTTGGGGGTGAGACCCATGCAGACATGAGAACATGCCAACTTCACACACACAATGATCCAGGGCTATGATCGAACCTGGGTCGTCAGTGACGTGAGCCAGCAGTGCTAGCCACTGTGCTGCCCCTCGTTGTAAATGTACTCAAGTCCAAGCTTCAACCAAGAATATATGTGTGCGCATAAGTTAAACTATTTCTTTCATGCTTTGCCTGCCACAGAAGGTGCCTATCAAGTTTCAGGAACCAGCAGTCATTGCAAGTATCCTCTTGAAACTCCACAATAGGTGACCTACTGGTCATTCTACAACTTATCAGCTGCATTGCATCTGCTCCCTCACAAGAAACTATTGCCCGAAACGATTCTGCACTTTTTTAATTGAATGTGTATTTTTTAGGGATTCTAAATCTCTGCATACACTTTGCAGTCAGTTATGCTAAATTTCTCTACCCTATATTCAGCATAAACCTCTACGAAGTTCCCCCCAGTTTTAAGGAGAGGTACAAAAGTGAAACCCCTGCAGCTGTTAATTGTCAGAGGGGAGAGGATAGGAATAGGGAGATAATAATGTTCAAATCTGGCAACGTTGTTGTCGATATAAATTAAAGAGTTTTGGGGAAGTCATCTATAATGCCACCCAGAATTTTAAAATTTGCTAGTTATTTTGTAGATCTGTGAAGGGCAGCAAGGTACGAGTTGGCTGGTAACAATTGAGCCATGCCCTGAGTATAAGTCACTGCCTTGAGAAGTAAACGTTTGAGGATCTCTCATGTAATACAGAGCCTCACAGACAAAACTGTACAGCCCCCAGCATCATGCAAAGCCCCACCAAACCATGTGAAGGTTTCCCAAGGTGGAAGTGATCTTGCCTTTAGCAATCTTAAGTTAATTTTTAATTTAACTTAAATGATGTAGAACCATAGAATTCCTACAGTACAGAAAGAGGCCATTCAGCCCATCAAGTCTGCATTGACCCCAGGACAGCATGGTGGTGCAGTCATTAGCACTGCTGCCTTATGGCACCGAGGACCCGGGTTCGATCCCAGCCCTAGGTTACTGTCCGTGTGGAGTGTGCACATTTTCCCCGTGTCTGCGTGGGTCTCACCCCCACAACCCAAAGATGTGCAGGGGGTGAGGTCCATGCTAAATTGGCCCCTAATTGTAAAAAAATATTTTTTAAAAATGGACTAAAAAAAAGTCTGCACAGACTCCCTGAAAGAGCACCCCAGCTCGGGGCACTCCCTGCCCCATCCGCACAACCTCCCCTAACCTGCACGTGAACTCCTGCAGTCTGCAGGAGGCAGAAGAGATAAACATTGCTTCTCTCAGCTGGATGTTAAACTAAAAGTTGTCTAAAGACAGCTAATAAAAATAATATGATGGCTAACATGGTTTCTGGGATACATTTTCAATCTCCCAAGAGTGGGAGTAATATTTTGGTTTCCCCCCCCCCCCCCTTTCTCTGTCTTAGATTGTTACCGTTTCTTTTGCCTCTTCCAGCAGATTCCATGGCAATAGGAGGGTGCCAAATCATGGCGCTTCGCAAATTTAGAACAATGTGGGGGAGACTCAGTGGCCTGATGGCCTACTGCCTACTCTTTTGTCCATTACATCAACTTCACAAATGGTGTAAAACTCCAAAATCAATTGCAAGGAAGTCTTGCTGACCAGAATCTCAATATGTGGGAAGGTCAGTGTTGAAAATTTCAACTGTAGAGTAAAATATTTCATTTTTTTCTGGTATTATGCTCTCAAATCCAAAGTCCCAAGAGTATTCTTTTAGTGAACCTATAAATACAGTGTACATTTAAGAATAAGTAGCAAAATAGCAACATTTCTGTTTGTTCAATTCTATTGCCTAATTTTTTCAGATGTGAAACCATCTAATATCTTGGTGAATTCTCGTGGTGAAATAAAACTTTGTGATTTTGGAGTAAGTGGCCAGCTGATTGACTCAATGGCAAACTCCTTTGTGGGAACTCGCTCTTACATGTCTGTAAGTCTTTGTTCTTCTACAAGCTTCATGCAAATTTATTGTTTAAAATCTAGCAATTTATGAGAAAGGTGACCTCACAAATAGTTCAAACTCTGTACTATTGGATAAAATGTTTAGTTTGACCCTTTGTGTGATGCATTATCGAAGAATTTCTATTGTTTTAAGTGTTGTGGTCACTCAAAAATATTAATCTAGCCAGTTCAGTAAGGTAAAAGGATCACAGTCTCTTAAATAATTTAGAGCTGTTTCATCAATTAGATTTTACAAGTCACCCTAAAGAAGGAAAACGTTTTTCAAAACATGATGTTTTGAACTATTTTAACATGTCAATTATGCACTCTTATCTTACTGACTTTTTAAAAGTTTGTAGATTTGATTTTGTGACCATGCACTCCCAACAGGATGGCATACTCAATACGGATATGGGTCAAATATAGTAGCAATGATTCTCATCATGTTCCCTGCTGAGACTGCAGAATTACCCTTTGCACTATTTACAATTTAATTTTAAGTAATTGCAATCATTCTTCCCCCATCTACCAATGTTGAATTTTGTAGTATGAGTAGAAATCTTTTTTTCCCCTATAGAAGCTTATTTGTAAATGAAATTTGGTACAAAACTAGGATCTTATTGCTGAAATATAATACCTCAAAGTATGTCCTAAGTTCTTTGGTTGGTTGCTGTGACTCTGGGCAGCACAGAAATGAAAAAAGGAACTCATTTAATGATGAAATGGAGAACTGACAGTTATTGAATTGTGTCGGCCTTTATCACCTGAATCACATGTCCACGTTCAGTCTGTGGAGTGTGTGCGTTGTGTGGGTGGGGGGGGGGGGAGTCCACGACTCTGTGAATATGTGGTCCTGTGCTAATACCTTGCCGTATGTAAATAGTTCTGTTCTGTTACTTGTATTTTTTTTTGTTACTTGTATTGCTTCATAAAGCATTTCACAACATTTTTTCATACATTGGTTTATTGGCTCCAAAGTTTAGTGTGAACACTTGGCATAATATTTGGTTTGTCTGCTTAAGATGTAACTCGCTGTACTCTCCTTTGTTTTTCTCCTGGCAGCCAGAGAGACTGCAAGGCACCCATTACTCTGTCCAATCTGACATCTGGAGTATGGGGCTTTCCTTGGTTGAGCTGGCCATCGGCAGGTATCCTATCCCTCCTCCCGATGGAAGGGAGCTGGAGGCCATCTTTCAATGCCCATTGATGGATGGAGCAGGAGGAGAATCACGCAGCACATCACCTAGAACAAGAGCCCCAGGGCGTCCTATCAGTGGTAAGAGCTCGGCGGGTTTGTCGCTTACGTTATATTTTTCATGCTTTGATCCAAGCTGTGTGATTGGTCTACTCCATTTCTCATCAGTTTGTTGCTTCAATAACCTCTGCCAGTTTTTTCGAAGTATTTCATGTCATCTGATGCTAAGTTAAAGGGATAATTTAGAAACAGTACTTATTTGTAAATGCCTCTGGTGAAAATTAGTTACTTTCTCTTACTAAACTTGGTAAATGATTTGTCATACTCGACTTTCTGAAAAGAAGTAACAGTTACATAGGACCGATCCCACTGTTCATCAAATTTAAAAATCAAAATCATTTGTTATCTCCAGTGTACTGTTTGAATTTCAAAAAGCTGGATGATTTTGCATGCGCGTTCAAGTTATGTAGTGAGAAACAGAATTTGAGATTCTCACTTTGTAAACTACCACCAAAAGTAAATGACTAAATTATGGACCAAATTTCTTTCAGCACTAATCTACCTCTGATTACTAAGGCAAAATGAAAGGGCTTGGTAGCATTTTGTGTACAATCTGCTCCCTGATTGTTTTTTCTTTTAGCTACATTTTTATCTGAATGGCTTTCTGGTGTTTTGCTGGTTTGGTTGTTCACCCGTGTTCTGGTTTGCTGCAGTGACATGTATTGAAGAGCACCTCAGTGCAGTTTATTAAATTCTGTAGGAGCTCATATTTGATTTGGATTGGAAGAACCAACCACAAAATGAAATCTTTTCCAGTTTGGTTCTGCTGCCACGGACATGAGGGAAACCATTGGTTTGTTTCTAGAATTGCCCATCCTTGATCTCAATTCTGCTTCCTCAGAAGGAGGAAAATCTGAAAGTCCATCAGCTAGTCATATTCAAAAACCTATTGGATGGAGATTCTGGCCTGTACACTAGGCAGTAGGGTTCTGTGTTGAAAGGAAGAGGAAAGTGTTATTTTAGAAACTTCTTTCACACCCCAGGAGAGTTTTTATGGAATACTCCAGTGGTCGTGTAAATATATATTTGTAGCATTCTTTAGTAACTTCTTCCCAAATGATATAATGTAACTAGACTTATTTACTGTTTTGGAGCCTGTGTGCATTAGGAAAAATTTGACTTTAATCCTGCACACTACCCCTAATTCATTACTTCAGCTATTAGCAGTGTGTGCCAATACAGTGTTTCATACCAGTGTTGGATAAGTAAAGTTTTTGTCAAAATTGAACAGACCAGTCAGGGACTTGTCAAGACTTCAATGTATCAAACTTTAAAATGTGATCTTTATTTTTCTTTACTGATCCATAATGGGGATTACCCATGTAGGCATTCAGTTCTTTGACAAATCTAGATGTACTTGTAACCATCTAATTTGTACTAAAGTACTTGGGGGTTGGTTTAGTTCACTTGGCTAGCCAGCCGGTTCGTAATGCAGAGAGGAGCTAGCAGCGTTGGTTCAATTCCCGTACCAGCTAAAGTTTTTCACGAAAGCCCGCCTTCTCAACTTTGCCCCTCGCCTGAGGTGTGTTGATCCTCAGGTTAAACCACCACCAGTCAGCTCGTCCCCTCAAAGGGGAAAGCAGTCTGGGATGATGGTGACTTTACCTTACCTTTACTAAAGTTGAAATCAGAGCATGGAACCCAATTAAAGAATTCTGCCTTCATTGCACCATCTTTTTAAAAAATATATATTCTTGCATATGATGTGTGCATCTCTGGATAGGCCAGCATTTATTGCCCATTCCTAATTACCCTTGATAAAGTGGTGGTGAGCCACCGCATTGAGCCACTGCAGTCCCAAGTGGTGTAGGTACACTCGCATTGCTATTAGGAAGGGAGTTCCAGGATTTTGACCCAGTGAAAGAATGGAGATATATTTCCAAGTCAGGATAGTGTATGGCTGGGAGGGGAACTTGCAGATGAGGTGGTGATGTTCCCATCCATCTGCTGCCCTTGTTAACCTTGGAGTTACAGGTTGTGGTTTTGGACGGTGCTGTTGAAGGAGCCTTAGCAAGTTGCTGCAGTGCATTTTGTAGATTTTATACACTGCTGCCCCTCTGTGCTGGTGATGGGGAGAATTAATATTGAAAGTGGCGGATGGATTACCAATCAAGTGGGCTAAGTTAATTTTGTACTTTTAAACTGCTTATTAGAGGCATATGGAAGAGAGAAAAACTTACATTTATGTAGCATGTTTCATGATCTCAGAACATCCTGTGTGCTTTACAATCAATGTGATACTTTTGATGTGTTGTTAGGAATGGAGAAAAGCAGATATAAAATTCCACTGTTATCACTCGCATTTCTTTTTTTGTATGGAATTCCTGATTTGAAGCACCAGAATTTCTAAGAACAAAATCGCTAGTTTTATCACTGTTCAGCAGCAGAAAACACCAAGATCTTATAAGAATGTAAAGAGCATTGTTCTTGATGGAGCACATCCATTCAAATGTTATAGTTTTGTTCTGAGGGTGCTGGAGTGCCATAGGCCCCACAACACAAATATGATTGCAGTAGATGTAAGCATATAAATCAGCCTTTGAAGCCTCAAAATCACTTCAGAAAGGGGGGTTGACTTAAACCCCCCAATGTAAAAGTGAGTCGCCAGTTTGGGTAGTTGCCACTTTTGCCAGATGAGGTCTTCTCTGTCTGGGCGTCTTCAACTCCCATGCATCTGTGAAACGCAGACCTTACCATCGCCTGCTTGATCTCAGTTCTCAGGCACTAAAAAGTAGCACGTACATTTGTGGCACAGGAGGTTAATTAGCAAAGTAAAAAAAAAAGCATATGGGAGAGGAGGCAACATACTGTCATGGATTGAGAATTGTCTAAAGGGCAGAAAACTGAGAGTAGGAATAAACAGATCATTCTTGCGTTGGGAGGCTGTGCTATTGGGATGCCACAAGGATCAGTACTTGGGCCCCAGCTGTTCACAATGTATATCAATAATTTGGATGTGGGTACCAAATATAATATTTCCAAGTTTGCTGATGATACAAAGCTAGGCAGAAATGTGTGTTGTGAGGAAGATGAAAAGCGGCTACAGGAGGATTTGGACAGACTTTGAGAGGGTAAGAACATGGCAGATGGGATAAAATGTGACATCCATTTTGGTAGAAGGAACAGATGTGTAGAGTATTTCCTAAATGGGAAGAAATTAGAAAGTTTAGATGTACAGAAAGACTTTTGCTTTGCTTTGCAATGGCTTGTTATTAATTAAAATAAAAGCTCACCTTTAGCTGTAAACTCAATTTAATCATCAGAGTTAATGTGTTAAAATAGCTAGTGCCTTCTTGGTTCAAATCATGTGATAAGCAACAGTCAGTAGGAATGAAGACAGGCTCTCCAGGAACACCCATCAGTCGCATTCCAGTTTTGCTGTATTGCTGCATCAAAAAGACCCAGGTGTCCTTGTCCATAAGCCCCTGAAGGCTAGCATGCCAGTGCAGCAAGGTTAATGGAATGTCAGCCTTTGTCGCAAGAGAATTTGAGTACAGGAGTAGTGAGGTATTGCTTCAATTGTACAGAAGCTTGATTAGGCTGCATCTGGAGTAGTTTTGGCCCTCTTACCTCAGAAAGGATATTATTTCCACAGAGGAAGTGCAACGAAAGTTCACCAGTATTATTCCAGGGTTGGCGGTCTTATAAGAGATGTTGGGAAAACTAGACCTGTGTTCTCTAGTTCAGAAAATGAGAGGTGACCTCGTTGAAACCTACAAAATACATAAAGGAATAAACAGGATTGATGCAGATAAGATGTCTCCATTTGTTGGGAGTCTAGAACCCGGGGGCACAATTTTAAAATAAGGGGAAAGCCACTTGGGACCGAGATGAGGATAAATTTATTTATACCGAAGGTTGTAAATCTTTGGAATTCTCTACCGCAGAGGGCTGTGGAAGCTCAGTCATTGAGTATATTTAAGGTAGAGATTGATGAATTTCTGATTAACAGTAACATAAGGAGGGCAACATGGTGGCGCAAGTGGTTAGCACGTTTGCCTCACAGCGCCGAGGTCCCAGGTTCGATCCCGGCTCTGGGTCACTGTCCGTGTGGAGTTTGCACATTCTCCCGTGTTTGCGTGGATTTCGCCCCCACAACCCAAAAGATGTGCAGGGTAGGTGGATTGGCCACGCTAAATTGTCCCTTGATTGGAAAAAATTTATCGGATACTCTAAATTTATTTAACAAAAAACAGTAACATAAGGGTTATGGGGATAATGAGCGTAAAAGGCATTAAAATGTCCGATCAACCATCGCGCATTGAATGACGGAGCACGCTTGATCGGCTGAATGGTCTATTCCTGTGTTCCTAAAAAAGGAGGCTATTTGACCCATCGTGTCTCTGCCTGCTATCCAACTTATTCCACTCCCCTGCCATTTTCACCATAGCTGTGTAGTGAAATAAATCCTCCCAATGTTTATCTCTTTTGAAAGTTACTATTGTTTCCACTGCCTTTTTGGGCATTATATTTCAGATCATAACAATCCATTGTTTTTAAGATTTTAAAAAGTCACCTTTTGAAATTCAGTACATTTTTGAAGTGACAAAAAGCCCAATTTGAGTCAAAGTTTCATTAATAGTTTAGTCAGCTTGCAATGGTGTTTTCTGTACTTCTGTTCCTGATGCAGCAATACAGCAAAACTGGAATGTGACTGGTTGAGAGCCTACCTTCCTTCCTATTGAGTGTCACTTATCATGTGTAACCAATGGTTGCACCATGTAGGCACCAGCTATTTTAACACATTAAGCAATGATTAAATTGTTAGTTCACAGCTAAGTGGTGAGCTTTCATTTCAATTAATAAAACCAAGCCAGTGCAAAGTAAACTTACACATTCATTTTCTGTTTAGGAGCCTATTCATGATGGATTCCAAACCTTTATTTTAACATTCCTTGATTTTTGAAAGATCAGTAAAGTCCCAATAAACTAGAAAGGCTAAAGACTAGTGCAATGTTTCCATTAGGTGAATTGAGTTATGAGAAGTGCAGTCATTTCCTGTAGGATTTGAGGGAGATTTAATCTGGCCTTTTACAAAGATCACAGAATTTTACTAATAATTGATCATATTACCTGAATCCTGACTAACTCAGCAGACAAGCCATTTCATATATGAAAACAATATAATGGGTATTTTTGATTTTGTTTTTAAAAGGGTAACACTTTTTTTCTGTCACCCCTTATCGTGGAGTTTTGCAAAAAATAGAGCCAACAATGGAGTAGCCATTGTCATTGTAGGCTGCAGCCAGTGCTAGCACATTGGGTGACAGAACTGCAGTGGGACTGACAAGGGGCAACTGCCCATTTATTCCTCCCTCTACCCTCCGCCAACCATCAGTACTTGGCCATCCACTTTAGGGGTGGATGGCTATATATCTGGCTCCTTCCAAAAGCAGCGTGGCTGAAATAAAAATACTCAGCAGGTCAGGCAACATCTATGGAGATATAAACAAAGTTTACATTTTCGGTTGATGACCTTCCATCCAAATTGGAAAAAGTCAGAGATGTTATAAGATTTAAACAAGTTGAGGTAGGAAAAAGTGAGGGAAGGAATTTTTTGAAAAGCAAAAAAAAGGCCTGTGATAGGGTGACGTAAAGGTGCAAAGCAAAAAGGGGGTTGGGAATGGGACAAGTAAAGAAATGAAAGATGAATCTAAAGGAAGTACAGCCAGTTCCTGCTGTTTGTATAAATGGGAGCAGTGGTGAACCAGGAAAGGACTGTTCCCTCCACAAAACCCTGGTGCCGGATTTGTTGAACACCAGGCTAATCTACGAGTATGACCATGGGATGCTGGTCACTTACCATTCAGCTGTCCCACCCCCATTCTAATTTTGTCCTTCCTGCATTGTTCCAAAGATGTTCAACCAAAGCTCAAGGGATAGGACCTCCTCTTTCAATTGGGACCTTTTCAGCTTCCCATATTCAACATAGATTTCAGATCTGATTTATTTGGTCAGAAAATGCTGGTAATGTTTCTGCAGTTGCCACTTATAGTTTGCCCATACTCGTGTTTTGTTTTGCTCCTTGTTCCATAATCATCTCCTTGCAGCAATTATCCCTTTGGTCATTCATCACTTCTAGAATCATAGAATAGAGTCACTACAGTGCAGGAGGCCATTCGGCCCATCAAGTCTGCACCGACCCTCTCAAAGAACACCCTACCTCAACCCACCCTATCCACGTAATCCAATAACCCCACTTAACCTTTCGGGTAATTTAGCATGGCCAATCCACTTAACCTGCAGATCTTTGGACTGTGGGAGGAAACCGGAGCACCCGGAGGAAACTCACGCAGACACTGGGAGAACGTACAAACCACACAAACAGTGACCCAAGGCGGGAATTGAACCTGGGTTCCTGGTGCTGTGAGGCAGCAGTGCTAACTACTGTGTCACCATGCCGTCTGTTGCATTTCTGCCTTTCATTGGTCACACATACTTTCCTTTTTGTTCCTTCCCTCCCCACGTTTCCCTGCCTCTGTACTTGCTTTAAACCCTGTTACATCTGTAACGTTTTCTAGTTCCGACGGAAGATCATTTCCAGCAATACTCATGACCTGCTGAAAACTTCCAGCATTTTCTGTTTTTATTTCCGATTTCCTGCATCTGAAGTAATTTTGTCTTTTGAGCACAGCTGGGTTCACCTGGGTTCACAAACGTGCATGTGTAGAATTGGGATGTCGGTACTTCAGCTGACCTGTTGCTTTTCTATTGTACAGGGCATGGGATGGACAATCGGCCAGCCATGGCTATATTTGAACTTCTGGATTACATTGTTAACGAGGTTTGTACTTTTGTGTGTACGCTTATAGTAGAAAAGGCTCACTTTGTTAAATTATTAACAAAGGATAAATGTTTTGTGGCTGAATTCAAAATGTGTATCAAGAGTGGTTGCCTTTTAGTGCCTTTAAGTTGTCATTGTTCTGTTTTGAAAGCTACAGTGGAAATTCTTCATTCATTCTCAGCTTGCCCATAGTAGGTAGAGTTGCATCTGGAAAACATTATATGTAATCCAGAAGTTCTTCTCCCCACCCCATAGCTATCTTTAATTGTCCCTGTCAACACAATTCATTGCAATACAAGCCAGTCAGCCCCTTGTACAAAGGAATCTTGAATAAAAGCTGTTGTTTTTGTAAAAGCCAGCATTTGCAACATTTTTTAGGATTTGGCTTCCTCTCTTTTGCCTTCCATCCCACAATTGCTCTAAGTTGAGAAACTTCATCTTGGACTGTTAACAAAAACTGTCCCATGAGAAGTGCATTTTTTTCTGTTCAAAGGATCTGGGTGTCACTGGCTGGGCCAGAATTTACTTCCCCTAATTGCCCTCCAACTAAGTTGCTTTTCAGAGTCAACCACATTGCTGTAGATCTGGAGCCACATGTAGGCTACACCCAGGTAAGGATGGCAGATTTGTTTCCTTAAAGGCTATTAATAAACTTGATGAATTTTTATGACCACAATTGACAATGGTCATCATTAGACTTTTAATTCCAGATTTTTATTAATTCAAATTCCACCATCTGGATTCAAACCCAGGTCCCCAGAACATTGCCCTGGGTCTCTGGATTACTAGTCCAGTGGCATTACCACTATGCCACCCCGCTTCCCCTGCTATTTTTGGCTCTACTCAATGTATAAACCCTGTTGAAGTGACAAAGGAGCAGCAGAGCTACTACTGTATCTATATTTTCCCCAAAACAAAGAGATTTTGAAGCCAATTTTCCTGAACTTTGTCGCTGGAGACCCTGCATTTTCCAGACAGGTAGCTCAGCAGAAAAGGAATGGAGACCCATTAGTCTGCATTCCTGTCTGCTATTTATGGACAATCTTGGGTGATGGTGCTGTTGTAGGCCCATTGCTACAATTTATATGAGGCAGAAATAAGTATTTCCAATCTCCTGCCTCTTAGCTGGACTTGTAGAAATAACTCACAAAACAGGAAACTTCAACCAGGAATTCCCCACAGACTGGAAGGTCTAATGTGGCCACCAGTTGGCGCTCATGGGAAACCCAGAAATGAATCTATAACCTTGAATCATAGAATGGTCAGATGGAGACCATTCAGTCTGTCAAAACAGAATTGAAACTGTCTCCACCAAACTCGCAGGCTGTGCTTTGAGGAGCCGAACCACTCGGTGTGTAAAAAAAAAGCTTTTCTCGTATCATCGTTGGCTCTTTTGTCTTCAATCTGTGTCCTCTGGTTTCTCACCACTGCCAAAGGGAATACTTTATCTATTCTGCATAAACCCCTCCTGATATTGAACAACTTTGTCAAATCTCCTCTCGGCCTCCATTTTTCAAAGGAGAGCAATACACAGTTCCAACAGACTGTCCTCCTCCCTGGAACCATTCTCATCAATAGTTTCTGCACCCTCTCTCAAGCCTTCATTTCCTAAAGTGTAATGCTCAGAATTTGGCACAATACTCCAGTTGAGGTGAACCAGTGTTTTATAGGGGTTCATCATCATAGTTTTCTTGTTTTTTATTCTTCGTGCATTCATTTATAAAGCCCAGAATCCCATATACCGTAACCACTTTCTCAACATGTCCTGCCATCTTCATGATTTGTGCCCATAAAACGCCAAATCTCTGCATCCCCTTTGGCTTATATTCTCTTTGTTCTTCCTACTAAAACATGTTGCTTCCCTTCAGATATTTGGGTGTTGGCGCCTACATGCTATTGATCTTGGCGGCCATGAGAGAGTGATTGAAGTATAGCTACAGCTGAAAATGCTCCCAAATAAGCTCCATTAACTACCCTGTACCCAACAAAACTTCATGAACATTGCATCCACCACAATGAGGTCATCATCATGTTTGATGTTCCTTGTGCTCATAGGATGAAAACCTTCCAGCTCTCAAAGAATGTCCAACGTAGCCAATGCTTGGACTGGCCTCAAAGAACCAGGCAATCTACCTGGAATACTTAAGTTGGAGCAATCCGCATGACTTCACTACTCTGACTTATAATCTAACAAGTGAAGTTTAGGTGAATTCTTTTGAAGATTCAATTCCAAGTGAAACCAACTTCTCCCTCTGTTGATCAGTTGTATATAGGAAGGTTTTGTTTGCTGCCAACGTCATGCATGTACCGGTTTACTCTGATGTCATTGCGACGCCACAGTGAACTTACACATGTCAATATAGCTACTGAATGTTTTTCTTAGAAATGTGTTGAAAAAGCTTGTACAAAAGGTCATTTGAATTATTGTATCTGCCACATTGCTGGGACACTTGAATTTAGTTGGTTTAGTTTTGAATGACTTGGGGGTGTGAGGGAATATCAGTTCAGTATCCCAAGGGTAAGACAAATCCAGATCCATTTCTCCCCCATATCAAAATTTTAATGATTAATTGCACACCTCAAAGGAAATGTTTTTATTCTGGACCGCAGGTCAGAATCAGCTCTGCTATTAAGGCTGCAGACCATGGTTAAATAATCAAAGCCACACAGTGGGGCACAGCATTATTGGCCTTCTGCGCCTGCAGGGACCAGTGCTCAGAATTGCATGGTTGCCCTCTTTGCGGTCCTCTTCCGTTAGTAGGAGACAGTGTTTTAAGAAACACTTGCATTATGCCATCTCCATGATGTATTTAACAGTCTGAAATCAAAGACTGTTGTAAAGCTTGCCTTCCCTTTGGAATATGGTACCCAAGCTACTTGCAAAGAATATCAATGATGTTTTACCATTTAAGTAACATCCTGGGCTGGATTCTCCATCGGCGGTATCCTCCATTTCGCTGGCAGCGCACTCATGCTCACGGATATCCCGAAGGTGTGAGGGTGCCCATAATGGAGAAATCCCGTTGGTCGGCTGCAAGGACGGAGAATCCGCTAACGGCAGGGGCGCACCGCACCAGAAGATGGGTGCAGCAGGATGGAGAATCCTGCCCTCTAGTATTTGTATTCCAAAATATAACCCAGTGAACAAATTCTTACAGCTAGGAGTTGGTGACTTTGAAAAATGATGCTTTTGTGCCATAATTTGTTTACAAGTAGAAGTTGAATTGCAGTAAATCACTTGAGCCGGAATGCTCATGTTACTGTTTACACCATCCATATGCTGGCTGTTGAAAAATAACTGAGTTAGGATGAAACATGACCACTTAAAAAATGGTACAAGTCACTGAAGCTGTCTAGAAGGTTTTTAAAATGTATTTATTCTCTCCTGCAATGTTGGTGTCACAGACAAAAGCCAGCATCTGTTTTTCATCCTGAGCTGCCCTTAAACTGAGTGGCTTGCTAGGCCAGCAAAGTGATGTACAAAAGTGCAGCATATATGGCCATCTGGCAGCACAGTGTGCTGCGAAAACACCCGTTTCTGGTATTTACTGGCCATTTTACTTTTCCTTCCAGCCTCCTCCTAAACTCCCCATTGGTGTATTTACGCAGGACTTTCAAGAGTTTGTAAATAAATGGTAAGTAATTGCATGCTGTGTGGGAATGCTGGTACATCGGAACCTCTCCTAGCCTGACAAGGGTATTTGATGTCCTAATGTGTTGTCAGACCTTTACCATTCTCTCTTTTTTCATTAATGCAGCCGGCTTCATCTCATTGTCATAATCTTTCACCTGGTCACTTATTCCTCCTTTTTACCCTTTTTATCTAACTGTGGGAATCAGGGAAAATTCTTCAATGATTATAGTCAGATCGAGCACGAAGGAAGATGGGCTGTGGTGGTTGGAGGTCAATCATCTCGATCCCCAGTACATTGCTGCAGGAATTCCTCAGGGTAGTGTCTGAGGCCCAACCATCTTCAGCTGTTTCACCAATCAACTTCCCCAAGGTCAATAGTGGCGATGTTCGCTGATGAGTATACAATTGTCAGTATCATTCAAAACTCCTCAGATACTGACATGGTTCATGTTCAGAATACAACCAGACCTGGACGACAATCAGGCTTGAGCTGCTATGTGATAAATAACAGTTGGCCCACAAAAGTGCCAGGTAATAACCATCTCCAACTGGAGAGAATCTAACAATCTCCCCACGACATTCAATGATATTACCATTGCTGAATCCCCCCCACTAACAACATTCTGGGGTGACAGTTGACAGGAAATTGAACTGGGCCATTATGATGGTGACAAGAGCAGGTCAGAGGCTGGGAATTGTGCATCATGTAACTCAACTCCTGACTCCCAAAGTCTATCCACCTATCTATAAAACACAAGTCAGGAGTGTGATAGAGTACTTTCTACTTGCTTGGATGAGTGTAGCTCCAATGATACTGAGAATGCTCTCTCCATCCAGAACAAAACAGTGCGCTTGTCTACCACCATCTCCTTAAACATTAATTCTTTCCACCACCACACAGTGGCAGAAATGTATACCAGATGCACTACAGCAACTCGCCTTCAACAACACCTTCCAAATCTGTGACCTAAGGGGAAGTGGCATTGTTACTGGACGAGTAATCCAGAGACCTAGGGTACTGCTCTGTGTACCCAGGTTTGAATTCAACCATGACAAAACAGTGAAATTTGAATTTAATAAAAATCTGGAATTCATTGACCATGAAGCCCATCTGGCTCACCAATGTCCTTTAGGAAAGGAAATCTGCCATCCTTACCTGGTCTGGCCTACATGTGAATCCAGACCCACAGGTTTGCACTTAAATGCAATTGAGGGCAATTACGGATGGGCAGTAAATGCTGGCCCAGATAGTGATGCCCACATCCCATGAATGAATAGAGAAAAAAAGAAGACAGCAAAAGCATGGGAAACCACCACACATGTCATCAATGTCACTGGGTCAAAAACCTGGAACTCTCTCCCTAACAGCACTGTGGGTGTACCTACACTACATGGACTGCAGCAGTTCATGAAGGCAGTTCACCACCACCTTCGCCAGGGCAATTGGGAATGGGCAATAAATGCTGGCTTAGCCAGTGGAGCCCACATCCTGTGGAATAATTTTTTTAAATTATGACTTATGTGTATTCATGTCAAGTGCTCAAGCCATAAAGTTCAGTTTTCACAGCATGGAAAGAGGCCCTTCAGCCCATCGTGTCATGCCAGCCATCAAGCACCTATCTATTCTAATCCTATTTCCCAGCATTTGGCCCGTAGCCTTGTGTGCTATGGCATTTCAAGTGTTCATCTAAATACTATTGAAGTGTTGTGAGGGTTTTTTGTCTCTACCACCCTTTCAGGCTGCGATTTCCAGATTCCAACCACGCTCTGGGAGAAAATGTTTTTACACACATCCCCTCTAAACCTCCTGCCCCATAGCTTAAATCTATGCCCCTTGGTTATTGATCCTTCCGCTAAAGGAAAAGTTAGTTCCTATCCACCCTACCTATGCCCATCATAATTTTATACACCATAATCGGGTCCCCCCTCAGCCTTCTTTGCTCAAAGGAAAACAATCCCAGCCTATTCCGTCTCTCTTGATAGCTGAACCATTCCAGCCCAGCTATCATCCTAGTTAATCTCCTCTTCATTCACCCTTTCAAGTGCAATTGATTGATTGATTTGATTTCTTGTCACATGTACCGAAGTACAGTGAAAAGTGTTTTTCTGCGGCCGAGGGAATATACACAGTGCATACCTGGTAGATAAAGAGAATAATCATCAGAGAACATTGACAATGGTACATTGACAAACAGTGATTAGTTACAGTGCGGAACAGGGGGCCAAACAAAGCAAATACACGCGCAAGAGCAACACAGGGCGTCGTGAATAGTGTTCTTACAGGGAACAGATCAGTCCGAGGGAGAGTCGTTAACGAGTCTTGTAGCTATGGGCAAGAAGCTGTTCCTATGTCTGGATGTGTGGGTCTTCAAGACTTCTGTATCTTCTGCCTGATGGAAGGGAATGGAAGAAGGCAATGCCTGGGTGGGAGGGGTCTCTGATAATGCTGTCTGCCTTCCTGATCTTGAACCGAGCAGTTGCCATACCAGGCTGAGATGCAGCCGCATAGGATGCTCTCTATCGCACATCTGTAGAAGTTTGTCAGAGTTGATGTAGACATGCCAAATTTCTTTAGCTCCTGTAGGGAGTAGAAACGTTGTTGGGCTTTCTTGACTGTTTCATCGACGCAAGTGGACTAGGACAGACTGTTGGTGACGGTGACCCCCCAGGAACTTAAAGCTATCGACCATCTCCACTTCGGAGCCATTGATGCAGACGGGAGTGTGCGTCGTGCTACGCTTCCTGAAGTTGATGATCAGTTCCTTGGCCTTTCGAAAATTTAGAGTGAGGTTGTTTTCGGTACACCATGCAACAAAGTGATTTATCTCCCTCCTGTAGTCTGATTCGTCTTTGTTTTAGATACGGCCCACCATAGTCGTATCATCCGCAAACTTAGATTGAGTTGGAGTTAAATCTTGCCACACAGTCATGTATGTATAGAGAGTACAGTAGAGGACTGAGCACACATCCTTGCGGGGCCCCCGTATTTAGGACTAATGTGGAGGAGGTGCTTATCCTGACAGATTGCGGTCTGTTGGTGAGGAAGTCAAGGATCCAGCTACCTTCCTATACTGTGGCAACCAGAACTGCACACAGAGCTCCAGCTGTAGCCTTATATGCCTTAATCACCATATCTACCTGTCCTGCTGTCTTCAGCGATCTATGAGCATGCACACCAAAGTTAATCTGATCCTCTGACCTTCCTAGGGTCCCACCATTCATTGCATATTCCCTTGCCTTGTTAGTCCTCCCAAATGCATTGCCTCACACTTTTCAGGGTTAAATTCCATTTGCCCGGCTAAGGAAATTGCTGGAGTGAGAGACAAGAGTGGGAGTGTGGTACGGAAGGGGGTAGAGGTGAATGAGGTCTTCAAGGACTTTTACGGGGAACTGTACCGGTCGGAGCCAACGGGAGAGAGGAGGGGAATGGAGAGGTTCCTTGACGGGCTTTCTTTCCCGAAGGTGCAGGAGGAGAAGGTGGAGGGGTTGGGTGCGCCGATTGAGCTGGAGGAGCTAGTTAAGGGGATCGGGCAGATACAGTAAGGGAAGGCACCGGGACCGGATGGGTTCCCGGTGGAATTTTATAAAAAGTTTGTGGACCTAGTGGGCCCCTTGCTGGTGCGGACACTCAACGAAGCGTGGGAGGGGGGGGGCTTTGCCCCCGACGATGTCGCGGGCGCTGATCTCGTTAATTTTAAAGAAGGACAAGGACCCCCAGCAGTGTGGTTCATACAGGCCCATATCTCTCCTCAACGTGGATGCTAAGGTGCTGACAAAAATCCTGGCCATCAGGATAGAGGACTGTGTGCCAGGGGTTGTGCACGAGGACCAGACAGGTTTTGTGAAGGGAAGGCAGTTGAACACGAATGTGCGGAGATTGTTGAATGTCATCATGATGCCGGCGATTGAGGGGGAGGCAGAGATAGTGGTGGCGCTGGATGTGGAGAAGGCCTTCGATAGAGTGGAGTGGGGGTACCTATGGGAGGTGTTGGGGAGGTTTGGATTTGGTGAAGGGTTCATTAGATGGGTAAGGGGGCAGCACGGTAGCCTTGTGGATAGCACAATCGCTTCACAGCTCCGGGGTCCCAGGTTCGATTCCGGCTTGGGTCACTGTCTGTGCGGAGTCTGCACATCCTCCCCGTGTGTGCGTGGGTTTCCTCCGGGTGCTCCGGTTTCCTCCCACAGTCCAAAGATGTGCGGGTTAGGTGGATTGGCCATGATAAATTGCCCTTAGTATCCAAAATTGCCCTTAGTGTTGGGTGGGGTTACTGGGTAATGGGGATAGGGTGGAGGTGTTGACCTTGGATAGGGGGTAGGGTGCTCTTTCCAAGAGCCGGTGCAGACTCGATGGGCCGAATGGCCTCCTTCTGCACTGTAAATTCTATGTAATCTATGTAATATGAGGCACCGATGGCGTGCGTGGCCACGAATAGGAGGAGGTCGGAGTACTTCCGGCTTTACCGAGGGACCAGGCAGGGTTGCCCCCTGTCCCCTTTGTTGTTTGCACTGGCAATCGAGCCGCTGGCGATGGCGTTGAGGGATTCAGAGAGGTGGAGAGGCTTGGTGCGAGGTGGAGAGGAACATAGGGTGTCGTTGTATGCCGATGACCTGTTACTGTATGTGGCGGACCCGGTGGGAGGGATGCCGGGAGTGATGGAGTTACTAGCTGAGTTTGGGACCTTTTCAGGTTATAAATTAAATTTAGGCAAGAGCGAGGTGTTTGTGGTGCACCCTGGAGACCAGGAGGAAGGAATTGGTAGGCTCCCGCTTAGGCGGGCAGGGGAGAGCTTTAGGTACCTGGGGGTGCAGGTGGCCAGGGACTGGGGGACTCTTCACAAGCATAACTTCACCAGACTTGTAGATCAGATGGAGGAGGAGTTCAAGAGGTGGGACATGCTGCCATTGTCGTTGGCGGGGAGGATACAGTCCGTCAAAATGACGGTGCTTCCGAGGTTCTTGTTCCTCTTTCAGTGCCTGCCCATCTTTATCCCCAGGGCCTTCTTTAGGAGTGACTAGCAGTATTTTGAGCTTTGTGTGGGCACATGGGACTTCGAGAGTGAGGAGGGTGTTCCTGGAGCGAGGAAGGGATAGAGGCGGGCTGGCATTGCCCAACCTTCTGGGGTACTATTGGGCAGCCAATGTGTCAATGGTGCGTAAATGGGTGATGGAGGGGGGAGGGGCGGCGTGGAAAAGAATGGAGATGGCGTCATGCAGAGGTACGAGCCTAGGTGCCATGGTAACGGCGCTGTTGCCGCTCCCCCCTAAGAGGTTTACCACGAGCCCGGTGGCGGCGGCGACCCTAAGAATCTGGGGACAATGGAGACGGCATCGGGGGGAAACAGGGGGCTCGATGGAGGCTCCACTGGGTGGCAACCATCGGTTCATCCCGGGGAACAAGGATGGGGGATTTAGGGGGTGGCAAAGGGTGGGCATCAGCAAATTGAGGGACCTGTTTATTGGCGGGAGGCTTGCGGGCCTGGGGGAACTGGAAGATAAATTTGGCATTCCCCAAGGGAACATGTTCAGATACCTGCAGGTAAAGGCGTTTGCTAGGCGACAGGTAGAGGGATTCCCTATGCTGCCCTCGCGGGGGACGATGGACAGAGTGCTTTCGGGGGTGTGGGTCGGAGAGGGGAAGGTGTCTGACATCTATAAGGTAATGCAGGAGGTGGAGGAGGCGTCAGTGGAGGAGCTGAAGGTTAAATGGGAGGAGGAACTCGGGGAGCAGATAGAGGACGGGACTTGGGCGGATGCCTTGGAGAGAGTCAACTCTTCCTCCTCATGTGCGAGGCTTAGCCTCATCCAATTTAAGGTGCTGCACCGGACCCATATGTCCGGGACCAGGATGAGTAGGTTCTTTGGGGGTGAGGACAGGTGCACCAGATGTTCGGGGTGTCCAGTGAACCACGCCCATATGTTCTGGGCATGCCCAGCACTGGAAGAATTTTGGAAGGGGGTGGCGGGGTCGGTGTCGAGGGTGGTTGGATCCAGGGTCAAACCAGGGTGGGGACTCGCGATTTTTGGAGTTGCGGTAGAGCCGGGAGTGCAGGAGGCGAAAGAGGCCGGTGTCCTGGCCTTTGCGTCCCTAGTAGCCCGGCGGAGGATCTTGCTGCAGTGGAAGGATGCGAGGCCCCCAAGTGTGGAGACCTGGATCAGTGACATCGCGGGATTTATAAAATTGGAAAGGGTCAAATTTGCCCTGAGAGGATCAATACAAGGGTTCTATAAACGATGGCAGCCTTTTCTGGACTTCCTGGCTCAAAGATAGGTATCTTGGTCAATAGCAGCAGCAACCCTTGGGGGGTGGGGGGGGGTGTTCATTATTGTAGTGTCTATTCTCTAACTTTGCAATGTGTTAATCTGCATTGTTGTTAAAATGCTGTGTTGTTCATGGAGGTGGGGCGAATGTATATGATTGTTAATATTATTGTTATTTTTGGTATTTTTCTAAGGTGCGTCATTGTTGTATAAAATCAAAAAATTTTCAATAAAAATTATTGCAAAAAAAAAAAAAAATTCCATTTGCCACTGTACTATCTAACCTGCCCATCTAAATCGTCTTGTAATATAAGGCTTTCCTCCTCACTATTTACCATACCATCGATTTTTGTATCACCTGTGACCTTACTGATCATACCTCATACATTCACATCCAGATCATTAATGTAGAATATGAACTGCAAGGCACCCAGCACTGATTTCTGTGGAACACCACTGGTCACAGGATTCCAGTTGCAAAAACAATCTTTGATCATCACTCACTGAGCTAATTTTGGATCCAAGCTGCCCTGGATCCCATGGGCTCTAATCTTCTTGATTAGTCTCCCATGCAAGACCTTGTCAAAAGCTGTGAAGTCCATTTAGCTGCATCAATTGAACTACTCTACATACAGGTCATTTTAGATGAGAATACAGTAATTCAGTCGAGCAGCACCTTCAAGAGATTACACTGACGAATGCTTCCTTCAGTGTAACAAATCACTTTCAATATTTTTTAATGAATTTTTATTGAGGGCTTTCCTTTTTACATTTAACCACAAGACGCTACAAATCCCCACAATTTCGTAGAGCACAGGGTGACCATTATTCCACATATACATACCAAAAAGTCCAGCAAATATTCATACAAATGGTTCAG
This sequence comes from Scyliorhinus canicula, assembly GCF_902713615.1. NCBI lineage: Eukaryota > Metazoa > Chordata > Chondrichthyes > Carcharhiniformes > Scyliorhinidae > Scyliorhinus > Scyliorhinus canicula. The sequence continues at coordinate 80,867,917 of NC_052163.1, forward strand.
CTTATCGATCATTGTAATCTTTGTAGTCAACATCTCCTTTTGTACAGAAAATGAAATGCTACCAGAAGAGTGGGGGATCTCAGGATAAAGCCTCACACCATGGTGCACACCCTCCTCTACAGGACAATAAAGACAGAGTTGCACAATATATAAGGAACCTTTATGGGGTAGAAAAATAACTTTTTGGGATCTAACTCAGCCCCCAAGACTTTCAAGCAATAAAATCATACTGCAGAAAAATGGGAACAGGATAAGTAAACCTTCTCTGAACTGCTATCGCATTCACATCTTTCCTTAATAAGGAAACCAATACTGTGCACGACACTCCAGATGTGGTCCCACCAATGCCCTATACAACAGAAGCATAACCTTCCTGCTTTTGTAATCAATGCCCATCACAAGAAACGATAACATGCTACTGCATACTAGCTTTTTGTGATTCCTGCACTAGAACACCCAGGTTCCTCTGTATCTCGGACCCCTCCAATCTCTCACCATTTAGATAATAAGCTTTAACCAAAATGGAGAGTTTCACTTTTATTCATTCATGGGAAGTGTGTATCGCAGGCTGGGCCAGCATTTATTGCCCATTCCTAATTGTCCTTGAGAGGGCTATTAAGAGTCAACCATGTTGGAGTCGTATGTAGGCCAGACGAGGTAAGGATGGCAGATTTTGTTTCCCTAAAGGACATTAATGAACCAGATAAGTTTTTCCAACAATTGGCATTGATTTACTCACCGTCATTAGACGTTTAATTCCAGATTTTTATTGAATTCAAATTTCACCATCTGCAGTGGTGAGATTTGAACCTGGGTCCCCAGAGCATTACCCTGGGGCTCTGGTTTACTAAGTCAATACCATAGTGACAATGCCACTATGCCACTGCTCTCGTTATACTCCAGTTGGCAAATCTTTGTCCACTCTATCTGTATCCCTTTGTACTTTCCTACCTATCTTTGTGTCATCAGCACATTTAGCAACCATCCCTTCAGTCCCTTCATCCAAATCATTTGTATAAATTGTAAAAAGCTGAGTCCCCAGCACTGATCCCTGTGGCACACCACTCGTCACATCCTGCCATCTAGAAAAAGACCCATTTATGCCAACTATTTCCTGTTAGCTAGCCAATCTTCAATCCATGACAATATGTTACCCTCTACACCATCATCTATTATTTTCCCACAATAACCTTTGATATGGCACCTTCTGGGAATTGAAGTACAGTGCATCCATTGATTTCCTCGCTTTCCACCGTACATGTGAATCTTTCAAGAACTCAAAAAATTGGTTAAATATTTCACAAAACAAGCCATGTTGACCCTACCTGATTGCCTTGATATGACAACTTTAATAACGGCTTCTAACATTTTCCCTTTGACAGATGTGAGGATAACTGGTCTGTAGTTCCCTCCTTTCTGTCTCGTTCCCATTTTCGGTAAAAGAGTTACATTTGCTGATTTCCAATCTCATGGAACATTCCTCAAAATCGAGGAAATTTAAAAAAATTAAAACATCGACTTTCTCACTAGCCACTTCTTTCAAGACCTTCGGATGAAGTCCGTCCAGACCTGGAGATTTGTCAGCCCACAGCCAAAAATTTGCTCAATACCATGTCTCTAGTGATTGTAATTTTCCTGAGTTCCTCACTGCCTTCTATTTCCTAATTTACAGCTTTTCTGATGCTACTTGTGTCCTCTATAGTGAAGACTGATGAAAAATACCTGTTTACTTCATCCACCATCTCCCCACTTTTCATGATCAGTTCCCCAGTCATACTTTCTCTAGGACCAACAGTCACTTGGTTAACCTTTCTTACTTAAATGTCCAGAGAAGTTCTTCCTCTCCATCCTGCCATTGCTGGCTAGCTTTCACTCGTACTCTAATTTTTCCTTCCTTGTTAATCTTTTTGTCCTTCTTTGCTGTTCTTTATATTGCATCCATTTTTCTAACCTGTCACATATCTTTGCACAATTATATGCTTTTTTTAAAAGTTTGATGCTGTCTTTAACTTTTTTAGTTAATCACAGATGGTGGGTCCTCGCTGTGGATTTTTTCTTTCTCACTGGAATGTGTCTATTCTGTGTATTCTGAAAAATCCCTTTAAATATCTGCCACTGAACCTTTATTGTCCTATCCTTTACCACATATAGCAGTCCACTTCAGCCAGCTCCACTTTCATGCCCTTGTAATTGCCCTTATTTAAGTTAAAATATTCAAATAAAGGTTGTGAATGGTATGATGGCCATTTGGTGATCCAGTACCTCAATTTGTATGTTTTTTATCCAATATAAAAATGAGCATCGTAGAAGGCAATCTCCCTCTGGTAGTGTGGTTTGCATCCATCCTGCTTCGCAGGAGTATAGTTGTGGGAACAATTAATTTTTTGTAGCGTTTAATGATGCACAACATAGGATTGCAGCTATGTATCTGTAAACCCTGTGCTGTGGATCTATGCTTTATATCATCCTTTTGCGTTTCACAAGGATACAATTCTATTTGATTCACACCAGTGTTTTAATCACCAAATACATTCACGCTATTGCATTGTTCGTTTTATCGTCATTGTTTTTGATGCCTTCCTCACAGTAGAGTTAAATCTGGGCTTTGTACTGCACCAATTCTGGTCCAATCCACCTGGGATTGAATAAGCCTAATTGTTGTGGTTTGAGTTTACTGGAAGGCACAGCTATTGAACTGGACTTATTTCACTTTCTCTGCAACGCTGTTGGCCGTTATCAAATTCAGTGTTTGTTCGATGTGCTCAGTGTTGGAACTTTGAGGGAGGTGTTCAAAATTATTACAGGGTTTTGGTGAGGTGAATGGGAAATAGCTTTACTTTGATTGGTAGGGAGTAGTTAGTGGGGATATATTTATCCACAAATGAAAGGATACATTAAGGAAATGTTTTTACAAGTGAACTAAGATATAGAATTCCCTACCAAGAAACGTGGTCAACCTTGAACATTTTAAAAGAAAGGTTGATGCATATTAGGAAAGGAAGTGTTGAATGTTATGAAGAAATGGAATTGGAAAGCCCTTTGAGTGTCAAGACAAAGTCTAAATGTTTTTTTTTCACTCCCTGCTGTAGAATCCTTCTTTGCCAATAAATGAACGATTGTTTTTCTGCTGTGTTTTGTAGGAACCACTCCTGCATACTCTGAGGAGTGGACAATCATCGGTGGGTTACGTCACGGTGGTAGTCCTCTTCTGAATTAGGAAGCCCTTGCAGTTTATATATAATAAACTACTCCCGTCTGATTTTCTGCCGAGGATTCTTGTTCTAGATCTCACTCTCCATAAAAACAAAATGTAGGATAGAAAATTCAAAGGCTTAAATCGTAAATAATTTTAAGTAATTAACTATTTACATCCCATTTGATTTCAATACACAGCGACTTCATTTGAAGCCTACTTGTGACAATAAGCGATTTTCATTTCAAGTGATCTGCAGTCTCTTAAAATTAAAGCTATATAATACGTTTTTAAACTGTCTCATGATTGCATTAACCCTTAAAATATGCACTTGTTAGCTTCTGTATTGCCTTCAGATTAGGTGCAGTAATTGTCTTCAATTTGTCCTTTCACAACAGTCAGAGGTGAACAATGCTGAATACAAGGTTAAACAAGAAACCCCAGATCCCGAGTTCACTGGTATTTTTCATAAGTTGATCTTGGTTTTCAGTTATTTTTTAGTATCTTACATTATTGCCTATACTTAGTATCTGTATAAGATACTGACGATAACTGGAAATTATGCCACTTCCCTCCCCCTTCTAAAGATTTAGAATCTTTGCATGCGTTCAATACCGCCAGCGCCCATGGACACTGGATCAAAGTGACCTTTCTTTGTTTTCACCTAGACAGCGAGTACTGGCGGATATTATCATTGTTTTCATGTGTTTCTTGTGAAGCTGAATAAATATTGCAATCTGGAAGAAGGGATATGGGATGTTGCCATCAGCAAGGGATCTTGTTCTGTCCCCATTTGAGTTGCCCTATATGTATATACATTACAGTATATGTAGATGGCATTAGGACAGACTTGGACATGTCAAATATTTTTCTAGTCATAAGGACTAACCATTCTGTGATGAAGGAAGGCTTCTGTTCTTAAACCATGTTCCAGATGAATTGTGACCTGTTTGATCATTGTTCCGGTGAAGCATCTTGGGACGTTTTACTATGTTAGACGCACTATATAAATGCAAGTTATTGTTATCATACTCTTTAGTGTCAAATTAGTGAAGAAGTGCATATGTCTGTGGTTTTAGGACTTGGTGTGGAAGTTAGTACCTCCTTGAATTACATTTGGAAATTTTTTGTGGATTCAGTTTATTTAAGGTTGTGACTGGCACTTGCCGATGTCCCTGCAGTCGGCAGTTAGGAATTTATGGTTTGTACATTGATGATTTAAAGCTATCTTCATGGTTTTTTTAATTCTTCCATGGGATGTGGGTATTGCTTGTTGGGCCAGCATGTATTGACCATCCCTAATTGCCTTTGAGGGGGCATTTCCGATTCAGTCACATTGCTGTGAGTCTGGAGCCACATGTACCAGACCAGGTAAGGACAGTAAATTTCCTAAAGGACATCAGTGAACCAGATGGGTTTTTACGACAATTGCCAATGGTTTGATGGTCATCATTAGACTTTTAATTCTGAATTTCTATTCAAATGTCACCGTCTGTTTTAGTGGGTCTCGAACCTGGGGCCCAGGGCATTATCCTGGGTCTCTGGATTACTCGCCCAGTGACAATACCACTCGCTACTGCCTGCCATTTGGCCATCCTTTTATCATGTTACATTTATTGTGATATTTTGATATGATTTGTCATTTTGTAGTCATTAAATATAAAATTTGCTATAATTTTACATTATAAGTGTAATGTTCTGTGTATGTGAGTGTGTTCCAGGCTTTTTAAATGTATGTAAATTTTGTTTTAATTATATACAATAAATAGTTGTATCAAAAGAAAATGATTGATTGTGAATATACTTGGTGTGATTTTTTTTTTATTGTGGTGTAGATATCCGTGGTGTTAATATCTGTTGTCATGAGAATGTCACTTTAAGAAATGATTAGCTGCTCATGTTACTGCAATGATGTCAGAGTGTGGGTGGAGCTGAGCTCTGGTTCTGCTTTTTTAGTTTCACTTTGAGAAAAAGCTTGGGTGTGTCTGGGTTTTCCAGTGAGCTGCAGCTGACGTTAAACAAAGAGCTGTCCTGTTGATTTCTACCATCCAAAGACTATCATTTGGTGAATTCAGGATTATAAATGTTCTTAATAGTGAATGTGAAGCAAATGTGCTCCTGTTCAAAAGGTTTGTTAAGTCTTTTGGATGTTAAAAGGACAGCTGAAAGGATTACTTAGTGTTGTATTCTTTGGGGGTTATCTTTGAATTAATGGTTGTTAAGATATTCACTGTTTGTTTTAAAAAGGTTAACTTGAGTTCATAGAATAAACATTGTTTTGTTTTTAAAAAATACTGGTCCATTTCTGCTGTACCATTACTGTAGAGTGGTCCGTGTGCTCCCCATACCACAATCTATTAAAAGTTGTGGGTCAGGTGAACTCCATGATATACTTTGGGATTCTCTGAACCCTGACCCATAACACCCTGGTGTTAATTTCTGAATGTGGTGTAGATGAAGAACTCTGTGCTTGGTTTTACATCTTCAACCAATCTAGAATACTGTGCTGTTTACTAATTAAACATTTTTATTGCAGCTTATTCAAGAATCCAGCTGACCGAGCAGACTTGAAACTACTTATGGTGAGTGAAAATCCTTCAATGTTAGACCTTAAGTTACCAACTTGCACTTACTCTGTGACATTTTAAAAGTGGTAGTGTTCTCTCAAACCTGATTATTCTGTTTAAAATGGCACTCGGGCTGCTGCCTTCTGCAGAATTAGCAGAGGTGAATTTGCGTCTTGTGGGGCTATGCACTCACCTTCATTTCTGGGGCCCATTGCAGCGACATCATGCTCCTCCCAAACCTGTCCGCACTCACCCCACAGAATGCAAAGGCGCAAGCCACAAAAATGCACAAATTGATCACTGCTTAACTGCTTTTGTGCATTTTGACTTGTAAAAACACGCCTGAATGAATAATTGCTGAATTGAAATCCAAGCTCATCCCTTGTCAGAATGACAGTAAAGCTGGTCAAAATTGCAATGTGTGTCTTGAGACGAGCAAACTTGGAACTTGCTGATGAACAACGAGATGGAAAAATCAAATAATGACATCAATGCAGCACAGGCCAGTGTAGGACGGAATAAGCCAGTCCAATGGAGGAGCAAATGCTCCAATCAACAAGATGCATACACTGCCATTCAGTATATTTCAGAGTCTCGTTCAGTTTCAAAAGTTAACTTCCTCTCACAAAACCAAAGAGGTTGTTGCCATAAATTCACATGAGTAGAGTGCCCAGTGAGTCCAAGTTCAATATTAGTGGCTCTGTCTGTAGAATTCCGTTCTTTGTCCTGGAAGAGACTTTCTAAGACCAGCCTTGAGAGCAATGGTGGTTAAAACTATCAGCAGGTGACCAGTTGCATGCCATTATATCGGACCAGCAGTGGTCCATTTTGCAAAACAGAATTTAAACAAGAAAATATGGAAGATGGACTGATTTTCTTCTTCCCTTGTTGGCATGGATATATAGATTTTTTTCTGTGCTTTTTCTTTGCAAAATCATCGATCGCATCATCATAGGTGAAATCTTGTAAAGACACACTTTCAATCACCAATATTGCTGAACTGTCAAACGTTCCTGACTCATTGTACTTCTCAAATAATTTTTAACCTCTTCAATTGTGCAAAAGAATGTTCACCACAAGCATTTGTGACAGGTATTGTTATTTTGAAAAGGCGACACGGTGGCACAATGGTTAGCATTGCTGCCTCACGGCGCTGAGGACCCGGGGTTCGATCCCGGTCCCAGGTCACGTTCATGTGGAGTTTGCACGTTCTCCCCGTGTTTTCATGGGTCTCTTTCCCCCCTCCCCCCCCCCCCCCCCCCAAAACATCCCAAAGATGAGCAGGTTCAGTGTATTGGTCACGCTAAATTGGCCCCTAATTGGAAAGAAAAAATTGGGTACTCTAAATTTAAAAACATATATTTTCAGAATGGTTTCCAGAAAGGTTGCCTGCAAAGCATCACATAAAAGTCTGTGCAAATCAGTTGGTGATCTCAAAGCGCAGAGCTTTTCAATGAAATTAATGAGCAGCACGGTAGCATGGTGGTTAGCATAAATGCTTCACAGCTCCAGGGTCCCAGGTTCGATTCCCGGCTGGGTCACTGTCTGTGCGGAGTCTGCACGTCCTCCCCGTGTGTGCGTGGGTTTCCTCCGGGTGCTCCGGTTTCCTCCCACAGTCCAAAGATGTGCGGGTTAGGTGGATTGGCCATGCTAAATTGCCCGTAGTGTACTAAAAAGTAAGGTTAAGGGGGGTGTTGTTGGGTTACGGGTATAGGGTGGATACGTGGGTTTGAGTAGGGTGATCATTGCTCGGCACAACATCGAGGGCCAAAGGGCCTGTTCTGTGCTGTACTGTTCTTCTTCTAAGTGAATTGTTCCACTTCACCTTCAAAAAGATTTGTCTATGATCTCTTGGTCGAATTCACTTAATCCTTTACTGCAGTGACTTTTGGCGTTCTCATCCAAACTTCTGTCAAAAAGCACACAAAGTAAATCAACATTTTCTTCAGAGATGCCCTTCTACTCTGCAATTGCACCTTATTGTGTCATAAATAACATTGACAGTCTCAACGATGAACTTCTCTTTCCTTTTCAAAGTGATATCATTGTCTCTAGTTTCATTGAAAAATAACTTCCTTCATCTTGTACGCTTCTCATCAGAGGGACCTTTGATTCTTGTTGTTTATTGATAAAATCTGTCACATACAAAACATAATTACAACTGTGAAAAATGACATATATAAAAAGATCAGTTTAATATATAGTCAGGCCATTCATTAGTCTAGTACCAGCAGGAAAAAAACAGTTTTTGAATCTTCTAGAATAAGTTCTCAAGCTTTTGTATCTTCTCCCCCATAGAAGAAGTTGGAAAAAAAAATAATCAGGATGGGAGGGGTCTTTAATTATATTACCTGCTTTTCCAAGGCAGTGAGAAATATAGAGAGTCAATAGATGGAAGATGGGCTTGCGTGATGGACTGAGCTGTTGCCATATCAAGCTGTGATGCAGCCAGGTGGAATGCTTTCTATGGTGCATCTATAGAAATTGGTAAGAGTCATTGTGGACCTGCCGGATTTCTTTTTTTCCCCGCTCTAAGTGGACTCGACTAGTCAGAATCTGGTGTCGCTGTGCATTGCCTGCTGATAGGCTGAGCTTATCAGAAAATGCAGAGCTATCAGGCTTTTGATTAGAGCCCAAGAACTGCCCACAGACACTGGCCGGCACAGGGCCTTGGCTTGATGTGTTTCACTGTGAGTCCGCCTCTGAGAATTACTGAGATTTGTATCTTTATTACGTAGAAATAGGCCATTTGGCTTGACTCATCTTTTCTAGTGTTTATGCTACAAATCCTACTCAGCAAACCCTTCTATTCCTTTCCACCCTCGCGCTATTACTTAATATATCAATGCTGCTCATGAAAACTACTCCCTGTTTTATTAAATTCCACATCTGGACACTCTGGCGAAAGGCATTTTTCCTGGATTCCGTATTGGATTTTTCCCTGATTTCCAAAACAGTAGAGGTCCTAATCACCAGACAGATGGTCATTTGTTTTGACGGGCCTGGTGTTTATTTTGGCCAGTTAATTGGTACATTTCATTCTGCTGTTCTAATTCTGAGCAGACAGAGACGGTGCTAAATTATTAAATTGGATAATGATTTGAATTCAGAAAATGCAACTCTACTGGTGAAAGGTACTGAGATATAATCCTTTTTAATTTGTTATCAAATGGTTTCTTAAAATTTAACTGGAAGTTCCTTGCTAGTTTTCAGATTTAGTTTGAGTTCTCTTCTATGTGTTCAGATTGTGATGTAAATAGATAATCTGCCAGCAAACTTGGGTGTCACGGTAGCACAATGGTTAACACTGATGCTTCACAGCTCCAGGGTCCCAGATTCGATTTCCTGCTTGAGTCATTGAGGAGTAGCACATTGTCCCTGTGTCTGCGTGGGTTTCCTCCGGGTGCTCTGGTTTCCTCCCACAAGTCCCGAAAGACGTGCTGTTAGGCAATTTGTTCAGCAATCCCTCTGTGTACTCGAACAGGTGCCAGAATGTGGTGATTAGGGGTTCTCACAGTAACTTCATTGCAGTGTTAATGTAAGCCTACTTGTGACAATAAAGATTATTAATTATTATTAACTTTCAGATTTACTGAAGTCAAATTATCAAAAGAATTGCATTTAGTGGTGAGTAAGCGGGGGTTAGATAGTAGGGGAGTCGGCGGGGGATGGGGGTGGAGGTAATTGGGGAGTTGTGCAGGGGAGATAGTTGGGTGTCGGGCTGAGAAGTTGGAACGGGACCAGGGGTTGGCCAGGGTGTTGTCAGGTGGGGTGTAGGGTTGTGATGTTAGCCTGTTGTCGGGAGTGGGGGAGCTAGGGCGTTAATCAGGTGGCAGTGGGGGTAGTGGGGTGGTATGAGGGAGGTAATTGGAAAGGGTGCACCAGGGGAGGTGTTAGTAGTGAGATCAGGTGGGCTGTTGGGATCCAGTGAAAGCTCAGGTGGGGCCAGGTGTATAGTTATGCAAGAGTTAGAGCTGGATTTAATTCTTCTAACTTTTTCTGGGTAACTATTCTGCTCAGAGAGTCGGAACCATCCAAAGTCTCTGGCTTTGAATTGGTTTGAAGCACATGATAATTGACCACCCGGACTATTTCCGTGCAGTCCTTGTGTGGGGGTGTCCATGGGGACTTCGAGAATACCGCTGGAGTACAACCATCAGGGAAACGGACGGTCTGGCTCATTATTAGCCCTAATTGCATGAACATGCTGTTGTCAATCCATTGTGAGACGTACAAACATTTTGTTTGATTAACTAAAGCATAAGTTGATATTCAGGACACTTTAAAAAAAATGTCAAATATCCAATTCATTTTTTCAATTATGGGGCAATTTAGCATGGCAAATTGATATACCCTAGATATCTTTTTGTATTGTGGGGGTGAGACCCATGCAGACACGAAGAATGTCCAAGCTCCACACGGACAGTTACCCGGGCCCGAGATTGAATCTGGATCCTCAGCACCATGAATCAGCAGTGTTAACCACGGCACCACCGTGCCGCCTTATTCAGGACACTATTGCTTGATCCTCATGCCCGAAACAAAGAGAAATAGTATACCAGAGATGGAAACCCCTTTCGAGGCAGAACTTTTTCTTTCTGAGAAGAGCTGAACCAATGGTTCTTTGTAATGTTTTTTTAACCTTCAGAATTTCACAATTTAAATACCCACCTTTATACAATTATTTGACAAGCTGATAACAGACTATGGGAAACATCAACCTTGACTGCATAAATGCCTGAAGCTTTGGTTATGAATCTCAAATTATAAGGCAGCAGTCACACTCAGTACATTGCATCGAATTCTTGAGTCAAAGTTCTATTCATTTATCTTGGGTAGTTTTGGTTCAAAAGACCACCAAATATTCAAGTATTCCATTTTGTATCCATGTCCATATGTTCAGTGATCAAGATCATACTTGTGCTCAAATCAGTAGTTTTGACTAAAACGTGAAATAGTGACACTGCATGCAAGTAGCTCCTTTCAAATTGAATAATTGCATTGACTAATGCAAATACTTACATTTATATTGTGCTGGTAACCTGAAGCATCTCAAGGCGGTTCACAGGAGCACTATGAAACAAAACATTACACTAAACCACATAAGGAGATATGAGGTCAGGTGACCAGATACTTGAGCAGAAAGGTAGACTAATAAGCATCTTCAAGGAGGAAAGAGGGAATTTTAGAGCTTAGGATCCAGACAACTGAAGATGTGCCTACCAACAGTTTTTTTTCAGTTAAAATCAGGGCTGCTTAAGAGGCCAGAATTAGATCAACACAGGTGTCTGAGAGTTGTGCTGCTGGAGGTGATGGCAGAGGAGGTGAGGCCATGGAGGGATTTCAAAACAAGGATGAGAATTTGCTTCAGTGGGAGCCAATGTAGATCAGTGCACTCAAGGGTTATAGTTGAATGTGATTTTGTGCAAGTTATAAGTTTTGGATGAGCTCAAATGTACGGAGTGTAAAATGTGGGAGGAGTTGCCAGTAAGGAGCTCATTGGAATAGTTGAGCTGAGAGGTAACAAATGCTAGGTTTTAGCAGTGGATGAGCTGAGGTTGTGAAGTCTAGGCAATGTTATGGAGATTGAAATAGGTTGCCTGAGTGATGGCTAATGTGAAATTGGAAACTTATCTCGGGATCAAGTATGGTACCACGGTTGTGAACAAACTAGTTTAGTTAGTGTTTCCAGGGAGAGGGAATGGGGTTTGGAACAAGGATCGAAAACAATAGCCTCTGTTTTCCCAATATTTAATTGGAGAAGATGGAACAAAGGCAAGGATTCACTTGTGGTCTTGCCCTTTTGCAGTGTATCTGCAGCTTTGAAACACAATTTTTGTATGATTTCTTCCTCATTTGGTATCTTTCGATGAGTAGACTGCCCAGTGGGTGAGAGTCTTGCATTACAAAGAACAAAGTACAGCACAGGAACATGTCCTTCAGTCCTCCAAGCCTGTGCCAGCCATGCTGCCCGTCTAACCTAAAACCTTCTACATTACCAGAGTCCATATCCCTCTATTCCCATCCTATTCATGTATTTATCAAGATGACCCTTAAACGTCACTATCGTACCTGCTTCCACCACCACCTCAGGCAGCATGTTCCAGACACCCACTACTACCCTTTTTTTTTAAAAAGCTTTCCTTGTACATCTCCTCTGAACTTTGCCCCTCGCACCTTAAACCTCTGTCCCCAAGTAATTGACTCTTCCACCCTGGAAAAAAGCTTCTGACTATCCAGTCTGTCCATGTCCCTCATAATTTTGTAGACTTTTATCAGGTCACCCCTCAACCACTGTCGTTCCAGTGAGAGTAAACCGTGTTTATCCAACCTCTCCTCCGAACTAATGCCCTCCATACAAGGTAGCATCCTGGTAAACCTCTTCTGTACCCTCCAAAGCCTCCACGTCCTTCTGGTAGTGTGGCGACCAAAATTGAATATTATATTTATCCTGTCTCTCAGAATTTTCCCTATAATTTTCCCAACACCAAGGTTAGACTTAAATGGCCTACAATTACTCTTTTTAAAAGGGAGAAGGAAATGCACAACAGTACAACATTACCTGTGCTCCAGTCCTCTGGCACCAAGTCTGCCGCTAGCGAGGTTTAGACAATGATGGTCAGAGCATCTGCTATTGCTTCTCTTGCTTCCCATAGCAGTCTAGGTAACATTTCGTCTGGGCCTGGGGATTTATCCACTTCCCCTCTCATTATTAATTTCATATCATGGTTTACATTCTTCCTTTTTTTTAAATAAATTTAGAGTATCCAATTCTTTTTTTCCAATTAAGGGGTAATTTAGTGTGGCCGATCTTTGGGTTTGTGGGGATGAGACCCATGAAGAATGTGCAAACTCCACACGGACAGTGACCTGGGATCGAACCCGTGTCCTTGGCACCGTGAGACAGCAGTGCTAAACTGCGCCACCATGCCGCCCGTACATTCATCCTCCTCGATTGCAATTCTATATCAGTTAGCTCAGTTGGCTGGATAGTTGGTTCGTGCTGTGGAGCAATGCCAACAGCGCACATTCAATTCCCATACCGGCTGAGGTTATTTGTAAAGGCCCTGCCTTTTTAACCTTGCTCCCCGCCTGAGGTGTGGTGACCCTTTGGTTAAATCACCACCAGGCAGATCTCAAAGGAGAGAACAACCAATGGTCCTCTGAATCTGTGGCAGCGTCTACACTTATTTATATGGCTTCCCTTTTTTTTTCATTAGTCCAGTCTTTTTTCTTTAAAGGAACATGTTCTAAAATTAAAAACAAAAAATATTGGATTAATTCAACAGGTTTGGCAGCATCTGTGGAGAGAGAGAGAAACAGTTAACATTTCAAGTCCATGTGACTTCAGTGCTAAAGAGAGGGAGAAATGTGATGGATTTTATACTGTATAAGGGGGCGGAGCAGGAGGAGCAAAATAAAAAGTCAATGATGGATGTGAGCTGCAAGAGATTGCAACAAAGATGTTTAGGACACAAGTTAAAGGTAGCGTTAATGGCAGCATGAAGGACTATAGAAGGTGCTGTTGGTGACATAACAACAATATAGCAGAATATGAACCCTCAATATCTTCATTGAATGCTTCCCACTGATCTGGCTTTGATTTACCTTCCAGTAGCTGTTTCTGGACCACTTTAGCGACATCTAACTTCAGCTTCAGAAAATTAGCACTTCCCCAATTGAGAGCTTTTATTACTGGTCTCCATCTGAAAGCTTAACTCTCTTGCCCACCAGTACTGCTACCCACCGGGGTCTGTTATGGAAGCCCAAGTGAAACACCTGTGTCACATGACCCTTCAACAGCCTAACCTGGTCCTTCACCCTCAGGTGGGTCTCCTGCAGCAGCACGACATCGGCTCTCAAGCTCTTTAAATGCAAAAAGACTCTAGCCCTCTTCACCGGCCCACCTAACCCCCACATGTTCCACGCAACCATTTGGACTGCCCTGTGGGGCATACCATTTTCCCCTCTCTCTCTTGTGCTCTCTCTTTCTTTCTCCACTTCTATCTCTCTTTCCCCCCCCCCCCCCCACCACCACGACTATCCTCAACCTGTCCACACGGGCTGGACTGACTGCAGCCCCTCCCCCCACCTCACTCCCGTTCACAAGCCAGTTTAAGTTTGCTAGTGAGATGCCCACACCAGAGTCCCCTTTCCCCCCATATACCCAACACAAAGACCAACAAAGAAGCCCCAAGCCCAGCCCTTCTAAACAACCAAACATGCAAAACAAGGGGAAAAAATCCCTGACCCATGATCCAACCATCCCCTCCCAACCACAACATAAATCAAAGTCCAAGGGTAGCATATGGCGCAGTGGTTAGCACTGGGACCGCAGTGCTGAGGACTCTGGTTCAAATCCCGGCCCTGGTCACTGTCGGTGTGGAGTTTGCGCATTTTCCCCATATCTGCGTGGATTTCACCCCCACAGCCCAAAGATGTGCAGGATAGGTGGATTGGCCACACTAAATTGCCCCTTAATTGGAAAAAAAATAATTGGGTACTCTAAATTTATAAATGAAAAGAAATCAAAGTCCAACTCAGTTCAGTCCCAACCTCTCCGCCCTCATGAGTACCCCCGCCATCTCAAAAAATAGTCCTTTGAGTTATACCTAACTCTCAGCTTCGTCGGGTAGACCACCCCGAACCACACATCATTCTTGTACAACGCTGCCTTCGCCCTATTAAAGGCCACTCATTGTCTTGCCAGCTCTACCGTGACGTCCTGGTATATACGAATACCACTCCCTTCCCACCTCACCTCCCAATTCTGCTTGGCCCATCGCAAGACCCCCTCCTTTATCTGCTAACTGTGAAAACAGACCATCACAGCACTTGGCTTCTGCCGAAGTAACCGATGGCCCCCATCCAGCTCCAAGAAGATGTCCTCCTCCCCCAACAATTTGGCAAACACCCCTGAAAAGTACTCCGTTGGCCTCTGGATCTCCAGCCCCTCGGGCAGCCCCACAATCTGAAGATTCTGCCACCGTGACCTGTTCTCCAGGTCCTCCACTTTGATTCTCAGCCCTTTATTACTTTCATCCACCCTCCACAGTTCCTCTCCTATCAAGGTAAGCTGGTCGCTGTGCCGTGACAATGCCTCCCCACCCCCTTCAACATCTCCATGTTCCCGCACCATCTCCAACGTCTTTCCAAGAGCCTCCTTTATCGGGGCCAGCATATCCTCCACCAGCTGCTTGAGCGTTCCCATCACCTCCTTCAAAATGCTTAGCAAACTGCCACTTAAACACCACCGCCATCACCTCGTCAGCGTGTCCGCTGTAATGGACACAGCCCCATCCGACGAGCTTGATCCCGCCATCTTTTCTCCCACAGAACTCCGCATCGAATTCAGACCTGCAAGCGGACTAATGCTTGTTCCTCTTCGTACCCGTATTGGGACAATTTAGTGTGGCTAATTCACCTATCCTGCACATCCTTGGGTTGTGGGGATGAGATCCACGCAGACTTTGGGAGAGTGTGCAAACTCCACACGGACAGTGACCCGGGGCCGGGATCGAACCTGGGACCTCGGCGCTGTGAGGTTCATATTCCTCGGTGGGGATTTCAACATCCTCCAATTCCCACTACTTTACTGAAGATAGCTCACATCAAGGTTTCCCGCAAAACTGTGAAAAGGGCCAGAAAATGAGAATTCCAGCTGGAGCCACCCTACGTGCATCCTCAACCCATGTGTCGCCACCGGATGTCCACTACCCCGTCTCTTGTTGGGTTTGCTCCGTACTGGCTAAAAGGTTTCTCCCTAATGCATTTTAAGAATGCTGCTCCCTCTGTTTCCTTAGCACTAATTCTATCCACCACTATTAGGGTAGTTGAAATCCCAAACTATTAATCTCTGCTTGTCTTAGTCCTTCACAGATATTTGCCCACATATTTGCTCTTTTATCTCCCTCTAACTGTTTGGGCGGTCTACATTATACTCCCAGGAATATAATTACCCTTTTTGTGCTTCAACCATATGGCCTTACAGCAATAATTATTTCTTCAATCAATATTGCAACCATACTCCTTTCTTATACCTCTTTCTCTATCTTGTCTGAAAACCGTGTAACCAGGAAGATTGAACTGCCATTTCTGCCCTCCTTTCAAGCGTGTCTCGCTAATATTTCCAGTCCAAAGTTTGCGTAGCTGCTCTGATCGGAGTGTTTTTTATAATAATGATAATCTTTATTAGTGTCACAATTAGGATTACGTTAATTAACACTGCAATGAAGCTAACTGTGAAAATCCCCTAGTCGCCACACTATGGCACCTGTTCGGGTACACTGAGGGAGAATTCAGAATGTCCAATTCACCAAACAAGCACGTCTTTCGGGACTTTGTAGGAAGAAACCGGCCACCCGGAGGAAACCCATGCAGACACGGGAGAATGTGCAGACTCCATACAGTGACCCAAGCCGGGAATTGTACCTGGGTCTCTGACGCTGTGACGCAGCAGTGCTAACCACTGTGCTACCATGCCACCCCACACTCAGCCCTTTTAACAGAGTTGTAAAAGATACTTTTAATTTTGCTCGCTATCTTCATTCCACTGAGTAAAAATAACTCCGCAGTATTCCAGTGGTGAGGTTTATAATATGGCCTGAATTTTGTAAGCTTTGCCTGGCTTTTCAGGGGACATCACCCTGATTTTATTCAGTTGGACAGTCCGACTAATTTGACAGGTGGAGATTAATGTTTAAAGAGTGCAGCACCAAAAGTGAGCACTGTGATGTGATTGTCCATTTTTAATATAACCTCGTAATCGCATTGAAAGAACTGTTTTGTTCTTGCATTAGTAGCAACTAAATAGATGTGCAAACCAACTAGTTTTACTTTTAAATCTGGTAGTAAGGAAGTAAAAGTCTAAATCCTTTTGAACATTACTCCTTTATTCCTCCCTGAGCTTGACACCTACAGCAAAACTCTAAACGTGGGTGTTTATGTTGAAGGCCATTGTCTTTCAGCCCATTGCTTCTGTGCTGTTTCTTCAGTAACATTACTTCAAAACCAATGCAGCTGTGCTCCTCTCTCCCCTTTGTATTGATTGTGTTCTGGAAGCACATAGCAGAAAATAAACTCATTAACTACTTAGGCACGATATTCACAGCATGTTGCTTTTTTTTGAAAGCCAGTTTACATATTTTTGCATGGGAATTGAAAACCATTCTTTGAAAGTGTAATTGTTCCCATTTGAGGAACATTGAACAAAAATGGTTGGAAATGAAGTTAATTGCATCCAAGGAGGGAAGTAAATTGGAAATGTTAAAATGTGTTTGTCAGAATATGAATGTGTTTGTTGCTGGTCATACATTGCACAGGAGATTACCTTTTTGATCCAAGTTAATTTAATCCCCAGATAATATCAAATGCATCAGTGTAATTTATCATGGCTTCATGGCTCTCATTGTACTGTTGCAGCAGGAATCAACTCTTGGGTGAAATTGAATAATTCTACATTATGGGCATGATTCTCCGGCCTCGTTGCGCTCTTGCCAGAGAGGCCAGTGAATAACATTAGAGGCCGAAGGCGAGAACCGCACCAGGCGCCAAACAGTTTACAATGTGACTGGCCCGCCCCCGTAACTGAAATCAGGATTCCACCGTAGCGTGGCAAGAAACCAATTATCACCACTTAAGTCCTATTTCCATACAATTAACAAGAGTGACCCCATATCTAATGGCCTCCCAGGATTCATCGGCCTCCCCAGGAAGTCGTGCCGCTGGACCAATTAGTACTGTTTGAAAAACGTGGGCCTGGCGGAAGGGCTTCTGCGGGGAGCTGAGATGGGGAGTGCCCATATTTGCTCAAAGGCAAAAAGCTCAGGGGCACTGGGCCCCAGTGCTCGGCAGGGGGTGGGGAACCCTCGGCTGGGGATATGGGCTGCCATGGGGGGGGGGGGGGGGGGGGGGGGGGGGGGGGGAGAAAGAGAAGGGGGCAGGCGACCGCGCGTGACACCAGCATGCCAACCCCTGGATTGTGTGTATCCATTCCGGGAGCAACCCTAGCCCCTGCCCACCTGCCACACCGACCACCATAACTCCCACCGTCTGCCGAGGCCTCTGGCCGTGCGACTGAAGGCGATTGCGAACAAGGAATTGGCAATCATGGTTAAGTGAGCACTTTGCGCAACCCAAGTGGATTCCCGTGGGTGAGCGGTCATGTAGCTTGGGGGAGTCATTGCCTAGCATCCCAATCACACCTTGGTGCATGGATACTGTGCTTGAACTCTGCGGGAGGCAACACCACACGCAGCAGCCAACATCCGAACAACTGGGGGGCACAGCTCCGAGGGCATGTCCATAGCCTCAGGGTGGGTGAGTGCTACGAGAAACGTTAAGGTTTTGGAGGTCGGGCCGCATTGCAGAAGAAAGTGACAGAGGCAACATACTGGTTGCGCTCGAGGGTTTTTAATGTTTAACACAATTCCGCACACTCCGATGGTACCATCCCACTCTCCCCACCACCCCCTTCCCCATCCACTCACCCCTCCCCTGGTGCCCTCAGTGATCCTCTATCTGCTTAGCCTTCCTAGCTCTACCGCTACATCTAGGTGTTTCTGCAGGATGCACATCAGAGGTGGAGGCACCCAGCTGCATACCTCGTCCACTGGCCTTCGATGCCCCTGGCGGGAGTCCTCTGGGGCCGGAGGGCACTTGTCAACTTGTGCAGTCATGCCGCCCTGACCCGTATGCTGACCTTGCAAAGTGGTCTCATGGAACACTGGGAAGCTGGTAGCCACCATCCCCACTCCATGGGACTGGCCTGGGTTGGCACCCGGTGCCCCACCCTCCTCCCCCCCTCCTCCCCCCATTCGGTGACCATAGGGAGTTCACCTTGGGACAAAGGCGTAGCTGGTTCAAGCTCCAGCTGCCACAGCATAATCTGGCTCTGCCAGCCCTGGTGGCTTCCCAATGTCTGCACCATCGTGTCGATGGCCTCGGCGATGCTTCTCAGTGACTGAGCCACGCTTAGCAGGGCCTTGGCAATGCCCATAGGTTCAGCAGCGCCTTGGCCATTCCCATCTGAGAGTGGAACATGTCTCGCAGTACTTCATCAAGGTCAGCCTGGTACGGGGTCACATCCCCCAGCAAGTCGAACATTTTGCCAAGACCCTCAGCCTTGGCCACCACTGACTGCGTGACACCTTGGACACCCTCACCAATGGTGCCAATGTTGTGCACCAGATTCTCCACTATGTTTGCCACACCAGCAGTGTTGACCTCTGTGCCACTCATTGCCGACAGCATCTCCTGCAACCATAGCCTCTGGGACTCCTCCAAGAGGCTATGGACCTGCTGGAGTGTCACTGACCTCTCTGTATCGTCTCCATCAGTTCTGGGTAACCCTGTACCAGAGGCTCTGCATCAGGCTGGGACCCAGCTAGGTCCAGGGATACAGCAGACCTCCGACTACTGTCATGCCTGGGGTTCCTGCCTCTCTACCTGGTGTGTATCAGCAGTTTGTGGTGCTCACCACATTGTGCCCCAGAAGCCTGACCACTAACATTTCCCACCGAGCTGCATGTATCTGCATTGGTGGAGGGGGGTGATGACAACTTTAGTACATCGATCGTGTCTTCCTCGAAGCTCTCCTCCAATGTTCCCCTGGGAGTCTGGAGGGAGGGCCACGTGGGATTGTCCTGCACAATCAGCTAGAGGACCAAGGGGGAATGGATATGTGGTCAGTGGGAGGGATGGGTCAGTCAGTAAGACAATAACAACTCCCGTTTGACAGGTCCTCCGGGTGGAGCCCGGTGTATCCTCACCTCTGCGGCTTCCAGCAACCTCCGTGTTGGTGACTACTCGCCCCGGTCACTCCTGTCGCCTTCAGAGCCTGTTCCTCGAAGGTAGTAAGGATTCTTGAGTCCGGCACGCCTCCGCTAGTCTGGGCCCTGGGCCCCCTCCTGACAGTTGTGGGAGAGCTTCTCCTGTGGGGACACAGAGAGGGCATCATTAGCCACATGCGTGGTTCACAGTGTGGGAGGAGGGTGTGAACAAAGGATTGTTGGGGGGGGGTGGTTGAGGGAGGGGAATGGTGATGGAAGAGTTGGGGGGGCTGCATGGAGATTTGGGAGGGGGGGGGGTGGATGCTCGTGTGGGGGATGGCGTTGGTGTCTACTCACCCGTACTGCCACCACGATCTTTTTATGGCACTGGAGGACAGTTCTCTCGGTCACGCTCCCAGAGCTTACAGCCGTTGTCACCTCATCCCAGGCAGCACTGGCTGCCCTGTGGCTCAACCTCCGAGACCCTCGGAGGAACGGGACATCCCTCCTGGCCTCCACCGCGTCTAGGTGCCTGGCCAGATCCGCATCGCCGAATCTTGGGCTTGGACCTTTTTGGCACCATGGTTGCGAGCTGAGTCGGGTTGGCTGAGCAAGAGCTGTTTAAGTTCTGCTCAACCTTGACGGCGGGGGGCTGGCGAGTGCGGACCCGGTGAACCGACTGGCAAGACTTCATATTCGGTGAGTAGCCCATGGAGCCTTGTTACGTGGACCAATTAACATTGAATAGCGTTGCCAGGCTCGCTGGGCCGAGCGCCAAAATCATTCCGGAAAACCGCGCCCTCTATGTTTGCAGAATTTTGTCATTGAAGTTGTCATTGTGGAAAGTATTCTAGTGAAAGTCAATATATCACACATTGTGCCTTGTAATTTTATTTCTCGAACCTGGGTGAGCTAGAGATGAATACGTTGTTTCTTATTCATATCTTTGTCAGCTAATAATGCAGCTCAATTTGAAGGACTTGCCGAACACCTCGGGTATTCAACTTTAACCAGTAAATGTTGACACTTGTTTCCTGATTTTTCACAGAGCCACAAGTTCATTAAGCGGTCTGAAGAAGAGGAGGTGGATTTCGCTGGCTGGTTGTGTAAAATTATGGGGCTGAACCAGCCCAGCACTCCAACACGCACCGCTGTGTGAGGAACGACCAATATCTCTTTCCCCCCCCCCAACCCTCATTTTCCCCCGTCCTTAGCACAGCTCCTGCCTTCCTCTGCTGATGTCTATCAACTACTGCTGTCATGACTGGCATCAATCAGGACTCTCCCTGCATTCAGAAACAAAGCAAGGAGTTTTACATCTAGGCAGCATTGGCAGTTTAAAAAACAAACATTGTCTTTCTTTAGCTGGTGAATTCTTGATTTGGGCTGAGCGGTTTCCTCCCTTTTAGTATCAACACCACTGATGTTAAAAGTGATGATGATTTACACTTGGCAGTAACTTGCTGGAAGCCTCTCATTCAACACACATTTTTTCCCCTGCAAGTGAGTTCTGCTGGTTGTCAAAGTGCAGTGTTTAATATCACAGTCTTATGTCACATCTCCTGCTACTGACAGATATTTCACATGACAGTCAGAAAATTTGCTTTCCTGTTTAAATATCAATATTGGTTGTGATTTATTTTTTAAAATTTAATACGCTTCTCAGAGTAGTGCCATATGACGTTATTTTCATAAAGGGATGCAAATTGAAGTAGCATGTTTGTTGTGGGTTTTGCCGTACCAGGTAAATCCTGTGTAAGCCAGATTTATTCCACGTGTTCGCGCACACGACCCCCTCAGATACTGAATTAATTAAAATTAAAAACTGAAGAGTGTCTTAAATTAATTGCTGTTTTCATTTGCGATTGTTGGTTCCCCTAGTGGTGCCATATGTTGTGTAGCATTCAGCCAGTGGTCAAGCAGGTGAGTAGTTTCATTCTCTGGTGTATATTTTTCTCGCATCCCTAACAAGAAAACAGTTGGGAGTAGCTGTGGTAATGGGTCCTTATGTATGCTTTTTTTTAAATGACCGACAAATGTGTTGACGGAGCAAATTTCTCTAATGCATGATTGACCATAGGTAGATAGGTATTTGATTGCTTTGGTAAGTGGCAGTTGACCAGAGTCGTCGTATGTTTGCAATGTTTTGAGATCTCATTTCAACTCCTTGTCAAAATGCAGCACAGACCGATGATGCGTTATGTGCATTCATTCTTGCTTTAAATTTGTTGTATTGCAGACGCTTGGAAATTGAATGGTGTTCCCCAGTAGGAGGTGGCTAGTAGGAGTGTTGATTCTTGGGTCTACCGGTGTGTATGTTGGTAATAGGCTAGAGAGTGGGTAGGAGTATCAGTCTCTTTTCTGTCACTGCTTTAGAAATTGACATTAAAAAAACTTCCTTTCATTCCTTAATAATCTGGGAGTGTTGGGGTGAACCTGCCTATTTCATTGTTGTAACTTCAGCATTTTTATCAGTCATTTCAAATAGGCCAGTAATACTCCAAAAGTTAATGAGCTTTAAGTGTTTGACTAATTTGGTTCTTAGCGACAGTTCTGAGATGGATATTATGCTGTGTTTAGAATCGGAATTTTGGCCATTTTCAACAACAAAAAAGCACCTAGCATACACATGAGCGTAAGACAGTGCAAGCCCTTTCAAAGCCCATGTATCAAAGAGCTAAGATAAATTTAATCGTGCTAAAATGGTGAGGTTGGCTGAAAAATTGTCCAAAATATTTTGATTTATGGAAACACAGTCAGTGCAGTTTGATACTGTCCTCCATCTTTAAGCTCACACGTGGTTCTCCTGACCATGTATCCACATTGACGTTTGACAATTTGTGGAGGAATTGAGCTTAAAAAAAAATCAGCTAAAGGAAGACACTGTTTTCTTTTTTCAATCCAACCTCTTTCTTGAGTTGTAAATTGTAATGGCTTCTTAGCTTTTGTACAAAAACAAAAAAAAAAACAAGGTTTTTACCTATGTTTCTGTTCTTAGGTTTACTCTTTAGTTCATTTTTTTTTTAAATGCTTTTATTTTGCTGCTTCACTGCTGGACTTGGTTTGTAACTGGGGAAGAGCTTGTTCGAAGAATAGGGGTTTGATCTTTGCAAGCACTGGCTTCCAAATATTCTGTTACCATTGCGGGTAAAATATGTACAACATACTGTGACGTTCCCTTTATTTTGCAGCATTTATTTCGGACCTTGGCAGATAACCTGTCTGCTAGTTATCAGGCTTACTAGGGTAAATCCTTTTTCCGGTTCTATGTACTGTATTCATCTGAAATTTCCTGAATGACACAAAACCTAGTTTGTTTGTGAAGCATGTTTTCACAGAATTTAGTGCTGCTTAGAGTTGTGCACTTGCGGTGTTCAGTTTGGTTCGAGGACATTCTTGATGATTACTAAAGGCCCAATGGTTTGTTAACTAACAACTATTTTTGTGGCGAGAGTATATTCAGCCACACAATAACTAAGCCTCCCATTTCAACCACTAAGCACTCCGAGAGACCGGTCTACCAATTATCACCATTTACAGGAACAAAAGTCAACTAGTAAACACTGATAAAGAATTATATAGATTGAGAATTCTGAACAATGGGAATTATGTTATGACTCCCAACCCCATTTGTTTTGTGGGTCATTATGCCTAAGGAAGTACATCATCCACGGAAATGGTACATATTTAAACTCATTCTTTGCGTTCCCATCAGAAGAGTAGAACACATTGATTAAGAATCATGAAAAGTAATGTTAAGATTCCACTTGCCGCTTGGGCTTGAATGTAGACAGTTGTGAAACAAAAATGCTACGTTCTTACAACCTTGTTTTACACATTTCAAAGAAGAACTATTCATGTGATTACCTGTGTAGCTTCAGAGGTTATTTTATTTCTGGTTCAACTGAATTGTACAGCAGCCAAGTGTTTTTGAGGCAAACTGCACCCTAAAATGTACTTCTCGGGAATATGAATCTGTTTTAAAGTGCCTGGGGGAAAATAATAAACTTAATTTAAGAAATACAAGTTTAATCTACTGAGGCGTTGAAGGTAAAAGAAACGCACTGTGATTAGAATAATGGAGTTGAGTTTTGTGCTGGGATCTCAGTTGTTTGTGTTGTGCTCCTGTATAGTTGTCTATGGATTGTACATGCCTATGCCTTTAAATAAATAAAATACATGTACGCTGTTACTGTTAAGGCACTGGTGCATATTGGTGTATGTCACTATATCAGGTTTATAATGTTGTGTCTGATGCACTTGTTCCCTTTTGTGAAGCCTGTGGGCATCTTGTGCTACTGGTTGTGGTTAGTTCTTTAAAGCATCACTTTGTAATGTGTAAAATAGATTTGGCCTATTACAAAAACAAAATCACCAGTAGCACGAGTATTATACTGATTGTTTTTAAGCTTCTTTTTTTCTTAAAAGATTTTGCAAAGCAAATGATGTGGACTGAATGTATAATTTAATCATCTGTTGCAAAAAGTTATTAAAACTGAAGTGACAATTGTTTCGTGTGAATTAGCAAATGTACGATTTTGTCTAAACTATGTGAACTAAGAAAAGAGACTTTTTTTAGAAGACCAGTGCAGAGGTTATTTTACAATGGACCGCATTCAGTAGGAACTACCCGGGTTTGACGGAGCTGACTTGCTTGCACGTAAAGCATTCGGTTGGTATTTTTAACTCGAAGAAAAACATTTGTAAATAAATGGCACTTTACATAAATTGGGAAGCTTTTTGTTATATTGTTTAAAAGTTAACTGGTCAGCCATTCTAGTTAAACTTGCACTTGACTCTAATTTTTAAACTATAACTATTTCCATACTGCACTTTACCATGTGACGTTTCAAGGCAAAAAAATGGAAAGAAGAAATCTCCTAGTCAATCATTTGTTGGAATGTAGTATATGTTACAAAGCTACTTTGGACAGTTCTAGTAAGCAATCCCACAACACCTATGAACTGAATAAATGGGTTAACCTACAACAGGATTAATGCTTATTCAGTTTACGTGGTTTTTGGGAATCATGTGCTTCTGACCTCTTCGGTAAGGAGGAAACGCCATGCTGCCAGTATGAACAACTGGAAAATACCGGAAAATACATCTTTTAAACAAGAAATTCTAAATAATAATTCATTGTAAACTGGAAATTTATAGTTAACACTTAGCAAGTTTGGGGACTAAATAGTTTTGGATACAAAGTGTGCAGGAAAGATGAGGAAGCCAAGAAAGGCAGAGGGGTAGCAGTATTGATTCAGGAGATCATTGCAGTGCTGCAGATAGAGGATGTCCCATAGAGGTCATGGACTGAATCTATGTCATTTTGGGTAGAGTACATAGATGGATAAAACTATTAGAGCTAAAGGACAAAAAAGGTGTGATTACATCACCCGGTGTAGTGTATGAGCCACCATTTCTTCTCTAGGTGGTCAGGTCTTCGCGGTGGTGTCTTCGTTGGGGCTGGCCTCCAGGTGTCTCTTCCTATACCCACCTCCCCTCTCTCTTTTGCGCCCTTCTGGAAAGTTCTCTGACTTCCAGCCAATGAGGTTGGTGGGGGGGGGGGGGGGGGGGGGGGTTGCAGCACACAATGGGATTGCCCATTCCATGTATGGAAGATGACAGGAGAACCCTCGGGGCCCATCCTCAGTTGCACGTAGCCTTTTCCATATATGGTAACTGTAGTGCCATTCGGTCTGGCCGACCAAGGCAGCATGGTGGCTCAGTGGTTAGCATTGCTGTCTCACGGCGCCAAGGTCCCAGGTTTGATCCCGACTCTGGGTCACTGCGTGTGGAGTTTGCACATTCTCCCGCTGTCTGTGTGGGTTTCTCCCCCACAACCCAAAAGTTGTACAGGTTAGGTGGATTGGCCACGATAAACTGCCCCTTAATTGGAAAAAATGAATTGGGTACGCTAAATTGATATATTTTTTTAATCTGGCCGACTGGTGGCAGCCATGGAGTCAGTGGTCGCACATTTGGTGGTTCCAACTCAACGTGGATTTTTTCAGCCTTTCCCGCCCAAAGGGTGTAGTATTTGTATGCAAATGGTGCAGGAGTGCCCAGGGAGGGTGTGGCTGGTGCATGCATCAGCAGATGAGCCACAAGAAAGAGTAGTTTGAGCAGGAGAGTTTTCATGGTGCACCACAGGTAAAGATGGCGGAGGGTAAGGGAAGTATGTTGGAGATGTTGATGGGGCAGGGTGTCTTTCATCGGTCTCAAGATGGACCGAGTTCATGGCATTGAGGAGGCTACAGGTGGGGGACTGCCAAGGGCAATGGCTGTGCGACTGCATCGCTTTTAGGATAAGGAAAAGATTCTACGACGGGCGAGGCAGATCAAGAAGTGTACCTGGGAAGGGAGTGAGCTGCGGGTCTACCAAGAGCTGGGTGCGAAGCTGGCAAACAGGAGTGCCGGGTTCAACTGGATAAAGGCTGCCCTTTTAAGAAGGGAGTGAAGTTTGATGTTTTGTACCTGGCCTGCCTGTGGGTGATGCTCCCGAAACTAGCTCTATTTCGCCACGCCAAGAGGCAGCAACGGACATTGCAGGACAATGGCCTGGGAGGATTGTGAGGACATTATACTTTGAAGGAGATCTATATACTTTGTAAAGTGCATGGGGTTGATAATGGGGCAGATCTTGGCGGGGGAGCAGTAATGGTGAGTGTGCCTTTCGTTACTCTGTTGTGTTAGCGGTTGGGAGGGTCGGGATGGGGAGGAGATGTTGGATGCCTTGGGCGGGGCCTCTGCTACCTGGGCGGGCCTAGTTAACGGGAGTGGGGGGGGGGGAAGAAAGAGTCTTGACAAGGGTATGGCGCAGTTGGGGTGGCAGCGGGCGTGGAGGGGCATGTGACGTGGACCAGCTGATCAGGAGACGGGGAGCTCCCCCCCCCCCCGCCCCAAACCAGGCTGGACACGTGAGGGAGTTGAATGGGCTGGTCAAACGGTCACGTGTGTTCATGTATCTGAGGAGTCTGAAGGCGGACATGGTGTTTTTGCAGGAGACACAGCTGAAGCTCGGGGGGTCAGATGAGGCTGAGAAAGAGTTGGGTGGTGCAGGTGTGTTTCATTCAGGACTGGATATGAAGATGAGGGGGGTGGTGGTGTTGGTCAATAAGAGGGTGGTGTTTGAGGTGGGGAGCATTGTGACCAATATGGGGGGGGGTGGTGGTAGGTGTGTGATGGTCAGTGGGAAGTTGGGGGGGATGCTGCTGGTTCTGGTAAATGTTTATGCCCCGATTTGGGATGACGTGGATTTTATGAGGTGGGTGTTGGGGAAGATTCTAGACTTGGACTCGCATCGGTTGATTATGGGGGGTAATTTCAATACCGGTCATTGATCCAAGTTTGGACCAGTCGAGTCCCAAATCGTCGAAGGTGTCGGCAATGGCGAGAGTGTTGAGGGGGATCATGGAGCGCTTGTGGGGGGGGGGGGGGGGGGGGGAGGGAGGTTTGGGAGTCCAAAGGCTAAGCAGTTTTCATACTTCTCACATATGAACCGCATGTACTCCCAGATTGACTTTTTTATAATGGACAAGGCACTGCAGGTGGGGATGGCCGACGGGGAGTATTCGGCGATTATGCTTTCTAACCACGCGTCACATTGGATGGATTTGCAGGTTTCTCGGGGTGGCCCAATGGCTGCAGTGGAGGATAGCTATGGGGTTGCTGGCAGATGAGAAGGTGTGTGAGTGGGTGCAGGTTACCACTCAGGTCTATGTCAAGTTGAACAAAAAGAGAGAGTTCACAACCGCCATGATATGGGAGGCATTGAAGGCTGTAGCTCGGGGGGGGGGGGGGTTATTTTGATTTGCACACACAGGGAGAAGGTGGCTGAGACTTTGAGGCTGGACAGGAGATACTCGGAGGCACGGTTGAAGGAAAAGCAGAGGCTCCAGGTGGAGTTTTTGTTCATGTTTCAGAACCTCCCTATCTGTGTCCCCAAGTGGGGAAGTTCTGGAATTGCCGAATATGATATTATTGGACGGCGAATATTGCTATGGTGCGCAAGTGGGCGGAGGAGGAGGGATATGTTTGTGGGGGGGGGGGGGGGGTCGGATGGAGGTGGGACGTCGTGTCGGGGAACGCAGTCGAGGGCTTTGTCGTCACCTTTACCATTCTCACCGGCCAGTCACTGAGAGCCCAGTGGTGGTGTCAGCCTTAAAGGTGTAGAGACAACGTCGGCAGCATTTGGAAGGTGCATGGTGTGGGTGTTGATCTGCGACAACCATGGGTTTGCGCTAGTGAGGCAGGGTGTGAAGTTCAGGGGGTCGCGGCAGGCAGGCATTGAGCGCTTTGGAGACTTGTTTATAGGAGACAATTTGCGGGGCTGGAGGAAGTGTATGAGTTGCCCAGGGGGAATGAATGGCTTTAGGTACCTGCAAGCTAAGGATTTCGTAAGGGGAGAGGTGCCATCCTTTCCTGGGGTTGCAGGATAAGGTGCTATCGAAGGATGAAATAGGGGAGGGGAAGGTGTCGGATATCTCTAAGGAGTTGATGGAGTGACAAGGAGCCCTGGTGGGGGATATTAAGCGGAAATCGGAAGAGGGATGGGATGTGGGCGGAGGCCTTGAGGAGGGGGAATGTGATCTTGTCATGTGAGGTTTAGCCTCATCCAGTTTAAGGTGGTGCAGAGGGCCCACATGACGGTGGCGAGAATTAGTAGGTTCTTTGCGGGGGCGCATGAACCACGTCCACAAGTTCCTCTCATTGGTTGCTGGTCATGAACATGTCCTTGAACAGGCTGGTAAATTGCTTCCATGTGTTGTGGAAGCTTTCTTCCAATCCTCTGGTGTTTTATCTTTTCTAATTTGAGGAATTCTGCCAAGTCGGTCAACCATTCTGCGGCCTTGCATGAAGCAAACGCTAGGGTGTCTGCCCCACCCCCATAAGGTACCCCGAAGACCGCCACGAGCAGGCATTGTTCCACCCTCACCCCCACAATCTTGGATGTTGCCTTGAAAAAGGCAGTCCAGTACCCAAGCCTGGGACAGGTCGAGGACATGTAGGTGTGGTAGGCTGGGCTTCGCGGGCATTGTTCACATTTTTCTTCCACCTCAAGGAAGAGCCCACTTGTGCATGTTCTGCTCGGGTGCACCCTGTGCACTACCTTTAGTTGTGTTAGGTTCAGCCCTGCTCACAGTGAGTTCGCCCTGAGCAATGCTTCGATCTAGAATTCTCTCCCCAATCTCCATACCCAGCTCCTCCTCTCACTTTTCCCGCGTCTTGTCCAGTGGGACCCTTACCTGCCCCAGCAGTCATCCATACATGTTGGCGCAGTTACCATCCCCTAATTCATCCAATGCTAGAGGTCTGTCCAGGACGGAGGTGTCTAGGTAGCTGGGGGAACATTGCGGTCTCCTTACGGAGTGTGAAGTTGCAGCAACTCCTCAGTGGAACAAAAATGAATTGGACAAAGTTCGAAAAGGACATGTTCCAGTTTAAAAAGGCAAGCTGTTGTACAGACGATGTCTGCAAGCAGAAAATGGAATATACAAAACAAGCCTAGCCTTGGAAAATTATGAGGGAAGATTAAACGGCTCAAATTCACTCCAAGAGGAACAATGGGAATGCAAATCATTTGTTGCCCTGGCCAGACAAAATCACAATACCCTAATGGGAAAATGATTAAGTTGTCTCCAGCAACCATTTTCAAGAGATCAGCAGCCTCCGGAGCCACCGTGAACCTTTGTTGGGACACTAATCACATCTATGCCATCCTGTCAGCAATCAGCAGGCCTTTATCTGTGGGAGGGGTCAGTCAGCTCCATACAGGCTTTTGCCCTTAAACAAATACGGGACTCAGGAACTGTGCTAAACCACTGTTGCACCTCTATTAGAGGATGTATGGTAGGTCCTGTACTGCAGGTACGTTGCTAGTCCCTGCCTGCTGGCTCCGCCCAGTAGGTGGAGTATAAATATGTGTGTCCCCCCATGCTGGAGCCATTTCGCCAGCTCCTGTGGGAGGCCACACATCTTAGAGCAATAAAGCCTCAGTTGTACCCAACTCAAGTCTTTGTGCAATTGATCGTGCATCAATTTATTGCTTTAGGATTTTCAAAAGATGGACCTCCGGATCAAACCGGATCGCCTGCAACTGGATCCGCATTCAAGCAATGGCAAAAAGGACGTTCAACACTGGCTAGCTTGTTTCGAGGCGTACATCAACTGTTCGCCCAGCCCTAGAGGCTCAGAAGATACAGATCCTGTACTCACGGTTGAGCTCCAGCGTCTTTCTGCTAATCCATGACGCTTCTCAAAGAGAATTGCGCTCAGAAGACGAAAACGCTCTTCGCCAGGCACGTACCCCAGTATAAATGTGTGTGCTCACCAAACTGCAGCCATTTCGGCAGCAGCTGCGGGAGGCTAAACATCACTGCTTAATGAAGCCTCGATTACACTCTACTCTCATCGTAATTGATAGTGCATCAAGGGGGAGCGGAGCAGCGGGGGAAAAGGAGGAGCAGCAGCGGGGAGTGAGGAGGAGTAGTGGGGAGAGAGGAGTAGCAGCAGCGGGGAGAGAGGTGCGGTGGGGGGTAGGAGCAGCAGCGGGGGGAGAGGAGGAGGAGCAGCAGCGGGGAGAGAGGAGGAGGAGCAGCAGCGGGGAGAGAGGAGGAGGAGCAGCAGCGGGGAGAGAGGAGGAGGAGCAGCAGCGGGGAGAGAGGAGGAGGAGCAGCAGCGGGGAGAGAGGAGGAGGAGCAGCAGCGGGGAGAGAGGAGGAGGAGCAGCAGCGGGGAGAGAGGAGGCGCAGCAGCAGCGGGGAGAGAGGAGGAGGAGCAGCAGCGGGGAGAGAGGAGGAGGAGCAGCAGCGGGGAGAGAGGAGGAGGAGCAGCAGCGGGGAGAGAGGAGGAGGAGCAGCAGCGGGGAGAGAGGAGGAGGAGCAGCAGCGGGGAGAGAGGAGGAGGAGCAGCAGCGGGGAGAGAGGAGGAGGAGCAGCAGCGGGGAGAGAGGAGGAGGAGCAGCAGCGGGGAGAGGAGGAGGAGGAGCAGCAGCGGGGAGAGGAGGAGGAGGAGCAGCGGGGGGAGAGGGGGAGCAGCAGCGGGGAGAGAGGGGAGCAGCAGCGGGGAGAGAGGGGGAGCAGCAGCGGGGAGAGAGGGGGAGCAGCAGCGGGGAGAGAGGGGGAGCAGCAGCAGGGAGAGAGGAGGAGCAGCAGCAGCGGGGAGAGAGGAGGAGCAGCAGCAGCGGGGAGAGAGGGGGAGCAGCAGCAGCGGGGAGGGAGGGGGAGCAGCAGCGGGGAGGGAGGGGGAGCAGCAGCGGGGAGGGAGGAGGAGCAGCAGCGGGGAGAGAGGAGGAGCAGCAGCGGGGAGAGGGGGAGCAGCAGCGGGGAGAGAGGAGGAGCAGCAGCGGGGAGAGAGGAGGAGCAGCAGCGGGGAGAGAGGAGGAGCAGCAGCGGGGAGAGGAACAGTGGGGGGTAGGAGCAGCAGCAGCGGTGGGGTGGGGTGGGGAGTGGAGAGGAGCAGCGGGGAGAGGAGCAGTGGGGGGTAGGAGGAGCAGCAGCAGTGGGGTGGGGTGGGGTGGGGAGTGGAGAGGAGCAGCGGGGAGAGAGGAGCAGTGGGGGGTAGGAGGAGCAGCAGCGGTGGGGTGGGGTGGGGAGTGGAGAGGAGCAGCGGGCAGAGAGGAGCAGTGGGGGGTAGGATGAGCAGGAGCAGCAGGGAGAGAGGAGCAGTGGGGGGTAGGAGGAGCAGCAGCGGGGGGAGAGGAAGAGCAGCAGCAGCGGGAAGAGAGGAGCGGTGGGGGGTAGGAGGAGGAGCAGCGGGGAGAGAGGAGGAGCAGCAGCGGGGAGAGAGGAGCAGCAGCAGGGAGAGAGGAGCAGCAGTGGGGAGAGAGGAGGAGCAGCAGCGGGGAGAGAGGAGGAGGAGGAGCAGCGGGGAGAGAAGAGGAGGAGCAGCGGGGAGAGGAGGAGGAGCAGTGGGGAGAGAGGAGGAGGAGCAGCGGGGAGAGAGGAGGAGGAGCAGCGGGGAGAGAGGAGGAGCAGCAGCGGGGGAGAGGAACGTTGGGGATAGGAGCAGCAGCAGTGGGGAGAGAGGAGGAGCAGCAGCGGGGAGAGAGGAGGATAAGCAGCAGCAGGGAGAGGAACGGTGGGGGATAGGAGCAGCAGCAGTGGGGAGAGAGGAGGAGCAGCAGCGGGGAGAGAGGAGGAGCAGCAGTGGGGAGAGAGGAGGAGCAGCAGCGGGGAGAGAGGAGCGGTGGGGGCTAGGAGCAGCAGCAGTGGGGAGAGAGGAGGAGCAGTAGCAGGGAGAGGGGAGGAGCAGCGGGGAGAGAGGAGGAGCAGCAGCGGGGAGAGAGGAGCGGTGGGGGCTAGGAGCAGCAGCAGTGGGGAGAGAGGAGGAGCAGCAGCGGGGAGAGAGGAGGAGCAGCAGCGGGGAGAGAGGAGGAGCAGTAGCGGGGAGAGGGGAGGAGCAGCGGGGAGAGAGGAGGAGCAGCAGTGGGGAGAGAGGAGCAGTGGGGGCTAGGAGCAGCAGCAGTGGGGAGAGAGGAGGAGCAGCAGCGGG
Source organism: Scyliorhinus canicula (assembly GCF_902713615.1). NCBI lineage: Eukaryota > Metazoa > Chordata > Chondrichthyes > Carcharhiniformes > Scyliorhinidae > Scyliorhinus > Scyliorhinus canicula. Next base: position 80,899,937 of record NC_052163.1, read on the forward strand.
GGGGGAGGAACGGTGGGGGGGGTAGGAGCAGCAGCAGCAGCGGTGGGGTGGGGTGGGGTGGGGTGGGGAGTGGAGAGGAGCAGCGGGGAGCGGGGAGCCAGGAGGAGCGGCACAAGCAGGGACAAGACTACAAGGCATAAGAGAGAGGGAAAATTATATAACAGACAGGCAGATGATTGGTGGATGTGTTAGTCCCGGTCCTATGGCAAAGCCTGGTCTCCAGTCATCTCACATTTCCCTGCCACTGGGTCAAGACCTCACTCCACTGGGACTGTGTGGTGGTTGGTGTGCAATGACCACCCTACGTTAAAATAAACCACCTCAATCCCACCCCACCCCACCCCACCCCACCCAAATGAATTTCAGAAAAACTCTGCTGCAGGAGACTCAATGTCGCTGGACTCAAAGACCCTGAGAAGAAAGAGCTACTCAGTCGGCGCCTCACAGCTAACCTGACAAAACCAACAAGTCTGTGGTGAATGTAACATGGTAATTCACACTCTATCTTTGTAAGCGCAGTAGCATTATCCGACCACTAGGGGGAGTAGCTCTGGGAATGCTCAGGAGTTTATACAGGGCTCCACCCTTGGCTCCGCCCACGACTCCTTCCCCTTGTGCTGTTGTATAAATACCCTTGTCCAGAGTCAGCCTGCAGTTCACAGAGAGTTCATCAATGGGTAACAGGCTGGCTCTGTAGTAAGTAGATTAAAACCACTGTTCATATCGGAAAGCACGTGTCTGGTGAATTGATGGTTCCATAAAAGTCTACCTGTGAGGAGAAGCTTGAGCTCCCGACCAGGTAACACCAAGACTGGTTCAACAGGAACAATCAGGAAATCCAGAATCTCCTTGACCGCAAACTCAAGGCGTTCCTGAACTGGCAACTCCACTAAAACCCGAGTGAGAGGAAATAAGCCTACAGGCAACTGAAGGCCAAGGTGCAACAAAAAACCCATGACCTAAAGTACAGATGGTGGGTAGAAAGAGCGCTGGAGACTCAGCAACTCGCCGACAACCACTGTGTGAGGTTTCTTCAGCACAATCAAAACCACCTACAGTTCGAGTACCCAGGGACCCACCCACTGAGAGCCAAAAATGGAGAGGCACCCATCAAAGACAGAGAGGCAGTCAACACCTGCTGGAAAGAGCACTTTGAAGACCTCCTCAGTGAAGACGCAGTCTTCGTCGCAAGTGCCTTTGAAACAATCCCGCAACACGCTCTCCGTCACCATCTCAGCGCAACCCCAGCTTGCCGTGAGGTCGATAAAGCCAACTAAGAAACAGCACGGCCTCTGGCACAAATAGAATTCCTGCAGATATTAAAATGTGGTAGAGAGGCACTCTTGATGAGAATCCACATCCACAACCTCAGCACCCTTGTCTGGAAGGAAGAGAGATCTCAGAGACACCTTAATTGTGAGCATCTTCAAGAAAAGAGACAGGTCCAACTGTGGAAATTACAGAGTGATTTCCCTACGCTCTTGGAAGAATACTCCTCAACTGCCTCCTCCCAGTGGCTGAAGAGCTCAAGGCCTCCTCCCTGGTCAAGGACAGAAATGTGAGAGTAAGGTGGAGAATTATAGTGGCAAGCAACCAGGAGGTTTGGAGGTGTTCTGCAGAGTGATCACCCAGTCTGTGTCTGATCTCCCCAATGTAGAGGAAACCACATTATGCGGTATACCAACTTGAAAGAAATACAAGTAAATCGCTGCTTTGCCTGAATGAGCCTCGGTCAATGAGAAGAGAAGAGGTAAAAGGATACACTTCGTGTGATTGCATAGTATGGCGCCGTGGGAAGGGGGTGAGGTGTTGGGGATAATTGAGGTTCAGACCAGGGTGTCACGGAAGAAATGGTCCTTTGAGATGCTTGACAGGGGAGAGAGAGGTGTGTTTGGTGTAGATATCATACTGGAGGTGGTGGAGGATGATCCTATGAATGTGGAAATTCTCTCTCTCTTTCCCCTTCCAGAACCGCAATAGGACTTCCAGCAACTTACAGAGCCATGAATTACCATTATAGCCATCAGGCTCATCCAAATTCCCCTCAGCCATTAATCCTTTCTGCTCATGAACCTTAAATTGCCTTCCTTGGTCAATATCCACACACCCCTCCCAGCAGTCACACATTCAATGTCCTCTGTGTGCAGTGATTAAAATCTAATCTGCCTGTTCACTATTCCTCTTCCAAAATACCCCCCACAACTTTTGTTTTAGGTTGTGGCACAATTAAAGCATGCAAGTTGAATAAAATATTAAACAAACATTCAAGATCTGGATCCTGTAAAATATTTACGATAGTGATTAATTTCTCCCTTTCCCAAATAAAATCAAAATTAATGCGTGCTTCACATTTACTTGCTCAGATTTCAAGTTTAAATGTTAATCACCAGGATGGCATCTTCAACAATGCTGAACTCCGCAAGTACAGGATTAGATTCTTTGTGAGACGTTGGAGTGAAGCTCAAACCCACAGCCTCCTGAGTGGAGGGCAGAAGTTGGTTGGAGAACCTTTTAATTAAAACTTTCAAGTTGTTCAACGTAACAGATGAATATTCATGTAAATAAACAATTGCATTTAAAATAGGTTATCTGAAAGATAAGTTACATGCATAATTCCACGGGTTTGCTTAAATGGTACAGTGCAGGCTAATACCTCCATAAGAAGGATCAGAGTCTTTAACATAAGCAATCTCTATATTTCCACAGTAATTATACAAATGTTGAGGGCTGTAATTGTAATCGTTAAATTTGACCCAGATTCCTGGAGCTGCTATTGGTTTGACAGTGGAGGGGGCATTGCAGACATACGATAGCCAGAAGGGAACGTGCTTTACACTGTCAATCTCCCTGAGACCTCACTGCACTTTAAAAAGACTTAACTATTCGGTAGCTGAACGCCATTTTGTTTGCTGCATATCTTTTGACATCTGTGCTTTAAATGCAAATGATTATCCATGTGTGTAGGCTCTGATGTTAGAAGGGGCTGTGACAGACAGCTACAATTATACACCAGAGTACGTATTACAATTTAAACAAGTGTTATCCTGTCTGGGTGGGCCTGGGGACCTTTGCCCCCCGCCCCAAGATTGCCTGTGGCAGAATCTGGAAAAATGTCAAACAACCAGCAAACTTAATTGCTCCCAAATTATTAGCTTTCTCCTGCAGTTTACATGCATTCCCTGTTTTCTTTTTATTTATGAGGTCACATTCTGATTGACAGACACTGCAAACACACCAAGAGAAATATGGAACCTCTGACCTTCTTGACATGTACAGAAGACATTTTCATCCACGGCTGCATGCAGGCTGACACCAGTGTGCCATCTCATTCTCAGAGGACGACAGTCAGGGTGTCAAATTCTAAGTCTCGATTTTGAGCTGCCGCCTCTCCTGCCTGACACCCTGATGTGTTGTCTCTTTTCTGGGCCCTGATGTTGCTCTGCTCCTTTCTTGCTCTAATTCATATAATTTCGCTGCCTCACTCATTTTCATAAACTTTTCATGTAAGATTTGTGCGCATTGCCTCGCAATATAGACCACCCTATCCCACCATCTTGCCAAACTCCCCCTCTCTAACTCCTCAATAGAGAGGCACAGTCACAAATAGTTGTTTGGCCAGTTGATAACTTGCTGACTCAAAGCTGAGACAGTTATCTGTTTCAATCTGCCAGCACATGGAGCATATCATCCACACTGATACTTCACCATAATGCTGACGAAGTGTTGCATTTTCAGAGGTCAGCCTTCGTCTGCCCATTCGAATGGACAGAAAAGATGTCAAGGTATTATCTGAGCTGGGTGTGTCTGAGGTTGAGGGGGTTCTGGCGGGTATGTCCGAGATTCTGGGTGTGGGGGTGGCCCCGAATCTGAAGTTGGCAATATTCGGTGTATCGGAAGATCTGGGAGTCCAGGTGGCGAGAGAGGCCGGTGTACTGGCCTTTGTCTCCCTGATAGCCCGGTGATGGACCTTGAGCTGGTAGGACTCAGAGCTGCCGAAGCCGGGGATGTGGATGACCTGTCAGAATTCCTGCATTTGGAGAAGGTCAATGTAGAGGGGGATTGGAGGAGGGGTTCATCCGGAGATGGGCCCTGTTCATTGATATCTACAGGGTGAATTGGGGGGGGGGGGGGGGGTGGCAGGGTGGGGGCGCGGGGGTATAAGGGGGAGAATTAGGAAGGCGGAGTGTGTTGGGGTTTTGGTATCAGGAGGATGTTAAGCGCTGGTGGTTTACCTTCTAATTGATGTTTGGTCTTCTGATATTTTCATGTATATACGTAAAATGCCTTTAATAAAAATATATATTTTTAAAAAGGTATTTTTTGCAGTTGTTCTTATGTTCAACCAGTCAATATTCATCCTTCAAGCAAGACCACAAATTGGCTGATGTGCTAGCCTGCCTATTCAACAATGTTTGCACTTCAGACGTTCTGATGAAAGGCCATCGACCTGGAACGTTAACTCTTTTATTCTCCACAATGCCAGCTCAGCATTTCCAGCATTTCCTGCTTTAATTTCAGATTTCCATTAACCGCAGTATTTTGCTTTTTATTCAAAAGTAATTAATTGCTTATGAAGTAATTTTAGGAAGTCCTGAGGATATGACAAATGCAAATTATTTTTATAAGCACTCTCCATTCCAGAAAAGCCTCAACTTCCACCACCATCCGAATTCTAGAAAGCCTAAATTCTTCCATTACTTTCAAGAGCTATGCATTGTCCTGGGTACTTTCAACAGTAATGTTAGACCATGAGACATAGGAGCAAAATTAGGCCATTTGGCCTAAGTCTGCTCCGCCATTCAATCATGGCTGATATTTTCTCATCCCCATTCTCCTGCCTTCTCACCATAAACCTAATCCCCTTATTAATCAAGAACCTATCTATCTCTGTCTTAAAGACACTCAGCGATTTGGCCTCCACAGCCTCCTGCGGCAATGAGTTCCACAGACTCACCACCCTCTGGCTGAGGAAATTCCTCCTCATCTCTGTTTTAAAGGATTGTCCGTTCAGTTTGAGGCTGTGCCCTCGGGTTCTAGTTTCTCCTACTATTGGAAACATCCTCTCCACATTCACTCTATCTAGACCTCTCAGTATTCTGAAAGTTTCAATGAGATCCCCCTCATCCTTCTAAACTCCATCGCGTACAGACCCAGAGTTCTCAACTGCTCCTCACGTTACAAGTCCTTCATTCTGGGGATCATTCTTGTGAACCTCCTTTGGACCCTCTGCAAGGCCAGCACATCCTTCCTTAGATATGGGGCCCAAAACTGCTCACAATATTCCAAATGGGTCTGACCAGAGCCTTATACAGCCTCAACAGTACATCATCGCTCTTGTATTCTAGCCTCCTTGACACAAATACTAACATTGCATTTGCCTTCCGAACTGCCAACTCAACTTGAATGTTAACCTTAAGAGAATCCTGAACTAGGACTCCTGAGTCCCTTTGTGCTTCTGATTTCCGAAGCCTTTTCCATTTAGAAAATAGTCTATGCCTCTATTCTTCCTACCAACGTGCATAACCTCACACCTTTCCACATTGTATTCACCTGCCACTTCTTTGCCCACTCTCCTAGCCTGTCTAGGTTCTTCTGCAGCCTCCCTGCTTCCTCAACACAATCTGTCCCTCTACATAGCTGCAAACTTAGCAACAATACCCTCAGTTCCTTCTTCCAGATCATTAATGTATATCATGAATAGCTGTGATCCCAACACTGACCTCTGCAGAACACCACTACTGTAGTCACTGGCTGCCATCCTGAAAAGGACCCTTTTATCCCTACTCTCTGCCGTCTGTCACTCACCAATCTTCTATCCATGCCAGTACTTTGTGCCTAACACCATGGGCTCTTATCCTATTTAGCAGCCTCCTGTACAGCACCTTGTCAAAGATCTTCTGAAACCCAAATAGATTACCTCCACTGGTTCTCTTTTGTCTAACTTCCTCATTACCTCCTCAAAGAATTTTAACAGATTTGTCAGGCATGACCTCCCATTGACGTACCCATGCTGACCCAGTCCTATTTCATCATGCACTTCTAAGTACTCTGCAAACTCATCCTTAATAATAGACTCTAAAATCTTACCAACGACCAAAGTCAGGCTAACCGACCTATAATTTCCTGCCTACTGCCTCCTTCCTTTTTTAAACAGGGGTGTCACATTAGCCATTTTCCAATCCTCTGGTACTTTTCCTGCCTCTAGTGATTCCAGAAAGATCGCCACCAATGCCGACACAATTTCCTCAGCTATCTCCTTCAGAACCCTGGGGTGTAGTCCATCTGGTCCGGATGACTTATCCACCTTCAGACCTTTCAGTTTTCCTTCTCCTTAGTGATGGCTATTATACTCATCTCTGCACCTGACTCTCTTGAAGTTCTGGTATGCCACGTGTCTTCCACTGTGAAGACTGATGCAAAGTACCTATTCAGTTCCTCTGCCATTTCTTTGTTCCCAATGACGATTTCTGCAGCCTCATTGCCATTGCTGTTCCACTATCCTCCCTGCTAGGGTCCCCTTCCAATCAACTCTGGCCAGCTCCTCCCTCATGTATTTGTAGTTACCTTTATTCAATTACATAACCGTTACATCTGATTCCAGCTTCTCCCTATCAAACTGCAGGGTGAATTCTATCATATTATGGTCACTGCTCCCTAAGGGTTCCTTCACCGTAAGTCCCTAATCAAGTCTGCCTCATTACACATGACCAAATCCAGAATTGCCTGTTCCCTAGTGGGTTCTACCACAAGCTGCTCCAAAAAATCAATTTCGTAGACTTTCCACAAATTCCTTTTCTTGGGATCCGCTATCAACCTGATTTTCCCAGTCCACCTGCATATTAAAGTATCCCATGGTTATTTTAATATTGCTTTTTCTTTTTCTTTTTTATTAATGTTTTTTTATATAAGTAAAAGAGTACCCAATTATTTTTTTCCAATTAAGGGGCAATTTAGCATGGCCCAATCCATCTAACCTGCACATCTTTGGGTTGTGGGGGTGATACCCACGCAGACACTGGGAGAATGTGCAAACTCCACACAGTGACCCGGGGCTGGGATCGAATTGTCCTCAGTGCCGTGAGACAGCAGTGCTAGCCATTGCGCCACACGTATCCCCTAATATTGCCTTTCCTCTATGCCTTTTCTGTCTCCTGATTTATTTTCTGCCCCACATCCTGACTACTGCTAGGACCTGTACATAACTCCCATCAGGGTCTTTTTCCTTTGCGATTCCTCAACTCTACCCACACGTATCCTTGGATAGCTGGTTTAGCTCAGTGGGCTATACAGCTGGCTTGTAATGAAGAACAAGGCCAGCAGCGCAGGTTCAATTCCCATACCATCTTACCTGAACAGGTGCCGGAATGTGGTGATGAGGGGCTTTTCACAGTAACTTCATACTTGTGACAATAAAAGATTATTATTAATTAGATCCCAGCCCTGGTCATCTAGCAGCCACCACATCACACCCGCCAATTTCAAGGTGTGTAACAAGTTCGTTTACCTTGTTTCGTATACTGTGTGTATTTAGGTATAATACCCTCAGTCCTGCTATGGCCACCCTCTTTCTCATAGTTGTCCCCTTTTTTGCTGTGCCTGATGTTAAATTCCTGCCATTTTTTATACACCTGCTCTATTACCTGTTCTGGAAACTTTACTAACCTCTCCTGACCTCTCGGCCTCTTTAACTTGTTTAAAGTCCTCATCATTAACCTGCACTCTCACTCTCACCTTTAACTTTGGTTTTCTAATTTTCCATACAGCTGAACCCCCCCCAACCCAACTATTTAGTTTAAAGGCCTACCTACAGCCCTAGTTATGTGATTCGCCAGGTGTCTCTCGTCCCAGCTTGATTCAGGTGAAGACTCTCCCATCGGAACAGGGTGGAACTCCCATGTAACCGGGTTTCCTTTACTCCACAACAGGCTGATATTGGGTGTCACAGATAACTGCGGTTGTCTCTCTCTTGCAGGTGTTGAAACCACAACCTGGAAGTGTCGCACTGGGACAGCTTCGCAAGAGAGAGGGAACAAGTTTCACTGTTTAGGGCAGCAGGTGGCGCAGTGGTTAGCCCTGCTGTCTCACGGTGCCGAGGTCCCAGGTTCGATCCCGGCTCTGGGTCACTGTCCGTGTGGAGTTTGCACATTCTCCCCGTGTTTGTGTGGGTCTCGGCCCCACAACCCAAAGATGTGCAGGCTAGGTGGATTGGCCACGCTAAATTGCCCCTTAATTGGAAAAAATGAATTGGGTACTCTAAATTTATTTTTTTAAAGTCTCACTGTTTATGCCTAACCAGTGGGATTGTCCTTTCTGCCACGCCAGTTACCTTGACTGCCACCTACGCCTGTGTGAGTCTCTCTCCTGTTGATGTTGAAATGTCACCCGGAAACATCCCACCAATGCAACTTCACAAGAGAGAAAGAGGGACCACTGTTTATCCCTAACCAGTAGCCTCTCTTGAGTGAACGTGTTTGATTCCTTTTGGGTCCTCGACTACGGAATTATGTGCTGGCAATTATTGTGACTCAACCAGAGCTGACAGTGAAAGAAAGGTGAGTCTACCACAATGGTAGATTTAAAAATAAATAATTTATTCAAGAAAATTAGGCCCTCCACAACTCGGACTATACCACAGAAACAACAGTTATAAAAACACCATGGGAGGCAAGAAACGAAACAGCATATCGAAAATTCTTACTTTTACACAAGTTAACTTAAACACACACAAGCATATATATATCCACTGACCCACCCCCAACCTCAATAATCTAACTGAATTGGGAGTTTCTGTGGGCTGAGGGAGTACACTCGCCTTTCCCTGGAAGAATAGTTAAACCGGCACGGATGTCTCTGGCTCTTCTTCAAAAACTGACTGGTCCGTTTGGCTGCTGGGCCTTGATCCTGGTGTTCATTCGGTCTTATAGTCTGATGGAAGCTTCGTAGCAAGTGAAGAGAGAGCCAAGCAAGAGCGCGAGAGCTTCTGAGTCCCGTATTTTTAAAGGCAAAAACCTGATTGGAGCTGACTGGCCCCTCCCACAGGTGAGTTCCAGGACAAAGGCACACTCATTGCTGGCAGGATGAAAATTGATTTGATCAGTTTCTCCACAAAAAGTTCCATAATGTCTCCGGACACCGCTGATCTCTTGCAAATGGTTCAAGTGGATTTTGGGGACAACTTTAATCGTTTTCCCGTTAGTATAGTTTGATTTTGTCTGGCCAGGGCAAAACTCATTTTCATCCCATTGTTTCTCTTGGAGTGAATTTGGACCGTTTAGATCTTCCCCCATACTTTTTCCATTGGCCCTGTCATGACTCATGGTCCTGCTTTGTTCCTATCCGAGATGAGTCTTCAGGATGTATATTCTGCTGTCTGCCTGCAGACATGGATTCTGTTTTCTGTACAGCATTTGTCCTTTTAAAATGGAATATATCCTTTCCAATTTTGTAAAGTTTACGTTTGTTTATCTGATGAGTTGCTATAACTTACACCCTCCAGTACTGATGCCAATGTCCCATGAATTCAAACCCACTCTCTGACACCAACCTTTGAGTGACGCATTTACCTAATCTTATTGACCATGTTGCCAATTAGCTTGTGGTTCAGGTCGTAAACCAGAGATTATTTCCTTTTTGATTCTGCTTTTTAATTTAGCCACTGTTGCTCATATTCCTTCAACAGAACCTCTATTCTTGTTTCACCTATGTCGTTGGTACCCACGTGGACCACAGCAACTGCATCTTTACCCTCCCACTCCAAGTTCCTCTGCAGCCTGAGGTGATGTGCCTGTGATATGCCTGTGCACAGTTCTGCATTTAGTTGCTAATGCAACCTCCAACCAGATGGTGGCAATAGAAATCCCTCACATGATTCAACACACCCGACAGTTGGTAGTAAGACGTACAAGAAGATAGTCATACTTAGAATACCTTCAGGAGAATTCACTGAATTCATTTAGTCGCCATCATCTGTATTATAGTTCACTAGTTATCTTTTCCAACTGTTTATTAATAAATCATCTTTATAGTTAATCAATTATACGTTCTGTGTACATCATTACAACGGTTACATCACAGAACACAACATGGTACCAGAAGTGCGGAACACTAAAAGATAATAACAGAGAAGACGGGGCGAAATAGGCTGAGGAACAAAAAAGAAGAATCTTGCACTGACCTGGTGAAATACGACCATCTGCCACTCGAGGCAACAAAAGATGATGAAATTTGAGATGGACAATTTTAAGGCACCTCACCAGCTTCAAGTCTCGGGTAACAGCTGAAAATTTGCGTGGGTTCAAGCAGCAATTTAGACTTTATGTTGCAGCCCTTGGCCTGCAGGCACAGCCTGATGAGAGGCGTTGCTGCTCATGGTAGCAGGTCCTCAAGCAATAGAACTATACAATATCTTTGACTGTACAGTAAATAGGAAAGCAAGAGCCACAATGAGGTGACAAAGTACTTTGATCGGCACTGCTCTCTGAAGAAAAATGAAACATTTGAACGTTACATGTTTTGTACGGGTACCCAAAAAGCAGGAAAATCTTTTGATAGCTTTGTAACCGATTTGGGGCTGAAGGCGCAGTCGTGCAATTTTAGTACACTGAAATCATTGATGATCCGCGACCAGATAGTGTTCGGGATATTAAATGACGAAGTACGTGAGAGATTATTACGGGAAGAAGGCCTGAGATCTGCTATCAAGATCTGCCATGCGAGTGAGCTGGCTGCACAGCAGATTAGTACGCTCAACCAAAGACTTTTGGCACCAATCTAGAAGAAGACACCAGCACCATCAGCACTGTGACACAGTTCAATAACAAAATGGTCTCTGTGTGGGCAGCCATTTTAAGCGGCCGACCGGATCCGCTATCTTGTGCCAGTGATGCGACAATTGTCATGGACCACGGCAATGTCCAGCATTTGGGAAAGTACGTTCCAAGTGTAACCGTACAAATCATTTTGCAAAGCAATGTTTTTCACATCCTACAGTGGACCAAACGGTCAGTCAATACAGTTGATGAGCTGTCCTTTGAAGAATGGTTTTTCATTGATCTGATTACAACCAAGTACAGCATGAATCCGACTATGAAAAGTGAAGAAGTCTTACTAACCAGTTGTGACAATAGTGATGATGAAGCTGATACCACAAAAGGCAGATGAACAATTCCAGTGATGCTGAATGACACTTTGATAAAACGCAAGCTCGATACAGGAGTGAGCGCCAACATCTTTGGTCTGTCCAATTTGCATGGACTGCGGGTTAAACCAAAAGTCGTCAATCAAATGAGACTGCTAAAAGACCACAGTGGGAATTGAATTGTGACGCTTGGTGTATGTGAACTCGAAGTATGGGTACACAACAGAAGTCACATCATGCCATTTTCCATTGTGGACACGGAACGCGAGTCCATCATAAGAACAGACGCGTGTGAGGCCCTGAACCTAGTTGAGCAGCTGTACATTCCAGGCAATGCTGCGATGGAAGACAATTGTGGCTGGCAGCGAGATATCACAGTGCTGTTATCCAATGAGATACACACAAAAGTTAAAGTGGAGGTTGGAAAACCAGATGAAGAGATGCAGGAGCCAAAGCGAATTCCAGAATTCGGGTTGACAGTCTTCAAAAATGAGGATTTGTTCAGTGACATGGTACAGGAGCATGATGAGCCTATCCTAAAGCATCTACAAGATGTGAATGTAAAATTTTCAGATCCTGGACAGCCAATAAGCTTCACTCTGGAGTTCAAGTTTGAGCCAAAAGTGTATTTCACAAACGACGTACTGACTAAAACAAACCAGATGGAGTCGCATCCTGATGGGTCAGAGTTTTTCATCTTTCAAACCACAGGCTGCACAGGGTGCCAGATCCACTGGAAGAATGAAAAAAATGTCACATTGAAAACCATTAAAACAAAGCAGCAGCATAAGGGTCGGACCACTGGTACAACAGTTATGAAAACTGTACCAAATGACTCTTTCTTCCTTTCCTTCAGTCCTCCAGCTGTTCCAGAGCATGGAGAGCTGAATTAAGGGCCGGGATTCTCCCCAACCCGGTGGGGCGGGGGGAATTCTCCGCACCTTTAGCGGCTAGGCCCGCGAGCCGGAGTGGTTGGCGCCACGCCGACTGCTGCCAAAACCGGCGGCAACAGCCTTTGACGCCCGCCGCCCGCGTCGGGGCTAGCCGAAAGGCCTTCGCCGGTTCGCGCATGCGCCAGTGTGTCAGCGGCCGCTGACGTCACCACCAGAACATGCGCGGTAGGGGTGGTTCTCTTCCGCCTCCGCCATGGTTGAGGCCGTGGCGGCGGCTGAAGAAAAAGAGTGCCCCCACGGCACTGGCCCGCCCGCCGATCGGTGGGCCCCGATCGCGGGCCAGGCCAGTGTGGGGGCACCCCCCGGGGTCCGATCGCCCCGCGCCCCCCCCCCCCCAGGATCCCGGGGGCCCGCTCGCGCCACCACTCCCGCCGCCACCAGAGGTGGTTGAAACCACGTCGGCAGGATTGGCCTGTCAGCGGCGGGACTTCGGCCCATCGCGGGCCGGAGAATCGCCGCAAGGGGCACGCCGATTGGCGCGCGTGATTCCCGCCCCCACCAATTCCCGGGTGGCGGAGAATTCCGGCCAAGGTGGGGCGGGATTTACGCCGGCCCCGGGCGATTCTCCGATCCTGTGGGGAATTCCGCCCAAGGTTCTGCAGCAAGACTCGTGGCTAACTTGGAAATGGTCACTTCTTGCATGAACACATAATTCCACGAGCACTGTTATACTTTACGGAAGAAGATGATGATGATTATGCGGATGATAATTACGATGACAACAATTACGATGAGGAAAATGAAGAATCAGATGATGAGCCAGAAGAGGAAGACTATGAAAATCTATTCAATTTATTTGGTGGCAGTGATGAGGTTATCGCAACAGAGGCCCAGGCTGCACAGCGCAATGATAAGCGTGAAAGCTATAAGATGGCTTATGCAGAGGCTGAAAGTGAGATTGCAGTAGCAGACACATCAGTTGACAGCAACTCAACTACAAACAATTTGATAACTGAAGGATTAATCCCCATTCTGGAGAAACTGGCTCCAAAGGCATATGCTGAATCATCTCCTGAACATGAAATGGTTCCTGCAGCAGACTCCCCATTACTCGAGGCCACCCCATCCAGAGATGTGCTAGAAGAGCAGATGGGAACATTTGCGTACAGTTCTACAACGACAGACGAAACATATATCATCCTAGCAAATGAGGACGAGCCACTAATCGGCTCTTCAGCAAAGACGACCCATACATCAACATATCAAGTGAAGATAAGCCACCAATTGGGACTCAAGCACAAATTGGAGGAGCAGCACCCAACATTGGGGACATTGATCCAACCCAGACACCAGAGTGCGAGGCTTTGCTGACTGCTCCTGAAGTTTCAGACTTGACTGCAACTGCACAGTCATCCTAAAGGAGGCTGGCACTGGACGTTTCACCAGCCAGGTGATGGGCATACAACTCAATGTATGGACACAACCATGGAGCAACCAAAACTCATCAGTCCAGCTAAGGCTCCGAAAGCAGCTATGGTGGCGGAAGAGCCAGGGTCAGCCTGCACAGCAGACAACCACAAGCAAATAGTTCCATGGCACAGTTCAGCGGCATGACGGGTGCCACCAAAGCAAAATGAAAAAGAAGCGCGGTCAAAAGATCCCTCCCATGAAAAAGAAGAAGGGAAAAGAAAAGTGGAGGATACCGTGGGTTGCACACGTGGTGCTGAAGAGAAAGGTATCGGCAACATGGCCGACAGGCCAGAAACCTTACGACGATGCAGCAAGAAGCATCGCGGTGAAAAGAGACCAGCAAAAAAACTGGCCTCCATAACGCATCGCGTCAAATGACTAAACAAGCTGATAATACACAAAAAAAAAACACTCTTCCGGAAGTTAAAACAACATCAAGCAGCCAATAAAAGTTCAGAAGACCAACAGAGCAATGTCGCTTTGAATATTCAATAAGCTGCGCACCACGTACGTACACATTCATCAAGCATATCATGTTGTGTGAAGCACAGGTGCATCTGTATATATGACATGTGTAAAATGACAATGCAGTTTTATAAAATACAGTTATATCTGAATACAAATGTTAAAAGTTCCAGAGGAAAGGGAATGTGGTGTAATGCTTGTGATATGCCTATGCACAGTTCTGTATACAGTTAGTAATGCAACCTCTAACCAGCTGAGGGTGATAGAGATCCATCACGTGACTCAACACCCCCAGCAGTTGGTAGGAAAACGTACAAGAAGATAGTCGCACTTAGAGTAGCTCCAGGGGGATTCACTGAATTCATTTAATAGCCATCGTCTGTATTATAGTTCATTAGTTATCTTTTCCATGTGCTTATTTTTTAAAATCATCTTTATCGTTAATCAACTATATGTTCTGTGTACATCATTATAATGGTTACATGACAGAACACAACACAGCCCAGATGAGATATCCCAAACCCAAACACCAGGCAGGCAACACAACCTTCGGAACTCTAAATCCTAGTCACAGAGAACAGTGTCAATGCCTCTAACTTTACTATCCCCAATTACGACTATATTTCTTTTCCCTCTCACCACTTGAATGGCTCCCTGTAGCATGGTGCTCTGGTTAGTTTGCTCATCCTCCCTGCAGTCCCCATTCCTGTCCACACAGGGATCAGGAATCTTAAACCTGTTGGAGAAGGTCAAGGGCTGAGGCTCTTGCAACCCTACCTCCTGGATCCCTCTACCCGCGTCACTCACAGCCACACCCTCCTGTCCCTGCCCACTGGCCGAATTCAAGGTAGTTAGTGTAAGGGGCGTGGCTGCCTCTTGAAATACAGTTTCCACGTACTTCTCCCCTTCCTGATGTGCCGCAGCATCCAAACCTCAGAATCCAGCTCAACAACTCGGAGCCGGTGTTCCTCGAGCACCCAACACTTACTATACATGTGGTCACTGGGAACAATGGGGTCCGCTAGCTCCCACAGCATGCAGTACAATAAATCCCCTGCCCTCCATCCTTATTTAATTTAATTAGATTTTAATTTGACTTTTTAAAATTTTAAACTTTCTTTTAATATCTCTCTTCATCCCCTCAATCTGAAAACAACTTATGAACAGTAATTTAATATGGATTTTCAAATTTAGCCCAGATTCCCTATTATCCAATCAAGTCAGTCTTCCTGTGATGTTACTTTTCAGCTTTTTCACCCTAATTGGAACACCCAACATGTCAGCATATCCCTGCCCTTCCCAGCCCCTCTCCGGTTTTTATATCCCTCCCCTTCCCAGCTGCACTCCGGATTTCATATCCCTCCCCTTCCCAGCTGCACTCCAGATTTCATATCCCTGCCCTTCCCAGCCCCTCTCTGGTTTTATATCCCTCCCCTTCCCAGCTGCACTCCATCACTCCCCTTCCCAGCCCCTCTCCGGTTTTTATATCACTCACCTTCCCAGTCGCTCTACGGTTTTTATATCACTCACCTTCCCAGCCCCGCCCCGGTTTTTATATCACTCACCTTCCCAGCCCCTCTCCGGTTTTTATATCACTCTCCGTCCCAGCCCCTCTCCGGTTTTTATATCACTCACCTTCCCAGCCCCTCTCCAGTTTTTATATCACTCACCTTCCCAGCCCCTCTCCGGTTTTTATATCACTCACCTTCCCAACCCCTCTCCGGTTTTTATATCACTCACCTTCCCAGCCCTTCTCCGGTTTTTATATCACTCTCCTTCCCAGCCCCTCTCCGGTTTTTATATCACTCACCTTCCCAGCCCCTCTCCGGTTTTTATATCACTCACCTTCCCAGCCCCTCTCCGGTTTTTATATCACTCTCCTTCCCAGCCCCTCTCCAGTTTTTATATCACTCACCTTCCCAGCCCCTCTCCAGTTTTTATATCACTCTCCTTCCCAGCCCCTCTCCGGTTTTTATATCACTCTCCTTCCCAGCCCCTCTCCGGTTTTTATATCACTCACCTTCCCAGCCCCTCTCCGGTTTTTATATCACTCACCTTCCCAGCCCCTCTCCGGTTTTTATATCACTCTCCTTCCCAGCCCCTCTCCGGTTTTTATATCACTCACCTTCCCAGCCCCTCTCCAGTTTTTATATCACTCACCTTCCCAGGCTGCACTCCTGTTTTTACATCACTCACCTTCCCAGCCACTCTCTGGTTTTTATATTACTCACCTTGCCATGCTGCTCTCCATGTTTCTCCTGCTCAGCTCAACTCCCGATGTAAATGCCACAAATCCCCGAGGTAAGTTTTTTATATCACTCCGCTTCCTCGGCTGCAGTCCAGTTTTCTCCATCTCAGCTCCTGATATTATGCTGAGGTTCCGCTAAAACATTTTATCCTTTGAGGTTGTGTATTTGAGTCCTGCTCTCGGGACTGGAGCTCCAAGATCAGAACTGAACCTTCACTGCATTATGGAGGGAGTGCTGTACTGTCGAAGGTGCCGTCTTTCAGATGAGGTATCAAATGAAGGCTTCTTCTGCCCTCTCAGTTTGTAATATAAGAGCCCATGGCACAATTTGAAGAAGAACAGGACGGTTTCCTGGTGTCCTGGCTAATACTTATCTCTCAACATCACCACAAACAGATTATCTGGTCAAACTCATGGCTGTTTGGCAGACCCCACTGTACAGCAATTGGTTGCCCTGCTTCCTACACGACAACAGTGACAAATGCTTCAAAAGCTTCAGCAGCTATAAGGTATTTTGGGACATTCTGAGGTCATGAACGATGTTATATAAATGAAATTATATAAAACATTGAACATAGAACAGTACAGCACAGAACAGGCCCTTCGGCCCTCGATGTTGTGCCGAGCAATGATCACCCTACTCAAACCCACGTATCCACCCTATACCCGTAACCCAACAACCCCCCCCCCCCCTCCCCCTCCCCCCCCCTCCCCCTCCCCCCCAAAGGCCAACCTTTGAGATGGATGCTTAATTTCCTCAAACCAGAGGGTCTGTCCCTCATGTAAATGTATTCCTGAGGGCTGTTCCTTGCATTATTACATAGTGGCGGAAATCTCACAGGCTAATAGTAAGTCTTGTACTGATCTAATCCTTCTCTGGATGTTTCAGAATCTGCCAGTTGTTTCCTGCAAATATTCAAGAGTTATCATTGGCATCTGGCAGTGGGCAGAGAAGAAACTGCATGGTGACTGTTCGAAGGTCATTGAGGGAACAGTAGCATCTCTGCGAGGGTCGATGGACCGAGTATAGAAGTGCCTTGAGGCGCAAGGGGTGAAGATACAAGAGATGGAGATGGTGGTGTCTGACCAGAGTGACTGGATCATGTCCTTGGAGGTGGGGGTCCTGGCGGATCTATGCAAGACCTTAAAGGTGAAGGTGGAGGTGCAAGGAAACAGGTCCAGGCAGCAGAACCTGCGGATTGTGGGCTGCCAGTAGATGTGGCAGGAACGAGCACCACAAAGTACGCATCAAGGATGTTGTCCGGGCTGGTGGAGGAGGGAGTGCTGCATAAGGCCCCAGAGGTGGACAGGGTCCACAGGTCTTTAAGGCAAAGGCCGAGAGCAGGGGAGCCACCACTTGCAGTGATTGTGCGGATGCACAAATTCGTGGAGAAGGAAAAGATCCTACGATCGAGGGAGAAGCAAGATTGCAAATGGGAGGGCAACCATGTCAGAATATATCAGGATATTGGAACAGAGCTGACGAAGAGGTGGGCAGGGTTCAACAGGGCCAAGATGGTGCTGTTCCGAAGAATTTGTCAGAGTTGGAGACTGAGCATGGTCATGGACGGAGTGGGGGCCACCTTGGATGGGCCTTTTTAGGATGGTATTACAAGTGGCGGAGACGGAAGGGGAGGATGGCGGACGGTAGAGGGGAGTGGATGAATAAGCCTCCAGTAAGAATTGTAGCATGGAGAGGCAGCATAGTGGCTCAGCTGCCTTACGGTGCCCCGGAACCGGATTCGATCCCAGCCGCGGGTTACTGTCCATGTTAAGTTTGCACATTCTACCCGTGTCTACGTGGGTCTTACCCCCACTACCCAAAGATGTGCTGGGTAGGTGGATTGGCCATGCTAAATTGCCTCTTTATCAGAAAAAAAGAATTGGGTACTCTAAATTTATATATTTTTTAAATTGTAATGTGGAACCTCCGGGGGTTAAATGGGCTGGTTAAGAGGTCTCAGGTTTTGGGGCACCTGAGGAATTTGAAGGCGGAGGATTCCTTCTTATGGGAGATGCACCACCGAATGAAGGACCAGGTTAGGTTGAGGAAGGGAAGGTGAGACAGGTATTCCACTCAGGGTTTGGTTCAAAGTCGCAGGGGGTGGCCATCTTGTTGAAAAAGAGAACAGGGTTTGTGTGGGCCAACGAAGTGCGGGACCAGGGAGACGCTATATGATAGTGAGTGGGGTGCTTCCCCATTCTCTGCTGCTGATTCTCGGGCGCCCGCGGGATTCCAGCTGCGCCAGTCATGAGCCACTCGGCCCATGAGGGCCGGAGAATCGGTGGGGGCAAACTGTCAACGGCCCCCGACCGGCGGAGCACTCAGGAATTGCCGCCAGAGAATGGGGAAGCCGGCGTCAGGGCGGCGGAGCACGATTTTCGTGTGCCCCCCCCCGGGGATTCTCCGACCTGGCGCCGGGTCCGAGAATCCCGGCAAACGTTCTTTGTTCACATCAGCCCAATCAAAGAACATTACAAGGACCGCTGCTCGGCACAAAGAAATCAATTCTCAAGTATGCCTTATACACATGTGAGAGGAAGGAGTATCCCCCCCCCACCCCCACCCCGGTTCTTAAACCTCCACTGGTAAACCATTCCCATCTGTTCCATAAACCCTCCCAGCTCCTTACCCATCCTCAACGTTCCCATTGATTTGGGGCTCGAGATGTCCACCCTTGGTTCCATCACACAGTTAAAATCTCCACCTATAATCAATTGGTGCGTATCCAGATCCGGGATCGGTCCCAGCAAGCCCCACACAAGTCCCGCTGGCGTGGGTTACTCAGGTCCCACAGGGTGAGACCTGGAAGGCGAGTCTGCGGGACCATCCTGGAGGGGAGTCGGGGGGGATCCTCCAGTGGCGTGGCCCGCGATCGGGGCCTACCGATCGGCAGGACGGCTGGATCCGTGGGGGCCTCTTTTACTCAGCGCCGGGCCCCTTTGGGCTCCACCATATTGCACGGGGGCCGGAGCAGAGAAGGGAACCCCCGCGTATGCGCAGAAATACGCCGGCCGTAGTGCGCATGCGCGGAATCACGCCGGCCGTTCCGCACATACGCGAACTCGCGCGGGCCATTCCACGCCGGCTGGACCTGCGGGGACCACTCTGGCGCCGACCTAGCCCCCTAGGAAGGGGAGCATTCCCCATTATCAGGTACCGTTGACGCCGGAGTGGTTGGCGAGGGGACATAGCCCCATTATTAGAGAATCCCGCCCGTTGGACTTTGTTTTATAAACAAAGCTATTTATTACTAACACTGAATTAATGAATAACTAAAATGTTCAAGATGAATACAGTTGGGAATAACGTCTATCACTAACTTACACTAAGATACAACAGAGCTACTACTAACTGCAACTGCTAACAACTCCTGACAAACACCTTCTGAAGCAAATCATGGTGCATCCCCAGTCCTGGAACTCTGTACTCACCCCGCCTGCTGGTCGGATGGTAGAACTACAACAATAAAACATAATTTATAATACACATGCGATCGCAGAATTTACAGTGATGATGAACTGCTCCCATTATATATAGATGATGGCCTACCTATCATCACAGTGCTGTTGGGGGTGGTGGGGGCGGATTATGCAAGGATTGTGATATCCGATCATGTGCCGCATTGGCTGAAGGTGAGGTTAAGCAGATGCAGAGGCCAGAATGGAGGCTAGATTCGAGTCGGTTGGCAGATAAGGGCTTCTGTGAAAAGGTGAGGTTGGCGATAGGAGAGTATGTGGAAATCAATCAAAATGGGAAAGTGTCGGCAGCCACTTTCTGGGAGGCATTGAAGGCGGTGGTTCAAGAATAGATTATCTCTTTCAAGGCACACAGGGACAGGAGGAGGAGGGAGGAGCATAGAGAGCTGTGGGGGGAGATAGTTGAGGTGGACAGGAGATACGCGGGCACCCCCCCCAAAGAGCTGCTGGCGAAAAGGAAGAGGTTGCAAGGGCAGTTCGAGTGGTTGACAACTGGGAGGGCAGTGGGGCAGCTAACGTGGGCGAGGGTGGTGCAATACTAATATGGAGAGAAGGCGAGCCACATGCTGGCCCACCAGCTGAGGAGGCAGGCTGTGTCTTGGGAAATTTTGAAGGTGTGAACAGAGAGGGGGAAGGTAGTGTCAGAACCGGGGAGGATTAATGAGGTGTTCAAGGATTACTACGAGAAGCTGTACAAGCGGAGCCGGGTGGAGAGGAAGGAAACACGGGACGGTTTCTGGATGGATTGGAGTTTCCAAGGTTGAAAGAAGGGAGGCAGGCATTGGAGGAGCCGCTGGGGCTAAGGGAGGTGATTGATAGCATTAGGGGGGTGAAGTTGGAGAAGGCTCTGGGGCTGGATAGTTTTCCGGCGGAGTTTTATCAGGTGTTTGCAATGGAGTTGGCACCTCATTTGTTGGGGACGTTTAGCGAGGCGTTAGGGAAGGGGGAGCTGCCAGAGACATTGACACAGGCGTCGATCACGCAAATCCCAAAGAAGAGGAATGATCCGTTGGATGTGGGTCATATAGGCCCATTCCACTGCTGAACACAAATGTGAAGGTGGTGGCTAAGTTGGTGGTAGGAAGGATGGAGGGATGTGTGCCAGGGGTGGTTGCGGAGGACCAAACTGGTTTTGTAAAGGGCAGGTAGCTCTCCAGCAACATCAGGCCGTTAAATGTGGTTATGACGCCGTTGGTGGGGCGGGAGCCAGAGGTTATTGTTTCTATGGATGGGAAGAAAGTTTTTGATCGGTTGGAGGTATCTATTTGAGGTCTTTGGTAGGTTTGAGTTTGGCCCGATTTTCATGGCATAGGCATGCTTGTTTGAACATAGAACATAGGTGGAGAAGGTGCGGAGCTGGGTCAGAGAGGTTGATTCCCAGTGGGTCAGAATGGAGGAGAGTTTGTGCAGGGGGTCGGGGCTGAAGACACTAGCAACGGCCCTGCTCCCGATAGCTCCTGGGAAATACTCAGGGAGTCCGGTAATAATAGCTTCATTGAAAATCTGGAGACAGTTTCGCCAACATTTCGGGTTGGGGGCAGGGTCGAGGGAAATGCCGATTCGGGAGAACCACAGATTTGAGCCAGGGAGGTGGGACGGAAGCTTTCGGAAATGGGAAGAGAAGGGGATTAAGACCCTAAAAGATTTGTTTCTTCGGGGTCGATTTGCGGGATTGACGGAGCTGGAAGCGAAGTATGGGCTGGAGAAGGGAGACGTGTTTAGGTATATGCAGGTTCAGGACTTTGCCAGGAAGGAGATACAGAGCTTCCTGGAGGAACCGGCCTCCACGTTGTTGGAGGAGGGGCTGGCGGCAAGTGGATTGGAGAAGGGGACAGTGTCAGCGGTATACGGAGCTATGTTGGAAAAGGATAAGGCACCACTGGAGGGGATCAAAGCAAAGTGGGAGGAAGAGTTGGGAGAGGTTATAGAGGAGGGGTTCTGGTGTGAGGTGCTCCGGAGAGTGAATGCCTCCACCTTGTGTGCGAAGGTGGTGTACAGGGCACACCTCAAGAGGGCAAGGATGAGCCGATTCTTTGAAGGGGTAGAAGATGTGTGTTAACGTTGCGGGGGGGGCCCGCTAATCACGTTCATATGTTTTGGTCCTGTCCAAAGCTTGGGGAGTACTGGAAGGAGGTGTTTAGGGTAATTTCCAAGGTGGTGCATGTGAAGCTGGATCCAGGTCCCCGGGAGGCCATATTCGGGGTGTCGGACCAGCCAGGGTTGGAAACGGGTGTGATGGCAGATATCATAGCCTTCGCCTCGTTGATCGCCCGAAGGCGGATCCTGCTGGGATGGAGAGCGGCCTCTCCACCCTGTGCCCTGGCGTGGCGAGGGGACCTGTTGGAATACTTGACCCTTGAGAAGGTTAAGTTTGAACTGAGTGGAAGCTCGGAGGGGTTCTACAAGTCATGGGCACTAATTATTATGCACTTTCAAGAACTGGATAACATCGAACATTAGTTGGGGGGGGGGGGAAGGGTGGGTGGGGTGCGGGGGAGGGGGGCTGTGTATGTTGAAGATGGCGATGGGTAATCCCTGATTCCTTTTTTTTTGTCATTTGTTTATGTTAACATGTGGGCTGATGTCTGGGCAGGGTGGGAGGATGGGATCGTTGTTACTGTTATGGGGTATGAGATATTTCTTGTTGGTTATTGATTGTTGTTGGGTGCAAATTCGGGAGAAAAATTGTGAAAAAGGAGAATAAAAATATTTTTTTGAAAAAGGACATAGAACGTAGAAAAATACAGCACAGAACAGGCCCTTCGGCCCACGATGTTGTGCCGACTTTATATGCAGCTCCGGTGTCAAATGTATATACGAACAGGCTCACAGAGTTTTGGGCTGCATAGAGGTACGAGACAGGGGTGTCCGCTGTCACCGTTGCTGTTCGCGTTGACGAATGAGCCCTCGACGATGGCCCTCAGGGGGTCAGTGGAGTAGCAGGAGATTGTGAGGGGAGTAGGGAGCACTGGGCATCGTCATACGCCGATGATCTGTTGTTGTTTGTGTCAAACCCACTGGAGAGTATGGGTAG
The DNA here is from genome assembly GCF_902713615.1 of Scyliorhinus canicula. Classification (NCBI taxonomy): domain Eukaryota; kingdom Metazoa; phylum Chordata; class Chondrichthyes; order Carcharhiniformes; family Scyliorhinidae; genus Scyliorhinus; species Scyliorhinus canicula. Next base: position 80,922,664 of record NC_052163.1, read on the forward strand.
GATCATGGGAATATTGGAAAGTTTGGGCCTTCTCTGGGTATAAGTTAAATATCGGGAAGGGCGAGGTATTTCCAGTGAATGCGATAGGGTTGGAGGCCAACCTGGGTGTTGCCATTTAAGGCGGCTGGGGAAAGGTTCAGTTATTTGGGGATTCAGGTGATGGGATAATGGGCTATGATACACGAGTGGAATTTGACAATGTTGGTGGAGGAGATTAGGGGGGATTTTAAGAGATGGGACAGACTGCACCTGACACTGGCAGGGAGGGTGTAATTTGTGAAAATGAATGTCCTGCCAAGGTTCCTGTTTGTTTTTCAGACCCTCCCCATCTTTCTCCCGAAGGCCGTCTTTCGGATATTGGAGGATGTGATCGCAGAGTTTATATGGGCGGGGAATGTGCCGAGGGCAAAGAGGGCCCTGCCGCAGAAAGGGGGGGTTGGACAGGGAATGTGGAGAAGGTGAAGCAATCGTGGGGTGGGGAGGGGCAGAGTGGGTTAGGATGGAAGAGGAGTCCTGTAGGAGACCCAGTTTGAGAGCCATGGTGACGGCTCCATTACAGTTAGCTCCGTGGAGGTATACGGGGAGCCCGGTTGTACAATCAATGGTCAGGGTGTGGAATCAGCTGAGGGGGCACTTTGAGCTTGAGGGGATGTCGGTGTTGATGCCACTGTGTTGGAACCACAGGTTTAAGGCAGGGACATGGATGGGATGTATGGGAAGTGGAGGGAGGGGGCTGGAGAGGGTGAGGAACTGGAAGGGCAGTTTACGGTTCTGGATGAATTGCGGGAGAGGTTTGAGTTTCCGAGGGCGGTGAATTTAGATTGGATTGGATTGGATTGGATTTGTTTATTGTCACGTGTACCGAGGTACAGTGAAAAGTATTTTTCTGCAAGCAGCTCAACAGATCATTCAGTACATGGGAAGCAAAGGGAATTAAACAGAATTCAAGAAAATACATGAGAATACATAATAGGGCAACACAATATATACAATGTACTACATAAGCATTGGCATCGGATGAAGCAGACATGGGTGTAGTGTTAATGAGGTCAGTCCATAAGAGGGTCATTTAGGAGTCTGGTGACAGTGGGGAAGAAGCTGTTTTTGAGTCTGTTCGTGCGTGTTCTCAGACTTCTGAATCTCCTGCCCGATGGAAGAAGTTGGAAAAGTGAGTAAGCCGGGTGGGAGGGATCCTTGATTATGCTGCCTGCTTTCCCCTGGCAGCGGGAGGTGTAGATGGAATCAATGGATGGGAGGCAGGTTTGTGTGATGGACTGGGCGGTATTCACGACTCTCTGAAGTTCCTTGCGGTCCTGGGCCGAGCAGTTGCCATACCAGGCTGTGATGCAGCCTGATAGGATGGTTTCTATAGTGCATCTGTAAAAGTTGGTAAGGGTTAATGTGGACATGCCGAATTTCCTTAGTTTCCTGAGGAAGTATAGGCGCTGTTGTGCTTTCTTGGTGATAGCGTCGACGTGAGTGGACCAGGATAGATTTTTGGTGATGTGCACCCCTAGGAATTTGAAACTGCTCACCATCTCTACCTCGGCTCCGTTGATGCTGACAGGGGTGTGTACAGTACTTTGCTTCCTGAAGTCGATGACCAGCTCTTTAGTTTTGCTGGCATTAAGGGAGAGATTGTTGTCGCTGCACCACTCCACTAGGTTCTCTATCTCCCTCCTGTATTCGGACTCGTCGTTATTCGAGATCCGGCCCACTATGGTCGTATCGTCAGCAAACTTGTAGATGGAGTTGGAACCAAGTTTTGCCATGCAGTCGTGTGTGTACAGGGAGTAGAGTAGGGGGCTAAGTACGCAGCCTTGCGGGGCACCGGTATTGAGGACAATTGTGGAGGAGGTGTTGGTGTTCATTCTTACTGACTGTGATCTGTTGGTCAGAAAGTCAAGGATCCAGTTGCAGAGTGGAGAGCCAAGTCCTAGGTTTTGGAGCTTTGATATGAGTTTGGCTGGGATTATGGTGTTGAAGGCGGAGCTGTAGTCAATAAATAGGAGTCTGATGTAGGAGTCCATGTCTTCGAGATGCTCTAGGGATGAGTGTAGGGCCAGGGAAATGGTGTCTGAAGTGGACCGGTTGCGACGGTATGCGAATTGAAGTGGGTCAAGGCATTCTGGGAGTATGGAGGTGATGCGCTTCATGATCAGCCTCTCGAAGCACTTCATTACAACTGACGTCAGGGCCACCGGGCGGTAGTCATTGAGGCACGTTGCCTGGTTCTTCTTTGGTACCGGTATGATGGTGGTCTTCTTGAAGCAGGTGGGGACCTCAGAGTGGAGTAGGGATAGGTTAAAGATGTCTGTGAAAACCTCTGCCAGCTGGTCCGCGCAGGCTCTGAGTGCACGACCAGGAATCCCGTCTGGGCCCATCGCCTTCCGTGGGTTCACTTTCAGGAAGGCCGATCTGATTTCGGAAACTGTGATGGTGGGTATGGGTGAATTATGGGTTGCTGGGGCACTCAATAGCGGATTGTTGGTTACCTGCTCAAACCGAGCATAGAATGCATTAAGTTCATCGGGGAGGGGTGCACTGCTGCCAGAGATACTGCTCGGCTTCGCTTTGTAGCCCGTTATGTTGTTTAGTCCTTGCCACAACCGCCGAGAGTCTGTCTGTGACTCTAGCTTAGTTTGATATTTTCTCTTGGCATCTCGGATGGCTTTGCGGAGGTCGTACCTGGATTTCTTGTATAGGACAGGGTCGTCTGCCTTGAAAGCCTCAGATCTGTCCTTCAGTAGGGAGTCAATCTCGCGTTGAGCCATGGTTTCCGGTTGGGGAACGTACGTACTGCTTTCTTTGGCACGCAGTCGTCCACACATTTGCTGATGAAGTCTGTGACGGTGGTGACATACTCATTTAAGTTAGTCGCTGAGTTCTTAAATATGATATATGAAGATATATGAAGCTTCCCAGATTGCCGGGGTACACTCTATTGGAGCAACTGCTGCTCCTGGAATCATCGGGATAGGGTAGGATTGGGGACATATATAGGTGTTTGGGGGAACGGGGGGGGGGGGGGGGGGGGGAGCCCAAAAGGAGAGGATTAAGAGCAAGTGGGAGGAGTGGAATTGCTGAATTGGAGGTTGGCTATGTGGTGGCCTGGCTGGGGGTCCTGCCTCTGGTTGGAAAAGATCAAATTCATGTTTAAGGATTGGAGGAGGGCTTCAAACCCCCCCCCCCCCTCCCCCACCACGGTGGGGGTTGTTCATGATCATGTTTGAGCAACTGTTTGTCACGGGGGATGAGGAGGTGGGGAGGGGAGGGGGTAAAAAGGGTAAAAATTGAACAAACAGTGGATTGTGTGGTTGTTAAGTGTGTTGTTGTATATGTTACTGTTTGTAATAAAATACATTTTTAAACAAAGAAAAGGCTGATGGGGTCCAGAAACATTCAGTCATGACAATAGTATCTGGAGGCTAAAAATTCTGTTTCTCTTTGGCATCCTTTACTCTAGGGACTCCCAGATGCAGCTGGCATGGGAGAGTTCCAAACTTGGCAGAAGAAAATCATCACTATTTTAGGACCACTCTTTGACAGGAAACAGATTATGTCCTTCCAGCTCCAAAAGTAATGAAATAATTTAGCTCCGCAAAGGCCATTCAGCCCATACTGAGCGTTACAATTAATCCCCCTTCTCTTTTCCAAATAACCCTGTAGGTGTTTCCTCTAAGTATTCATCCCATTTTCTTTTTTAAATTATGACTGAATCTGCTTCTATTACCCCTTCAGGCAGTACATTCCAGATCACAACAACACGCTGCTAAAAACATGGGACTGGATTCTCCAATAATGGGGCTATGTCCCCACACCAGCGGGAAAACACTGGCGTTTCACTCTGGACTTCCTGCATGGGGCTGGCAGGGTCCTGGAGTACTCCATACAGCTCTGGCTGCGGATACGGGGCCCTGTACTTCCGGTCGGGAGTCCGTGCATACGCACGGCGACTGTGATGGAAGAAGTAGGACCCCCAAGATTGAGTGCGCCCGCGGATCGGTGCCGTCCGACTGCTTGCCTGGCCGCCCATGAGGCCCTCTCCCCCCCAGTAAACGATCCCCCCCGCCTGCCGCAAGGGCGGCCGCAGACTGCCACCTGAGGGCTGGTGTTCATCCTCCTCCTCCAGCATGTCACGCGTCTGCTGCACGATGATGTGGAGAACGCACCAGGCCGCCACGATGCGGACGACCCTCTCAGCGTCATACTGGGCATATGGTCATGGTTGGATTCGAACCCAGGTCCCCAGTGCATTACCCTGGGTCTCTGGATTATTATTATTTCAGTGACAATACCACTATGCCACAGAAATGTGGTACATTGAGCAGTGTGAGAGGTTGGTGGTGTGGTGGGTAGGGGATGTCATGTGAAGTTGCATTCACTGACCTTGACCACTCTCATGTGAGGTCATTAAACCCCTTGTGGCCGCTGCCAGATCCTCAGGATCAGAATCTAGGGATTGACCTCTCCAACTTCCTACTCCTGCTCCTTTCTGACAGTGCCCCCACCCCCAACCATCCCCCTCTGGCCTGGTGTCTCTCATGCCCAAACCAATGCCTCCATTATCACGTCCATTACTCGGGAACTCCCTCATTGCCCCAGTGTTCAATTTTCTGATTGTTTACCTTGCAGCACATTTCTTCAATGGAGCTTCACTTTAAGAGGGTCAGCCTGCCTATAAGAAGAGCAGGCTGGCTGCACTGCATGGTTTCCAAACAATGCTTCTTGGCTCCCCTGCTGAGAACAGAAACCGCAGGCAGCAGCATTGGGGGTGGCACAGTAGCACAGTTGTTAGCACTTTTGCTTCACAGCTCCAGGGTCCCAGGTTCAATTCCCGGCTTTTGTCACTGTCTGTACGGAGTCTGTACATTCTCCCCGTGTCTGTGTGGGTTTTCTCCGGGTGCTCCGGTTTCCTCCCACAAGTTCAAAGATGTGCAGGTTAGGTGCATTGGCCATGCTAAATTGCCCTTGGTGTCCAAAAAGGTTAGGTGGGATGACTGGGCTATGGGGATAGGGTGAAGGTGAGGACTTAAGTAGGGTGCTCTTTCCAAGGGCCAGTGCAGACTCAATGGGCCGAATGGCCTCCTTCTGCACTGTAAATTCTATGATTCTATGATTAAGGCGGGGTGAGCAGATCAGGCTAACAATAAAATAATTCAGCTGAGTGCATACAGCAAATTTACATGTTGTCCACATCGGTTAGTTGTGATCAGGCAAGATTCAACACCAGCCCAAAACACAGAGCTGTTAAATTTCTAGTCTTTAAAGTTTTCCACTTTTTGAAATGAACAGGAATAACTTTGGGAAACTTGCATAGAAACATAAAAATTAGGAGCAGGAGTAGGCCATTTGGCCCTTCGGGCCTGTTCCACCATTCAATATGATCGTGGCTGATCCTCTATCTCAATAGGGGGCGGAATTCTCCGCTCCCAGGAAAAATCGGGAGGGCCGTCGTGAACTCGGCCGAGTTTCACGACGGCCTCGGAGGCCGCTCCTCACCCCCTATTCTCCCCTGCCGGCAGGGCTAGGAGCGGCGCTCCGTAACTCTCGACCGCGGGGGCGTTGCGCCAAGAATGCCGTGGCCGGCGCGCCTAATGACGTCAGCCGCGCATGCGCAGGTTGGCCGGCTCCAACCCACGCATACGCGGCTGACGTCATGACGCTGACTGCACGAACCCGCGCATGCGCGGTGGCCGTCTTTCCCCTCAGCCGCCCCACAAGACGTGGCGGCTTAATCTTGCGGGGCGGCGGAGGGGAAATAGTACGTCCGATTGAACGCCGGCCCGACGATCGGTGGGCACCGATCGCGGGCCTGTCCCCTCCTGAGCACAGTCGTGGTGCTCTTTCCTTGCTAGGCCACCTACAAGCCCCAAACGGGCTTCTCACTCCCGTTTCACGACGGCAGCGACCAGGTGTGTTTGCCGCCGTCGTGAAACGGCCGCGAACGGCAGGCCGTTCGGCCCATCCGTGTCGGAGAATCGCCTTTCGCCGTGAAAAACAGTGAGCGGCGATTCTTCCGAGCGGGGAGGGGGAGAATCGCGGGGGGCGCCAGGGGGCCGTGAAATTTGTCAGGGGGCCCTCCCGCGATTCTCCCACCCGGCGTGGGGAGCGGGGAATTGCGTTCTCCCCGTACTCCTTCATTAAAATCTAAAAAAACATCTTCCTTGAATACATTCAGTGACTTGGCCTCTAAAACCTTCCGAGATAGAGAATTCCACAGGTTGACTAGCCTTAGAGTGAAGATATTTTTCTCATCGCAGTCCTAAATGGTCTTCCCCGGAGCCTGAGACTGTGTCTCCTGGTTCTAGATTCTACAGTAAGAAGCCTTACAACACCAGGTTAAAGTCCAACAGGTTTGTTTTGAATCACTAGCTTTTGGAGTGCAGCTTTCAGGTGATGCATAGATACATAGAAGATAGGAGCAGGAGGAGACCTTTTCGCCCTTCGAGCCTGCTCCGCCATTCATCACAATCATAGCTGATCATCCAACTCAATAGCCTAATCCCGCTTTCTCCCCATTGCCTTTGATCCCATTCTCCCCAAGTGCGATATCCAGCCGCCTCTTGAATATATTCAAAATTTTAGCATCAACTACGTCCTGTGGTAATGAATTCCACAGGCTCCCCACTCTTTGTGTGAAGAAGTGTCTCCTTATCTCAGTCCGAAATGGTTTACCCTGAATCCTCGGGCTGTGACCCCTGGCTCTGGACACACCCATCATTGGTAACATCTTCCCTGCATCTACCCTGTCTAGTCCTGTTAGAATTTTATAAGCCTCTATGAGATCCCCCCCTCATTCTTCTGAACTCCAGCAAGAACAATCCCAACCTAGTCAATCTCTCCTCATAAAGACAGTCTCGCCATCCCTGTACCAATCTCTTTCTCTTCACATATCTATAGAAACTTTTGGTGTCAGTCTTTATGTGCCTTGCAAGCTTCCTTTCGAACTGTACTTTCCCTTTCTTAATCAATCCCTTTATCCCTCTTTGCTGAATTCTAAACTGCTCCCAATCCTCAGACCTATTATTTTTCTTGGCCAATCTGCATGCTTCTTCCTTGGATCGGATACTATTTCTAATTTCTTTTGTAAGCCATGGATTGGCCCTCTTACCCCCTTTGCTTTTGTGCCAGACAGGAATGAACAGTTGCTGTAATTCCTCCACGCGTTCCTTGAATGTTTGCCATTATCTATCCACTGTCATCCCTTTAAGTAACTCTCCCCAATCTATCAACGCAACTCATGCCTCATGTATTCATAGTTTCTTTTATTAAGATTCAGCACCCTAGTCTTCGAATCAACTACTTCACTCTCCATCTTGATAAAAATGTCTATCATGTTATGGTCGCTCATTCCCAAGCGGTCTCGTACAGCTAGATTGGCAATAATTCCCTTCTCATTACACAGTACCCAGTCTAAGATGGCCTGCTCTCTAGTTGGTTCCTCCACATATTGGTCAAGAAAACCATCCCGTATACATTCCAGGAATTCCTCCTCTATGGCATTGTGGCTAATTTGGTTTGCCCAATCTATGTGAAGATTAAAGTCACCCAATATTCCCTTATTACATACATCACTAATTTCTTGTTTAATACCATTCCCAACCTCACCAGTGCAGTTTGGAGGTCTATATATGACACCCACTAATGTTTTTTGTCCCTTGGTATTTCTCAACTCTACCCATACAGATTCCACATTGTCAGAGCTGATATCCTTTCTCACTATTGTGTTAATTTCCTGATGAAGGAGCTACGCTCTGAAAGCTAGTGATTCGAAACAAACATGTTGGACTTTAACCTGGTGTTGTAGGACTTCTTCCTGTACCCACCCCAGTCCAACGCTGGCATCTCCACATCGAGATTATACAATCAGGGGAAACATCCTCCCGGCATCCAGTCTGTCCAGTCCTGGAAGAATTTTATAAGTTTCAATCAGGTCTCCTGTCGTCCTTCCAAACGCGAGTGAATACCAATCCAGTCGAACCAATTTCTCCTCACAGGACAGTCCCACGAACTCTGGTATCAGCCAGGAATATCCAAAGCATAATTGTCATAAATGAACAAAAAACATTAGTACTACCTGTGCCCATACACGGCACATATAAAGCTCTGGATTTCAGATCAGAAGAGGCGCAGATATATTTATTGAAACTGCCTTTTTGCTGAGAAGAGTGACATGAGTTTGGAGAGAATCCGAAATGTAACATTGACCACCTTCTCCATATGCTGCGCAAAGCAAGATTACCCAGCTCTTCACAAAGGTCATTATCATACAGGTAAGTTCTTTCATGCTCCCTGGCAAGATCAAACCCCAGGGGCTGTCAAATAATTCAGAGCTCCTATGTTGTGCACTGTTCCTAACATCTGTATATTAAAAAGCTCCCTGAGTACTAAGATTTCACAAAAATATAAAGACAGGAAAGCAGCTGAGTGGTTGGCCAAACAAATCATTCACTATGGAACTCACACCTTTGCTGTGTTTTTTAATGTTTCAAATGAAGAAAAGAGGAATTGTATGGCGCCTTTCACAACCTCAGGACTTCCCAAAACACTCTACAGCCAATGAAGTACTTTTGAATTATTGTCAGTGACATTTCTCGGCAGTGAACTTCCCTGTTTTCTTGGTCATCTTCTCACAGGAAATTTGCTTAATTTCAGCGCAAGAGAAAACCATGAGGAAGTTTACTGAATTTAATTTTACTTTTCAGACAAAATTCAGATATTGAGAAAATGCTCAGGGAAAATTGTGTGAGTTGGCAGCAGCAAATGTTACAAAATAGAGTTAACGGTGTACAGCTTAATGGGGGAGGTGGAGAAGGAAACTAGTCCACAAAACCTATTCCTTTTAGCCACACTCTTGTATTGGCTCATAATGCAGAAACCTCTTGATCGTCATATTAAACTTCCCTTTTCTGCTTATCTTGTAGAATCATATTGCACCTAATGAGACCATTCAGCTAAAATCTGCTGAAAGAACCACTTAATTAGTCCCATTCCCTTGCTTTTCCCTCATTGACCTACAAATGTTTCTTTTTTAAGTATTTACCCAGTTCCTTTTTGAAAATGCTCCCATTGCTCTTTCAGGCGGAGCACTCCACGTCATAACAACGCACTGCATTAAAAAAACTGTCCTCACCACCCCTTTGGTCCTTTGCCAATTTTTTTACTTCTCTGTCCTTTGATTACAGCCCATTAGCTAATGGATACAGATTCTCCCCCAGTAGGAAAAAAAACTGTTGGGATTGGTGTTCTTATTTCCCAGTTTTGCCTGTTTTTTCCTTCTTTCGTGTTCTGTCAAATCCTTTCATAATACTGAACACTTTTATTAAATTTCCCTTTAATCTTCATTGTTTTAGGGGGCACAATCCCAGCTTCTACATTAACAGAATTACTATAATTTAATGCCTTTTCCTTTTCTTTCTTTGCAATCTCCATTTTTCTCACTGGGTGGTTCCCTTTTCTTTTTCATTCTTCAAGTTTTACTTCTGCATAACAGCTTCATTCTGTCTATCCGTCAATCTTTTACAATGTCCTCACTCCCAAGTAACTCCCAGCACCAACACTGCAACAAAAGGTTCAGATATCTTCTGTAATATTGGAATTGAATGAGCTAATCATCTAGAATAGAATTGTAGATTTTCATGGAATCCCCAAGGTGCAGAAAGAGGTGCAATCTCCCTCTGAAAGAGCACCATACTTAGGCCCAATGAATGAAAATGGCTTATTGTCACAAGTGGGCTTCAAATGAAGTTACTGTGAAAGGCCCCTAGTCGCCACATTCCGGCGCCTGTTCTGGGAGGTTGGTATGGGAATTGAACCGTGCTGCTGGCCTGCCTTGGTCTGCTTTCAAAGCCAGCGATTTAGCTCTGTGCTAAACCAATCCCATCCCGATCCCCATAACCCTACCTAACCTACACATCTTTGGACACTAAGGGGCAATTTAAAATGGCTACTCCACCTAACCTGCACATCTTTGGACTGTGGGAAACCTATGCAGACACTGGGAGAACATGCAAACTCCACACATTCACCCAAGGCCGGAATTGAACCTAAGACGTTGGCACTGTGAGATACCACTGTGCCACCCTGCCAGCCCGGGGGCTGACACCCAGAGAAATAACCACGAAAGCTGTTAAAAGAAAATACAACTGGCTCACTATATGTCCATCAGGGAGGAAGCCCGACACCCTGACTTTGCCTGGTCTACGTATTCCTCTATGCAATATGGTTAACTCCAAACACTTCCACAGCAACTAGGGATAGGCAACAAAAACTGCCCGACCAGTGTTGCCAGAACAGACTTTAAAAATGATAACTATGTATTCATATTTTGAAATTTACTAGTCATAAAATCTACTCTTATAATTTCAAATTTGGGCGGCATGTGGCGCAGTGGATAGCACTGGGACTGTGGTGCTGAGGACCTGGGTTTGAATCCCGGCCCTGGGTCACTGTCCGTGTGGAGTTTGCACATTCTCCCCGTATCTGCGTGGGCTTCACCCCCACAACCCAAAGATGTGCAGGTTAGGTGGATTGGCCATGCTAAATTGCCCCTTAATTTGAAGAAAAAATAATTGGGCACTCTAAATTTATATTTTAAAAAATAATCTCAGGTTTGCCCTAGACATCTTCTTGGGTTTTGTTGATGGATCCCACAATGGTAATGTACTAAAGACTTACATTACCCAATGTCAATTTATACAGAAATCTGAATGCAGAGAGGTAACAGTGGTATCTCTTGTAATCTGAACTAGATATTCGAGACTCTTGCAAGCCCCCATCTTTTCAAACGCAAACCTGTAAAGCTAGTAAAACTGGTAAGATAAGGGCAGCGATTAATTATTAATCTGCGCTATTTCATATCAAATTAACACAGAGAGCAACAGTTATCACCAATTTTTTTAAAATATAAATTTAGAGTACCCAATTCATTTTTTGCCAATTAAGGGGCAATTTAGCGTGGCAAATCCACCTACCCTGCACATCTTTGGGTTGTGAGGGGAGACCCACGCAGACAAGGGGAAATGTGCAGTGACCCGGGGCTGGGATTGAACCTGGGGACTAATCACTGCACTGCCGCGCAGCCCTTGACTCACCAAATTTAATCAGTCTAAATTTGTCCGTGCATAATACAAAATTAGCAAAACGCACTGTTTCCCAGATTGGTGCACCATCTTGCTTAACTTAAAATTGTAACGTTTGACTTTGAACTACTATCCTGAATTTCCTTTCTGGGCCTGGAGAAAGAACAAAGAACAATACAGCACAGGAACAGGCCCTTTGGCTCTCCAAGCCTGCGCCGACCATGGTACCTGCCTAAACTAAACCCGTCTGCACTTACGGAGTCCGGATCCTTCCATTCCCACCCTATTCATATATTTTTATAGCTGTCCCTTAAATTATGCCATTGTACCTGCTCCCACCACCTCCCCAGACAGCACATTCCATATATTTACCCTTGCCCTCACAGTTTTTGTTTGAAATTTTCAGTGACTGGCCATTTCCCTGTCTTCCCAGCACAACAGGTATGAGGTAATAATGAATTCTTCAGACTAAATTACTGAGTGTAATCTTCAAGTTATTAAATACATCAAAATCTGGTGCTTTCGCATTTTCCCCCTCTTTTATCTCTGTCCCTTTTTCAACTTCTACGATGCATTTACTTTATAAGTGCCTTTAGCGCACTGGGCTAAATCGCTGGCTTTTAAAGCAGACCAAGGCAGGCCAGCAGCACGGTTCAGTTCCCGTACCAGCCTCCCCGAACAGGTGCTGGAATGTGGCGACTATGGGCTTTTCACAGTAACTTCATTTGAAGCCTACTTATGAAGTGATTTTCATTTCAAGTTTCAGACAGACCAAAATGTGTCTTTCACTGAGTTCTTGGTCCTCCAACCACAGTTGATGTTTACCTCAGTCTTTGTTGCTGAGAGTAATGCGTGGAGCACAGAATCCTGCATCGCAGAGCTGCTGGGATGAACCTCTTCCAAAACCACTGAATCTCTTCCAGGCCTTCTTTGCAAAGACACATTCCAAAGGGAGATGGACCACAATCTCTTCCCCACCACAGCCACTTTGAGGGCAATGTGCGGATAGCGGTGAGACTCTATGAGGAGCAGGAAGGTTCTGACAGGGAGCGACATCTTCACCAACAATCAAACAACATCTTGGTGCTTGTTTTGAAGAATCTAATTTGCAAACTAGCACATTCCAGAGTCCACAAATACATGTATGCACTAAAGCTTGGGGCAGTCACCGCAAATGCGGAATGAGGAAAGACACAGTCGAAGGCCTTTAAATCATGGTACCCCTTGGGCCGTATGATTTACGTGGAATATACATAGTAAATATCATGTGTATTGTAATTATGTTGTGGCAACTCAGAATGCAACATACTCGTTGGAAAAAAGTTGAATTTTATGGCACTTCCTGCAAAACATTTGAAATGTTTTGGAATGAACTTTTACAAATTTTATGAATACAGTATACTTTTTGGAAAAAATAGCTTCAAAGTACTCTTAATTCTACAAATTATTTCTAGAGCAAAATGGTTTTAAAAACCTGACCTCTGTATTTATCTGAATATTGTGCTCCAAAGAAGGGTGAACAGCATTCAGTTTGAAACCTCTTTGAGAACACGGAGGATGTTGAGCACAAACCTGATCCTACAACAGGTGAACCCCACTAAATGATCTTCAGCAAATGGAATATTCCACACACGAGTTTATTCATCTCTGGTGGGAGGATGCAACTGTACAAATACCACATCCCCAGTGAACTGCACTTATCCAAGTGCACCTTTCACCACATTAGATATACAGCACAGAGAGAGCCCAACCAATTCAAGCTGGTTTTCATGCGTCGTCCCAGCTTTCTCTATATAATTACACTATTACAACAATTTATTCCTTTCACCCTCAAATGCTCATCTAGCTTCCCCTTAAATGTCTATATTATTCTCTTCAACAGCTCGCTGCCATGGCGTGTTCCACGTTCTTACCTCCCTTTGAGTGAAGACGTATTCATAGAATCCCTACAGTGCAGAAGGAAGCCATTCAGCCCATTGAGTCTACACAAACCCTCTTAAAGAGCACCACAGCTAGGCCCACACCCCGCCCTATCCCCGCAACCCTGTGACCCCACCTAACCTTTGAACACTGGGGCAATTTAGAATGGCAATTCCACCCAACGTGCACACCTTTGGATTGTGGGAGGAAACCAGAGCACCTGGAGGAAACACATGCAGACACAGGGAGAACGTGCAAGCTCCACACAGACAGTCACCCAAGGTCCTGGCGCTATGAGGCAGTAGTGCTAACCACTGTGCCACCCTTCCGCTGTACTGAATTCCCCACTGGACTTCTTTATAGTCATCTTATGTTCGTGATAGAATTACAGAATCACAGAATAATACAGCACAGAAGAGCCCTTTGGCCCATCGAGTCTGCACCAAAACATGAAAAACACCTGATCTGCCTACCTAATCCCATTTGCCAGCACTTGCCCATAGCCTTGAATGTTATGACGTGCCAAGTGCTCATCCATGTACTTTTTGAAGGATGTGAGGCAACCCACCTCTACCACTCACCCAGGCAGTGCATTCAAAACAGTCACCATCCTCTGGGTAAAAAACATTTTCCTCAAATCCCCCTAAACTTACTGCCGCTCACCTTGAACCTGCGCCCCCTCGTAATTGACCCTACAACTAACGGGAATAGCTGCTCTCTATCCATCCTGTCTATACCCCTCATAATCTCGTACAGCTCAATGAGGTCGCCTCTCAATCTTCTCTGCTCCAGTGAAAACAACCCAAGCCTATCCAACCACTCTTCATATTTTAAATGTTCCATCCCAAGCAACATTCTGCTGAATTTCCTCTGCACTCCCGCCAGTGCAATCGCATCCTTCCTATAATGTGGCGGCCATAATTGCACATAGTACTCCAGCTGTTGCCTCACCAAAGTTCTATCCAGCTCCAACATGGCCTCTCTGCTTTTGTAATCTATGCCTCGATTGATAAAGGCCTTTTCACCACTTTATTTACCTGCCCTTCTGCCTTCAGAGATCTATGGACAAACATGACAAGGTGCTTTTTGTTCCTCGGAACTTCCCAGTGTCTGGTCATTCATGGAATACTTCCTTGTTACATTACTCCTTCCAAAGTGTATCACCTCACATCTTTCTGGGTTAAATTCCATCAGCCACTTTTCTGCCCAACTGACGATCCCGTCTATATCTTCCTGTTGCCCAAGACACTCAACCTCACTGTTAACCACAAAAATAATTAATAATATAATAATACTGGAGCAATTAATGCAAAAAAACCACTGGACCTGGTGGCCTCCAGTCACACATAAATAGACATATAGAAATTTACCTCATTTCAATCTTTGGGTTCAGTTATATCCAATCATTTGTACTCAGAGTCATAATAATAATAGCGTATTGTCACAAGTAGGCTTCAATGAAGTAACTGTGAAAAGCTCCTCGTTGCCACATTCCAGCACCTGTTCGGGGAGGCCAGTATGGGAATTGAACCCCTGTTCCTGGCCTTGTTCTACATTACAAGCCAGTTGTTTAGCCCACTGTGCTAAATCAGCCCCTATTATTTTAGTATCATTATTTTAGTATCAAAACTAGCTTTTCAGCGCAGGATCGTGGGATTTTTGTTACTGATCTTTTGATATCATGTTCCATCACTCCCTCTGTTTATAATTAGGCACAGTGGTTTTGGGTGATTGAATAGGTGAGATTCTATTTTCATGATGGAAGCTCGCTGGATTTCTGCAGCACGGTAGCACAGTGGTTTGCACTGTTGCTTCACAGTGCCAGGGACCCGGAATCGATTCCCGACTTGTGTGGACTCTGCACGGTCTCCCCGTGTCTTCATGGGTTTCCTCTGGGTGTTCCAGTTTCCTTCCACAAGTCCCAAAAGATGTGCTTGTTAGGTAATTAGGACATTCTGAATTCTCCCTCAGTGTACCCGAACAGGCACCGGTGTGTGGTGACTAGGGGGTTTTCACAGTAACTTCATTGCAGTGTAATGTAAGCCTACTTGTGACACTAATAAAGATTATTATTAGATTCTTTTCATGATTCCACCTATTTAACACAAGAATTGCTAATCAATGACCTTGGTCATCCATAAAATACTGTGCATCAGTTCTGCATCCCAATCCTGGGCAGGCAGCATGTTATAGGCACAATGCACACAAATGGATCACACCTTATTGCACATTACAGCAAATGTTACCATTAATTAAAGTAAATGTTATCACTAATTAAGACGTGCTCTGCCTATACTTGTTCTGTTAACACCAGGGATATCAGCAGATGTGTGCGTGGGTGAGTTGCTGATGAAATGCAGGGCAACAGAGTAAACAGAGTGGAGAGCTCTCATTGCAAGCAGCATGAGGTAAATGTCCCAGTGCAACAGCTTGGGGAAAAGGAGTCACCGATCAACTTCTGATACCTTTCTTATGCTTCCAGCAATCTTTCATCCTGGGAGACAGATGTTGTGACCCCTCTATCATTTCCCTTGCCTTTCCATGGAATAAAATCCAGTTTTGCAGAGACATTTTGAATTATGGAAGGCCAGCAGATCATCATCGAGCCCCGTATCCCCAAAGAGCAGCTCGGTTAAGTTGTACTGACAGAGACTAGATCGTCAATTATGGGCTTCCTGGAGGAGCAAACGTTAATATATCTGACAGTAAACCTGGAGAATGGAAGGGATCAGCTCCCATAAGACTAGGGAAACTAGGATTGGTTTCCCTTGGGCCGAGAAGGTTAAGGGGAGAATAGAGACCACAATTATAAAGGGTTTTGATAGTGTAAAAATTGAGAAATTGCTTTCACTGGTAGGGAGGCCGATATCCTGAAAACACAAAAATAAAATAAAAATACTTCCAATGCTGGAAATCTGAAATAAAAAGCATTTTCTGTTTCTTTTTTATAAATTTAGAGTACCCAATTCATTGTTTCCAATTAAGGGGCAATTTTAGCGTATTCAATCCACCTACCCTGCACATCTTTGGGTTATGGGGGTGAAACCCACGCAAACACAGGGAGTGACCCAGAGCCAGGATCGAACCTGGGACCTCAGCGCCGTGAGTCTGCAGTGCTGCCACTGCGCCACCGTGCTGCCCTGCATTTTCTGTTTTTAACCAACGAACACAGTTTTAAGATAATTGACAAAAACAAATGAGAGAAGAAATGTTATGATCTGTAACACACATTTTTAAAATTCTTACAGAGGACCTGGATGTCGCTGGTTAGGCCAGCATTTATTGCTCAATCCTAATTGCCCTTGAGAAATTGCTGGTGAGCTGCCTTCTTAAACCGCTGCAGTCCATGTGGTGTAGGTACACCTACAGTGCTGTTAGGAAGGCAGTTCCAGATTTTGACCCAACAACAATGAAGGAATGGCGATAGAGTTCCAAATCAGGATGGTGTGTGACTTGGAGAGGAACTTGCAGGTAGCTGTGCTCCCACCAAATGCTACCCTTGTTGTTGGTTTGGAAGGTACTCTTAAAGGAGCCTTGGTGAGTTCCTGCAGTGCATTTGCAGTGATGTTTGTTGCCCCTCTTCTCCTGACTACTGGCACGTCACACAAAATACACAAGACTGATAGTATTCACTTAAAGATTCTTTATTTGTACTAATATGTCACACAGGCTTCAGATTCTATAAATGTCACACAGATTATTTTGTCACATAGACTCTTAACTCAATGAATGTTGCATAGATTATTTAACTCAACATACTGATCAACATTACTCAACCCTTGAATCAAACTCAAGGATCACCCTAGCAGAACAGCTGGCCAAACTCTTCTCCAGGAGTACTTCACTGGTCTCCGAGTACCTGGCTCAGGGCCGTCTTCTGCGGTGGTTGTTGCCAGGATTTTCGCTCCTGAGGCTTTTATCTCCTGTATCTTTATACCATCTATTTCCTTTCTAGAATGCTTGATAAAGTATTTGTAAGACCCTCATGTGGCTGAGGTCATTCTTCCAAAAGGCCTAGCAAACAGGACACATCTGTTTCATGTTCCCTATGCAGCTTCCCACCTGAACAGCCCTTTGCAACCACAAAGGTCAGATGACCCTCTTTCTTAGGGTCTGCAAATATCTGTGGTTGTCTGGTTTCAATGTCTCTTCCTCCTTTTCACTTTGAAGTTGCTATCTTTGCTTCTGACCTTCTGTGTGCTTCACCACTGTAGGACTTGTGTCTGGACACCTGTGGTTTCCACCATTGTGGCTTTTTTATTGTAGCTTAAATCTGATAATTTTTTTACTTGTCCACATTTCCCATCATGCAATTTGGTTTAGGTACATGTTCCAGGACTGAGATGATACACACGGCTGCAACTGTGCATCGGTGGTGGAGGGAGTGAATGATCCAGGTGATGGACGGGGTGCCAATCAAGAGGGCGGCTTTGCCCAGATAGTATCGGGCCTCTTCAGTGTTGGTGGAACTGTACTCATTCAGGCAAGTGGAGAGTATGCCATCAAGTTCCTAAATTGTGCCTTGTATATTGTGTACAGGATCTGGGGAGGTGTTAACATCACACATCGCAGAATTCCCAGCCTTTTACCTGCTCTTCTAGCTACAATATTCATATGACTAGTCCAGATCAGTTTCAGGTGTATGGTAACCCCCCAGGATGTTTAATTTTTTTTTTTAAATTTAGAGTACCCAATTCTTTTCTTCCCAATCCTGCACATCTTTGGGTTGTGGGGGTGCAACCCATGCACACATGGGGAGAATGTGCAAACTCCACACAGACAGTGACCCAGGGCTGGGATCGAAACCGGGTCCTCGGGTCAGTGAGGCAGCAATGCTAACCACTGCGCCACCGTGTCGCCCAAACCCCTGGATATTGATAATGGATGATTCAGAAATAGTCACGCCAATGTCAAGGGGAGATGGTTGGATCCTCCCTTGTTGGAAATGTCACTGCCTGGCACTTGTGTAATATGATTGTTACTTCCCACTTATCAGCCCAAACCTGAATGTTGATCAGGTCTTTCTGCATTTCAACATGGGCTGCTTCAATATCTGAGGAGTTGTGAATGGTATTGAACATTGTGCAATCATCAGTGAACATCCCCACATCAGACCTTATCATAGAATCATATCATACAATTTACAGTGCAGAAGGAGGCCATTTGGCCCATTGAGTCTGCACCGGCTCTTGGAAAGAGCACCCTACCCAAGGTCAACACCTCCACCCTATCCCCATAACCCAGTAACCCCACCCAACACTAAGGGCAATTTTGGACACTAAGGGCAATTTATCATGGCCAATCCACCTAACCTGCACATCTTTGGACTGTGGGAGGAAACCGGAGCACCCGGAGGAAACCCACGCACACACGGGGAGGATGTGCAGACTCCGCACAGACAGTGACCCAAGCCGGGAATCGAACCTGGGACCCTGGAGCTGTGAAGCAATTGTGCTATCCACAATGCTACCGTGCTGCCCATAATAATCTTTTATTGTCACAAGTATGAAGTTACTGTGAAAAGCCCCGAGTCGCCACATTCCGGCGCCTGTTCAGCGAGGCTGGTGCGGGAATTGAACCCACGCTACTGGCCTTGCTGGCAGCTGCCATTACAACCCAGCTGTCTAACTCACTGAGCTAAACCAGCTCTATTTAAGCTACTTATGATGGAAGGAGGTTCATTGATGAAGTAACTGAACATGGTTGGGCCTAGGACACTACCCCGAGGAACTCCTATAGTGATGCTCTGGGGCTGAGATGATTGGCCCCAGGTCACCACATTACAGGAAGGACATAATTGGTCGTGAGAGAGTACAGAGGAGATTTACAAGAATATTGCCAGGGCTTGAAAATTACAACCAAGAGGAAAGATTGGATAGGCTAGAGTTGTTTTGCTTGGAACTGAAGGGGTTGAGGAATGATCTGAGTGAGGACTATGAGATGCCTAGATAGAGTAGATAGGGATAAGACCATAAGACATAGGGGCAGAATTAGGACACTCCACCCATCGAGTCAACTCCGCCATTCAATTGTAGCTGATATTTTTCTCTTCCCCATTTCCTGTTTCCCTTAACGAAGAGGTCAATTACCAGGGGCACAAATTTAAGGTGATTGGCAGAAGGATTAAAGTGGACAAGAAGAAATACTTCTGCATCCAAAGGCTGGTGGGTGCTCTGTTTGGTGCTGGAGGCAGAAACTATCATCTCATTTAAAAGATACGTGTATCTGCACCGAAAGTGCTGTAACCTGCAAGGTTACGGACCAGGTACAGGAAGGCAGGATTAGAATACCAGCTACATTTTACATTTTTTAGATTTCAGTTGATTCAGACAAGATGGGCTGAATGACCTCTTTCTGCCCTTTAACTTTCTATGGTTTCTATTAGCAAAAGCAGATTTAGGGAGAAAAAATCCTTTGATTTATGATAATAATAATCTTTATTAGTGTCACAAGTACAGGGCAGCAGGGTGGCGCAGTGGTCAGCACTGGGGCTACGGCGCTGAGGACCCGGGTTCAAATCCTGGCCCGTCACTGTCCATGTGGAGTTTGCACATTCTCCCTGTGTCTGCGTGGGTTTCACCCCCACAACCCAAAGATGTGCAGGTTGGGTGGATTGGACACACTAAATTGTCCCTTAATTGGAAAAAAATAATTGGGTACTCTAAATTTTAAAAAGAAATTAGTGTCACAAGTAGGCTTACATTAACACTGAAATGAACTTACTGTGATTGTCATGGTGTTACTGAATTCAGCCTGAATGTCAACACAGTCAGCATTAGAATCATGAGGGAACTCATTGGTTTGCAAGTGTTCTACTATACAACATTATAATCCGCACAAGACCTACAGAGTAGAGCCAATTGGCCATCCCGTGAATTTCATTGAGTACAAATCCCCCTGCCCCTCGGACACTAATAACCTGAAATATAAAAGTAGACCAGGCTTGGAACCGACACGTCAGACCCAGCTGCGATCTGGAAAGTATTGTACATACTATTGCCTCATAATTAAACTAGTTTCTCTTATGCACTCACCTCCGACTCGTCTGTGCTCATTAAAACAACACAGGCCTTTTATTGCTGTTTAGCACTGTTGAGCTCAAATGTATGAGAATAACTATTTGTCTGTGCCCATTTCAATTACTTCATGCCAGGAGCGTGCTATCCACACTCAGAAGCTTGCATTCACAATACCACAGGGGAGATCTCGGCACTCTACACCAGCATCCCCCATGATGACAGCATTGCTGCAACAGCCTCAGTGCTCAACACCAACAACTGCCAATCTCCGGACGCAATTCTGCAACTCATCCGCTTCATTCCGGATCACAACGTCTTCACCATCGACAACAAGTTCTTCATCCAGACGCACGGAACAGCCATGGGGACCAAATTCGCATCTCAATATGCCAACATCTTCATGCACAAGTTTGAACAAGACCTCCTCACTGCACAGGAACTTCAACCAATGTTATACACCAGATACATCAATGACATTTTTTTCCTTTGGACCCACGCCGAAGAATCACTGAAACGACTACACAATGACATCAGTAAGTTCCATCCCACCATCAGTCTCACCATGGACTACTATCCAAAATCGGTTGCATTCTTGGACACACTCATCTCCATCAAGGACGGTCACCTCAGCACTTTGCTTTACCGCAAGCCCACGGATAACCTCACGATGCTCCACTTCTCCAGCTTCCACCCTAAACACATTAAAGAAGCTATGCCCTATGGACAAGCCCTCCGTATACACAGGATTTGCTCAGACGAGGAAGAGCGTAACAGACATCTACAGACGCTGAAAAATGCCCTCGTACGAACGGGATATGGCGCTTGACTCATCGATCGACAGTTCCAACGCGCCACAGCAAAACAAAGGCTCTGCACCTTCAACACACCGTTTGGCAGGTACTGCTATAATCATATGCCTTTCGGCATTGTCTCGGCCTTGGAGATCTTCCATAGAATCATGGAGCAGATGATGGAGGGCTTTGAAGGGGTTTGTGTGTATGTGTATGTTATCATATGGTCCACAACCCCCCAAAGAGCACATCTCTTGTCTCTGGCAGGTATTCCGCCGTGTCCATGCCAATGGACTCAAGCTGAACTGGGTCAAGTGCTGCTTTGGCATGTCGACACTGAAGTTCTTAAGTGACCATATATCTCAGCAGGGTGTGTGCCCGGACACAGACAAGGTCAAGGCCATTGAAGCCATGAAGACCCCTGAAGACAAGAAGGTGGTGCTGCGCTTCCGAGGCATGGTAAACTTTTTGGGCACGTTTATCCCAAACCTGGCCTCACACACCACGGCCCTCAGACACCTGGTGAAAAAATCTACTGCCTTTGAGTGGCAGGCAGTTCATCAAGCAGAGTTGGAGCTGAAAGCCAAGCTCACCATTGCACCTGTACTGGCATTTTTTGACCGTGACAGGGAAATGAAAATCTCAACATATGCGAGCCAGGATGGCATCGGCACGGTGTTGCTCCAGCGCGATGACACCTCATCCTGGGCACCGGTTGCCTACGCATCAGAGGTGATGACACCAACCTAGCAGCAGTACACCCAAATTGAAAAGGAATGCCTGGGCCTTCTCACTGGAATTCTCAAGTTCCACGATTATGTCTATGGCCTGCCAACGTTCACCGTCGAGACGGACCACAGGCCTCTGGTCCACATTATCCACAAGGCCCTGAACGACATGACGTCCCGGCTGCAGCACATCCTCCTCAGACTCAGACGGTACGACTTTCAGCTCGTATACATGCCTGGCAAGAAGCTCATTATTGCGGATGCCTTGTCGCGCTCCGTAACCTTGCCTGCTGATACGCCGGCATTCAGCCAACAGATCGAATCACAGTTGTAGCTGTGGGCCAGCAATCTCCCAGTGTCGGATGAAAAGGTGATCTGCATTCGCGACGAGACAGCCAAAGACCCTCTTCTGCGGCGTGTCATGCGCCACCTCGCCAATGGCTGGCAAAATGGACAGTGCCCACAATTCTTCAGTGTGAAGGACAACCTGACAGTGGTTGATGGTATCCTCCTCAAGCTGGATCGCACTGTCATTCCACTCAGTCTCCAGAACTTGGTGCTCCGGCAAATCCACGAGGAGCATCTGGGTGTCGAGAAGTGCAGACGCAGAGCCAGGCAAGCTGTCTACTGGCCTGGGAATAGTCAGGACATCTCAAATATGGTCCTCAACTGTCCAACCTGTCAACGCTTCCAGCCAGCACAGAGCAAGGAGACGCTTTAGCAGCACAAAATCATGACCTCCACGAGGTCCAAGGTAGGCATCGACCTCTTCCACGCCAATAGTCATGATTATCTGCTCACCAGGCTAAATCGCTGGCTTTTAAAGCAGACCAAGCAGGCCAGCAGCACGGTTCAATTCCCGTACCAGCCTCCCCGGACAGGCGCCGGAATGTTGCGACTAGGGGCTTTTCACGGTAACTTCATTGAAGCCTACTCGTGACAATAAGCGATTTTCATTTCATTTCATTGATTATTTTTCCAACTACCCAGAAGTCGTGAAGCTCTCGGACCTCACATCCAATGCCTGTAAGGAGACGTTCCCCAGGCATGGCATTCTATTCACTGTCATGAGGGACAACGGTCCTTGCTTCAGCAGCCAAGGATGGTCAAGATTTGCCCAGCTGTATCAGTTTCATCACGTCACTTCCAGCCCACATTACCCGCAGTCCAACGGGAAGGTTGAGGAAGGGGTGCACATAGTGAAGCAGCTCATCTGCAAGGCTGCGGATTCTGCTTCTGATGTCAACCTTGCGCTGCTTGCCTAGAGGGCAACCCCTCTGTTGACTGGCATGTCACCGGCTCATCTCCTGATGAACAGGGACGTGCAGACGACTCTTCCAGCCATACACTTGCCCGATCTGGATCACCTCCTGGTGCTGCAGAAGGTGCAGAAACTCAGGGACCTGCAAAAGCAGGGCTATGATGCTCATGCCACCGATTTGCCTGTGCTATCCCCTGCGGATGCTGTTCGGATCAAGCTACCTGATGGAGGCTGGTCAGCTCCAGCAGTTGTTGTTCGACAGGCTGCTCCTTGATCGTATGTTGTGCGTATGGCTGATGGCTCTGTTGTGCGGCGAACAGTTGCCCGCCCGCAACCACATTCTTCGTTGTTTCCATCTGTTATTGTGCCACCTCCTGACAGCTCGAACCATGAAGCCACCAGTCCGGCTGCAATCCCCCCCATCAAGGCGCCGTCGTCCCCACCACCACCTCTCCGGCGGTCGACCAGGATCAGACGCAAGTCCCAGAGACTGGAATTATGAACATTTGTTTTGTTTGCTATGTTCTAATCTCGCACATTAGACACCAGTTTTCACATGTACATATGTTTCCATCTGCCATTTTATGTAAATAAGTTAGTTTTTCGGCCTACACATGTAAATGCTTTCACATATGCTGCAGAAAAACATTTCAAAAGGGGAGATGTCATGATATGCAGACATGCACATAATGAGATACAGACAGGCAGCTAATGAACACAGAGAACAGGACATAACCAATCAGCAGGCAGAACACTTCGGGGTGGTTTTCCACGATAAAAGGCAAGCGGCACTTATACTCTGCCTCTTTCCACTGGGGTCCAAAGATGTGCAAGTTAGGTGGATTGGACATGATAAATTGCCCTTAGTGTTGGGTGGGGTTACTGGGTTATGGGGATAGGGTGGAGGTGTTAACCTTGGGTAGGGTGCTCTTTCCAGGAGCCGGTGCAGACTCGATGGGCCGAATGGCCTCCTTCTGCACTGTAAATTCTATGATCTATGACACCTACAGAGTGAGTCAGGTGCATATATCACATAACACCTACAGCACGTTGCTAAGAGCTAGTCTGGTCCAGTCAGACAGAGTGGTCACACTTAGGTTAGCAGAGAGTCAAACTCACAGAGAACTGTGCTAACTGTGTGACAGGTTCAATAAATCAAATTGAACTTTGAGGTCTAGAGTATATGTCAGTTATAGCTGCATCCAGTAGCAGCTCATGTTATCTCAGTGTGCTTAACACAACAGTCTCCTGCCCTCTGGCCTCAATCGGGAAAACCTCGCTCTTTCCCATGTTCAGCTTGTACCCAGAGAACCGGTCAAAATCTCCCAAAATACCGGGCAGCACAGTGGCGCAGTGGTTGGTACTGTTGCCTCACGACGCTGAGGTCCCAGGTTAAATTCTGGGTCACTGTCCGTTTGGAGTTTGCACATTCTCCCCGTGTTTGTGCAGGTTTCGCCCCCGCAACCCAAAAGATATGCAGGGTAGATGGATTGGCCATGCTAAATTGCCCCTTAATAGGAAAAAGTTAATTGGGTATTCTAAATTAAAAATAAATAAATAAATAAATCTCCCAAAATCCCCATAATGTCCCCAATACCATCCAATGGATCCGAAATGTATAACAGCAGGTCTTCCGTGTACAGCGAGACCCTGTGCTCAGCACCCCCACCCCTGCACAATCCCTCTCCAAACCCTCAATGCCCAAATCATTGTCCCCCCCCGATGCATTGCCCCCATACTCTCTATCACCTCCCTCAACCCGTTGGGGCCGCCAACTCCTCATCCACCTTGGGAAACTCCAACCTGTCCCGGAGCTGCCCCCCCCCCAACCCCCCACCCCCCACCCCCCCTCCCCCAAGGCCGGGGTCTCCGACTCATATAATCTCCTATAAAAAACCTCAAACATACCGGTCATCCCCTCTGGGTCCAACCCCACCCTTCCCATCTCATCCTTTACCCTGTCAATCTTCTTCGCCACCTCTTGCTTCCTCAACTGGTGGGCCAACATCCTGCTCGTCTTCTCACCGTATTCATATACTGCCCCTCTGGCCCTCCTTAGCTGCACCACCACCTTCTCTGTGGACACTAATGCAAACTCCATCTGGAGCCTCTGCCTCTCCTTCAACAGCCCTGCCTCCGGGGTCTCCGAATACCTTCTATCCACCCTCAGGATCTCCTCTACCACCTTGCCATTTCCTTTTTTTTATAAACATTTTATTGAGGTATTTATGGTTTTATAACAACAAAAGAAAAAACAATTTACATGTAAATATAAACATAGTGCAAAAGCCCTCTTCCTCCCTCACAGGTCCCACCTTTACTCATACCCTACTCTAAATAGCATAATTGCTTCACAGCTCCAGGGTCCCAGGTTCGATTCCGGCTTGGGTCACTGTCTGTGCGGAGTCTGCACATCCTCCCAGTGTGTGCGTGTGTTTCCTCCGGGTGCTCCGGTTTCCTCCCACAGTCCAAAGATGTGCAGGTTAGGTGGATTGGCCATGATAAATTGCCCTTAGTGTCCAAAATTGCTCCTAGTGTTGGGTGGGGTTATGGGGATAGGGTGGAGGTGTTGACCTTGGGTAGGGTGCTCTTTCCAAGAGCCGGTGCAGACTCGATGGGCCGAATGGCCTCCTTCTGCACTGTAAATTCTATGATAAACTAAACTAAACCCCAACCCCGCCCCCCTTCTGCTGACGGTTAATTTTCCCCCAAGAAGTCGACGAACGGTTGCCACCTCCGGACGAATCCTAACAGTGACCCTCTCAAGGCGAACTTGATTTTCTCCAAACAGAGAAAGCTAGCCATGTCCGCTAGCCAGTTCTCCGACTTCGGGGGCTTTGATTCTCTCCGAGCTAATAGTATCCGTCTCTGGGCTACCAGGGAAGCAAAGGCCAGAACGTCGGCCTCTTTCTCCTCCTGGATTCCCGGGTCTTCCGACACTCTGAAAACCGCCACTTCTGGATTCGGTACCACCCTTGTTTTCAATACTTTGGACATGACGTCCGCAAACTCCTGCCAGCATCCCCTAAGCTTCGGACATGCCCAGAACATATGGACATGGTTTGCTGGCCCTCCTGCACACCTTGCACACCTATCTTCCACCCCAAAGAAACTGTTCATCCGGGCCACTGACATGTGAGCCCGGTGAATGACCTTAATCTGTATCAGGCTGAGCCTGGCACATGTTGTGGACACATTGACTCTACTCAATGCGTCCGCCCAGAGACCATCCTCTATCTCTCCTCCTAACTCCTCTTCTATTTGCGTTTCAACTCTTCGGTCTGCATCCCCTCTGACCCCATGAGTTCCTTGTAAATGTCAGAGACCCCCCCCTTCACCCACCCACATTCTGGAAACTACCCTGTCCTGTATCCCCCTTGGTGGTAGGAGCGGGAAGGTTGAAACCTGCCTGCGTAGGAAGTCCCGTGCGTGCAGGTACCTAAACTCATTCCCTCTCGTCAATTCAAATTTCTCCTCCAACTCCCTCAGGCTTGAAAAGCTCCCCTGTATAAATATATCTCCCATCCTCTCAATCCCTGCTCTCTGCCATCTCCGGAACCCTCCGTCCAGCCTCTTCGGGACAAACCAGTGATTATTGCAGATTGGAGACCAGACCGATGCTCCCTCCTCCATGTCTCCTCCATTGCCCTCAGACTCTCAGGGCTGCTACCACCACGGGGCTGGTGGAGTAGCCTGCCGGCGGGAACGGCAGAGGCACCGTTACCAATGCCCCCAAACTAGTGTCCATGCATGATGCCGCCTCCACTCGCTCCCCCCCCCCCACCCCCCCCCCCCCCCCCCCCCACCCCCCCTGCTCGCACCACCTACTTCCTAATCATGGCAATATTCGCCGCCCAATAATAATTACTAAAGTTCAGCAGCGCCAGCCCGCCTTCCCCCCCGGCTCTGCTCCAGCATCCCCTTTTTTATTCGCAGGGGCAGGGTCTTACCCACCCATACAAAGCCAGTGATTACCTTATTGGCCTGTTTAAAGAAGAACCGTGGAATAAAGATGGGGAGACACTGAAACACAAACAGGAATTTCAGGAGGACCGTCATTTTCACTGTCTGCACCCTCCCAGCTAGTGACAACGGGAGCGCGTCCCACCTTCGGAAATTGTCCTCCATTTGGCCCACTAGTCGGGCCGGATTTAACCTGTGTAGCCGTTCCCATTCCTGCACCACCTGGATGCCTAGGTACCGAAAGCTTCCCCCTACCACCCTGAACGGCAGCTCCCCCAATCGCTTCTCCTGCCCCCTTGCCTGGATCGCGAACATCTCACTTTTCTCCATGTTCAATTTATAACCCGAAAACCGGCCAAATTCCCCCAGAATCCTCATAATTTCTTTCATCCCTTCTAGTGGGTCTGAAACATATAGGAGCAGGTTGTCTGCATATAGCGAGACTGTTCCACCCCCCACCCCGGACCAGCCCCTTCCAGCCCCTTGAGGCTCTCAATGCAATTGCCAGCGGCTCTATGGCCAGCGCAAACACCAGTGGGGGGCATCCCTGTCTCATCCCCCGGTGCAGCCTGAAATAGTCCGATGTTGACCTATTCATTCATATGCTCGCCATGGGAGCCTGATGCAGCAGTCTGACCCAGTCAATGAAGCCCGCCCAAATCCAAACTACCCCAGTACCTTCTACAGATATTCCCATTCCACCTGAACAAATGCCTTCCCTGCATCCATTGCGACCACTACCTCCACGTCCTTACCCTCTGGGGGCATCATGACCACATTCAGCAACCTTCTTACGTTGGCCGCCAACTGCCTAACCTTAACGAATCCCGTCTGGTCCTCCCCAATCACGTCTGGAACGCAGTCTTCAATCCTAGAGGACAAAATTTTGGCCAACAGTTTGGCGTCTACATTTAGTAGGGAGATCGGTCTGGAGGACCCGCATAACTCCGGGTCCTTATCCGGCTTCAGGATCAATGAGATAATGGCCTGTGACATCGTCGGGGGAAGCCCCCTTCTCTCCCTTGCCTCATTAAATGTCCTCATCAACAGCAACCCCAATATCCCAGAGAACATTTTATAAAACTCCACTGGATACCCTTCTGGTCCCGGGGCTTTACCCGACTGCATGGCCTTCAGCCCATCTGCTATTTCCTCCAACCCAATCGGGGCCCCCAGACCTTCTACCAACCCTTCGGGAACCTCAGCCCCTCTAAGAATTGCCTCATCCCCTCCGGCCCATCTGGGGGTTCCGACTCATACAGCCTGCTGTAAAACTCCTTAAACGCCTTATTAACCCCTGCTGAATCTCCGACCAGGTTCCCATCCCCGTCCCTTACTTTCCCAATCTCCCTGGCTGCCTCCTTCTTTCTGAGCTGCTGCGCGAGCATTCTGCTGGCCTTCTCTTCGTATTCATAATTCCCCACCCCCCCCTCGCTAACAAGCCAAACTCTGCCTGTAACCTCCGTCGCTCCCTTCGAAGCCCTGCCTCTGGGGTCTCCGCATACCTCCTGTCGCCCTGTAGTATTTCCCTTATCAGTTGGTCCGCCTCTGCTCTGTCTGCCTTCTCCCTGTGAGCCCGTATCGAGATCAGCTCCCCTCTAACCACCTCCTTCAGCGCCTCCCAGACCATTGCAGCCGAAACCTCCCCTGTGTCATTAACTTCCAGACAGTTCTGGATTCATTTCCTCAGCCGCCCACACACCTCCTCATCTGCTAAAAGTCCAGCATCCAGTCTCCAGTGCAGGCGTTGGCCACCCTCCTTGCCAACCTATAGGTCGACCCAGTGCGGGGCATGATCTGAGATTGTAATCGCCAAATACCCAGTGTCCACTACCCCCATCAGTAAAGCCCTGTATGGAATAAAAAAGTCAATCCGGGAGTACACTTTATGCACATATGAGTAGAAGTAGAACTCCTTCACTCTCGGCCGCCCAAATCTCCATGGGACCACCCCCTCCCCAACACCCCCCCCCCCCCCCCCCCCCCGCCCCCATTTGCTCCATAAACCCCTTTAGCTCCTTTGCCAGTGCTGGCACCCTGCCTGTCCTTGAGCTCGACCGGTCTAGCCCAGGGTCAATGACTGCGTTAAAGTTCCCCCCCCCCCCCCCCCATGACCAACTTGTGAGAATCCAGGTCCGGGATCTTCCCCAACATCCTCTTTCTGGACTCCATATCATCCCAATTTGGCGCGTACACATTCACGAGTACCACCAGCAGCCCCTCCAGCTTCCCACTAACCATAATGTAACGGCCTCCCACATCCGCAGCTATTCTTCCCGCCTTGAATGACACTCGCTTGTTAATCAGGATCGCGACCCCTCTAGTCTTAGAGTCCAGCCCTGAGTGGAAAACCTGTGCGACCCATCCCTTCCTTAATCTAATCTGATCAGTTACTCTAAGGTGCGTCTCCTGTAACCATGTCCACGTCCGCCTTCAATCACCTCAAAGGCGCGAACATGCGTGCCCTCTTAACCGACCCATTTAGCCCTCTTACGTTCCATGTGATCAGCCTGGTTGGGGGGCTTATCGCCCCCCCCCCCCTTCGCCATCACCTTTCTTGGGCCAGTCTCCAGCCCGCGCCCCACGCATCCGCCAGTCCGCCCCAGACAGCCTCCGCCCTCGACCTCCTTTTTGTCCCACAGAAAAAGTTCCTCCCCCGTCAGCAGAACATTTTCCCCCCCTCGCCCCCTAGTAACAGCCCTATGTAAAACAACCCCCTCAACAAGTATAACATCTGCTCACCCCCCACTGCGCTTCCATGAGCTAGCCCACCAAGCTAGCTAGGTGACCCCCGCCCATGGTGCCAGACATTCTCCCACCTATTGTTCCCCTCCCCCGCTCAGACACACATATGCAAAAGAAAAAAACAATCCCAACTCAATTGCCCAGAAGAAACACGAATAAAAGAATTCAAACAGAAGATCCAACATCTAACATTCACACCTCCATCCCCCATCAGTGCAAATGCAAACTTTAACTCACACAGCTCTGCAACAGGCCTAAATCAATACCAAAGGCAATACAAATAACGTTCGAAAAACAAGAAACTTTTTTAAACAGGAGCACTGCAGCAAAGTTCAAAGACCTCAGTCCGCCACCAACCCTTTCCTTCTAGCGAAGTCCATCGCTTCCTCGGGCGACTCAAAATAAAAATGTTGCTCCTCATACATGACCCAAAGGCGTGCAGGATACAGCAGTCCAAACTTAACCTTTTTCTTGAAAAGGGTCGATTTTATCTGGTTGAACCCTGCTCTTCTCCTGGCTGAACCCTGCTCTTCTCCTGGCCACATCCGCACTCAGATCCTGGTAGATACGCAGGATGCTATTCTCCCATTGCCCTCGGGGGGGGGGGGTCCCCCACATGTGGCTTCCTCACGAGCGCTCTGTGAGGCCTGTCCATCTCCAAGGGTTGGGAAAACGTCCCATCCCCCAGTAACTTCACGAACATGCCCGCTATATATGCCCCAGCGTCCGTTCCTTCGGACCCCTCCGGGAGACCAATGATTCTCAAGTTCTGCCGGCAGGACCTATTCTCTAGGTCCTCCACTTTCTCCAGGAATCTTTTCTGCTCGTCTCTCAGCATCCCCACCTCCAACTCCACTGCTGCTTGATGTTCCTCCTGCTCAGCCAGCGCCTTCTCCACTTTGTGGATCGCCCGATCTTGAGCATCCAGTCTAAGTTCCAGCCGTACAATCGATTCCTTGATCGGGTCCAAGCATTCCTGTTTCTGCTTGGCGAAGCCCTCTTGTATGAACTGCATCAGCTGTTCAGTCGACCGCTGGGTCGTCGAGCCAGGACTCCGGTCATCCGCCATGCTCTCTCCCGCTGCAGCTTCAGCCCTAGCCTTCTCTGTTCGCCTATTCCTTCCTTTGCGAGCACTTCTGGTCCACCTCTCCATGCACTGATATAGGAATCCTCTTCACAATTGCCTCCACCATCAATTTACCGAATCAAGTCCGACAAAAATTCGGGGGAAAAAGGTCCAAATGTCTGACCCGAGCGGAAGCCAGAAATGTGCGACCTACTCCTTCATAGCCGCCACCGGAAGTCTCCACCTTGCCATCTCCACTTGTTTCACATTCTCCCTATGCGCCGGAATTGAGATAAACTCCCCCCGATCACTGCCTTGAGTGCCTCCCACAGCATGGAGGCCGTGACCTCCCCATATCATTTAGCTTCACATACCCCCGGATGGCTGCCCTCACCCGCTCGCACACCTCTTTATCCGCCAACAACCCCACATCCATCCTCCACTGCGGGCGTTGTCCCCTTCTCACCCCCAGGTCCACTTGCAGATCCACCCAGTGCGACACATGATTGGAGTCGACGATCGCTGAATATCCAAATCAACCACCCTTGCCAATAACGCCTTACCCAGCACAAGAAAGGCGATCTGGGAGTACACCTGGTGCACATGGGAGAAGTATGAAAATGGCTTCGCTCTCGGCCTCTTAAACCTCCTCCAAGGGTCCACCCCCACCCCTCCTGCCATGCACTCCATGAACCCCTTCGGCTCCTTCGCCACTGCTGACACTTCATCAACCTCAGGCTCGACCGGTCCAAATTCGGCTGTATAACCGTGTTAAACACCCCCCCCCCCCCCCCCCCCCCCCGATCAACCAGTGTGAGTCCATGTCAGGAATCATCCCCAGCACCCACCATCTACATCATCCCAGTTTGGGGCATAAACATTTACCAGGACCACCAGCACCCCCTCCAGCTTCCCACTCACTATCACAAACCTCCCCCCCCCCCCGAACCTGCCAAAATGTTCCCCACCTCGAACGCCACCCGCTTATTCACCAGCACCACTACCCCCCTCATCTTCATATCCAGTCCCGAGTGGAACACCTGCCTCACCCATCCTTTCCTCAACCTTGTCTGATCCCCTATCTTTAAGTGCATCCCCTGCAAAGGCCACTTCCGCCTTTCAGACACCTCAGGTGCACAAACACACATGACCATTAGACCAGCCAATTCAACCCCCTCATTTCTACCAGCCTGGTCGGGGGGCTCCCCACCCCCTCCCCTGCTGATGAGCCATATCTCTTTTTGGGCCAGCTCGGCCTGTGCCATGTGACCCTCCCGGCCCACCCTCTGATGTCCACCGCCATCAGTCGTTTTCCAACTGCGCTACATCAACCTCACCCTTCTCAGCAACCCTCTGTGGTGGTATGATTAGCATAGCTGCCTGCCATTGGTGCAGAACACCGGCTTACCATTGGCCCTGGTCGGTCATGTGCCTCTCGACCGGTTGGTTGAGACCAGTCATGTGACGGCTCCCCGATTGGTCAAGAGGCTGAGTTAACCCCGCCTCCAGGGCGGGGTATAAATACCCAGTACTCCCTGCGGTCGTCCTTCTACTGTAATCGACCGCAGGGCTTAACATCTAGTATATTAAAGTCATACTTTTGTTCAGCAACTCGTCTCGCGTTCAATTGATGGTACATCCCCCTCCTCCCCTACTCCCTCTCCCAAACAAAACACCAACCCTCCTCCCCTGCTCCCTCTCCCAAACAAAACACCAACCCTCCTCCCCTGCTTCCTCTCCCAAACAAAACACCAACCCTCCTCCCCTGCTCCCTCTCCCAAACAAAACACCAACCCTCCTCCCCTGCTTCCTCTCCCAAACAAAACACCAACCCCATCCCCTGCGCTGACCTCCTGATAATCCCCCATTGCACACCGCCCAGCCCAGCATGGTGACCTCCGCCCAAGGTCTCCATCCTCCCTATCCACTCCCCCCCCCCCCCCCCCCCCCCCCCCCCCCCCGATTGAGGCATGGTAGCACAGTGGTTAGGACTGTTGCTTCACAGGTTCGATTCCCATCTCGGGTCACTGTCTGTGCGGAGTCTGCACATTTTCCCCGTGTCTGCGCGGTTTCCTCCGGGTGCTCCGGTTTCCTCCCACAAGTCCAGAAAGAATTGCTTATTAGGTGATTTGGACATTCTGAATTCTCCCTCAATGTACCTGAATGGGCACCGTAGTGTGGCGACCTGGGGATTTTTACAGTAACTTCATTGCAGTGTTAATGTAAGCCTACTTGTGACACTAATAAAGATTATTATTATTATCCCCTCCCCCCACCATCCACATTGCCCCAAAAAGCAGCAAAAGGTGCACTCATCCTTGATATTCCCCCATGAAAGGCCTGCCCCAAAATCCACACCATTAAAAAACTAAAGAAACACTTCAAAAGGAAAAGTTTTCAGAGAACAAACACTCGCAAAACTCCTCCACAGTTCAATGTCCTCCTTCTCCTGCCAGTCCATTGTCCCTTATGAACTCCATCGCCTCTTCTGACGTGCCAAAATAATACTCACGCTTCTGGAAAGTCACCCAGACCCAGGCTGGGGACAGCACCTCAAACCTCACCCCTTGTTAAAGAGGGTAGCCTTGACCCAGTTAATCCGGCCCTCCTCTTCACCAGTTCTGCTCCCAGGTCCTGGTACACCCGCAGCTCGTTCCCTTCCCAGGTGCACTCCCTCTTCTGCCTGTCCCACCGAAGGATCTTCTCCTTATCCAGAAAGTAGTGCAACTGCTCCGCCATCGCCCTTGCTGGCACACCCGTTTGCGGCCTCCTCATCAGTGCCCTGTGGATTTGGTTGATATCAAGGGGCCAGTCAAAGGCCCCGTTCCCCCATCAACTGTTCCAACATTTGGCTACGTGTGTCCCCACGATCCTCAAATTTTGTCTTCTGCAGCGATTTTCCAGATCCTCCACCTTATTCTTCAGCCTCTTCTGGGTCTCCCGCATCACCCCCACCTCGTCCACCAAAGAGGCCTACTACTCCTCATGCTCCCCCACCATCTGGATTGCTCTGCACTGGGACTCCACTCTTTTAATCCCTGCTTTAATTGGCTCCATCACTTTGGCTAGATCTTCCAGGGCCTCCTTTCTCTGCTGGTTGAATTTAGTGTTCAAAAACTCCACTAGCTACTCCATCGACCACTGGGCGGGCAGAACAGCCCCTTTGCCCTCCAGCATCTTATCCTGTGATGGAGATGAGTGTGTCCAAGAATGCAACTGATTCTGGAGAATAGGCCATGGTGAGTCTGATGGCAGGATGGAACTTATTTGGTCAGACCCCATTTGGAGTCTTGTGAGCAGTTTTGGGCCCCGTATCTGAGAA
Organism: Scyliorhinus canicula; assembly: GCF_902713615.1. NCBI lineage: Eukaryota > Metazoa > Chordata > Chondrichthyes > Carcharhiniformes > Scyliorhinidae > Scyliorhinus > Scyliorhinus canicula. Next base: position 80,956,563 of record NC_052163.1, read on the forward strand.
AGGATGTGCTGGCCTTGGAAACGGTCCAGAGGAGGTGCACAAGAATGATCCCTGGAATGAAGAACTTGTCGTATGAGGAACGTTTGAGAACTCTGGGTCTGTACTCGTTGGAGTTTAGAAGGATGAGAGGGGATCTTATTGAAACTTACAAGATACTGCGAGGCCTGGATAGAGTGTTTGTGGAGAGGATGTTTCCACTTGTAGGAAAAACTAGAACCAGAGGACACCATCTCAGACTAAAGGGACGATCCTTTAAAACAGAGATGAGGAGGAATTTCTGCAGCTAGAGGGTAGTGAATCTGTGGAACTCTTTGCCGCAGAAGGCTGTGGCCAATTCACTTAGTGTCTTTACACAGAGATAGATAGGTTCTTGATTAATAAGGGGGTCAGGGGTTATGGGGAGAAGGCGGGAGAATGAGGATGAGAAAATATCTGCCATGATTGAATAGCAGAGCAGACTCGATGGGCCAAGTGGTCTAATTCTGCTCCTATGTCTTATGGTCTTATTGATGTCATTGTGTAGTCGTTTCAGTGCCCACGGATAACCTCACGATGCTCCATTTCTCCAGCTTCCACCCTAAACACATTAAAGAAGCCATCCCCTATGGACAAGCCCTCCGTATACACAGGGTCTGCTCAGACGAGGAGGAGCGTAACAGACATCTAGAGATGCTGAAAGATGCCCTTGTACGAACGGGATATGGCGCTCGACTCATCGATTGACAGTTCCAACGCTCCATACCAAAAAACCACACCGGCCTCCTCAGAAGACAAACACGGGACAAAACCAATAGAACACCCTTCTTCATCCAGTACTTCCCCGGAGCGGAGAAACTACAACATCTTCCTTGCAGCCTTCAACATGTCATCAGTGAAGACGAAAATCTTGCCAAGATCAGCCCCACACCCCCACTTCAAACAACTGCGCAACCTCAAACAAACCATTGTTTGCAGCAAACTACCCAGCCTTCAGAACAGCGACCAAGACATCACACAACCCTGCTATACAATCTCTGCAACGTGCCAGATCATCAACATGGATACCACCATTACACGTGAGAACACCACCCGCCAGGTACGTGGTACATACTCGTGCGACTCGGCCAATGTTGTCTACCTCATACGCTGCAGGAAAGGATGTCCGAAGCGTGGTACATTGGCAAGACTATGCAAACGCTGCGACAACGAATGAACGGACATCACGCGACAATCGCCAGACAGGAATGTTCCCTTCCAATCGGAGAACAATTCAGCAGTCAAGGGCATTCAGCCTCTGATCTTCGGGTAACCGTTCTCCAAGCCGGCCTTCAGGACGCACGACAATGCAAAATCGCCGAGCAGAAACGTATAGCCAAGTTCCGCACACATGAGTGTGGCCTCAATCGGGACCTTAGATTCATGTCGCATTACATTCACCCCCCACCATCTGGCCTTGGCTTGCGAAATCCTATCATCTGTCCTGGCGTGAGACAATTCACACCTCTTTAACCTGTGATTATCCCTCTCCAGTTGTTCCGTCTGGACCTGTAAACTTAATTGCCTGCAAAGACTCGTATTCAAAGTATCATCTTGCATCATTGACTTTGTCTATGTATATGTTTCTGGAACCCACCTCTTCATTCACCTAAGGAGCAGTGCTCCGAAAGCTAGTGATTCGAAACAAACGTGTTGGACTTTAACCTGGTGTTGTAAGACATTACTGTGCTCACCCCAGTCCAATGCTGGCATCTCCAGTTTATAAAAAGGATCAACAGTGAATAATCAGACTTCCAAACGCCAAAGCAGTCGGAAAAGGAGAATGTGCTGAGCAGAGGGCCCTGGATGTAGTCGGCGGCCAAGAGGAAAGGGAGGTCGCCGGGGTGGAGGTCGGCTGCGGGCAAGGAAGTGAGACCCTGCTGAGTTGTGATTCCCCATGCCATCTGTGTCACCCTCCTCTCCAACAAACCCCCACAATACCCTCACCCCCACACCAACCTTATCCCCACACCACCCTGACCTCCAACAACTTCCCGGCCCGCAGTCTAATCATGTGTCTTCTCTTGTTTCCTGCAGGACCTGCTGGTGATGGGGCAGTTCCATCCAGTTTCCCCTTCCCCCAGCCAATGTCACAGCTGCAGCCCCTACCGTGAGCCTAGCAGTGGCGGGGAGAGCAGCTCGGATGGCAGCCCTTCACCTGAGACTCAGGGAATCCCGGAGCTCGAGTCCGATGATGACACTGATTTCCCGTCACAGCTGTCTCCAACACCCTCCTGCATTCCAGAGTCACACACCTCGGTTGGGCACTTCAGTGAAAGGGCTCCTGAGACACTATCAGGTGCTCACCCAGCTGATCCGGTACATCGGGTGGAGGAAGGAACTCCTGAGGACGGGCCGGCCCCAGGAACTAGCTGCCGTCCAGATGCGTTTTATGCTTCTGGAACATCCAGTCCCATGGATTGTGGGGATGCAATCGCAGAGCCACGGGCTACATGAGGGGTTGTGGGCGAGCAACCAGCACCTGCAGGGGCAGGTGGAAGAGTTCAACCTGGTGGTGCCGACCATGCTTGCCACCCAGTCCAACATCTCACGCGTGGCGTCCTCAGTGGCGGCATTGTGGGTGACGGTTTCTGCAAAGGATCAGCATCTCAAAGGCCTGCTAAATGCAGACAATCCCATCTCTTAGATCCCCTTTAATCTCTTCCTCCAGGGTTGTCAAGTTGCACTAAGCACCGTGACCCATTCCCTTATTACCCAAATCCCTAAATCTGCGCGCAGCAGCCACAGCAGCCAGCTGTTAATAACGCCAGCTGCAAGCGGCCTTGAAAATGGCCGTAAACGTGAAAAGATGTGGCCACTGCGCATGCGCATGCGCGCCGATGATTGGGCACACATTCGCAATGCAGCCGCCTTTTTTTTAAACGGTCGCAGCTTTTTGTTTTACAAGTTCGGGAGGGGTTTATTCACCTTATTCATTTATTTTATTCATTTAATTTTTATTTTCTTTTAAAAGTTCAGGCGAGTTTTATTTCATAAAATCTTACAGGAAAATTGCAGAACTTTGGACAGATGGAGACTCCATACTTTCCGACACCGGAAGGCTTCACCTTCATCCAACAGGTTCCATTGGAGGAGTGTGTACGACGGCCAAAGGGACCCAAAACCTGTGTTGTTACTCGTGTCTTAATAAAGCTCGTGGTCTCAAATGTGGAGAAGATGCTTTATTGTGAGTTCGTTCACTCTTCAGAGCTGTTTCCTAAGGTTACCTTCAGTGCTCCTAGCTGGTGTGGGTGTATATGTCCTGCCCCAAGTTCTGCCCTCTGTGAAGTGTGTCCTCACTTCCTGTCCCCGTCTATTTATATGGCTCTCCCGTGCCCCCTCTAGTGTTTGCTCAGTTGTATTGCATCTAGTTAACTTGTGATCACCACATCCCCCTTTTTCTCTTTACATATTTTCTGTACATCGTTAAAGAAAATTGTACATCCTGTCCCGGTGTATTTATAGCTCTCCCTCTGGTGTTTGCTCAGTTGTTTTGTATCTAGTCAATCTACGATCACCACATCCCCCTTTTTCTCTTTACATATTTGCTGTACATCGTTAAAGAAAATTATAGAAAACAGTTACTTATGATATGCGTATCTATACAGGTGATGGTGCTATTGCATACTGTACAAAGCCAATGTAGTTATATGTCCAATCTCAATAAAACATTTATGAGTCCAAACTTGATGAATTTGTCCAGAGCTTTTTTTTTCTTTTTGTTGTTGATGACGTGGTGATATTGATATTGCAAGTCCGCTGTGAATGTTGTTGGTGTTCCTTGTTATTTTAAGTACCCAATGCATCATCCCGAGGTGTTTGCATGGTCACCTCACTGATGTTGACTGGCATGGACTTTTTTCTGTGCTTGTGGTGTTGATTTATTGTCTCATCCGCCTTGGATGCTGGTGTGCTTGCTCGTTCGGGAGCAGACGTGAGTTTGTGCGATTCGTTGTCATCCCATGACATGTTTGTAGTCTTGTCATCGTTTTGCAGTGTGCTGTGGCATTGTCCTTCATGTGCCGAGTAGTACCATTGTGTACAAGTCATTGTTGCATTGCTGTTGTTTCTGTCGTTCCTGTTTTTGTTGTTTTCGTTGCCGTACTTGTTGCTGTTTTTGTCGTTTCTGTCTTTGGTGTTGGCACTGTCGTTGTTCCTGACTTTGTTGTTTTCTTTGCCGTTCGTGTTGCTGTTTTTGTCGTTTCTGTCTTTGGTGTTGTCACTATCTTTGTTCCTGACTTTGTTGTTTTCGTTGCTGTTCTTGTTGTTTCTGTCTCTGTCGTTGTCGCTATCTTTGTGCCTGACTTTGGTGTTTGTCTTGTCGCGCTTCATGTTGCTTTTGTTCTTTCTGTTGTCGTTCTCGTTTCTGCTGTGCTTCTTGCTATTGTTGTTGGTCTTGTCGCGCTTCATGTTGCTTTTGTTCTTGCTGTTGTTTGTCCCGTTTCTGCTGTGCTTCTTTTGACTTTTGTTTTTCTTGTTATACTCTATTCGTGTCCCGAGTGGATAATTTGAGTCATTGAGCATTTCGTCTCGAGAGTGGTGCGAATGATCTGATGTTGCATCGGTGCAGGTGACCCCAATCATTTGTGGAGAATTGGATTCCTCATCTTTGCTTTCTTGGTGCTCCTCTTCCGGAGTCAAATTCTTCTCGAATTCATTTGACGCGGTGTCTCTGGATTCTTGGCGCTCCTCTTCTGGAGTCAAAACCTCCATGATTACAATTGACGTGATGTCTGTGGACTTCTGGCGCTCCTCTTCTGGAGCCCAAATCTGCATGAGTTCAGTTGACGTGGTGTCTCCGGACTCTTGGTGCTCCGCTTCTGGAGTTGAAATCTTCATGATTTCCGTTGATGTTGTCTCACTGGACTCCAGGTGCTCCTTTTCTGGAGTCAAAATCTGCATGGTTTCTTTTGGCTTGGTCTCTCTGGATTCCAGGTGCTCCTCTTCTGGAGTCAGAATCTGCATGGTTTCTTTTGGCGTTGTTTCTCTGGTCTGTTGGGTGGCCCGACTCTGTGCTTCTGTACAGACAAGCTGAGAACTGTCAGTCTCGCTGTGATCCTGTACGTCGAGTGCGATCACCTTGTTACTGTTTTCGCTCTGTGCTTCGGTACAGACAAGCTGAGAACTGTCAGTCTCACTGTGATCCTGTACGTCGAGTGTGATCACCTTGTCACTGTCTTCGCATGCAGTGGGTAGAGGTGCATTGTCTTCTTCTTGTTCATGTGAGCTTGTTAGACTTTCATAGTCTGCTTGTGGTTGCTCAGATACGGCAGGTTGACCTTCATGGTCTTGTGCATGCATGGTGTCAGTGGTTAGATGTACGTTGTCTTCTTCTTGTTCCTGTGAGCTTGGTAGACTTTCATAGTCTGCTTGCGGTTGCTCAGATACAGCGGGTTTACCTGCATGGTCTTGTTCATGCATGGTGTTCGCCAGGGAGTGTTTGCTTGCATCCCTTTTGGAGTCTTTCATTACTCGCACTGTGGAGCCTGTCATCGCTCGCTCTGTGGAGTCTTCCTGTGCTCTCTGTGTGGCGTCGTCTTCGTCTAGGGTATTGCTGTCATCCAATGTATCGACGAGCTGCCATGGCATCATGGTGTTGGATTCATCTACCATGAGTAGAGTCGTGTTGAGCTTTGCAACGGTGTCGCTGATGCTGTGATCAGCATGTCCAAATAACTCCTCCATGTCTGAGTAGTATTCTTTGAAACCCATTTCATCTTCGTTGGCTTCTTCTACCACGAGTTGATTCGTGTTGAACTTTGCGACCGTGTCGCTGATGCTGTGAGAAGCATATCCGACTGACTCAGCTGTGTCTGAGTAGTATTCTTCGAAATACAAATCATCTTTTGTTGTTTCGGAATTCTTTTTGTTCTCTTCACTTTGGGTGGTGCAGACTGCTTTTTTCAGGGTGTTGTGCAAGTTGTTTTTTAACTGTTGGTGTAAGTTCAGGCGTTTTTCTGTGTTCTGAGGCAAGAAGATTTGTGTTTACCACTTTAAGTGTCTTATTTTCAATTTTCGGGCATTTCCCTTTTAAGTGGGCGTGGTCGGGATGCTCAGACGTCATGACGTCACGCGTAGGAATGAATTGCGCATGCGCAAATCGGCCTTCCTTCCCTGTGCGGTTCGGTGTCCATTGCGCATGCGCGGCTTGCGCATGCGCATGACGATCCGCGACCAAGACTTTTTTTGACATCACAATCGGCACCGCGATCTTTTTTAAACTGCGCATGCGCGGCTTCCGGGTCCGGCGCATGCGCAGACGCCATTTGTAGTTCTTTGCTTACCGGAGACTGCAAAATGTGCTCCAACGCCATTTTTTGGCGTTTTTCGCGGATTTCAGGGATTTTTCTTTCCCACCAGGACTCGATCTCCAAAATTCGTAAGTAATCTTGTCTTCCCGATTTGGACAGGGTTTCAGCGTTTTGGCTTTGTGAGAAATTCTTGTTATTTCTTCTTTTTGATCTGTACTTTTCATTCGCGATTTCTTGTTCTTTTCGTGATTTTTTTAAGTTTTGCATCACTCAGTCTCTGTGCAGTTTGGACTCTGAGCATGCCTTGCTGTTCAAATTTCTCACAGTACTCTTCAAATTTGTTTAGTAACGTTTGTAAGCTGTTTCTGTCTTCATCTTTTGAGTATTTAAATCCATTATACACTTTCCTATTTACAGGCCCTGCGGTGAGAATTGCTATTTTAATGTTGTCGGAGGCTTCTTGTACCTCATTAGCTACGAGATAAAAATCAAACATTTGTTTAAACCTTTTCCAGACATTTCTTACATTGCCAGTCAGGTCTAGCTGATCTGGGTATCCAAGCCACATCCTCGAATTAGCGATGTCTTCCCAAGTTAAATGTCCAGTAGGAGATTTCCATACCATTTTGAGCTTTCTGTATCTGCCACTGAGTTGTCCTGTAGTAAGCGTCTGAAGCCACTCCTGGGTACCATGTGTTGTTACTCGTGTCTTAATAAAGCTTGTGGTCTCAAATGTGGAGAAGATGCTTTATTGTGAGTTCGTTCACTCTTCAGTGCTGTTTCCTAAGGTTACCTTCAGTGCTCCTAGCTGGTGTGGGTGTATGTGTCCTGCCCCAAGTTCTGCCCTCTGTGAAGTGTGTCCTCACTTCCTGTCCCCGTCTATTTATATGGCTCTCCCGTGCCCCCTCTAGTGTTTGCTCAGTTGTATTGCATCTAGTTAACTTGTGATCACCACATCCCCCTTTTTCTCTTTACATATTTTCTGTACATCGTTAAAGAAAATTGTACAAAACCATTTCCTCCATTTTTGTCAGCAGCAAACAAGGTAAGAGAAAATGGTGGGTCGCGCAGGTCGGCCGGCGTAGGTCGCGAAGGTTGGCCGGTATGGGTCGCGACGGTCAGCTGGGTTGGGTCCCGAAGATTGGCTGGTTGGTAAAAATGGGTCCCTGGAGAAAAAGTTTGAAGAACACTGTGTTAGGGAGAGGCGAAGTTGGCAGGGAGGGTTTAAAGGGGGAAACAGTGAAGAAGGTAGGGGTATGTTCAATCTAAGGTGGGTAGCCTTGTGATCAGCAAAGGGCAGCCCTGGCGGCACGATGGTGCAGTGGTTAGCACTGCTGCCTCACGGCGCTGAGGACCCAGGTTTGATCTCGGCCCTAAGTCACTATCTGTGTGGAGTTTGTACATTCCCCTCGTGTTTGTGTGGGTCTCACCCGCACAACCCACAGATGTGAAGGGTTGATGGATTGGCCACGCTAAATTGCCCCTTAATTAGAAAAAAATTGGCTACTTTAAATTTATGTTTTAAAAAGCAAAGGGCAGCCCTTGAACAGCGTCACCCCCTTCCTCTCGCCCTTTAAACATTTCATGTCATAAATCGCACTTCTGTTGTCCACACCAAACATATTATGGTGTGGCAGTGTATTATCAGGATCAATAGGCTTGATAACAAGCTTAATTGACCCTTAATTGTTCATCTACAAATGACGGATGTGCTGTCGATTTCAGCACTCACCCGTTCCATATATTATGGGGTTAACTGAAGGGTGGGTGGGAAGGTGGTGGGATAGGTGCCCACCCCATTTTACAGGACCCCCCCCCCCCCCCCCCCAGAAAACATGCCTGCCAAGGGCGTGTAAGAATCAGCCCCATTGCTTCAATCTTCCCAATATTCAATTGGAGGAAATTTCTGCTCATCGATTGGAGGAATTCAAACGTGGAGTTCCAAGGAAAATGGAAGCAAATTTGGGAAGAAACAACATACTCAATTACGTCAGAGAGGGAAGAAGTTGGAGGTGGGATGTTAATTGGTTAGTTTACGATGAGAGGGCTGTGAAGGCAGATTTAATGGAGGGCAACACCTTCAGTGACCTGAAGCTCTTATATTGCTCCCCATGTGCACCCAAACTGCAACACCTAGAGCTTAACCCATTTCTTTTTTTTTGAATGTATTTTATTCCAAACAAGAACATTAATAAATCCAACAAAACGATCAGCAACATGCAGTTTGTACAATTTATCTTGTTTTACCCTTACCCTCTCCCCCTCCAACAGATCTTCAAACATTGTCATGAACAATCCCCACCATGTCTCGAACCCTCAACGTCCTTAACTCAAATTTGATTCTTTACAAAAGTAGAAAGACATAAGGTCCCCCAACCAGACTGCCACTCCTGATGGCGTGTCTGGCTTCCAATTTAACAAAATCTTCCACCAGGCAATTAGAGAAGCAAAACCAATAACATCATCCTTTTTCCCTTCCATCAGCTTCGGCACCTCCATGACCCCAAAATTCACCACCATTGGGACTGGTCTGACCTCTGCCCCTACAATTTTAGATAATGTCCCAAACACCCTTCCCAGTACCTTGACAGCGTCTCACACCCCCAACATATGCACATGATTCGTCGTCCTTGCCCACATTTTTCACACACATCAACAATCCCACAAAAGAACCCGCTCAGTCATGCACGAGTCATGTGTACTCTGTGCACAGTCTTAAACCTGATCAGGCTCATCCGCACACAAGAAGAAGTGGCAATCACCCTACACATAGCTTCACACCACAGACCCCATCTGTTTCCTCCCCCCGCTCCCACTCCCACTTACATTTAATCCTCGCCACTTGCGCCCCCCCTCCCCCCCCCCCCCACCAGCTCCCTAAGCAACCCATATCTGTCCCCAATCTTGCCCTTTCTAGGCTCATCTGGAAGTATCAATTGCTCCAGCAGAGTATACCCAGGCAGCATTGGAGACACCCTCCACTCTTGTCTACAAAGTCCCATTCCATCTATCTCCCCAGGCTCAAACCTGTGGTTCCAGCACTGTGGTGTCAACATCGATATCCCCTCCGATTTAAAGTGCCTCCTCAGTTGGTTCCATATTTTTTTTTTGTTGTTTTTTTTAAATATTTAGATTACCTAATTATTTTTTCCAATTTAGGGGCAATTTAGCGTGGCCAATCAACCTACTCTGCACATTTTTGGGTTGTGGGGGCGAAACCCACGCAGACACGGGGAGAATGTGCAAACTCCACACGGACAGTGTCCCAGAGCCGGGATCGAACCTGGGACCTCAGGGCCGTGAGGCGGTTGTGCTAACCACTAGGCCACCGTGCTGCCCTGGTTCCATATCTTAACCACCCGGTTCTCCGAAAATTTCTCTGGGGCAAATAGCAGAGGGGCCTTCACCAAGGCTCTGAGGCTGGATCCCCTGCAGGACTCCTCTTCCATCCTAACTCACTCTGCACCCTCCTCTTCCCACCACCGCCTCACCTTCTCCACATTAACTGCACAGTAATAGTGTAACAATAGTACCAACCCTCCTTTCTGTCTCTACCTCGTAACAGGGCCTTCTTTACCCTCGGCACCTTTCCCACCCAAACTCCAAGATTACTGCCTCTAATTTCTGAAAGGAAAACTTCGGGAGAAAGATCGGGAAGGCCTGGAAGACAAATCAGAATCTTGGTAACATGTTCATTTTTATGACCTGCACTCTCCCTACCAACGTTAAATGCAGACAATTCCATCTCTTAGATTCCCTTTAATCTCTTCCTCCAGGGTTGTCAAGTTGCACTAAGCATCGTGACCCATTCCCTTATTACCCGAATCCCTAGCTATCTAAACCCTTCCCTAGCCACTTTAAATGGCAGCGTGCTTAGGTTGGCCTTCAGCCCATCCTCGTTCACTGGAAATATCTCGTTCTTCCCTACATTTAATCTATATCCTGAGAAGGTCCCAAACCTCTCCAGTACTTCCACGATCTTGCCCATGCTCTCAGGCGGGTGTGACACAAACAACAACAGGTTATCCTCGTGTAGAGATATCCGATGTTCCCTACTCCCTCTCACAATCCCGCGCCACTCCGTAGATCCCCTGAAGGCCATCGGCAAGGGTTCAATCGGCAACACAAATGACAACGGCGACAATGGACATCCCTGTCTCGTACCTCTGTATAGCTCAAAATTTTGTGAACTAATTCCGTTCATGGCAATACGTGCCACTGGGGCTATAAGTAAAAAATGCACCATACCACAAACTTAGGTCCAAATCCAAACCTGTCCAAAGTTTCAAATAAGAACTTCCATTCCACCCGGTCGAAGGCCTTCTCCACATCCAAGGAGACAACAGCCTCTGGCACCTGATGGACTCACTTTAATGTTCAAAAGCCTCCTGATATTACTGGAGAGCTGTCTGCCTTTTGCAAAACCCATTTGGTCTGCTGCTACCAACTCTGGCACACCTCCCTCCATCCTTCCCACCCAACACTTTGGCCATCAGTTTCACATCAGTATTTAACAATGAAATGGGCCTGTATCACCCACACTCCAAAGGATCTTTCCCAATTTTCAGGATTAATGTAATCAGCTTCTCCGTTAATGTCTCCGGTAACTCTCCCTTCTCCACAACTTTTTATCCCCAACAAGTCCGGAGCCAATTCTGTCGCAAACACCTTGTAGAACTTCGTTGGAAAGCCATCAGGCCCCGGTGCTTTCCCTGACTTTGTTCCCTTAATACTTTCAATCAGTTCTCTCAGGCTCAATGGTTCTTCCAATGTTTGACTCTTCTCCTCCTCCAGCCTTGGGAATTCCAAACTATCTAGCAACTTTCCCATGTACCCTCCCATTCCGTTTGGTGCTGCCCTATGTAACTTCTCATAGTATCTCCGAAACACATCCTTTATTTTTCCCGGTTCCGATACTACCTCGCTTTCTTCTGTTCTTACTTAAAAAATTTCTCTGGACAGTGGTGGGTTGTCAGATATTACGATCTCCGCATATTCCGCCTCCACCAATCCCAACAACACCACCCGGCTCACCACAAAGAAACCAATCCTCGAGTATGCCTTATGTACATGTGAGAAGAAGGAATACTCCTTCTTCCCTGGGTCCTACATCTCCATGGGTCAACCATTCCAATTTGGTCTATAAACCCTCCCGGCCCCTTTGCCATCTTCGGCCTTTCCATTGACTTGGGCATGGCCTGACAACCCTCGGCTCCATCACACTATTTAAATCTCCACACATAATCAATTGGTGTGTATCTAGGTTCCCAATTTGGTTGACTAGCACCACTGACGTCCCCTCTAGCACTCTACTCGCTATTATATATCTCCCTCCTGGGTCCGAAACCTCCCTAGCTCCCACAAATACCCCCGTACAAACCTTATAAACCTGTAACTTGAAACAGAAAAAACTTGAAGGAACAACTATCAAGACCAACAGGATCAAAAGAACTCCCCAACCCTCTGATAACAAACAATTGTACCCTCTAACTTTTACAGATGCAGTTCCCTCCTTTTACGTCAACTCTTAGATGTCCCCCAACTTATGGTCTCTTACGAATTTGTTCGGCTCTTCTGGCATTTCAAGATAATATTCTTGGCCTTTGAAAGTGACCCACAGTTTCTTCCAATATAAAAGTACAAATTGAATTTTCTTCCGGTATAGGACTGCCTTGGCCTTGTTGAAGCCTGCATACCTCTTCACTAGCTCTGTCCTTGTGTCCTGGTAAACGCGAGCCCGATTCCCTTCCCATTTGCAATCATTGACCCATTGCAAGATTTTTTTTCCTTTTCCGACTTCCAGTGGCGACCATGTGGTAGACGGCCGTGGACTTGGTGGCTCCTGTGCAGGCAAGTTTTTTTTAAACCTAAAAGTCCTGATCAGACTTTCCAACTCAATCCGAAAGTCCGAGCTCCACTTCGTGAAGGTGCCGGCAGCAGACAGAACGCGCGAGGCTCTGGAGAGCGCAGTCAAAGGCGCGATGGCAGTGCGCCCTGAGCCTGTGCTCCTGGCCCAATGGTCTATTGCACAATTAGTGGACTTTTAAACCACTCAATGTCAGAAGCAGTGGATGGAAATCTCCGAAGACCTGGTGAGGGCCATTAACCCGATAAAAGCAGCAGTGGTGCTTCGCTACAAAAAATGGCCGAGTCTATCGCTAAACACGAGGACCGGCTGGCTGTGATGGAAACAGGGCTTTCCTTGATTACCGGCAGTTTTAAAAAGGTATGGGATAGAGTAGACGAGCTGGATAACCAAGAGCGGCGGCTGAATGTTCGGATAGTGGGACTTCTGGAGTGGCTGGAAGGTTCCCAACCATTGGAATATGTGGCACAGATGCTGCAGATGCTGGTAGGTGAGGAGGTTTTTAATCACCACCCACAGGGCGCTGAGAAGGAAACCGAAGCAGGTGAACAACCAAAGGCAATTGTGGTGCGTCTGCATCAATTCATGGACAGATCCTCCCAGACCTAAGTCTTGATCGGTCTAACTTTGGGTCCAGGATTGTATTAGTGCGAATGTAAGTCCGGTACCAGGGATAGAACCCGCCTCATAAAGTCCACATCATCCCAATTTGGGGCATATATATTGCACAGTACCACTGGGGAGCCCTCCAACCGCATGCTCACCAACACATATGCGCAAGATCATGCCGGCCCTTCGGCGCATGCGCGAACTCACACAGTCCCTTCGGTGCCGGCTGGAGCGGCGCCAACCCCTCATGCGTCCACCTAGCCCCCTAGCAGGTGGTGATTTTAATACAGTGCTGAACCCTAGGTTGGACTGGTCGTGACCCAGGTCTCCGTAGGTGTCGGCCATGGTAAAGGAGCTGTTGAGGTTTATCAAACGCTTGGGGGAGGGGGGGCAGACGCCTGGCGTTCTAAGAGGCCGAGGGCAAAGTAAATTTTGTACTTCTTGCACATCCACCGTGTTGATTTCTGTGTCCTGGACAAGGCGCTGTTGACGGGGGTGGTTGGATCAGAGTATTCGATGATCGTGGCGCCTGACACGTGCCGCATTGAGTGAGTTTGCAGGTGGCAAATGGGAGTCCCCATCGGCTGCGATCGAAGTTGGATATGAGGCTATTGGCGATAAGGAGGTTTGTGGAAAGATAGGGGTGGCTATCCTGAACTATGTGGAGCAGAATAAGACAGGGAAGGTTTCTGCCTCCACGTTGTGGGAGGCGCTGAAGGCGGTGGTAAGGGGGGATTTTATCTTGATCCAGGCTCACAAAGAGAGGGTGGAGCGGGCTGAGAGGTTGAGGTTGGTGGAGGCCAATCTGAGATTTGACCAGAGGTACTCAGCGAACCTGAGGAGGCGCTATTGAAGGAGAGACAGAAGCTCCAGATGGAGTTTGGACTGTGACCACGGAAAGGCAGTAGGGCATCTGCGCATGGCAAGGGGTGCAATATATGAATATGAGGAGAAAGCCAGCAGGATGCTTGCTCATCAGCCGAGGAGGTAGGTGGCGGCGAGGGAAATTGGGAGGATGAGAGATGGTGGGGGTACGGTGGTAATGGAGCTGGAGGGGCTTAATGGAGTATTTGAAGCTTTTTACTGGAAATCGTATAGCTCTGAGCCTCTGGTGGGGGCTGAGGGTATGTGAAAGTTTTTGGATGGACTAGACTTCCCAAGGATGGCAGAGCGAAGATGCACGGACTGTGGACCCCTATTGAGCTGGGGGAGATAATGGATTGCATCGGGTTGATGCAGATGGGGAAGGCCCCAGGTCCGGATGGGTTCCCAGCCGAGTTCTACAAGAAGTTTGATTTAGAGCTCGGGCCCCTGTTAGTCTTAATGTTTTTTTAATTTTAATTTTTCCAATTAAGGGGCAATTTAGCATGGCCAATCCACCTACCCTACACATTTTTGGGTTGTGGGGGTGAGACCCACGAAGATACAGGGAGAATGTGCACATGGACAGTGATCCAGGACCAGGATTGAACCCGGGTCCTCAGTGCAGTGAGGCAGCAGTGCTAATCACTGCACCGCCCCTTTAGTTGAGATATATAATGAGTTGATGGAGAGGGGAGAGCTCTTTCTCACTATCTCAGACCTCGATATCGTTCATTTTAACGAAAGACATAGACCCGGAGCAATGTGTGTCGTACCGCTCAATCTCACTGTTGAATGTAGATGCAAAGTTGTTGGCAAAAGTACTAGCGATGTAGATAGAGGATTGTGTGCTGTGGTGATAGGTGATCAGACCGGATTTGTGAAGGGGCAGCAGCTGTCGACAAATGCCCGGGGGTTACTGAATGTCATTATGATGCCCTCGGAGGGCCGAGAAATGGAAGTGGTTGTCATGGTGGACGCGGTGGAAGATTTCGATCAGGTTGAGTGGTGTAGCTTTGATATTTAAGGATGACATCAAGGCTTTTCATGGTAACTTCATTGCAGTGTTAATGTAACCTACTTGTGACAATAAGATTATAATGAGAGATGATATAGCTTCTATGGAGAAAAAGGTTGAATCCATTTGGGTGGATATTAGAAATAGTAAGGAGAAAAGGTCACTTGGGTGTAGTCTATAGGCCACCAAATAATAACATCACGGTGGGGTGGGAATAAACAAAAAAGCAACTGGTGCATGTAAAAATAGAACAGCAATTATCATGGGGGATTTTAATCTACATGTCAACTGGTCAAACCTGGTCGGTCAAGGCAGTCTTGAGGAGGGGTTCAGAGAATGTATCCACGATAGTTTCCTCGAACAGTACATAATGGAACCTACAATAGAGCAAGCTATCCTAGATTTGATCCTGTGTAATGAGACAGGAATAATTAATGATCTCATAGTTTGGGCAGCACGGTGTCACAGTGGTTAGCACTGTTGCTTCACAGCTCCAGGGTCCCTGGTTCAATTCCAGGCTAGGGTCACTGTCTGTAGGGAGTCAGCACGTTCTCCACGTGTCTGCGTGGGTTTCTTCTAGGTGCTCCAGTTTCCTCCCACAGTCCAAAGATGTGCAGGTTAGGCAATGATAAATTATCCTTAGTGTCCAAAAAAGGTTGGGTGGGGTTGCTGGATTATGGGGATGGGATAGGCTTGGGAGGAGTGCTCTTTCCGAGGACTGATGCAGACTCGATGAGCCAAGGGGCCTCCTTCTGCACTGTAAATTCTGTGATTCTGTGATAGTTAGGGATCCTCTCGGAAGGAGCGATCACAGTATAGTTGAATATGAAATACAGATGGAGAGTGAGAAGGTAAAATCCAATATCATTGTCTTGTGCTTAAACAAAGGAGACTACAATGGGATGAGGGAGGAATTGGCTAAGGTAGACTGGGAGCAAAGACTTTATGGTGGGACAATTGAGGAACAGTGGAGGACTTTCAAAGTGATTTTTCACAGTGCTCAGCAAAAGTATACACCAGGAAAAGAAAGAACTGTAGGAAAAGGGATAATCAGCCATGGATATCTCAGGAAATAATGGAGGGTATCAAATTGAATGAAAATGCATACAAAATGGCAAAGATTGGTGGGAAACTAGAGGATTGGTAAATCTTCAAAGGTCAACAGAAAGCCACGAAAAAAGTGATAAAGAAAAGAAAGATAGATTGTGAGTAAAGTAACTCAGAATATAAAAACAGATAGCAAACATTTCTACAAATATATAAAACGAAAAATACATTGGTCCTTTAGAGGATGAGAAGGAGAATTTATAATGGGAAATGAGGAAATGGCGGTCTTCACAGTGCGAGACACAAATAACATGCCAATAATTAATGGCAAGGGGACTATGACAAGTGAGGACATAGAAATGACCATTATCATGAAGTATTGAACAAGCTTTTTTTAAAATTTAGAGTACCCAATTCTTTTTTTCCAATTAAGGGGCAAATTTAGGTGGCACAGTGGTGCAGTTTTTAGCACTGCTGCCACATGGCACTGAGAACCCAGCTCTGGATCACTGTCCATGTGGAAAACTCCCCGTGTCTGCATGGGTCTCACCCGCAGAACCTAACAATGTGCAGAGTAGGTGGTGTGGCCAAGCTAAATTGCCCCTTAATCGGAAAAAAATGAATTGGGTACTCTACATTTATATTTTAAAAAGGGCAATTTTAGCATGACCAATCCACCTGGTCTGTACATCTGTTGGGTTGTGGGGGTGAGACCCATGCAAACACGGGGAGAATGTGCAAACTCCACACGGCTAGTGACCCGGGGTCAGGATCGAACCCAGGTCCTTGGCACCATGAGGCAGCAGTACTAACCAATGCGCCACCATGTCGCCCTTGTGTTGGGAAAGCTAATCGGACTAAAGATAGACAAGTCTCCTGGCCCTGATGGAATGTCTCCCAGGGTACTAAAGGACATGGCGGGGGAAATAGCAATTGCGCTCGTGGTAATTTCGCAAAATTCGCTGGACTCTGGAGCAGTTCTGGCAGATTAGAAAACAGCAAATGTGGCCCCACTGTTTAAAAAAGGAGGTAGGCAAAAGGTGGTAACTATAGGCTGGTTAGCTTAACTTCTGTAGTGGGGGAAATGCTTGAATCTATCATCAAGGAAGATAACTGAATAGAAATTGTCCCATTGGGCAGATGCAGCCAACCACCTAAAATCTGTGTCCTTTGCTTATTGACCCTCCTGCCACTGTAAACAGTTTCTCCTTAGTTAGTTTATCAAAAGTATTCACGAACACAATATTCCATCTGAGATCTAACCACTGTTTTATAAAGCTTAGCATAGCTTCCTTGGTTTTATACTCCATTCTTCTTACACATGAAAATACATTTTCATTTCATTCTCGACCTTGCCCCTCGCCTGAGGTGTGGTGATCCTCAGGTTAAATCCCAACCAGTCAACTCTCCACCTCAAAGGGGGAAAGCAGTGTATGATCATCTGGGAATATGGCAACTTTACCTAATAATCCAAGGATATCAAATGCATTTTTTAAAAATTAAGAGTACACGATTATTTTTTTCCAATGAAGGGACAATTTAGCATGGCCTACACATCTTTTTGGGTTGTGGGGGTGAGGCCCACGCAGGCATGGGAAGAATTTGCAAACTCCACACGAACAGTGACCCAAGGCCGCCATCGAACCCGGGTCCTCGGCGTCGTGAGGCAGCAGTGCTAACCACTTCGCCACCGCAGCTGCCCAATATCAGATGTATTTTTAACAGCCGTTAAGTGTTCTGTCATCTTCAAATATTTGAGTACATACGTCCCTTTAAAATTACATATTTGAAATTATATTGCCTCTCCTTTTTATTTTTACCAAATTGTGCCTCTTCTTATTACTCTAAATTACATTTAATTTGCCATATGTCTGCCCATTATTCTAATCAATTAAAAAAAATTAAAATTTAAAGTACCCAGTTTATTAGGGGGGCGGGACGCCCTCTGATCCGGTTGGTCACCTGGAATGTGAGAGGGTTGAATGGGCCGGTGAAGCGGTCGAGGGTACTGGCTCACCTGAAGGGGCTAAAGGCGGATGTGGCAATGCTTCAGGAAACCCACCTGAGGGTGGCGGACCAGGTCCGCCTGAGGAAGGGATGGGTGGGGCAGGTTTTCCACTCGGGGTTGGATGTGAGGAACCGGGGAGTGGCGATTCTGGTGGGGAAAAATGTGTTGTTTGAGGCATCGGAGGTGGTGGGGGATAAGGGGGGTAGGTATGTGATGGTTAGGGGCAGGCTACAAGGAGAGAAGGTGGTACTGGCTAGTGTGTATGCCCCAAATTGGGACGATGCGGGCTTTATGAGGCGTATGTTGGGACGGATCCCGGATCTGGAGGCGGGAGGTCTGATCATAGGGGGGGACTTTAATACGGTGTTGGATCCTTCACTGGATCGGTCCAGCTCTAGGACGGGTAGGAGGCCGGCGGCGGCCAAGGTACTGAGAGGGTTTATGGATCAGATGGGTGGAGTGGATCCATGGAGGTTTGTGAGGCCGAGGGCACGTGAGTACTCTTTCTTCTCCCACGTACATAGGGTCTACTCCCGGATAGATTTCTTCGTGGTGAGTAGGGGACTGATTCCGAGAGTGGAGGAGGCCGAGTATTCGGCCATTGCAATCTCCGACCACGCTCCGCATTGGATAGAGTTGGAGATGGGGGAGGTGCGAGACCAACGTCCGTTGTGGCGGTTGGATGTGGGGTTGTTGGCGGAGGAGGAGGTGTGTAGGAGGGTCCGGGCAAGTATTGAGGGGTACCTTGAGGTGAATGATACGGGGGAGGTTCAGGTGGGGATGGTCTGGGAAGCCCTGAAGGCAGTAATTCATGGGGAGCTGATATCCATCCGGGCACACAGGGAGAGGAGCGAGAGGAGTGAGAGGGATAGACTGGTGGGAAAGATGCTGGAGGTGGACAGGAGGTATGCAGAGGCACCAGAGGAGGGACTGTTGGGGGAGAGGCGCAGCCTGCAGGCTAAATATGATTTGCTGACCACTAGAAAGGCGGAGGCACAGTGGAGGAAGGCACAAGGGGCAGTGTACGAACATGATGAAAAGGCGAGTAGGATGCTGGCTCATCAGCTCCGTAAGCGGGACGCGGCTAAGGAGATTGCTGGAGTGAGAGACAAGAGTGGGAATGTGGTGCGGAAGGGGGTAGAGGTGAATGAGGTCTTCAAGGACTTTTACGGGGAACTGTACCGGTCGGAGCCAACGGGGGAGAGGAGGGGAATGGAGAGGTTCCTTGACAGGCTTTCTTTCCTGAAGGTGCAGGAGGAGAAGGTGGAGGGGCTGGGTGCGCCAATTGAGCTGGAGGAGCTAGTTAAGGGGATCGGGCAGATGCAGTCAGGGAAGGCACCGGGGCCGGATGGGTTCCCGGTGGAATTTTATAAAAAGTTTGTGGACCTAGTGGGCCCCTTGCTGGTGCGGACACTCAACGAAGCGTGGGAAGGGGGGACTTTGCCCCCGACGATGTCACGGGCGCTGATCTCGTTAATTTTAAAGAAGGACAAGGACCCCCAGCAGTGTTGTTCATACAGGCCCATATCTCTCCTCAACGTGGATGCTAAGGTGCTGGCAAAAATCCTGGCCACCAGGATAGAGGACTGTGTGCCAGGGGTTGTGCATCAGGACCAGACAGGTTTTGTGAAGGGAAGGCAGCTGAACACGAATGTGTGGAGATTGCTGAATGTCATTCTGATGCCGGCGATTGAGGGGGAGGCAGAGATAGTGGTGGCGCTGGATGCGGAGAAGGCCTTCGATAGAGTGGAGTGGGGGTACCTATGGGAGGTGTTGGGGAGGTTTGGATTTGGTGAAGGGTTCATTAGATGGGTAAGGCTGCTATATGAGGCCCCGATGGCGTGCGTGGCCACGAATAGGAGGAGGTCGGAGTACTTCCGGCTTTACCGAGGGACCAGGCAGGGTTGCCCCTTGTCCCCCTTGTTGTTTGCACTGGCAATCGAGCCGCTGGCGATGGCATTGAGAGATTCAGAGAGGTGGAGAGGCTTGGTGCGAGGTGGAGAGGAACATAGGGTGTCGTTGTATGCCGATGACCTGTCACTGTATGTGGCGGACCCGGTGGGAGGGATGCCGGGAGTGATGGAGTTACTAGCCGAGTTTGGGACCTTTTCAGGTTATAAATTAAACTTAGGCAAGAGCGAGGTGTTTGTGGTGCACCCTGGAGACCAGGAGGAAGGAATTGGTAGGCTCCCGCTTAGGCGGGCAGGGGAGAGCTTTAGGTACCTGGGGGTGCAAGTGGCCAGGGACTGGGGGACTCTCCACAAGCATAATTTCACCAGACTTGTAGATCAGATGGAGGAGGAGTTCAGGAGATGGGACATGCTGCCATTGTCGTTGGCGGGGAGGGTGCAGTCCGTCAAAATGGCAGTGCTTCCGAGGTACTTGTTCCTTTTTCAGTGCCTGCCCATATTTATCCCCAGGGCCTTCTTTAGGAGAGTGACCGGCAGTATTCTGAGCTTTGTGTGGGCACATGGGACTCCGAGAGTGAGGAGGGTGTTCCTGGAGCGAGGAAGGGATAGAGGCGGGCTGGCGCTGCCCAACCTTCTGGGGTACTATTGGGCAGCCAATGTGTCAATGGTGCGTAAATGGGTGATGGAGGGGGGAGGGGCGGCGTGGAAAAGAATGGAGATGGCGTCATGTAGAGGTACGAGCCTGGGTGCCATGGTAACGGCACCGTTGCCGCTCTCCCCTAAGAGGTTTACCACGAGCCCGGTGGTGGCGGCGACCCTAAGAATCTGGGGACAGTGGAGACGGCATCGGGGGGAAACAGGGGGCTCGATGGAGGCTCCACTGGGTGGCAACCATCGGTTCATCCCGGGGAACACGGATGGGGGATTCAGGGGGTGGCAAAGGGCGGGCATCAGCAAATTGAGGGACCTGTTTATTGGCGGGAGGTTTGCGGGCCTGGGGGAACTGGAAGATAAATTTGGCCTTCCCCAGGGGAACATGTTCAGATACCTGCAGGTAAAGGCGTTTGCTAGGCGACAGGTAGAGGGATTCCCTTTGCTGCCCTCGCAGGGGACGATGGACAGAGTGCTTTCGGGGGTGTGGGTAGGAGAGGGGAAGGTGTCTGACATCTATAAGGTAATGCAGGAGGTGGAGGAGTCGTCAGTGGAGGAGCTGAAGGCTAAATGGGAGGAGGAACTCGGGGAGCAGATAGAGGACGGGACTTGGGCGGAGGCCTTGGAGAGAGTCAACTCTTCCTCCTCATGTGCGAGGCTTAGTCTCATCCAATTTAAGGTGCTGCACCGGGCCCACATGTCCGGGACTAGGATGAGTAGGTTCTTCGGGGGTGAGGACAGGTGCACCAGATGTTCGGGGAGTCCTGCGAACCACGCCCATATGTTCTGGGCATGCCCAGCACTGGAAGAATTCTGGAAGGGGGTGGCGGGGACGGTGTCGAGGGTGGTTGGATCCAGGGTCAAACCAGGGTGGGGACTCGCGATTTTTGGAATTGCGGTAGAGCCGGGAGTGCAGGAGGCGAAAGAGGCCGGTGTCCTGGCCTTTGCGTCCCTAGTAGCCCGTCGAAGGATTCTGTTACAATGGAAGGATGCAAGGCCCCCAAGCGTGGAGACCTGGATCAGTGACATGGCGGGATTTATAAAATTGGAAAAGGTCAAATTTGCCCTGAGAGGATCAATACAAGGGTTCTATAAACGATGGCAGCCTTTTCTGGACTTCCTGGCTCAGAGATAGGTAACTGGGTCAATAGCAGCAACAACCCGGGGGGGGGGGGGGGGGGTGCATTATTGTAGTGTTTATTCTGTAACTTTATAGTGTGTTAATTTGCGTTGTTGTTAAAATGCTGGGTTGTTCATGGGGATGGGGCGAATGTATATGATTGTTAATATTATTGTTATTTTCGGTATTTTACTAAGGTGCGTCAATGTTGTATAAAATCAAAATTTCTCAATAAAAATTATTTTTTAAAAAAAGTACCCAGTTTATTTTTTTCCCCAATTAAGGGGCAATTTAGCGTGGCCATTTTACCAAACCTGCACATATTTGGGTTGTGAGGGTGAAACCCATGCAGACAAGGGGGAAAATGTGCAAACTCCACACAGACAGTGACCCGGGGCCATGCTCGAACCTAGACCCTCGGTGCAGTGAGGAAGCAGTGCTAACCACTACCTTTCTAGTCTATTTATGTTAACCTGAAGTCTGTTACAATCTTCCACATTGTTTCCGATATTTACAAGTTTTTTTCTGGCAGGGCCTGGAGGTATGGTTAGTGACTTGATGGTGCTTGCAACCAATTTGCCTGCAGTGCTTATAGATCTCCCTGTCATGCCTTTCTTCATCTTTTAGCAATTAAAGCTTGAAATATTGTGACGGTGTCACTTAAAAGCAGCCGCCAGCATTAAGGCAGCAGTGAGCTGCCAAAGGCACTCGACTCAGTAACTTTGTTACATGTCATGTTGCATCTTCAGGAAAATGAACATTCATAGAATCATAGAATCTACAGTGCAGAAGGAGGCTATTTGGCCCATCGAGTCTGCACCGGTCCTTACAAAGAGCACCCTACTCAAGCCCACCTATCTACCTTATCCCAGGACCCCTACTTAACCTTTTTGGACACTAAGGGCAATTTAGCATGGCCAATCCACCTAACCCGCTCATCTCTGGACTGTGGGAGGAAACCAGAGCACCCGGAGGAAACCCACCCACACACAGGGAGAACGTGCAGACTCCACACAGACAGTGACCCAGCCGGGAATCGAACCTGGGGCCCTGGAACAGTGAAGCAAATGTGCTAACCAGTATGCTACCGTGCTATCCAACATTGATATTATTGAGGCATTAAACAACTGATAAATTTCATAAATTACATTTGTCTGCATTTTTAATGTTATTCTAATTACGAGCAGTTATAAAATGCTTTGTAAGATAATAGAATTCACTTGTATTTTATCTTTTATCTTTCAGTCTGTACTTTTGTAATCTCTGTGTCCATGCTGGTCTATTTTATCAAACAATCACAGTTAGTCATTACTTGGACAATCCTCTCAGGGGGCTGGGATGAGAAGGCAAATTTCTCGGCAAGCCTTTCCTCCCTTTCCAAATGAGCTGGTCATTACTTGTGAAACCTGCTCTGAATGAAAGCCTGAGGGAGAATGTCAGTTCGGAAAATGATTTCAACTTCGAGCAACAATTTCAGTTCTCTCCCATTGGAGGCAAAGGAGTTAAATCTAGATTTATGCAGTATGGTTGGGCATGGCTCAGTCAAATATTCACGGCACGGCATGCACAGTGAGTTACAAAGTCAAACCCACACACTGAATTTGAAACTTTTTCAGATATAACTTTTCACTGTGAGATGAGAATGATCTTTCTGACTCAAGGCTATCAAACTTGGTTGCAAAAAAACTGGCAGCCCATGAGGCAACCATTAAAGAGCTGGAGAAAGCAGCGACCGACATGAGCGACCGGGTCACGGCCCTGGAGAGGGAAGTGGCGAGACTGGGTGCAACACAGGGGAGCCTGAAGGGCAGGGTAGACGACCAGGAGAACAGCTCGCGAAGGCAAAATGTTAGGATAATGGGCCTGCCAGAGGGGATCGAGGGCGGAAACCCCACAACATTCGTGGCTGCGATGCTGGGCTCCTTAGTGGTGGGGGGGGACACTTTTCCCACCCCACCGGAAGTGGACAGAGCCCATCGGTTACTGCGCCCGAAGCCCAAGACAGGGGAACAACCGAGAGCAGTCATAGCCAAACTGCACCGGTACCGGGATAGGGAGACAATCCTGCGCTGGGCCAAGGAAAATAGAGCCTGCAAATGGAACGGGCACGCCATCCGAGTCTACGAGGATCTTGGATCGGACATAACTAAGAGACGGGCTGAGTTCAACAGAGCAAAAGCAGCTCTCTACAAAAGCAAAGTGCGTTTTGGTATGCTGTACCCAGCAAAACTCTGGGTCACATACCAAAACAAGGAATATTTCTTTACAGCCCCTGCTGAGGCGAATAGGTTCGTCGAGGAGCACGGGCTGGAAAAACGCCATGGGAGGTAGGGACGAGGGGCCCATGGCAAGGAGAAACGACATGCCGACGGGGGGGGTGGGGAGGGGCGAGGCAAAGCCAGCCCCCTCCCCCCCGGCAGGAACACCCAGAACAAAAAACAACCCACTGCCCAAGGGACCGCTCCAAGTGGGAGGCCAGGCCCCAGCACAAGGGAACGGGAGTATTGGAGAAGGGAGAGGAGAAGCGAGACAGCAACCTCCGAGAGGGGAGCCACTGCGCTAGCAGGAAAGCTAGCGACGGGGGCACGCAACAAAGCAGGGCCGCAGCGCACCCCCAACAGGGGGGAAGGCGCCAGGCAGGGGAGGGGGGGGATCACCCATCAAAGACGGGAGAGCAAATGGGGACAGGAATAGGGGATAGAGGGGCAAAGGAGGGGTATACAGGGGAGGGAGGAAAAGGGAGAGAGCGGGGGGGGGGGGGCACTCGGGGTGCGAGAGACTAGGGAGGGGAAATGCAGGGACAAAGGGACAAAAGAGGCCAGAAAAGGAACAGGGCCACAAAGTGCCACAACCAAGGGCCCGAAACAGGGAACCGCTGCAAGCACCCACCCAGTACGGTCTGTGAGCGAAGAGGCCCCCCGGAGTGCAGGGGACTACCCGCGTGGCGGACACACAGTGGACGGCCATGGCGGGTGCCCCCGGGACAAGGGGAAACCCCGGAGCGCAGAGACCCGACCGCATGGGGAGAGCAGTGATAGTGGCCATCCTGGACGGCCCCCTAACAAAGGGAAACCCCAGAGGGCAGGGGCGCGTCCACCGGACAAATATGGTTAATCCCACAGGAGCGAGGGGGCAGAAGCCCCCCACCAGGATAGTCACCTGGAACGTAAGGGGACTTAACGGCCCAGTGAAGAGATCTAGAGTCCTCACCCACCTCAGAACATGAGGGCCGACATAGTCTTCCTCCAAGAGACGCACCTGAGGGAGCAGGACCAACTGCGGGTAAGAAAGGGCTGGGTGGGACAAACCTATCATTCCTGTTATGGGACAAGGGCCAGGGGGGTGGCGATCCTGATTGGCAAGAGGACAATGTTTAGGGCGACAAAGACGGTTACAGACCCAGGGGGGCGGTATGTCATGGTCAGCGGGGCCCTGGATGGGGCGCCGGTAGTTCTAGTCAACGTGTACGCGCCCAACTGGGACGACACGAGCTTCATCCAAAAGACCATGGCAGAAATCCCGGACATAGCGACGCACCGACTAATCATGGGGGGGGACTTCAACTGTGTACAGGATCCAAAGACGGACAGATCAAACCCCAGAATGGGGAAAACCTCAAACATGGCAAGGGAACTCAGTCACTATATGGAGCAGATGGGAGCAGTGGACCCCTGGAGATTCGCCCACCCGGGGGAGAAAGAATTCTCTTTCTTCTCCCCAGTACACAACGTGTACACCAGAATTGACTTCTTTGTGGTGGGGAAAACGGTGCTTCCAGGGATAGACAAGGTGGAATACTCTGCAATTGTGATATCAGACCACGCCCCACACTACATGGACGTGCGGCTGGAGACGGGAAGGGCCCAGCGCCCCACATGGAGGTTGGACGGTGCCTTACTAGCTGACAAGGCCTTCAGCGAAAGGATAGCGCGGGCCATAGCGGAATACACGGAGAACAACCAAAACGGGGAGGTCTCATCCTCTACGTTCTGGGAAGCGCTTAAGGCCGTACTAAGAGGGGAAATCATAACCTACAAAGCGCAAAGAGATAGGGAGGAAAGGGTGGCTAGGCAGAAGCTGGTCGACTCCATACTGGAGGTAGACCGTAAATACTCCGAGGCCCCGACCGTAGAGCTCCTGGCGGAGAGAAAAGAATTACAAAGGAACTTTGACCTGCTCTCCACCAGGAAAGCAGTACACCAACTCCGCCAGGCACGCGGGGCCCTGTACGAACACTGAGACAAAGCCAGCCGCCTGTTGGCACACCAGCTGAGAAAGCAGGCAGCCACCAGAGAAATTGCGCAAATCAGAGGTACCAGAGGCACGTGGGAAACAGAACCAGAGAGGATTAACAAAACCTTCAAGGCCTTCTACCAAGAGCTGTACACCTCAGAGCCCCCAACGGGGAAGGCTGGGATGAACCGGTTTCTTGATGGACTGGACATACCAGTCGTGGGAGAGGGCAGAAAACGGGATCTGGAAGCACCACTAGCACTGGGAGAGATCATGGAGAGCATTAGCTCCATGCAGGCGGGGAAGGCGCCGGGACCGGACGGATTCCCGGCGGACTTCTACAAAAAATTTGCGACAGCGCTGGCCCCGCACCTGCGGGAGATGTTCACAGACTCGCTAGCCAGGGGCACACTGCCACCCACGTTAGCACAGGCCTCAATCTCGCTGATACCTAAGAAAGACAAAGACCAACGGAATGTGGGTCATACAGACCCATATCTCTGCTGAACGCAGACGCCAAAATACTGGCCAAAATCCTAGCCAAAAGGCTAGAAGACTGTGTACCTGAGGTGGTCACTGAGGACCAGACGGGCTTCGTCAAAGGTAGACAGCTACCCCGAACATCAGGCGCCTGCTGAACGTGATAATGACCCCCTCCGGGGAGAGAACACAAGAGGTGATCGTCTCCCTGGACGCAGAAAAGGCCTTCGACAGAGTCGAATGGAAATACCTCATAGAGATACTGGAGCGGTTCGGGCTGGGAACAGGGTTCACCGCTTGGGTAAAGCTCCTATACAATGTTCCCATGGCGAGTGTACGGACCAACAATACCAACTCCCAATACTTCCAGCTGCTCAGGGGCACCAGACAAGGATGCCCACTGTCCCCGCTGCTGTTCGCACTAGCAATCGAACCGCTAGCAATCCCCACCCTATCTCCATCCCCAGGTCGTCCTCCCATTTCCTTCTTGTTGCGTCCAGTACGGTGTCGTCCCTATCTACCAGTCGGCCATACATGTCACTACAGTTCCCTTTCTGTAGGATACTTGCGTCCAGTAGGTCTTCCAGTAGTGTCTGTCGTGGCGGTTGTGGGTACGTCCTTGTCTCCTTTCGTAGGAAGTTTTTGAGCTGTAGGTACCGTAGCTCGTTCCCCCTCAGGGCAGCAAAAAATTGGAGGGGGTCCGAAGGGGAGGTAGAGAGCACAGAGTCTCACTCTATGCCGATGATCTGCTCCTCTATATCTCGGACCCAAAAAGCAGCATGGACGGAATCATCGCGCTCCTGAAAGAGTTTGGAGCCTTCTCGGGCTACAATCTCAACATGAGCAAAAGCGAGATCTTCCCAATACACCCGCAAGGGGGGGGGGGGGGGGGGGGGGGGGGCAGCACTAAAGGGGCTGCCGTTCAAACAAGCCCGACATAAATTCCGCTACCTGGGGATCCAAATAGCCCATGACTGGAAAGGGATCCACAAATGGAACCTCACCAGCCTGACGGAGGAAGTTAAAAAGGACCTGCAAAGATGGAACACACTCCCGCTCTCCCTCGCGGGGAGAGTCCAGATGATCAAAATGAACGAACTGCCCAGGTTCCTCTTCCTGTTTAGATCCATTCCGATCTACATCCCCAAGGCCTTTTTCAAAGCGCTGGACAAACTTATCATGGCGTTCGTATGGGGGGGGGGGGTAAAAATGCTAGGATCCCAAAGAAGGTCCTACAAAAAACAAAATCCAGGGGGGGGCTAGCCCTCCCGAATCTACAATTCTACCACTGGGCGGCAACAGCCGAGCGAGTAAGGGGATGGATCCAGGAGCCAGAAGCCGAGTGGGTGCGTGCGGAGGAGGCCTCCTGCATGGGAACCTCCCTCCGGGCCCTCGCCACGGCAGCACTCCCATCCCCACCCAAAAAACACTCCAGCAGCTCAGTGGTGACAGCCACCCTCCAATCCTGGAACCAACTGCGGCAGCAATTTGGCCTGTACAAAATGTCGGACAAGGCTCCCATCTGCAACAACCATAGGTTCAAACCAGCACTGACTGACGCCACCTTCAAAAGGTGGAGACAGGACGGGGGGACACTGACAGTCAGGGACCTATACACGGACAACAGGATCGCAACACTGGACGAACTGACAGAGAAATTTCAGCTAGCTGGGGGGAACGAGCTACGGTACCTACAGCTCAAAA
This sequence comes from Scyliorhinus canicula, assembly GCF_902713615.1. NCBI lineage: Eukaryota > Metazoa > Chordata > Chondrichthyes > Carcharhiniformes > Scyliorhinidae > Scyliorhinus > Scyliorhinus canicula. Next base: position 80,984,336 of record NC_052163.1, read on the forward strand.
ACTTCCTACGAAAGGAGACAAGGACGTACCCACAACCGCCACGACAGACGCTACTGGAAGACCTACTGGACGCAAGTATCCTACAGAAAGGGAACTGTAGTGACATGTATGGCCGACTGGTAGATAGGGACGACACCGTACTGGACGCAACAAGAAGGAAATGGGAGGACGACCTGGGGATGGAGATAGGGTGGGGATTCTGGAGCGAAGCACTTCATAGGGTCAACTCCACCTCCACGTGCGCAAGGCTCAGCCTGACGCAACTAAAAGTGGTACATAGAGCCCACTTAACGAGAAACCGTATGAGTAGGTTCTTCCCGGAGGTGGAGGACAGATGCGAGCGGTGCCAAAGAGGCCCGGCCAACCACGCCCACATGTTCTGGTCTTGCCCCAGACTTGTGGAGTACTGGACAGCCTTCTTCGAGGCTATGTCCAAAGTGGTGGGGGTGAGGGTGGAGCCATGCCCGATAGTGGCGGTCTTCGGAGTTTCAGACCAGCCAGATCTATTCCTGGGGAGGAGGGCGGACGCCCTTGCCTTTGCCTCCCTGATCGCCCGCCGTAGAATCCTGTTTGGCTGGCGGTCAGCAGCACCGCCCAGAGCTGCAGACTGGCTGTCCGACCTCTCGGAATCTCTCCAAATGGAGAAAATCAAATTCGCCATCCGAGGGTCGGACGACGGCTTCCACAGAACGTGGGAGCCATTCATGCAACTGTTCCGGGACCTGTTTGTGGCCAACGTACAAGAGGAAGAATAGTCGGGTGGCCAAGAATCAGGGGAAAATGGACGGGAATCGGGGGAGGGTAGCCGGGGGGGGGGGGGGGGGGGGGGGGGGGTACGGGCTCGTTATGGGGGTTTGCTGGCAAGCCAAGGCCCAAAAACAAACTATAAATAAATGCCTATAAACATGTGCCTCGGCCATATTGGGGAATGTAAAATATGTATGCTGGCTAAAGGGGGCGGCCACAATTGTTTGTGTTTTTTTGTGTTTTCTTTTTTTTTTCTCTCTAATAATTTGCAATTTGTCATATGTAAAATATGAAAACTCAATAAAAAACATTTATAAAAAAAAACTTGGTTGCAAAATATTGGACATGCTGGAAATCTGAAATAAAAGCAGAAAATACTCAGCATTTCTTTTTTAATTTTAGAGTACCCAATTATTGTTTTCCAATTCAGGGGCAATTTAGCATGGCCAATCCACCTAACCTTCACATCTTGGATTGTGGGGGTGAAACCCACACGGACACAGGGAGAATGTGCAAACTCCACACAGACATTGTCCCAGGGCCGGGATTCGAATCTGGTCCTCAGCGCCGTAGGCAACAGTGCTAACCACTGTGCCACCGTGCTGTCCTGAATACTCAGCAGTTCTGATAGAATCTGTGGAGAGAGAAAATCAGTATCAGAACTCCCCTGATTCCTCATCGACTCAAAAAGCTAACTCTGGTTTTCTCTCTACATGGTTGCTGCAGGGCTTCATGGTTTTTTACTCTGGTCCTTGGCACAGCTGTTCTGATTGTTACTCTGGTCCCTGGGATGGCTACAGCCCTCCTGATTATTATCTTGTTCCCCTGGTTAGCTTAAATCCAAGAAACGTCATCAGAATCCATTGCCTTGACTGGGAGATCTGAAACAGATACCAGGATAAGTTATATCCCACATACAATTTACAATCTACCTGGCAATAACTATTCACCTCATCAAAGATCAACTGCCCTGTGGCGTCAGTATTAAATACTGTTTAGATGGAAAACTCTTTAACCTCCGTTGCCCCCCTGCGATAACTAAATTGACTACCATGGATATACATGATCCAGTTTACGGATGACTGCAGTGCCATTGCCTACTGTGTGCCAGATTCCACACCTGCTCACCCATCACCCACGGAAAAAGAATATATTGAGCATTTCCCATCCCTTTCAAAAGGTCGCCATTGATGAGGAAATCCAAAGTCAGATCAGCCTTCTGCAAACAATGGCAGCAAGTGTTGACAGCATAGACCTCCGCAAGTCCACAAAAGCACTGGTGTACAAAGCAGTTGTCATCACCACATTCCTGTACTGCAGAGAGAAACTCCACCAGCATTACCTCTGGTGCATCTTCTGGATTCAATAGGAGGAGCATCGAACAAATGGTAATGTCCTAATTTAAACCAGCTTCACAAGCATTGAGGCAAAATTCCCGCATAATCAACTTTGATGGGCTTGATATTGCGTCCTGATGGATTAAGCCCCACCGCCAAGTCCTGTGTTCCCAACTCTCAAATAGCCAACGTAGAACAAAGAAAACACTTGAAAATGCTCTATTCTCCTTGACGTCCTTCTTGAAATACACCAGCGCTGACAATAATCATGGGAGGAGCTACCTACTAATAGTCCAAAATCATAACAACTTGTCTACCAATCTGCATCACTCTTTGAGCTACAAAGTCTTAATGATGAGGCAGAGCGGCAGCACAAAAGGAAAGAGAAGGACGCTAATTCTGCACTCTGGATCTTATGATGTTGTGTGACATCCTGGACCACATGCCCAAAGGTCTGTGGGTTGAGAATTGGCCTGTTTAGTCACATGAAGGCCCATGGCAGAAACCCATGAGCCTGAGTACATGTCATCCTCGAATCGAGGCACAGCCGGCAACAACTAGCTTGCTCCTCTGGTTAGCTTAGGCATCACCACTACAAAATGGCTGGATGTAATCTCCCATTCCTCCCAGCACTCCCTTCCTCCTGGTTGGTACTTGTCATTCCTGGCTAGATGGAACTGTATGGTATGGTACTGACCAATACTGAAAGGTAGAGCCCAGTAACAAAACTCTACTGATTTTTTGGGCTTGACTAGCTGGTGGAGGACTGGCCATACTTAGATTAAGTATTCCCTGAATTACAATGGTGGACATTTGATTAGGGGGCCTGCTTCTGATGATGGTTCAGAGATCCCTGATCCACATATCCGTGATTGAACAGCCTCCAAACCTTACCCTTTAAGCTTGAACAATGGCCAGTTGGACAGTAACCCAGCAAGACTTTTCGGGATGCAATAACATGTTCATGTTGGCAGGAAAATGTATTTTTTGTTTGACTTTCGACTCCTGTAGCTTATACAAAACAAATTTTTAATTGCCTTTTGATTTATTTTTTTATATGTCCATGCACAGAAAAGGTTGCCAGGAAGTCCCTGTAAGATGGTTGTACCAAGATTGGCTCATAACAATGTCCATCAGTATCTCTGTCCTTACATGACCTGACAGAAATGGGGAAGACTTGAACAAGATAATTCGAGGGGTGACCATGTAAAAGGAAAACTTTGGTGAAATTAAGTATTTTTAAGGAGCCACAGTTTTCTTCAGCAACAAGTAAGTGAGATATGTTTTATTGAAGTTTGCAAGCAAATGACTTTCATATCCAGGCACTGAGCTTATTGAATATACTGCAGCCATTGAAACAATTTGGCAACGTACTGCCAATTCATCACTGGGGAGGAAGGCCCTCAATCTAGGCCATGCAGCCAAGAGGATCAAATAGGTATAGAATGACCTGGGCGGGAATGGCACAGAGGCACAGTGGTTAGCACTGCTGCCTTATGACAGTGAGGGACAGTGGTTAGCACTGCTGCCTCATGGCATTGAGGATCCTTTTTCGATCCCTGGTCACTCCTGATGTGGAGTTTGTACATTCTCCCCGTGTTCTTGGGGATGGGGTAGGATGGAGAGCTTCATAATGCATTGCAAAAAGGGCCCTCCTGTTTTTTCCTGTCTATTCACTTTCTTTTCCCTTTCTTTTATTTTTGCTATTTCATTTTTGGTCTATGGACAATTAATGATGCCTTTAATTCGAGCAAAGCCTGGCTTGGTTTAAACTGGAGATTGACCTGTGACTTTAAGGCAAAGCAGCCTGCAGGAAGCAGCCTTTAATTCAAACAAGCAGATTCCAGAAGGTTGCTCTGGTTGAGGCTGGTAATTGCAGATTGGCTGACAGCAATGCTGACTCGATTTGATTGACTTGGCTGGTGGCCAATGGATGAGCCGAAGAGGCTGCGTTTTGCCCGACACCAGGTGGTGATTGGATATTTTTTTTCTGAGGTGCTTTTGAGTGACAAGGCTGGGTTTTTCGTTTCACTTTCAATTCTGAAAGCTGGATAGAGGAATCTGACCAACTAGCTCCAGGAATATCAAATTAATTTTCACCAAAAAGGTCACCGTGAAAATCTGATAACTCACTTTCCAGAAAAGGTTGTGCAAGCAGAATTTAGAATCTGATCACCCTCCCTCTGCATGAAAGATGCTGAGGTGAAGCCAGAGGCCCTCCTGGAAAAGCTGTGAGTAATATATACTGCTGAGCTGCAAAGAGGAATATTACAAACTGCTGGCCAGAGACTTTAAACTACACTCATACTGTGAAGAGGGTGCACTGAAGAACTCATCATCTGAAGCAAGGACTCTTACATTTTGACATTAACCCTTATTATTTTGCACCCTTTCCCCTTCTCTTCTGTGTTTGTCTGTCTTGTGTATGTGGGTTTAGCATGGGGGCAGTTAAGGGGAGTCAGGTATTCGCTTGCTGTTAACTCGTTTTGCTGAATATTCTATATTTTTCTGGTTATAAATAGACATTCTGTTTAAACTTACAAACCTGGTGACTGTAATTATTGGACATCCAAGGGCCAAATATCCTGTGTATTTTTAAAAAATCTTTTTATTGGCATTTCACATATTTAAAACAGGATATATACACATCACATTTTCGCTAATTTCCTTTATTATACTGTTGCTCTGTTTACTTGCTTTAAATATGGCGGTTAATAAGGCTGCCTTTCTGAATCCTAATTCTGAGTATGCATCAGGTATCTCTCGATACCGCCACAAGGTTCAATCCGAATACCGATCAAAGAGCCAATACACCAGTTAGTTAGTTCAAAATCAATACTATTTATTTACACACAGTAAGATCTACTCATGCACAATAACACTACAAACTAAACTATATCTATCACTAACACCTATACTTAATTTCGGGTGCCCACTTAGGTCAGAGGAACAATGACCGTTGTTCGGATCTGAGGCTGTTGGGTTCGAAGAGGTAACAGGAGAACAGCTAAGGTCGTCCATCTGGTAGCGAGCGTTGAACTTGAACTTACTTGCCTCTGGTGGTGCTGGTGAAAGGGTCTCTCCGCATGAGAGCTGAATCCAAGAGGCTGAACCTTTGGCGGGGGTACCTTCTTATACTTGGAGGGGCTTTGCGTGCTTTTAGGCGGGCCTTAAACCTGGTCCAAATTAATTGGGCAATTCTTGATCATTGTCATCAATCTAAACCAATAAAGGAGTGGGTGCCTTGAAGGCTGGGCGTGTCCTAGGTTTGTTTGTGTCTTCTGGTTGGGGTAGTGGTGCCGGAATGTCTGAGACAGTATCGGCTACCTGAGCACTCGTTCTTTATTTCCCGGAGATTGTCCATCAATATGTAAATCGACCCGGAGTTTCGATTCCATCTGCAAACTGCCTTCCAAATATACATTTAGGCTCTGTGCCTGCTTGTTGCTTAGTATTGTCCATATTTCCTTAGAGTCTCTGTGAGTGTCCATTTTGTGTACTGAAAGTGGCCATCCGAGGTGGCTACATTCCCTCCTTGTGGTCCTCAACGCAAAGCGTGAAGGATCATATTACTGAATCTTCTTTGTTCTCTGCCTAAGTCGGGCACCCGCAATCAAGGACAGGTTCTATTCTACTCTGTCCTATGGATTGGAACCTTTACCTAAATTACTTTATGTACATCACATTACTATAAAATCTTAAGGGGCGCTATGACATTCAGGCATGCATTACATTTATTTTTCATTTAAAACACGGGAACCTCTAACTATTCTTCTCTAAACTATCCTTAGTCAATTAAAAGAATTTACAACAGTATAAACTATACAATAGCAGCATTAGATATCTCTGTATCTTGGCGGTCAAGTACAGAATTTCACATCCTTTATTGGAACAAACAAAAAAATTAGTCAATGCAATAGAGGGAGTGGGGGGTTTCTGAAGTCCAAAAAGAGGGTGTCTGAGGGTATATACCGGAGTGCGGGAGGCTTTCCTTCACCATTTCCAAAGTCTCAGTGTCTGAATGACACTACAGAGTATCGCTATGACTAACAGTGCTTTCACGATGTATGACAGGGAATACCATTTGATAAATTTGTCACGCCAGGTTGGTGTATCAGTGGCTGTCTCTGGGTGTGGTGTATGGCAGGGATGGGAAACATTCACGGCCTGTGGGGTAGGGGTAGGAGTCGGGGGTCGCGTCCGCGTGCAACTGTAGTGATCCCACGAAGATCCAAATGTAGATCATGATATCTGTCCTCATGTTCTCTTTTTCCTCTTGGTCTTCCTCTGTCTTCTGTTGTTCTGGATTTCCTGTGGACACAAGCATAATATCTGTTATTACCTTGTTTAAGGTCTTGTATATCTCTCTGTCTGTCCTTTTATTATCAATTGCCCATTAGAATTGTCACCATGTGTGACTCCCTCATTTTATTTATTTTTTAAACCAAATATTTTGGGGACAAAACATCCAAAAAGAAAATACTGTCACAGTGCGAGCAGTCTCGCAGCCTGTGTGATCAATGCGGTGAGTGGACGGACAATTTCTCCGTCCAGCAGTAAAGTGTTCCATTCAAGTGTTTGAGGATGTAAATAGCATATGGGAGAGCGACGTAAGAGTCGCCGGAAAGCAAACAAAACTTGTGGCAAAGAATATTCTTTAAACCACAGACTAAAAGAATAGTAAAAGAGTTTTGAACCAAAAGTTCCGAATGGGGTGCGTATGGGCCATGGGGGGTAAGAATGGGTGGAATCCCCAGGTAGGATGGTGACCAGTGCCGTAAGTGCACTACCCGAGTGTAGCTGACCAGATGGGGGTCCTCAGGCAGGGCGGGGTTCAGTGCCGTTACTGCACTGCCTGAGTGACCGGACAAGAACGGAAATAATTTGTGTTCATCGTGGTGCTGTCTCTTATGATTACCTTTGAATCAGAAGAGTAGCTATGAATGGGTGTTTGCCGACAAACTAGTTCCTTTAACTGCCACTCGGCATTAAAAGAGTGGTTATGTCTGCATCAAAATGTGGCGTGGGTCCATGAATCAACTTTAAGTGCACAAACAAACATTCAACATATAAAATTAACAAACTAAAATAACAAAATCGGGCAGGCTCCATCAGTAAGAAGGACATCGGAAATCTCAATCGATTCCGTTCTACCATCATCTGGACACCTCATTGTTCTGCTGCAAAAAGAGTCGCAAAGGGGCTCGTCTGGTGGGAGTCAGACTCTGAGTCATCATCTTCTCCCGGTTGCCACGCTCGTGACTGGAGTAGCCGTGCCAAGGCTGCTTGGGGCGATGTGGGGTCCATCTCGTCGTTACAGATGAGTCTGTAGGAATTGTTGCGGTGCCAATGTTTCGTGTCGAGGTTAGAGGTGGTAGGGGGCAATCCATCATTGGGCGGTGGTTCCGGTTCAGGGGCATGTAGTCTCAAAGGGGTCGAACAAATCCTGTTCGGAGTCGCTGGGAGTGGGCCTGGTGCAGAATTGAAATCGTGTGGCGGGTCCATGGGGTCTAATCTATCATTGCTATCGCTATCGGTGCTGGTCGAATGAAGGGAGAGGTGGAGTTGTGTCTCTGGGGGTGGAGTCGAAGTGATGTCTGAGGATGGGCTGGACTGGTTGGGGGAGGGTAGGAATAGGTCGTCCGTGGGCGGGGCGTGTTTGTCTGTGTCTGCGGGCTGGGGTCTCTGGGGTGTAGTACCTGGTTTCGGGGGAGCTTTGGTACAAAGGGTCCTGTATTGTGTCTAGTGATGATGATTTCACACTGGTGGGGTACCTGCGTAATGTAAACTATCTGCGAGGAATGTGTGTGTTTTAGTCCTTTTTACACAAATGTCCCATCCTTATAAGAGTAGGGTCCATCGTGCAGCTGAATTTGGCTGACTGTGCCATCCTTTAGTCTACCGTCTAGTAGAAGTTGGGTTGGGGTGTGCTCTGTTAAAATGGTGACGGGATTGAGTCGTGTTATGTAGGCGAAGTACTGAACAGCTCAAAAAACTGTGAGCAGGTACCTTTCGCAGGTAGAAAATCTTTGCTCAACTGAGTCGAGAACTCGTGAGGCGTATGCTATGGGGCCTAAACGATCGTGTCCTGGAGGAGCACGGCCGAAATGGTTTGTTCGGTGGTTGCAACCTCAATTGCGTATGGGGAGAGTGGATCTGGGACCTGTAATGCGGGAGCTGTGCTAAGGGCTCATTTTAATGCATCCACGGCACCCGTGTGCAGTGGAAGCCATTCCCATGGAGCTTGCTTTTTCAGGAGTTCGAAAAGAGGGGCTGCCTTTGTGGCAAAACCGACTATATGGTTCCTGCAGTAGCCAACCAGTCCTAGAAATGACTGGAGGGCTGTGACATTATGGGGCAAGGGTAATTTGACAATGGAGTCAATGCATTTTTGCTCGATCTCGCGTTTGCCATGGGTGATCATCACTGTGCCTAAATAAATTACTTTTTCTTGTAGAATCTGGGCCTTTTTGGGGTTTACCTTACATCCAATTTTGTGAAGGAGTCCTAATAATTTGTCGAGAAGCAAAATATGCTCTCCCTTAGTGTCTGTCTGTAAAAGCAAGTCGTCTACATACTGGTTGAGGCAATCTGGTCGGGAAAATTTAGCTAATCCATTTGCCAGCTATCGGTGGAAAATGGAGGGGGTGTTGTTGAAGCCTTGTGGTAGGCACGTCCACGTGTATTGCTGTCCCTGGAAGGTGAAAGCAAATTTATATTGGCACGCTTTATCCAATGGAATGGACCAAAAGCCGTCGCTGATGTCCAAAACCGAAAACATTTTTGACTGGAGTCCCTGTTTTAACATTGTCTCGGGACTTGTGGCTATGGTGGGGGCTGCTACTGGGGTGAATTTGTTTAGTTCCCTATAATCGATGGTCAGTCGCCATGAGCCATCGGGTTTCCTGGCAGGCCAAATTGGAGCATTGTTCGTTGAGGCTAATGATCGGAGTACGCCTTGGTCAAGGAAACCCTGGATAACCTTTGCGATTTCTCCCTCTCCTTGTGGGGGAAAACCGTAGTGTTTTTGGGGTTTGGGGTTGGGTCCTGTAATGTTGACTAAACCTGCTATTTTGCCGCAGTCGTGATTGTGTTGGGCAAAAGAAGCTTTGTGTCGCTGCAAAGCGTCTCTAACGTCTTTGTCCTGACTAATGGCTCGTGGATCGAACCAGCGGCGGAATTCTCTGACCCCCCGCAGGGTCGGGGAATCGCCCGGGGCCGGCATAAATCCCGCCCCCACCGTGGCTGGAATTCTCCACCACCCGGGAATTGGCGGAAGTGGGAATCACGCCCCACCGATCGGCGTGCCCCCCGCGCCGATCGGCGGTCCCCTCGCGGCAATTCTCCGGCCAGTGATGGGCCGAAGTCCCGCCGCTTTCAGGCCTCTCCCGCCGACGTGGTTTAAACCACCTCTGTGCTGGCGGGATTGGTGGCGTGAGCGGGCCCCCGGGGTCCTGGGGAAGTGCGGGGCGAACTGACCCCGGGGGGTGCCCCCACGGTGGCCTGGTCCGCGATCGGGGCCCATCGATCGGCGGGCGGGCCAGTGCCGTGGGGGCACTCTTTTTCTTCCGCCGCTGCCACAGCCTCCACCATGGCGGAGGCGGAAGAGACCCCCACCCTACCGCGCATGCGCCGGTGGTGACCTGCCCATTTGGGAGCCACTCTGGCGCGGGCCTAGCCCCTAAAGGTGCAGAGAATTCTGCACCTTTGGGGAGGCCCAATGCCGGAGTGGTTGGCGCCACTCCGCTACGCCGGGACCCCCGCCCCGCCGGGTAGGAGAGAAGGAGAGAATTTCGCCTCAGAAGTCTCCTACTGCACTAATCCTGTGTGCGTAGTCTCCAACTGTGAGCGTGGCGGGGGCTCGTGCTGCCTTTGCCATTCTCCACACACATTTGTTTACGGGGTCAAATGAAAGATTGTGGGAGCTCATAAAGTCTATCCCCAAAATGTGTTTGGCTGTCTGGGATAGATCTACAAGAACGATGGGGTGTTTGGTTTTAATGTTTCCTATCTGAATCTCTACAGGGGCTGTAATGTGTCCCTGCTGCAAGTGTCCTGTGAAACCGCTGACGGTAATAGTATCTGTGGTGGGCCATGTGTCTCGCTGAAACATTGTGGAGGAATTGAGTGTGGTGCGAGACCCTCCTGTGTCTCAAAGAAATTCTACAGGGTGTCCCTGGACTGTGCCTGCTACTACCGGTCTTCTGGACTTGTCCCAAAGGGTGTCACAGACCTACGTTGGGGAGTCCGAACACCGTCAATCGGTGCCGTTCATGTCTGCCTTCTCGGAACGGACGCTAACACTATGAATTGTCTTGGCTCTATTCTTATTTAGGGTATTTGCCTGCTGGTTTTGCTGCTATTTCTGGGGCGCATTGCACTCTCGGGTGTAATGTCCTAACTGTCTGCAATTGTAATACACGTGGGATTTAGGTTGCTGTGGACTATTTCTTCCCTCGTTTAGCAATGCGGGGTTCTGATGCGTCCTGACTGGATGCATGTTAGCATCTGCCTGCTCTTCCTCTGCTTTGCCGTAATCTGATTTTCCCTGAATGGACTGTTCCCAAGCTCAGGATAATCTCTTTAGTACCCATTTCTCATTGTGGGTCTCGTCTGAGGGGTCATAATTGGCGCAAGAACTCTGTCCTGCTTCGATCACGTGAGAGACTAGGATTTCAATCCATTTGGCCTTATTGTCTGGTGTTAAATGGGCGCGGGCTAACTTTCCGAATACTGCTGTGAAATGAATCCAAAGGTGTCCAGCAAACGCTGTTGGGTGCTCGGTCTTTTTCTGCCTACATTTATTGAGGCCTTTTACGGGGTCTCCCTTATTGTAGCCGATCGCATCTAGGATCACTGCATGTATTTCTTTGAGGGTGCCTCCTCCTACATTTTGTAGGTCGGGAAGGGCTGCCATGACTGAGGGGTCGAGGCTCAAAGCTGTGAGTTTCACGTGCTCTTTTTCGTCCAGGCCGTACATGGTTGCCTGTTGTTTGACCCTTGCAAAATAATGGTGTGGTCCGATGTGGGTTGGAACGGTGTTATCTTATCACACGCGTCCCTTAATTGAGTGACAGTTAACGGGGTGGTGTACAGAAAATCGGGCTCTCCGTCTGCCGTGGCCCTGCGCTGTGTGATGACAGGATTCATGGGGTTGTGCTCTACCTGTGCAGTCGGAGGTGGGGGTGCTTTTCTTTTCTGAGGTTTATCCTGAGTACATGTTCCATGTACATAGCGATGGGCAGTTTCATTTAACTCCTGCCAATCGGGGCCATTTTCCTGATCTAACTGGGGTCCAAATGTATTCTGGAAACCATTTTGTACAGAAAGCAGGGATTGCAGGTCGGCAATTTGCTTTCGGCATTTAGCGTGGTCTACCGAGCTCTGCCTTTGTTCTGTCGCAGAACTGTGGAGTGCTCGTAGGGCTGCTTTTAAATCGTTACATTGCTTCTTTAATTGCTTGACTTGGCCTTATCATATAGTGACTGAAAGCTGCTTATGTGGGCGAGGCAAGATTGGTGTGCCCATTTGACATCAGCCACCTCCTTGTCCTTTGCCGCTAACTGCTCTCTAAGTTGCCTGTTAACTTTTTTGTACTCGCTAACATCTCCCTCACTATTCTTCTCTCTCTCTTCAAGCTGTCTGCTGAGCGTCTTCACGACCTCCTCTGTGCCTCGCATTTATGCCAAGCAGGACACAATTGCCATCGGCTTACGAACTTTACAAGCTTTTCTTATGAATCTCGGTCAGGTTCTCCCACCAAGTATGCCCTATACTTCCGGGACTTGTTTTGTCATTTACACAAAATTTGCTCCAAAGGGGCCATCCTTTCCCTTTTAGATATTTCTGAATTTCCTCATCCCATATGGGACACTGCCCTGCTCTACTGGTCGCTGTGACCTCGAATTCCTGGGGGGGTTCATAAGGCGTTATATTGCCTTCATTGCCATCTCTACTGTTCTCTCTGGGTTTCTACCGAATTTGGAACAGGGGAAATAAAGTGATGATGTAAACATGGGTACGGCTTACGCTATTTTCTGGTCTACAAAACGCCCGACAGTTTTACGCAACAAAATTTATTAAGGTTACCTTATATCCCTTGTTAGTACGCATGCAAATAACACACTTGCGAATCTTGGAGGTTTGACCGATATTGGTCTTACGCTTGTGGTTTATACTTTTTCCAATTGGGTTTCTAATTTAAATTTGGGTTCTCTCGGAATGACAAAGCCACTTCTATGTCGAGTCCCGTCAGATGTCGCCAGTAATGTTGTTTTGTTTACTTGCTATAAATATGGCGGTTAATAAGGTCGCCTTTCTTAATCCTAATTGTGAGTATGCTTCAGAGTCGCCAGGTATCTCTCGATACCGCCACAAGGTTCAACCCGAATACCGATCAAAGAGCCAATACATCAGTTAGTTAGTTCAAAGTCAATACTAATTTATTTACACACAGTAAGATCTACTCATGCACAATAACACGACAGGCTAAACTATATCTATCACTAACACCGATACTTAACTTCGGGTGCCCACTTAGGTCGGAGGAACAATGTTCGGATCTGAAGCTCTTGAATTCAAAGAGTGGAAGGGTCTCTCCGCATGAGAGCTGAATCCAAGAGGCTGAACCTTTGGCGGGGGTTCCTTCTTATACTTGGAGGGGCTTTGCTTGCTTTTAGGCGGGCCTTAAACTTGGTCCCAATTAATAGGGCAGCTTCTTGATCATTGTCATCAATCTAAACCAATAAAGGGGTGGGTGCCTTGATGGCTGAGTGTGTCCTAGGTCCTTGCTTTGTTTGTGTCTTCTGGTTGGGGTAGTGGCGCCAGAATGTCTGAGATAGTATCGGCTACCTGAGCACTTGTTCTTTGTTTCCCGGAGATGGGCCATCAATGTGTAAATCAACCTGGAGTTTCGATTCCGTCTGCAAACTGCCTTCCAAATATACATTCAGGCTCTGTGCCTGCTTGTTGCTTAGTATTGTCCATATTTCCCTATAGGCTCTGTGAGTGACCATTTTGTGTACTGAAAGTGGCTATCCCAGGTGGCTACAATACAGAGAGGTTTATTTTGTCCTTCATTTAATTGACGCTATGTACATTTTGCTGCCCTCTGGATCGGTCTATAGTTCCTCACCCTTCCTCGTTGTCCCCCCTTCCTCTCTCCGTCCCCCACCCCATCTGGCTTTGGCTGTGTTTTTCTTTTATTTTCCGGAAAGAATGACAAAAAAGGGGTGTAGCCCCCCGCCATCTCTTGTGGTTTCCCCACCTTCCATTCGACTCCCCCCCCCCCCCCCCCCCCAAACCGGGTTGCGCAGTCTTTTGGTTCCTCATCTATCTTGGTGTTTTTTTAAAAAAACTTCTTATTAGCTTACTCCTCGTTGCTGGCCTCGAACAGGTTTTGGAACAGGCTGACAAACTGCTCCCAAGTGTCCAGGAAGCCTTCCTCCGACCCTCAGATGGCGTACTTACTCTTCTCCAGGTGGAGAAATTCCTCGAGGTCAGCGAGCCAGTCTGCAGCCGTGGGTGGTGCTGCCGCTTGCCAGCCGAGCAGGATTCTCCAGCGTGCGATTATGGAAGCGAAAGCAAGGGTGTTGGCCCCCTTCCCCATGTGTAGTTCTGGCTTCTCCGATACCCCGAAGATTGCCACTATCGGGCGAGGCTTCACCCTCACCCCCAGAACCTTGGACATTGCCTCGGACAAGGCTGCCCAGAACCCAGCAAGTTTGGAACAAGCCCAAAATATGTGGGTGTGGTTGGCCAGGCCCCTCTGGCACCGTTCACATTTGTCCTCCATCTCCGGGAAGAACCTGTTCATTCGTGTTCTTGTCAAGTGCGCTCTGTGTACCACTTTGAGTTGCATTAGGCTGAGCCTAGCGCAGGAGGAGGTGGAGTTAGCCCTGCTCAGTGCTTCGCTCCAGAGTCCCCACCCTACCTCCATCCCCAGTTCGACCTCCCATTTTTGTCTGGTCTCGGCCAGTGGTGTTCGAGCTCTGTCCAGTAGCTGTCCATATATTTTCCCACATAGCCCCCACTTCTCGTTGCTTGTGCCTATCAGGTGCTCTAGTAGTGTGGTTTCTGGGGCGCCGAGGTACCCAACTGTCTCTTTGCGGAGGAAGTGATTTATTTGGAGGTGTCTCATTTCCTGTCCTTTTGCTAGTTTCCACTTCCTCGACAATTTGTCCAGTGTCGCCAGTCTGTGCCCTGCGTAGAAGTCCCCGGCCGTCAGTGTGCCCCCGTCCTGCCTCCATCTTTTGAAGGTGGTATCCAGCATGGCTGGGGGGAATCTGTGATTGCCGCATATGGGGGCCATGGGCGACATTTTGCTTATCCCGAAGTGTTGTCTCAGCTGGGTCCACGTTTTCAGCGTGGCCACTACAACTGGGCTAGTTGTGTATCTTGTTGAGGAGGATGGGAATGCTGCTGTGGCCAGGGTTCGGAGGGTCGTTCCTTTACAGGACGCCTCTTCCATTTGTACCCAATCTGTGTTGGGTTCTTGTACCTATTCCCTCATTCTTTCTACTGTTGCTGCCCAGTGGTAGTATTGTAGGTTTGTTAAGGCCAAGCCCCCTTTGATTTTCCTTCTTTACATTCAGCAGCCGCCTGATGTTTGCTGTGAGCTGCCTACCCTTGACAAAGCCCGTTTGGTCCTCTGTGACCACCTCTGGTACGCAGCCCTCCAGCCTTTTGGCCAGGACGTGTGCGAGTATTTTCGCATCCACGTTCAGCAGTGAAGTGGGTCTGTATGATCCACATTCCGTCAGGTCTTTATCTTTTTTAGGTATCAGTGAAATTGTGTCCTGTGTATTTTCAAAAGAATTATTGGTTAATTCACTTGCATTATGACTTCGGGACAAGTTGGGCTGGAATTGACCGCACACTGGCCCAGGGTATCGGAACAATGTTTTCTGAATGTATTCGCAGGGTTATTACCTGTCAGAACTGCAGCAATTATTTACATTTTCCTGGGCATTTTATGCCAGTGGCCAAATTAAGTGCAAGCAGCAGTACATTCCTGGCAGGTTATCTGCTACCACCCCATCCTACCTCTGCACCCCTGCCCCAACTTTGTTGAGAAATTATTTATGAAGTAAAATTAGGAGGAGAAGAAAAGCAATTGCTACCAATATTTAAGGATAACAACACTGACTTGTTTGTATTGTGCCCCCCAGACCTATCAGATGTCAGAATGTGCTGAGTTAGCTCAGTTCAGTACGCAGTGTTTTCTGGGAGTAAGGGTCAACATTATAATTGGCCTCAATGCTCCAAGATAAGTGAGACAAAAATCGTCCTTTGTTCCCATTGTTGACGACTATCCAGTTGCCCCAGATCGTGGACAAAAACTAGATTGACTCAGCAGTGATATTCCTCTTGCCACCCCCCTGTCCCTTCTCCTCAAGGGTTCACAACTGACATTATTAGTTCAAACTATACAAGATTGATAGAATTCACTTAAAGACACTTTATTTATATTAATATGTCACACAGATTTTAAACTTGATAAATGTCACACAGATTATTTTGTCACAGACTCTTTAACTCATTGAATGTCACTTAACTCTTTAATACAATGAATGTCACATAGACTCTTTAACTCAATATGCTAGTAAACATTACTCAACACATGAATCAAACTCAAGTATCACCTTAGTATAATAGCAGGCCAGGCTCTTCTCTGGGGATACTTCACTAGTCTCCAAGTACCTGACTCGAGATTTTCTTTTGTGATGGTTGTTGCCAGGATTTTCACTCCAGGGTTGTCGCTTCTGAGGCTCCGATCTCCCTTACCTTTATACCATTTCTTCCCCTTCCCGAATGTTTGATGACATATGTGTAAGGCCCTCATGTTTCAGAAGTCTGGTGAACAGGACACACCTGTTTCATGTTCTCTAAGACGTTTCCCACCTTAACAGCCCTTTACAACCACAAAGGTTACAGCACTCCCAGTGAGCCAGCAGACACATCCAGAGTAGGGCATATCGAAGAGTGAGTTTGGGAGCTGGGATTTGAAGCCAGATGGGCTCAGATATGCGCTCTTGTAGAGGTGAAAGAGACTCCAGGATGGTATGTTACCTCCCTGGTGCCAGGGTCCAGGATGTCTCTGAATGAACACAGGACATCCTGAAGAGGGCGGGTGAACAGCCAAAAGTCATAGTACACATAGGTACTAATGACATAGGCAAGAAGAGCGATAAGGTCCTGCAGAAGGAGTTCAGGGAGTTAGGCAGTAAGCTAAAAAGCAGGAACTTAAGGGTTGGAATCTCAGGATTACTCCCTGTGCCCCGTGCCAGTGAGGCTAGAAATAGGAGGATAGTGCAGCTAAATGCGTGGCTAAACTGGTGGTGTCAGAGGGATCATTCAGGTTTCTGGACCATTGGGATCTACTCTGGGGCAGGTAGAACCTGTACAAGAATGACGGGTTGCGTCTAAATTGGAGGGGCACCAATATCCTGGCTGGCAAGTTTGCTAGTGTCACTCGAGAGGATTTAAACTAGTATGGCAGGGGGGTGGAAACCAGAGCGTTGCTTAGAAGGTGTAATAACTGAAGGGAAAATAGAGAACAAAAATAATTGAACAACATCACCCTGTCTGCTGAAACGACCTGGTTTGAAGTGTATTTGTTTCAACACCAGAAGTGAAGCAGGCAAGGCAGATGAACTTAGAGCACTTATTAGTATTTAGAACTATGATGTGTGGCTACCACAGAAATGTGGTTAAAGGAAGGGCAGGATTGGCAGCTGAATGTTGAATGTTGGAGGATATAGATGCTTCAGGAGAGATAGAGGGGGATGTAAAAGGGGTGGGGAGTAGTATTACTAGTTGAGGAGAATATTATAGCCTTACTGTGGGAGGACACGTTGGAGGGCTCATACAATGAGGCAATTTGGATAGAGCTCAGGAACAGGAAGGGGGCAATCACAATGTGGGGGGTTAATCACAGGCCACCCCAACTGCCAGTGAGGGATAGAGGAGCAGATAGGTAGAGAGATTTTGGATAGGTGCAAAAGTAACAGGGTTGTTGTGGTAGGGGATTTTAACTTCCACAATATTGACTGGGACTCACTTAGTGCTTGGGGCTTGAATGGGGCAGGGTTTGTAAGGTATATCCAGGAAGGCTTCTTGATGCAATATGTAGGTAGTCCAACTACGGAAGGAGAAGTACTGGACCTGATATTGGGGGAATAACCCTGGACAGTTGGTTGCGGTTCAAATAGGGGAACATTTTGGGAGTAGTGACCACAATTCCGTAAGTTTTCAGGTACTTTTGGATAGGGTGAGGGTAAGCCTTGTGTTAAGGTGTTAAACTGGAGCAAGGCAAATTACAATTACGTGAGACAGGAATTTAAGATTTTGGACTGGGTGCGGCTATTGGAGGGTAAATCAACATCGGACATGTGGGAGTCTTTCAAGCAACAGTTGATTAGGATTCAGGAAAGACCGGGCAGCACGGTGGCGCAGTGCGTTAGCCCTATAGCCTCACGGCGTCGAGGTCCCAGGTTCGATCCCGGCTCTGGGTCACTGTCCGTGTGGAGTTTGCACATTGTCCCCGTGTTTGCATGGCTTTCGCCCCCACAACCCAAAGATGGTTAGGTGGATTGGCTACACTAAATTGCCCCTTAATTGAAAAAAGTGAATTGGGTACTCCTAAATTTATTTTTAAAAAAAATTTTTTTTAAAAAAGGATTCAGGAAAGTCACGTTCCTGAGAGAATGAAAGATAAGTATGGGAAGTTTAGGGAGCCTTGGATAACGAGGGATATTGTGAACTTTGTCAAAAATAAAAAGGAGGCTTTTGTATAGTCTAGAAGGGGGGGACAGTCAAAACCCTTGAGGAGTATAAAGAAAGTAAGAAGGTACTCAAGTAGGATTAAGGTGAATCCCAAAGCTTTTTATTCATATGTCAAAAGCAAGATGGTGGTCAGGGAAAGGATTGGACCACTTAAGGACAGTGGGCGAATCTATGTGTTGAGCCAGAGGAAATGGGTGAGGTATTAAATGAGTACTTTGCATCAGTGTTCACCAAAGAAAAGGAGTGTGTGGAAGATGATTCTTGGGTAGGGTGTGTGGACAGTCTGGGTCATGTTGATATTGAAAAGGAGAAGGTATTGGGTGATTTAAGAGACATTAGGGTAGATAAGTCTCCTGGGCCTGATGGGATTTACCACAGAATACTGAGGGAAACGAGGGAGGAAATTGCTGGGCCCTTAACTGACATATTTATATCCTCATTGGCTACAGGTGAGATCTCAGAGGACTGGAGAATAGCTAATGTGGTATCGCTATTTAAGAAAGGTAGCAGGGATAATCCAAGAAACTATAGGCCGGTGAGCCTCACGTTGGTTGTTTGGAAATTATTGGAGAGAATTCTCAGAGACCGGATTTATACCCATTTGGAAACAAATGAACTCATTAGAGATAGACAGCATGGTTTTGTGAAGGGGGTTTGAGCCTCACTAAGTTGATCGAGTTTTTTGACGAGGTGACAAAGCTGATTGATATGGAGAGGGTGGTGGATGTTGTTTACATGGACTTCAGTAAAGCCTTTGACAAGGTGCCTCATGGCAGACTGGTACAAAAGGTGAAGTCACACGGGAGCCGAGGTGAGGTGGTAAGATGGTTACAGAACTGGCTCGGTCACAGAAGGCAAAGGATAGCAGTAGAAGGCTGTTTTTCTGAATGGAAAGTTGTGACTAGTGGTGTTCCATAGGAATTGGTGCTGGGGCCTCTGTTGTTTGTAGTATACATAAACTATTTGGAGGAAAATGTAGCTGGTCTGATTAGTAAGTTCATGGATGACACCAAGGTTAGTGGAGAGGCAGATAGTGTTGAGGATTGTCAAAGGATACAGCAGGACACAGATAGGTTGGAGACTTGGGCAGAGAAATTACAAATGGAATTTAATCCAGACAAATGTGAGGTAATGCATTTTGGTAGGTCTAACATTGAGGGGAAATATACCATAAATGGCAAAACTCTTCAGAATATAGAAAGTCAGAGAGATCTGGGCGTGCAGATCCACCGGTCTTTGAAAGTGGCAAAACAAGTGGGCAAGGTAGTCAAGAAAGCATACGGAATGCTTGCCTTCATTGGACGGGGCATCAAGGATAAAAACTGGCAAGTTATGCTACAATTATATAGGATATTGGTAAGGCCGCACTTGGAATATTGTGCACAATTCTGGTCGCCACAATACTTGAAGGATGTGAAGGCTTTGGAGAGGGTGCAGAGGAGGTTTACGAGGATGTTGCCTGGTCTGGAGGGTGTTAGCTGTGCGGAGAGGCTGAATAGACACGGACTGTTTTCATTGGAACGACAAAGGTTGGGGTTGACCCGATAGAGGTCGACAAGATTATGAGGGGCATGGATATAGTGGATGGGCAGGCACTCTTTCCCAGAGTGGAGAATCAGTTACCAGGGCACATGGGTCCGTGGGGCAAGATCTGCAAGGCAGGTTTTTTTTAACACAAGAGGGTGGTCAGTGCCTGAAACGCGTTGCCAGGGGAGATTGTGGCAGCAGATACATTAAGGGCTTTCAAAAGGCATCTCAAAAGGCAGGATGGGTTTAGAGGGATACGGCACAAGGAAGTGCTGAGGGTTTTGGCCAAAGGTGGTATCATGACTGGTACAGGCTTGGAGGGCCGAAAGGCCTGTTCCTGTGCTGTATTGTTCTTTGTACCCACTGGCTCAGGATCTGCACATGTTTGTGGTTGTCTGTTTTCAACGTCCCTTCCTCCTTTTCGCTACAAAGTTGCTATCTTTTGCTTATGACCTTTCTTGTGGTCCACCACGGTAGGTTGTGTCTGAACACCTGTGGTTTCCATAATTTTTATAATAGCTTGAGTCCAAATATTTCTTCACTTGACCACATTTTCCATCATGCAATTTGGTTCGACTACATTCCCCACTGATATGCTCGTTGGTGCTAATATGAAAAAGACTAATTTAGGAAAAGTGCCCATGACACTATCCCTGCTGAGAGTCAGGAAAGAAAAAGGAAAGCAAACAATTTTTCTGGCTGCACATTTGTCCTGGACTCAAGAAGCTCAAAATAGATGGATTTAGATTCTGCAGGTTCATTTAAGTTCAGGGTGTAGCTGGAAAAGTTGAACATGCGTTTGAAATGCTGGCAACATTCCACCCCACTCCACCCTTCTGCAGATACATTTGGGCTAATTTCACCCTTTTCACAGCTGTTGGATTTAAAATCCAATGAAAATATTTTGAATCAATTTAAAGAAGTGGGTGAATGCAATACTTTGAACCAGACTTTCAGGCTCATGGGAACACAGGAGCAGGATTGGGCCATTCAGCCCTTCGAGCCTGCTCTGCCATTCTATAAGATCATGGTTGATCTGGCTGTGGTCTCTGTTGAGTTCTTTGTATTGTTCTACAGGATGGTGAAGGTTGTAGTGTTGGCATTGAACAGCAAGCAGTGTTTAATAAACAAAGCTAATTTATTACACCACAACTGATTCATACATTTTCTAAGGAATTAGATAAGTAAAGAATACACTGCACTTCTACAATACTAAACTATGCTATTAGCTAAACTATCTCACATCTACTCAGTCTGGCTCCCTTCCACTCTCTCTCACTCTCTTCCAGAAGTCTAGGAGGCATGTGATATTTAAATGGTTGCTCTATAGCACCATCCAGTGACCAGAGTAGTAACATTACATTAACCCTTTATGTTCCTTACAATATCCACATATTGTGGCAGTCTCAACTCTACTTTGCCATCTGCACCCCCCCCCCCCCCCCCCCAACCCTTGAGTCCCTTATCTATGTATAAAGGCAATTTCAAGCTCAATTGATACAAAGTTACGGACACAGCTTTGTTATATATGGTCTGATCTTGCCTGGTCTGCCTGATAGTAAAATTGATCATCTTTCCCATTTCCTTACTGGATTAATAGCCAGAGGACGAGCTTGGTGTCTAATTAAAGATGGTGGTTAGGTTCCTGACGTTGGAGAGAAATTTCAGAGGCCTTCGACCTTGAAAGCAACAGCAGGTAAGTGAAGTAAAAATTCTTTAAAATCAAGGAGCCTTTCTCCCACTTTTCTAACTTTAAGTTAAAATGGCCTTTCCCTGCCTCACAGCGCTGAAGACCCAGGTTCAATCCCGGCCCCGGGTCACTGTCCGTCTGGAGTTTACATATTCTCCCCATGTCTGTGTGGGTCCCACCCCCACAACCCAAAATGATGTGCAGGGTAGGTAACTGGCCATGCTAAATTGCCCCTTAATTGGAAGAAAAGAATTGGATACTCAAAATTATTATTTTTTTAAATGCCCTTTACAGCCAGGTCACCACCTCTGCCACCCTAGGGAATTGATGGGACCGTGTGATGGAATGGCCAGCTCGGATGCAGGGATCACCCAGATGGATGGTGGAAAGTGCTACCATGGCAGGCGTCAGACATTGTCAAACGATGCGAAGCACCAAAGCTCATCACAGAGCGGGTCGGCATCACCCTCATGGATCATACCCGCTGTTACTGCCAACCTAGGGCCCACACCCTGTAGTGTGGCAGGTAGGAATCATGGAGGGGTGTTGGTGGAATGTTGTGTCTGTGCTCTTAGCCAGTACCCCCCTTAGTGAACCTGGAGGCGATCAGAGCGTCCCGTGTCCGTTGGCTCTGGCGCACACATCATGCGGCCTCCCGTACATGCATGGGCCCCATGTCCTGCCTATCTTCGCCCTCCCCTGCATCCTCCTCGTCAGGCGAGGACTGCCGTTCATTCTCCTCGTCCAGTACATCGCCCCTCTGCTGCGCAATGTTGTGGACGCCGCATCAGGCCACCATGATGAGGGCAATCCTCCCAGCGTCATACTGGAGGACCTTTCCAGAGCAGTCAAGGCACCTGAACTGCATCTTCAGGATGCCGATGCACTGCTCGATCACGCCTGTGGTTGCTACATGGGCGTCGTTGTAGCGGGTCTCCGCACCTCATGGTCACATAACAATTGCACGTTCATCGAGTGGAACCCCTTTCGGTTCATATAGAGCAGCCAGTCATCTGCAGGTTCTCGTAGGGCAACATGCATCCCATCGATCATCCCCTGGAGCTGGGGCATCTTGGCGATGGCGGAAAACCCCGCTGCCCGGGCAGCCTGGAGGGCTCGATCCACATTGAAATGGATCTATTGTTCCGACTGGGCATATTAGGCCTCCGTGGCAGCACAGATGCACCTGTGCACCAAGCTCTGTGAAACCCAGGACAGGTCCCCACCTGGGGCCTGGAAGAACGCCGTTGTGTAAACGTTCAGGACGGCCACCAGAAGGTGATATCCTCCCCATTCCCCCGCTGCGGCAGGTACGCAATGTTCTGGCAGATCTGCCGTACGGTCCCCCTGCACAGCTGGAGTTTCAACGGCATGCCCGGTCCGGCAGGTCCTCGAATGACAGGCTCCGCCGGTAGTTGCAAGGTTTCATGTGGCACCCCCTTTGCACCTCCTCCTCCGCTTCAACCTGTTAAGCGACCGGTTCTCCATCCTCAGCAACTGCCTCTTGTTCCTCTGAGGCAGGTTGCACTGTTGTAGCTTCCTCCTCCTCCAGCAGCTCCAGCCTCAGTGCATCAGGGCTGCAGCGACTAGCAGGAAGCCCACCATTAACAATAGTGGAGCAGGAGATAAAAGATGCGATTGGAAGGATGCAGTCAGGAAGGTGGCAGGGCCTTCTTTAGGAGAGTGACTAGCAGTATTCTGAGTTTTGTGTGGGCACATGGGACTCCGAGAGTGAGGAGGGTGTTCCTGGAGCGAGGAAGGGATGGAGGTGGGCTGGCACTGCCCAACCTTCTGGGGTACTATTGGGCAGCCAATGTGTCAATGGTGCGTAAATGGGTGATGGAGGGGGGAGGGGCGGCGTGGAAAAGAATGGAGATGGTGTCATGTAGAGGTACGAGCCTGGGTGCCATGGTAACGGCACCGTTGCCGCTCTCCCCTAAGAGGTTTACCACGAGCCCGGTGGTGGCGGCGACCCTAAGAATCTGGGAACAATGGAGACGGCATCGGGGGGAAACAGGGGCCTCGATGGAGGCTCCACTGGGTGGCAACCATCGGTTCATCCCGGGGAACACGGATGGGGGATTCAGGGGGTGGCAAAGGGCGGGCATCAGCAAATTGAGGGACCTGTTTATTGGCGGGAGGTTTGCGGGCCTGGGGGAACTGGAAGATAAATTTGGCCTTCCCCAGGGGAACATGTTCAGATACCTGCAGGTAAAGGCGTTTGCTAGGCGACAGGTAGAGGGATTCCCTTTGCTGCCCTCGCAGGGGGCGATGGACAGAGTGCTTTCGGGGGTGTGGGTAGGAGAGGGGAAGGTGTCTGACATCTATAAGGTAATGCAGGAGGTGGAGGAGTCGTCAGTGGAGGAGCTGAAGGCTAAATGGGAGGAGGAACTCGGGGAGCAGATAGAGGACGGGACTTGGGCGGATGCCTTGGAGAGAGTCAACTCTTCCTCCTCATGTGCGAGGCTTAGTCTCATCCAATTTAAGGTGCTGCACCGGGCCCACATGTCCGGGACTAGGGTGAGTAGGTTCTTCGGGGGTGAGGACAGGTGCACCAGATGTTCGGGGAGTCCTGCGAACCACGCCCATATGTTCTGGGCATGCCCAGCACTGGAAGAATTCTGGAAGGGGGTGGCGGGGGCGGTGTCGAGGGTGGTTGGATCCAGGGTCAAACCAGGGTGGGGACTCGCGATTTTTGGAGTTGCGGTAGAGCCGGGAGTGCAGGAGGCGAAAGAGGCCGGTGTCCTGGCCTTTGCGTCCCTAGTAGCCCATCGAAGGATTCTGTTACAATGGAAGGATGCAAGGCCCCCAAGTGTGGAGACCTGGATCAGTGACATGGCGGGATTTATAAAATTGGAAAAGGTCAAATTTGCCCTGAGAGGATCAATACAAGGGTTCTATAAACGATGGCAGCCTTTTTTGGACTTCCTGGCTCAGAGATAGGTAACTGGATCAATAGCAGCAGCAACCCGGGGGGGGGGGGGGGGGGGGGGGGGGGTGCATTATTGTAGTGTTTATTCTGTAACTTTATAGTGTGTTAATATGCGTTGTTGTTAAAATGCTGGGTTGTTCATGGGGATGGGGCGAATGTATATGATTGTTAATATTATTGTTATTTTCGGTATTTTACTAAGGTGCGTCAATGTTGTATAAAATCAAAATTTCTCAATAAACATTATTTTTTAAAAAAAGGAAGGTGGCAGGACAGGATGGGTTTCTGGTGGAATATTATAAAAAAATTAAAGATAAGCTGGTACCCCTGATGGTGGGGATGTTTGAGGAGGCACTAGGGAAGGGGGTGTTACCACAAACTGGGGCAGGCTCTTTTCGAACGTTAGGAGGGTATAGAACGTGGTTATACCACCTGAGGAGGGGACGGAAACAGAGATGGTTGTGGCATTGAACGCCGAGAAAGCTTTTGACCGGGTAGAATGGGGGTACTTGATGGCAGTTCTGGAGAGGTTTGGGCTTGGACCAAAATTTGTGGACTGGGTAAAGCTACTATATAAGGAGCCGAGGGCGAGTGTTCACACAAATAACATCAGCTCAAGATACTTTTTTTCCACCGTGGGACTAGGCAGGGATGTCCAATGTCCTCCCTGCTGTTTGCACTCGCGATTGAGCCATTGGCCATCGCGTTAAGAAGTTCGGGGGTATGGGAAGGGATAGTGCAGGAGGGGTGGTAGAGCATAGGGTGTCCTTATATGCCGATGACTTGTTTTACGTGTCGCAACCGAGTGTGTCGATAGGAGGAATACTGGAGCTGCTTCAGGTGTTTGGGTCTTTCTCGGGGTACAAATTAAATCCAGACAAGAGTGAGAATTTTGTGGTGTCTCTGCCGGGGGGTGGGGGGGCAGCCATTCCGTAGGGCATGGACTCACTTTAGATATCTGGGGGTTCAGGTTGCTCGGGTGTAGGGGTGCTCTGTAGGTTTTTTTTTAATTTAGAGTACCCAATTCATTTTTCCAATTAAGGGGCAGTTTAGCGTGTTCAATCTACCTACCCTGCACATCTTTGGGTTGTGGGGGCGAAACCCACGCAAACACGGGGAGAATGTGCAAACACCACAAGGACAGTGACCCAGAGCTGGGATCGAACATGGGACCTCGGCGCCTTGAGACTGCAGTGCTACCACCGCGCCACCGTGCTGCCCCATCTGTAGGTAAAACATGTATAGTTTGGTGGGGAGAGTGAAAGCTGATCTGGCAAGGTGGGATGGTCTCCCTTTGTCACTGGCGGGTCAGGTGCAGGCGGTTAAAATGAATGTGATGCCGTGATTTCTGTTTATTCTGTTTCCAATGCCTGCCGATTTTCCTGCCAAAGGCATTTTTTAGAGAGATTGAAGGAATGATTACCTCATTCATATGGGGAGGGAAGGTGGCCAGAGTTAGAAAGGCTCTGCTACAGAGGGGAAGTTAGGCAGGGGGTTTGGGTATCCCCAACCTGATGTATTATTACTGGGCGGCGAATGTGGAGAAGGTGCAGAGCTGGGTCAGAGGGGTTGGCTCAAAGTGGGTCAGAATGGAGGAGAGTTTGTGTAGGGGGTCGGGTTTGAAGGCGCTAGCAACAACGCCGTTCACGATGGCCCCAGGGAAATATTCAGGGAGTCCGGTAATAATAGCTTCATTGAGAATTTGCAGGCAGTTTCGACAACACTTCGGGTTGGGGGCAAGGTCAAGGGAAATGCCGATTCGGGGGAACCACAGATTTGAGCCAGGGAAATGGACAGAAATTTCCGGAAATGGGAGGAGAAGGGGATTAAGACACTAAAGATTTGTTTCTTGGGTGTCGGTTTGCAGGATTGAAGGAGCTTGGAGCGAAGTATGGGCTGGAGCAGGGGGAAATGTTTAAATACATGCAGGTTTGAGATTTTGCCAGGAAGGAGAAACAGAGCTTCGCGGTGGAGCCGGCCTCCACATTGTTGGAGGACGTGTTAACGACAGGGGGAGTGAAGAAGGGGGTAGTGTCGGTGGTTTACGGGGCTATTTTGGAAGAGGAGAAGGCAAAAGTGAAAGGGGTCAAAGTAAAGTGTGAGGAAGAGTTGGGAGAGTATGGAGGAGGGATTCTGGTGTGAGGTGCTTCAGAAAGTGAAGGCCTCCACCTCGTGCGCGAGGTTGGGGCTGATACAGCTGAAGATGGTATATAGAGCAGTGTTTTTCAAACTTTTTTTCCAGGGACCCATTTTTCCCAACCGGCCGACCTTTGCGACCCACGCCAGCCGACCTACATGACCCACCAGTTTTTCTTACCTTGTTTGTTGCTGACAAAAATGGAGGAAATGGTTTTGGGTTCCTTTGGCCCCCTGAACTTAAAAAAAAAGCTGCAACCATTGATGGAACCATCAATTCACGAGATATGTGCTTTAAGATATGAACAGTGGTTTTAATCTACTTACTACAGAGCCAGCCTGTTACCCGTTCAACTCTCAATGAACTGCAGGCTGGCTCTGGACACGGTTATTTATACAGCAGTCAAGGGGGAGGAGTCATGGGCGGAGCCAAGGGTGGAGCCCTGTACAAACTCCTGAGCATTCCCAGAGCTACTCCCCCTAGTGGTCGGATAACGCTACTGCGCTTACAATGGTATTGGTAAATACAGTGTGAATTACTACGTTACATTTACCACATTCACCCCCTGCAAAAAAATCAAGTCCGGCGGGGGTGGTGGTCTACAAAGTAAGGTTTGTCTGGTGGTTGAACTGTCCGCTGTGATCTGCGGAGCACCGGGGTTGCAGCCTCTTGCGGTGGCTGGATGGGTGTTGTGTGCTGGGGTTCAGTGGCAGACTCCAGGGAGGGTTGTGTCCGAGCTTCATACTCTTCTGGTTCGGCCGGGGACTGGGGTCGCTGGGGGTTGGCCGGCGCGGGTGCACGGAACTGGTGGAGTGAGCACGTGGGCTCAGAAACGCGAGGGGGCGGCAGCATGGGGTGTAGGGTGAGGGGTCCTTCTGTGGGGGTAGAGGGGGGCACTGGATCCGGCGGGTGCCAGATCCCGGAGGGATACTGTGTCCTGGCGGCCTTCAGGGAACTCCACGAAGGCGTACTGGGGGTTGGAGTGGAGCAGGCGCACCTTCTCAACAAGGGGGTCGGTTTTGTGAGCCCTGACGTGTTTCCTCAGGAGTACCGGGCCCGGTGTCCTCAGCCATGCCGGAAGTGAGACCCCCGTGGTAGTGCCCCTGGAAAAAATGAAGAGCCTCTCGTGAGGGGTCTGATTGGTTGCTGTGCATAAGAGGGACCTACTAGCGTGGATCGCGTCTGGGAGGGCTTCCTGCCACTGGGACACTTGGAGCTTTCTAGACCGGATGGTCAGTAGGACGGTCTTCCAGACCGTCGCGTTCTCCCTCTCCACCTGCCCGTTCCCCCTGGGGTTGAAGCTGGTAGTCCTGCTCGAGGCAATGTCCTTGTCGAGCAGGTACTGACGCAGCTCATCGCTCATGAAGGACGAACCCCGGTCGCTGTGTACGTAGCTGGGGAAACCAAACAGGGTGAAGATGCTATGCAAGGCCCTAATGACTGTGTGGGAGGTCATGTCGGGGCACGGGATAGCAAATGGGAAACAGGAGAACGCATCTACGACGTTTAGAAAGTAAACGTTCTTGTTAGTTGAGGGGAGTGGCCCTTTGAAATCAATCGCGAGGCGTTCAAAGGGATAGGAGCCTTGACCAGGTGAGCCCTGTCTGGTCTATAGAAGTGCGGTTTGCACTCCGCACAGATCGGGCAGTCCCTGGTGACCGCTTTTACCTCCTTGTTGGAGAAAGGCAGGTTTCGGGCTCTGACGTAGTGGGCGAGCCGGGTGACCCCAGGGTGGCAGACGTCGTTGTGGATGACTTTCAGTCTGTCAATCTGCACGCTGGCGTATGTCCCGCGGGATAGGGCATCCAGAGGCTCGTTGAGCTTCCCGGGTCGATACTTAATATAATAGCTGTAGGTGGAGAGTTCGATCCTCCACCGAAGAATTTTATCATTTTTTATTTTGCCCCTTTGCGAGATATCAAACATAAAGGCACCCGATCTTTGGTCGGTGATGAGGGTGAACCTCCTACCTGTGAGGTAGTGCCTCCAGTAACGAATAGCCTCCACAATGGCTTGTGCTTCTTTCTCGACTGAGGAGTGTCGAAGTTCTGAAGCGGAGAGGGTACGGGAGAAAAATGCGACTGGTCTCCCTGCCTGATTTAGTGTGGCTGCTAGAGCTACCTCTGAGGCGTCGCTCTCAACCTGGAATGGAGTGGATTCATCGCTTTGGCGATGTCCTCCTTGATGCAGTTGAAGGCCTGGCGTGCCTCAGCTGACAGGGGAAACCGTGTGGCCTTAAAGAGTGGGTGGGCTTTGTCCGCATATTGAGGGACCCACTGGGCGTAGTAGGAGAAGAAGCCCAAGCACCGTTTGAGGGCCTTGGGGCAATGGGGGAGGGGGCGCATACGGTCCGAGTCTGGGCCCAGGACTCCGTTTTCCACGACGCAGCCGAGGATGGCCAATCTGTTGTGCGGAAAATGCATTTCTCTTTGTTGTAGGTGATGTTTAATTTCTGTGCCGTCTGGAAAAAATGGTGGAGGTTAACGTGGTCCTGCTGGTCATAGCCGCAGATGGTGACATTGTCCAAGTACGGAAACGTGGCCCGCAGCCCGTACTGGTCCACCATTCGGTCCATTGCTCGTTGGAACACCGAGACCCCATTAGTGACGCCGAAGGGGATCCGGAGGAAATGGAAGAGGCGGCCATCGGCCTCGAATGCCGTGTAGTGGCGGTCCTCTGGGCGGATTGGGAGCTGGTAGTATGCAGACTTCAGATCCACCGTGGAAAAGAGCCGGTACTGGGCGATCTGGTTTACCATGTCTGCAATCCTGGGGAGGGGATACGCGTCGAGGAGCGTAAATCTATTTATAGTCTGACTGTAGTCGACCACCATACGGAATTTTTCCCCGGTCTTAACAACCACCACCTGAGCTCTCCAGGGACTATTGCTGGCCTCTATAATCCCCTCACTGAGAAGCCTTCGGACCTCTGATCTGATAAATACCCTATCCTGCAGGCTGTATCGCCTGCTACGAGTGGCTACGGGTTTACAGTCCTTTGTGAGATTGGTGAAGGGAGGAGGGGGGGGAGATTCGCAGTGTAGCGAGGTTGCAGATAGTGAGTGGGGGCAGGGGCCGCCGAAGCTGTGGGTGAGGCTCTGAAGGTTACACTGAAAATCTAGGCCTAATATGAGTGGCGCGCAGAGGTTGGGCAAAACGTAGAGTTGAAATTTTGAGTAGCTAGCGCCTCGGATTGTGAGTGTCACGGCGGTGCGAGCCTGGATCTGTACAGAATGGGAGCCTGAAGCGAGCGAGATAGTTTGCCGCACGGGGAAACGGGGAGCGAACAGTGTCTTACCAGGTCTGGGTGTATGAAGCTCTCAGTGCTCCCGGAGTCAAAAAGGCATGGCGTGTTGTACCCGTTGATTTGGACCTCTGCCATCGAATTTCGCAGATGCTTCGGGCGTAATTGATCCAGGGTGACTGCGCCGAGTTGCAGGCTGCGTGATGAGCGCCCGGGGAGGTCATACTCTTCCGATGTGTTGTCCGAGTGTGGAGATGCAGGTCGGGCCCGTGGATCGCACGTGGCGGGCGGCGAGGAAGATGGCGGCCAAGATGGCCCCCATGAGTCGCACGTGGCCGGCCGCGTGGTGGAGGCTTGCCAAGATGGCGGCCCCCATGGATCGCATGTGGCGGGAGGGGGCGGAGTCAGGGCAAAGGCCGCAGTGTTTCGGGCCTGCGGGTGTGGGGAGTGATTACTTCATGCCGCTGGGGAGTTGGAAGCTGGGGCCCTTTTTGCGAGGCACACTCTCGCATAGTGGCCTTTCCGCCCGCAGCTGCTGCAGGTCGCGTTGCGGGCTGGGCAGTGCTGCCGCGGGTGCTGATTCTGGCCGCAGAAATGGCAGGCTGGAGCAACCTGGTGGCTGGGCGGCCACGTGGCACAGGCCTGGGGAGTCGCTGGTCGGCGGCCCATGATTGGGTCGCGGGGTCCGCGGGGAACGAGGTGAGGCTGCGGAAGGAGACCTCCATCGTGGCAGCAATTTCCGCAGTTGTTTCTAAGTCTTGGGCCCCCTTTTCCAGCAGTCGTTGGCGCACATAATTAGACCTGAGGCCCGCTACAAAAACATTGCGTACAGCAAGTTCTCTATGTTCAGCCGCGGTAACCGCTTGATAGTTACAGTCATTAGATTATTGAGCTCTCTTAAAAATTCGGCGAGTGATTCTGTAGGCCGCTGGCGGCGAGTCGTGAACACATGGCGTGCGTAAACTTCGTTAATGGGCCTTACATACATCTTATCGAGTATCGCTAGCGCTGCAGTATATGAACCGGCCGAGTTTAGTTGCGTAGAGATTCTGTGGCTCACCCTCGCGTGCAGTAGACTTAACTTCTGTTCCTCTGTTGTTTCGGCTGTACTCGCTTCTGCCAGGTAGGCCTTAAAGCACCGCAGCCAGTGGGAGAAGATTTATTTTGCCTCTACATCCTGTGGGTCGAGGTCCAGGCTTGAGGGCTGATTCCATGATCGATCCTGACTGTTCTTAAGTAGATTAAATTGATGGAACCATCAATTCATAAGACACGTGCTTTAAGATATGAACAGTGGTTTTAATCTACTTACTACAGAGCCAGCCTGTTACCCGTTGAACTCTCGATGAACTGCAGGCTGGCTCTGGGCACAGTTATTTATACAGCAGTCAAGGGGGAGGAGTCGTGGGCGAAGCCAAGGGTGGAGCCCTGTACAAACTCCTGAGCATTCCCAGAGCTACTCCCCCTAGTGGTCGGATAACGCTACTGCGCTTACAATGGTATTGGTAAATACAGTGTGAATTACTATGTTACATTCACCACAACCAAAAAAAAAAATGCGGTCGCATTGCACATGCATGCCCGATCATCGGTGCGTGTGCACATCACATGCGCACCGATGATCGGGCACGCATGCACAGTGCGGCCGCGTTTTTAAAAATCTGTTCCTGGCCATTTTGAAGGCCGCTGGCAGCAGGCATTATTAAAAGCCGGCTGCTGCGGCTGTTGCCCGTGGATTTGCGCGATCGGGAGCGCCACGACGGATGGCTCCGCAACCCTCCCGACTCCCGCCCACAACCCACCCGCGGGTCGTGCCCCTGAGTTTGACAATGCCTGATATAGAGCACACCTCACAAGGGCGAGGATAAGCCGGCTCTTTGAGGGGTTAGAAGATGTGTGTGAACGTTGTGGTGGGGCTCCCGCAAATCACGTTCGTATGTTTTGGTCCTGTCCAAAGCTGGAGGATTACTGGAAGGAGGTTTTTAGGGTAATCTCTAAAGTGGTGCATGTGAAACTGGACCCGGGCCCTCGGGAGGCCATATTCAGGGTGTCGGACCAGCCAGGGTTGGAAACGGGTGCGGAGGCAGATGTTGTGACCTTCGCCTCGTTGATCGCGCGCAGGCGGATCCTGTTGGCATAGAGAGCAGCCTCTCCACCCTGTGCCCTGGCGTGGCGGGGGGACCTGTTGGAATTCTTGACTCTTGAGAAGGTTAATTTTGAACTGAGGGGAAGAATGGAGGGGTTCTACAATTCATGAGCGTTATTCATTATGCACTTTGAAGAATTGGATAACATCGAACATTAGTGTGGTTGGGGGGAGAGTTGGGAAGGTTGGGGCGAGGGGGACTGTATGCGTTAATGGTGACTATGGGTGATTCCTGATTCCTTTTTGTTATTTGTTTATGTTAGCATGCGGGCAGTTGTTTGGGGGTTGGTGGGAGGATGGGATTGTTGCTGATCTGGGGATTGACATTATATTCGTTACTGCTTATTGTTTATTGCTGGTGGGAGCAAATTTGGGAGAAAATGTGAAAAAGGAGAATAAAAATATTTTTTAAGAAAAGGAAGGACACCATTGCAGGTTGCATTCCGATATCCGTTGGCTGCAGGGGGTGAAAGGTCAACATGTCAGCATGGTATGTTTCCCCATGCCCAACGAAGTCCACCGGGCTACACAGTGGCCCCGGTTGGCACTGCGGACTCTGATCCCTACCCCTTCCCCATCTCCGCACCCCTGACCCCGTCAGTGTCCAGCATGTGGTGGTCTCTGGCCCCATGCCCATCCCCATCACAGCTGTGCCAGGGGAACTGTAGGCTGATGCGTGGGCCTCGTGTGCTCCGCCAGTGGGGGGGGGGGGGGGGGGGGGGGGGGGGGGATGTGGTATTGTGAAGGGTGAGGTGCGTCGGTGGTGGGATAGGGGAACGCATACAGCCGGTGGAACTCTGCAGAACCAAGGCCAAGGTGGGTGGTTTGTGAGTGCACAGCAAGTTGGCTGCCGTGCAGGCCATGGCAATGCCGGACCCTGCCTGTACACCGCCCCAGTCCCCTGGGGGTCACCCTGGCTCCATGTCCATCTTCCATCACCCGCCCCCCCCCCAGCCCTCGCAGCCACCCCCCCCCCCCTACTCCTGCCAGTGTCAGGACCGGCAGCCCACGGTCACCCCTCTGCGTGTCCTATCTCTTCTCTCTCCCTCATCAGCCATGGCTTGTTTCCCGATTTAATTTTTTTTTTTAAAGTACTCAATTATTTTTTTTTCGAATTAAGGGGCAATTTAGTGTAGCCAATCCACCTAACATGCACATCTTTGGGTTGTGGGGGTGAAACCCATGCAGGCACGGGGAGAATGTGCAAACTCCACATGGACCGTGACCCAAGGCCAGGTTTCGAACTTGGTCCTCAGTGCCGTAGGCTGCAGTGCTAACCAATGTGCCATGCGTTGCCCTGTTTCACGATTTTTAAAAGCACGAGTGAACCTCACTGTTGGGAATTCCCCCAGTAGGAGGCAGAGAATCATGGAAGCCCTGAAGAATACTGGGTCGGGCCTGTTAATTTTATGCCAACGGTGTTTACTGTACCTGCGGAGTAGAACGCATTGACGCCGCTGTCGTGGCACCGGAGAATTGAGATTTGGCGTGAAACCGGCACCCACCATGATTCCGATGTCAGACCGATTCTGAACCCAGTCGCATTTCCCGATTCTGCCGTCAGCCGGTTGATAATATTCACCACATACATTCAATGTGAGTCGTACAGCCTGATAGGTTCTATACAATTCCCCTCCCTGTCTCATGGATGGGTAGTCGAAGGTGCTCCTTTGCATAAACGTTTCCACGAGGGACAGGTGGTACAGCATGGTCCAACTACTTGGAGCATTCCACGGCAGCGTGGCCAGACCCATCCTTGGCAACACCAGGTGCAGGTAGAACCTCAGCATGTAGTGACATTTGGTGTTTGCGTACCGAAGACCTATGCGCAGCTTGATGCAACAACATTCAACGGTGGCCATCGGAGGGCAGCACAGTGGTGCAGTGGTTAGCACTGGGACTATGGCACTGAGGACCCAGGTTCGAATCCCAGTCCTGGGTCACTGTCCGTGTGGAGTTTGCACATTCTCCCTGAGTCTGCGTGGGTTTCACCCCCACCATCCAAGGATGTGCTGGTTAGGCGGATTGGCCACGCTAAATTGCTCCTTAATTGGAAAAAAAATTATTGGGTAATCTAAAAATTTTTTAAAAGGTGGCCATAGAGATTTGGCCGATGTTGAGCACCTTTCTTTCACCCATCAGTCTCCATTAACAGACTTAATAGCCTATTTCTGTTCTTATGTCCTATACCCTGTCACTTAACTTCCTGATGTTTCTTTTTGGTCATAGTTTTTCTGCCAACTTTTCGCCATTATAATTTCCAATGACCACATTTATAAGGAATTGCATAGCATTAACTAATAGAAACAAACCATTTGGTTCAACTGGTTCAGGAAGTATTTATGTTCCACTCTTGCCTCTTTCTACCCTATTTCATCTAATCCTATCAGACGAGATTGGGCGTTTTCAGACTAGTATGGCCGTAGGCATCTAATCCTATTAGCATAACCTTCTATTTTTGAATTCTGTATTCATTCTGACATTTGGAATTCTTCCTCAGTGTATCCGAACAGGTGCCGCAGTGTGGCGACTAGGGGATTTTCACAGTAACTTTATTGCAGTCTTAATGCAAGCCTACTTGTGACACTAATAAAGATTATTATTATTATTAGTAATCTTTATTAGTAATAACAATAATCTTTATTACTGCCACAAGTAGGCTTACATTAACACTACTATGAAGTTACTGTGAAAATTCTCTAGTTGCCACACTCCAATGCCTATTTGTTCACTGAGGGAGAATTCAGAATGTCCAATTCACCGAACAAACACAGCTTTCGCGACTTGTGGGAGGAGACTGGAGCACCTGGTGGAAACCCACGCAGACATGGGGAGAACGTGCAGACTCTGCACAGACAGTGACCCAAGCCGGGAATTGAACATGGGTCCTTGGTCCTGTGGAGCCACAGTGCTAATCACTGTGTTACCATGCCACGCATTGTGGAGTCAGGGGCCAAGTAGCAACACAGATAGGAAGCTGGCCACAAACCAGTATTGAGTGGAGAGGGGTGAAAGATAGTTACTCAAAATGGCAAAAGGTGGGAGATGTTATGTTCCACATGGATCAGTGCTGTGACCACTGTTATTCGCTATTTCCATGAGTGATTTGGACGTTCCAGATTATTTTAAAATACTATATATGCATTCCACTTAACATCTGCATTTTGTCCGTTTACAAAACATTCCGATTATTGAACACAAGACAGACATCACGAGTGCAAACACGTGTGTAATATTGTAATGTAAATGTAAAGTCGGGACTTCCGGTTGCGGTGATTCGGAGCTAAGCCGCACGTTCGGTAGCTCTAGCTTTTTTCGGTCTTTTGGGCTCTTTTAAGGGCCCGTAGCGGTGCTGGTTGGACTTTTCCCCGTGTGGGAACACTCTCTCTACGATTCTCCGCCGGTGGATGGCCTGGACTAGGAGCAGAGCGGTCAAAAAAATCGGTTTTGGAGCAGAGAAAGGTGCGAGGCAGAAGAAGCAAGATGGCGGCGGGCGGGGAAGCAGCAGTAGTGTGGCAGTAGTGGGCGCGAGAGCAGCAGGAGCTGCTTCAGCGCTTCTTTAAGGAGCTGAAGGCAGAGATTCTGGAGCCGTTTAAGGCCTCCCTGGACAAGCTCATGGCGACCCAGACGGCTCAGGGTGCGGAGATCCGAGAGCTTCGGCAAAAGGCCTCGGAGGGCGAAGACGAACTCCTGGGCCTGGCAGTGAAGGTGGAGTCGCTCCATAAGAAGTGGTCAGCGAGGATGGAGGAGATGGAGAACCGGGCCCGTCGGAAGAACCTGCGGATCCTGGGCCTCCCAGAGGGGCTGGAAGGTTCGGATTTGGGGGCCTATGTGGCCATGATGCTGAACACGCTAATGGGTGCGAGGTCGTTCCAGGGGCCTTTGGAGCTGGAGGGTGAAACGAGCCGCCTCGGGCGGTGCTGGTCCGCTTTCACCGCTTTGTCGACCGTGAGTGTGTGCTGCATTGGGCGAAGAAGGAGAGGAGTAGCAAGTGGGAGAATGCGGAGGTCAGGATATACCAGGACTGGAGTGCGGAGGTGGCAAAGAGAAGGGCTGGCTTTAACCGGGCGAAGGCAGTGCTTCACAAGAAGGGGGTCAAGTTTGGCTTGTTACAGCCGGCACGCCTGTGGGTCACGTATAAAGATCGTCAGCTATATTTTGACTCCCCGCAGGAGGCCTGGACTTTTGTTCAGGCAGAGAAGCTGGACTTGAACTGAGGGCTGGGGAATGCAGTATACAGCCCGGAGGCTTTGCCCTCCTGGGTATCCTTTCGCTTTATCGGTTCTATTGGATGATTTGTTTTTGCTGTTCTGCTTTTTTTTCCTGCTTGTTTGGGACTGTTATCTGTATATTTGGGTGTTTTGTCATGTTTGGGGTCTGTATTTTGTTCACTGGTTGAGAGTTTGGGTGGGGTTCATTTAAGGGGCAATTTAGCGTGGCCAATCCACCTAACCAGCACATCTTTGGATTGTGGGGGTGAAACCCACGCAGACATGGGGAGAATGTGCAAACTCCACACAGACAGTGACCCAGGGCCGGGATTCAAACCCAGGTCCTCAGCGCTGCAGTCCCAGTGCTAACCACTGTGCCATATGCCGCCCCTCGGATATATTTTTACAACGTGTCCTACCATCTTCAAAGATTTGAGTACATACATCCCTTTAAAATTACATTGAAGCCTACTTGTGACAATACATGAGTATTATTATTATTATTATCTTGCCCCCTCTGTAATCCACCAACTTCCCATCATCACCATAGACTCACCCAATATCACCATTCCTCACCCCTCTGTCACCATTGAACTTCCCTCCGTTACCCTGGATCCTGTCATGATCCACCAGTTACCACCTCCATACCTATCCTGATCCTGTCCCCTCCCATAATCCAAGCCATCTGTTTTGTCTCCCTCTGTGACCCACCCAATGAGACGTTCAACCTTGATTTGCCACCCAACTGCACCCCACTACCCTCCCCCACCCCCTCCTCAACTGTGAATGTTCCCTCCAATCATCGGTACCTTGGATTTGCTCCCACCATTGACACCACTGACCCAGCACCCTAAGATACCGCCCCCTTCCCTGCACACTCTGAACCCCCCCCCCCCCTCATGCCCTCCTGCTCCAGGAGAAAGCAACCATCTATGGACCTCAAAATCAATGATGAAACTTGCCAGGTGCACTCCACTTATATACAGCTGGCAAACAGATAATTCGAATTATTCCCTTAATTTGAAAGAGGAATGTGGGCAGCACGATGGCACAGTGGTTAGCACTGCTGCCTCACGGCATCTAGGACCCGGGTTCGATCCCGACCTCGGGTCACTGTCCGTATGGAGTTTGCGCATTCTTCCCGTGTGTAAGTGGGTATCAGCCCCACAACCCAAAGGTGTACAGGATAGGTAGATTGGCCTAAATTGCCCCCTAATTGGAAAAAGCAGCATTGGGTACTTTAAATTTATTTTTAAAAATTGAAAGAGGAACGTAATTCTGGCGAATTTGCCTTTAAGTGAGCATTAATTTTTTTTAAAAATAATTTTTATTCAAGGTTTCTAATAACAATAACAAATTTTTCCCGCAAATTAAAACATACATATCGTGCTTCCACACCAAAGCTAGAGCAGAACTCACCCCCCCCCCAAAATAAATAGTAACAAATAGCAAATGGTTATACTAAAAAGAACAGAAAAAAAAGAACAGATCGTACCCACCGCTGCAAAATCGAACCTCCCGACCATCCGCAAACCCCCCCCCCAGGTTGCTGCAGAGACTGATCTCTCTCTACCCCTTTGCCAGGAAATCGAGAAAGGGCTGCCACCGCCGAAAGAACCCCCGTACCGACCCCCTCAGGGCAAATTTCATCCTCTCCAACTTAATGTCGTTGACCCAGGTCTCCGGACTAGGGGGCTGCGCATCTCTCCACTGCAACGGAATCCTGCGCCGGGCTACTAGAGACGCAAAGGCCAGAATGCCGGCCTCTCTCGCCTCCTGCACTCCCGGCTCCGAAGCTACTCCAAAGATCGCGAGCCCCCAGCCCGGCCTGACTCTGGACCCAACCACTTCCGACAAAATCCCCGCCACCCCCCTCCAAAACCCCTCCAGGGCCGGACATGCCCAAAACATATGGGTGTGGTTTGCTGGGCCGCCCAAGCACCATCCACACGTGTCCTCCCCTCCGAAAAACCGGCTCATCCTAGCCCCCGTCATATGAGCCCTGTGCAGCACCTTCAGCTGGATTAGGCTGAGCCGTGCGCAAGAGGAGGAAGAATTCACCCTTTCCAGGACGTCCAACCACATCCCATCCTCAATCTCTTCCCCTAGCTCTTCCTCCCATTTCACTTTGAGCTCATCTACTGAGGCCTCCTCTTCCTCCTGCATCAGCTGGAGATAGCCGAGATCTTCCCTTCCCCGACCCACGTCCCCGAAAGCACCCTATCCTGCACCCCCCTCGGCGGCAGCCGCGGGAATTCTGCCACCTGCTTCTTAACAAAGTCCCTGACCTGCAAGTACCTAAAGGCGTTCCCAGGGGGGAGGTTCCACTTCCCCACCAGCTCCTCCAGAGTCCATCCAGGAAGAGGTCCCCAAACTGTCTGATGCCCGCCCTGTGCCAGCTCCCAAATCCCCAGTCCATTCTCCCTGGCGTAAAACGATGATCGCCTCGTATCGGGGCACAAACCGAGACCTTCACTTGCCCCCTATGCCGCCTCCACTGTCCCCAAATTTTATGGGACACAACCACCACTGGACTCGAAGAGTACTTTGCCGGGGGGAGCGGGAGTGGGGCCGTCACCAAAGCCTCCAGACTCGTGCCTGCACAGGACGCCGCCTCCACTCTTTTCCATTTGTCACCCTCTCCTTCCGTCACCCACCTACGAATCATCGCCACGTTCGCTGCCCAATAATATCCACATAGGTTGGGCAGCGCCAGGCCCCCGACCTCCCTTCTTCGCTCCAAAAATACCCTCCTTACTCTCGGGGCCTTCCCTGCCCACACAAACCCAAAATCGACTTGTTGACCCTTCTGAAGAAAGCCTTCGGGATCAGCATGGGGAGGCACTGGAAAAAACCTCGGGAGCACCGTCATTTTAACCGACTGGACCCTGCCCGCCAGCGAGAACGGCAGCGCATCCCACCTCCTGAACTCCTCCTCCATCTGCCCCACCAGCCTCGAAAAATTGAGCCTATGCATAGCCCCCAGGTCCTAGCCACGTGGACCACCAGATACCTGAAACTCTTCTCAGCCCTCTTCAATGGGAGTTCCCCTAACTCTCTCTCCCGACCCCCCCAGGTGCAGGACAAACAACTCACTCTTCCCCACATTGAGCTTATACCCCGAAAAGTCCCCAAACTCCTCGAGTATCTTCAGCACCTCTGGCAGCCCCTCAACCGGGTCTGCGACATGCAACAGCAGATCATCCGCATATAGTGACAGCCGGTGTTCCTCCCCCACTCCCCCCGCACAATCCCCCTCCAACTCTTTGAGTCCCTCAGTGCCATAGCCAGGGGCTCAATTGCTAACGCGAAAAGCAGGGGAGACAGGGGGCACCCCTGCCTTGTCCCTCTGGAGAGCCGAAAGTCCTCCGACCGCCTCCCGTTCGTCACTACACTCGCCACCGGGTAGTAGCCTCACCCAGCTGATGAACCCTTCGTCAAATCCAAACCTCCGCAACACTTCCCATAGGTAGCTCCACTCCACCCTATCAAAAGCTTTCTCCGCATCCATAGACGCCACTATTTCTGACTCCCCAGCCACCGGAGCCATCATCATGGCATTCAGGAGCCTCCGCACGTTGGCGTTCAATTGTCTCCCCTTTACAAACCCCGTTTGATCCTCATGAATCACCGTCGGGGCTACATCCTCCACCCTCCTGGACAGCACCTTTGCCAACAACTTGACATCTACGTGGAGGAGCGAGATCGGCCGATAGGAACCGCACTGAAGGGGGTCCTTGTCCCGCTTCAGGAGCAAAGAAATAATCGCCCTGGACATCATCGGGTGCAGAACCCCCCCCTCCTTAGCCTCATTCAGGGTTCTCACCAGCAGCGGGCCCAGCAGATCTATAAATTTCTTGTAAAATTCCACCGGGAACCCATCCGGCCCCGGCGCTTTCCCTGTCTGCATGCTGCCCAATTCCGCCACCAGCTCCTCCAGCTCAATTGGGGCCCCCAAACCCACTACCCGTTCGTCCCCTACTCTTGGGAACTCCAGCTTATCCAAAAAGCGATCCATCCCGCCTGCTTCCCCGGGCAGAACTGCCCGGTACAGCCCCTCGTAGAAGGATCTGAACACCCCGTTGATGTCTTTTCCACCCCGCACTAGGCTCCCATCTACATCCGTGGCTCCCCCAATTTCCCTAGCCGCCTCCCGCTTCTGGAGCTGGTGGGCCAACATCCGACTCGCCTTCTCCCGTGTTCGTACGCCACCCCCTGTGCCCTCCTCCACTGCGCCTCCGCCTTACGGGTGGTCAAAACATCAAATTCCGCCTGGAGACTGCGGCGCTTCCTCAAACGCCCCTCCTCCGGGTTGTCTGCATAACTCCTATCCACGCTGACCATCTCTGCCACCAGTCTCTCCCTCTCGACCCTTTCCCTCCTCTCCCTGTCCGCCCGGACGGATATCAACTCCCCTCTGACTACTGCATTTAGTGCTTCCCAAACCATCCCAACCTGTACCTCCCCGTTATCATTAGTTTCCAAATACCTCTCTAAACCCCTACGGATCCGTTCACACACTTCCTCTTCTGCCAGCAGCCCCACATCCAACCTCCACATCGGTCGCTGATCCTTCCCCTCACCCAGCTCCAAGTCTACCGAATGTGGGGCATGATCAGAGATAGCTATCGCCGAATACTCCGCCCCCACCACTCTCGGGATCAACGCCCTGCTAAGCACGAAGAAGTCAATCCGGGAATACGCCTTATGAACATGGGAGAAAAAGGAGAACTCCCTACCCACCGGTTCCAAAAATCTCCAAGGGTCCACCCCCCCCCATCTGGTCCATGAACCCCCTCAGCACTGAGGCCGCTGCCGGCCTCCTGCCCGTCCTGGACTTCGAACGATCCAGAGCCGGATCCAGCACCGTGTTAAAGTCCGCACCCATAATCAATCCTCCTGTCTCCAGGTCCGGGATCAGGCCCAGCATACGCCGCATGAAGCCCGCATCGTCCCAGTTGAGGACGTAGACATTGACCAAGACCACTTGCTCCCCCTGAAGTCTCCCACTCACCATCACATATCGCCCTGCAGAGTCTGCCACCACTTTGGATGTGACGAACGATAGGCTCTTGCCCACCAAGATTGCCACCCCACAGTTCTTTGATTCAAGCTCCGAGTGGAACACCTGTCCCACCCAACTTTTTCGTAACCTCACCTGATTGCAACCCTGAGGTGCGTCTCCTGGAGCATAGCCACATCCGGTCCCAGCCCCCTCAAGTGAGCCAACACCCGAGACCGCTTCACTGGACCATTCAGCCCCCTCACATTCATGTAACCAACCGAACCCGGGGGGGGGCCGTCCCCCTCCCTCTGCACCTGTCAGCCATACCCCTTCCTCAACCCACCACGTGCCCAGGGAAACCCCCAGGCCCGCTTCCCACAGTGGCAGACCGCCCACCCAATCCCCCCCTCGCCATCCCTTTCCTCACAGTCCCTGCAGCAACAACCCAGCACCCCCCCCCCCCCCCCCGCCTCCCCCCCCCCCAAGCTAGGGCCTCCCCTAGCTGCGTTACCCCCAACATTATGCTTCCGTGAGTCAGCTGACTTCTACTGACCCCGGCCTCTCCCGCCATAGCCATAACCCTCCCCCCCGGTGAAACACTGCCACCAATCCCTCCCTATCAGTGCCGGCCCAGCCCCAATTCCTCCAGCGCAGGAAGAAAGCCCGCGCTTCCAACCCGAGCCCGCCCCTCGGCCCGACCCGCGGGAAAGAGGCGTGTTAAATGAGCATTCATGAGATGCAAATATGACTCCTGACATAAGCCATCAAAGTCAAGAGAACAAAATTCCAAACTAATTTCCCACTGACGGCTGTGGTGAATGTAATATAGATGTATATATGTTAATTCACACTGTCTTTGTAAGCGCAGTAGCGCTATCCTACCACTAGGGGGAGTAGTGCTGGGAGCACTCAGGAACTTGTACTGGGCTCCACCCTTGGCTCTGCCCACGACTCCTCCCCCTAGTGCAGCTGTATAAATACCCTTGTCCAGAGTCAGCCTGAGTTCACTACGAGTTCATCGACAGGTAACAGGCTGGCTCTGAAGTAAGTCGCTTAAAGCCTAGATTCACATCGGAAACACGTGTCTGGTGAATTGATGGTTCCATCACTTTAATCGACTTAAGAACAGTAAAGGTCGATTCTGGAATCGGCCCTCAAGCCTAGACGCCTGGAACTCAACCCGCAGGATGCAGAGGCTAAAGAAATCTTCTCCCACTGGATCCGGTGCTTCAAGGCCTACCTGGCCGAAGCGAGCACAGCCAAAACTACAGAGTAAGTCTACTGCACGTGAGGGTGAGCCACAGAATCTCTACGCAACTAAACTCGGCCAGTTCATATACTGCGGCGCTAGCAGTTCTCGAAA
Organism: Scyliorhinus canicula; assembly: GCF_902713615.1. Taxonomy (NCBI): domain Eukaryota; kingdom Metazoa; phylum Chordata; class Chondrichthyes; order Carcharhiniformes; family Scyliorhinidae; genus Scyliorhinus; species Scyliorhinus canicula. The sequence continues at coordinate 81,026,460 of NC_052163.1, forward strand.
AAATGTATGTAAGGCCCATTAATGAAGTTTACGCTCGCCATGTGTTCACGACTCGTCGTCAGCGGTCTACGGAATCACTCGCCGAATTCCTAAGAGAACTTAATAATTTGTCCAATGACTGTAATTACCAAGCGGTTACCGCGGCTGAACACAGGGAATTGGCGGTACGCAATGTTTTTGTAGCGGGCCTCAGGTCTAACTATGCGCGCCAACGACTGCTGGAAAAGGGGGCCCAGGACTTAGAAACGACTGTGGAAGCTGCTACCACGATCGAGGTCTCCTTCCGCAGCCTTAACTCATTCCCCGCGGACCCCACGACCCAATCATGGGCCCCCGACCAGCGACTCCCCCAGGCCTGTGCTACGCGTCCACCCAGCCACCATGCTGCCCCAGCCAGCCACTATGCTGCTCCAGCCTGCCATTTCTGCGGCCAGAGTCAGCACCTGCGGCAACACTGCCCGGCCCGCAACACGACCTGCAGCAGCTGCGGGCGAAAAGGGCATTACGCAAGAGTGTGCCTCGCAAAAAGGGCCCCAGCTTCCAACTCCCCAGTGACTCGCAGTAATCGCTCCCCGCACTCGCTGCCCCGCGGGGCCCAAATCGCTGCGGCCTATGCCCCGACTCCACCCCCTCCAGCCACGTGCGATCCATGGGGGCCGCCATCTTGGAAAACCTCCAACACGCGGCCGGCCACATGCGACTCATGGTGGCCGCCATCTTCCTCGCTGCCCGCCACGTGCGACTCATGGGGGCCGCCATCTTGGACGCCATCTTCCTCGCCGCCCGCCACGTGCGATCCACGGGCCCGATCGGCATCTCCGCGCTTGGACAACTCAGCGGAGGAATTCAAATTAGACTATGAACTCAGAGGGCAGTCATCACGGGGCCACTCCAGCACAGCTGATTGAGCCACCGACTACACGCAACTCAGCGCGGTCACCCTAGACCAATCACGACCAAAGAATCTACGAAACTCGATGGCAGAGGTCCATATCAACGGGTACAAAACGCCATGCCTCTTCGACTCAGGGAGCACGGAGAGCTTCATACATCCAGACCTGTTTGCTCCCCGTTTTCCCCGCGCAGCAAACTATCGCGCTCGCTTCAGGCTCCCACTCGATCCAGGGGCGCACCACCGCGACACTCGCAATCCGAGGCGTTAAGTTACTCGAAATTCAAACTCTACGTTTTGCCCGAACTCTGCGCGCCGCTCTTATTAGGCCTAGACTTCCAATGCAACCTCAAGAGCCTCACCCTCAGTTTCGGAGGACCCCTGCCCCCACTCACGATCTGCAGCCTCGCTACGCTGTGAATTCCCCCCCCTCCTCTCTTTGCCAATCTCACTAAGGACTGTAAACCCATAGCCACTCGTAGCAGGCGGTATAGCCTGCAGGATAGGGTATTTGTCAGAGCAGAGGTCCGAAAGCTACTCAGTGAGGGGATTATAGAGGCCAGCAATAGTCCCTGGAGAGCTCAGGTGGTAGTCGTTCAGACCGGGGAAAAATTCCGTATGGTGGTCGACTACAGTCAGACTATAAATAGATTTACGCTCCTCGACGCGTATCCCCTCCCTAGGATTGCAGACATGGTAAACCAGATCGCCCAGTACCGGCTCTTTTCCACGGTGGATTTGAAGTCTGCATACCACCAGCTCCCAATCCGCCCGGAGGACCGCCACTACACGGCAATCAAGGCCGATGGCCGCCTCTTCCATTTCCTCCGGGTCCCTTTCGGCGACACTAATGGGGTCTTGGTGTTCCAACGAGCAATGGACCGAATGGTGGACCAGTACAGGCTGCGGGCCACGTTTCCGTACTTGGACAATGTCACCATCTGCGGCTATGACCAGCAGGACCACAACGCCAACCTCCACCGTTTTCTCCAGACGGCACAGAAACTGAACCTCACATACAACAAGGAGAAATGCGTTTTCCGCACATCCAGACTAGCGATCCTCGGCTATGTTGTGGGAAACGGAGTCCTGGGCCCCGACCCGGACCGTATGCGCCCCCTCTTAGAACTCCCTCCCCCTCATTGTCCCAAGGCCCTCAAACGGTGCTTGGGATTTTTTTCCTACTACGCCCAGTGGGTCCCTCAATATGTGGACCAAGCCCGCTCACTCTTTAGGACCACACGATTTCCCGTCAGCTGAGGCGCGCCAGGCCTTCGACGGCATCAAGGAGGACATCGCCAAAGAGGCCATGCTGGCGGTGGATGAATCCACCCCATTCCAGGTAGAGAGCGACGCCTCAGAGGTAGCTCTTGCAGCCACGTTAAATCAGGCAGGGAGACCAGTTGCATTTGTCTCCCGTACCCTCTCCGCTTCAGAACTCCGACACTCTTCAGTCGAGAAAGAAGCACAAGCCATTGTGGAGGCTATCCGTCACTGGAGGCACCACCTCGCAGGTAGGAAGTTCACCCTCATCACCGACCAAAGATCGGTTGCCTTCATGTTCGACAACTCGCAAAGGGGCAAAATAAAAAACGACAAAGTTCTGAGGTGGTGAGTCCACCTACAATTACGATATCAAATATCGACCCGGGAAGCTCAACGAGCCCCCAGATGCCCTATCCCGCGGGACATGCGCCAGCGCGCAGACCGACCGATTAAAAGTCATCCACAATGACCTCTGCCACCTGGGGGTCACCCGGCTCGCCCACTACATCAGGGCCCGAAACCTGCCTTTCTCCAACGAGGAGGTAAAAGCGGTCACCAGGGACTGCCCGATCTGTGCGGAGTGCAAACCGCACTTCTATAGACCAGACAGGGCCCACCTGGTCAAGGCTTCTAGGCCCTTTGAACGCCTCGCGATTGATTTCAAAGGGCCACTCCCCTCAACTAACAAGAACGTTTCCTTCTTAAACGTCGTAGACGAGTTCTCCCATTTCCCATTCGCTATCCCGTGCCCCAACATGACCTCCCACACAGTCATTAGGGCCCTGCATAGTATCTTCACCCTGTTTAGCTTCCCCAGCTACATACACAGCGACCGGGGTTCGTCCTTCATGAGCGACGAGCTGCGTCAGTACCTGCTCGACAAGGGCATTGCCTCGAGCAGGACTACTAGCTACAACCCCAGGGGGAACGGGCAGTTGGAAAGGGAGAACGCGACAGTCTGGAAGACCGTCCTACTGACCCTCCAGTCTAGAAAGCTCCAAGTCTGCCAGTGGCAGGAAGTCCGCCCAGACGCGCTCCACGCTATTAGGTCCCTTTTGTGCACGGCGACCAACCAGACCCCTCACGAGAGGTTCTTCATTTTTTCCAGGGGCACTACCACGGGGGTCTCACTTCCGGCATGGCTGAGGACGCCGGGCCCCGTACTTCTGAGGAAACACGTCAGGGCGCACAAAACCGACCCCCTTGTTGAGAAGGTGCGCCTGCTCCACTCCAACCCCCAGTACGCATTCGTCGAGTTCCCTGACGGCCGTCAGGACACAGTATCCCTCCGGGATCTGGCACCCGCCGGATCCAGCGCCCCCTCTACCCCCACAGAAGGACCTCTCACTCTACACCCCATGCTGCCGCCCCCTTGCGCTCCCGAGCTCGCTCCACTAGTTCCGCGCCCCCGCGCCGGCCAGCCCCCAGCGCCCCCAGTCCCCGGTCGGACCAGGAGAGTATGAAGCTCGGATACAACCCTCCCTGGAGTCCGCCATCGTACCCCAGCACACTACACCCATCCAGCCACCGCAAGAGGCTGCAACGCCGGTGCTCCGCAGATCTCAGCGGACAATTCAACCACCGGACAGACTGACTTTATAGACTAGACCACCACCCCCGCCGGACTTGATTTTTTTTGCAGGGGGTGAATGTGGTGAATGTGATATAGATGTATATATGTTAATTCACACTGTCTTTGTAAGCGTAGTAGCGCTATCCTACCACTAGGGGGAGTAGCACTGGGAGCACTCAGGAACTTGTACTCCACCCTTGGCTCCACCCATGACTCCTCCCCCTAGTGCAGCTGTATAAATACCCTTGTCCAGAGTCAGCCTGAGTTCACTACGAACTCATCGACAGGTAACAGGCTGGCTCTGAAGTAAGTCGATTAAAGCCTAGATTCACATCGGAAACACGTGTCTGGTGAATTGATGGTTCCATCAACGGCAATCTGACTTTTTTCATCAAGCCAAATTTTGTTCTGTTGCCAATCGGAATACTGTCCCAATAGCGTCGCCAATACTGTGGGTGTTTCGGTTTCTCTCACCGAACCACGAGGATTTCCCGTATATCGGTCAAATGACCACACAACCAGTTAGTCAGTTCAAGTTCAAAGATGGTTTATTTACACACAAGGGTTACTTTGACATGCAAGCACAAGTTAAACTACACCTATCAGCTACAATAACCTATACTTAGCTTCAGGGCGACCAGCGCTGTGCAGATTGATAGGACCTTTATCTTGATCTCACGTGGCTGGTTTGAAGAAGTGGCTCTGTCTCTGCTGGGCTCATCCATCAGGTAGTGATCGTTGGTCTTGAACTTGGCTGTCTGGTCGTTATGCTGCAGTTGGGCTGGCACAGGCCGGCTCCAAAAGAGAGAGAACACAGGGCAGCACAATGGCACAAGTGGCTAGCATTGTGGCTTCACAGTGCCACCGTCCCAGATTCGATTCCCTGCTGGGTCACTGTCTGTGTGGAGTCTGCACGTTCTCCCCGTGTCTGCGTGGATTTCCTCCGGGTGCTCCGGTTTCCGCCCTCAGTCCAAAGACGTGTAGATTAGGTGGTTTGGCCATGCTAAATTGCCCTTAGTGTCCAAAACAATTAGGAGGGGTTATTCGGTTACGGGGTTGGTGCAGACTCAATGGGCTGAATGGCCTCCTTCTGCACTGTATGTTCTATGTTCATTGCTGCCTACGGCGCTGAGGACCCGGGTTTGAATCACAGCCCTGGGTCACTGTCTGTCAGGAGTTTGCACATTCTCCCCGTGTCTGCGTGGGTTTCACCCCCACAACCCAAAGATGTGCAGGGTTGGTGGATTGGCCACGTTAAATTGTCCCTTAATTGGAAAAAAGAAGTGGGTACTCTAAATTTTTTAAAAAAGAGACAGAACACATGGCTGTGTCCCCTTTTATCCCTCTGGGATTTTGCGCTCTTTGGGGCGGTCCTTAATCTTGGACCCAATCATTCGGCAGGCTTTGATCACTGCCTTCGATTTTGGCCAATAAAGGAGAGGGTGCCTTGGTGGCTGGACGGGTCCTTAGCGGTCATTGACCTTGGCGGTTGGGCTCCCTCAGTAAAGGGGGGTGGTGCCGATCAGTCTGTGTCCGTATCGGTTTCTCGAGTGCAGTCCTGTTGTTCTGGGGAAATGGGCTATTAGAATGCACACGATCAGGTCTAGCTACCTGTGTTTCAAATACACAGAAGCTCTGTATCTGTCTGAGTCCTGGGTTGGCCACAATTCCCATGGTCCTTTGCAGGTGGCCATCTCAGGTGGCTACAGTTCCCTCGGCTGCCATAATTCCACTGGCGGAAGTGGAAAATTCTGCCCAAGGTTGTTTACTTTTTAATATCATTGGTTCAAATTCTAACATGTTAATATGGTACATAAGCTACTGTGATTGGGGTTTTTCAGAAACTGATAGATGCTTAGATAATTACAGCCAATTATGTCGTTAAAGTTTACAGAAGAATAAATCTTTTGCCTGCTGCAAAATAATTTGGTCCAAATAGCCTCCAGGTGTCAGCTGTGGCTCACTGACAGGATTCTCAACAAGGTATCAGAACGTTGTGGGTTTAAATCCACACCAGAGACTTGAGCATAAAATGATGCTTCAGTGCAATAGTGGGTGGGGGGGGCTGCATTGCTGAAGGTGGTACCTCTCAGATGAGATGTTAAACCAAGGTCTCTCGGGTATACATAAAATATCCATGACACAATTTTGAAGAATAGTGAGGGAGTTCTCTTACAGGGTGGCCTTTAGCTGCACCCTATTCAGGCATGGAGGGAAGGCCTCTATAAGCTTGGCTGGAGGTACAGAAGGTGTTTGCCTCCAGAAAATTGAACTACCCATCCATTTTCCTAAAAATCTAAGTCAGCCTCTTATACTTGACTTGCTTGCCTGCCTTGTGGGAGCTGGCAGCATTCCCAGGCTGTGAACTCATGTTAGTCAATGGCCAACGCTCGGAATGGGGTAAGGAAGCCAACACAGTGGCCGATCTCTTAATTTCCGGGTCCGTCTGCCACTGCTCACAATGTTGGCAGGGCTTGAAGGTTCAGCCCAATATCTCAAAAACAGTCCACCCTAGGTTTGTCTCCAGTCAGGACGTCAGTCTGTCTAAAATAGATGGGAAAGAAAGAAACTACAATGGTTCAATGCTAGTGTAGTAAGCCTTATGCTGGCAATCGGCACAGGTTTACACCACCAGCATAATGTGGAGAGGAATCCAGTGTGAATACATTGGCTGCTTAGACAGTTAAGAGACTTTAATGAGCGTTGTATTCTCATAGTGGGCAGCCCTGCTGTGGGGACAAGGATACCACATATGACAGGTAAGAAGCTTTCTCATACCAGACTGAGTTGCTGCACAAAACGCCACAGGAATTATTTCTTGTGTTCATGTATATACTCCTTTATAAACCAACTACTGTAGAGCAGGAATTCCTTTTCCTGACTGATAGTTTAGTTGTAAGTGCCAAGTGATCTGCCAACACATAATTCACCAGGGGCAGCACGATGGCGCAGTGAGTTAGCACTGCGGCCTCACGGCGCTGAGGTCCCAGGTTCGATCCCGGCTCTGGGTCACTGTCTGTGTGGATTTTGCACATTCTCCCCGTGTTTGCGTGGGTTTTGCCCCCACAACCCAAAAGATGTGCAAGATCGGTGGATTGGCCACGCTAAATTGCCCCTTAATTGGAAAAAAAATGAATTCGGTACTCTAAATTTATTTTTAAAAACACATCATTCACCAAGGCCTCAAAATGTATACATTATACTTTTCAAAATCTGAAACCATAATGAGCCGCATAAAAAAAATCTCTAGGGTTAATTTTTCTTCAGTTTTGAGGCCATTTCTTTTGCCCACAACTACCTCCGCTAAGTTAGACTAACCAACTCAACACAAATTGATGATCAAATCTGGGGTCTCCCTAACCTGTATGAATCAGTACCACACCAAGTTGCCCATTGCTATATGTGTTAATTTTCCATCTTTCCTTTTGTGAAGAATGCAATGCAAGAATTGAATTTGTACAGAATATTTCATACCTCAGGATGTCCCCAAGCTCTACCCAACCAATGCAGTACTCGTTTTGAAAATAGTTGCCATGTAGGAAACATGATAGCCAATTTATGAACAGCAAGGTCCCGCAAATAGCAATGGGATAAATGACCAGATTATCATATTTTTGGCATTTGTTGAAGAATAAATATTGACCAGGACACAGGGCAGAACTCTCCTGCTCTTCAAAATAGTATCATATCACATCCACTTGAGAGGATTAGGCAGGACTTTGGTTTAGTGCCTCACCTGAAAGACAGAACCCTACGACAGCCCTGCAATGCTGCACTGGAGTGTCAGCCTAGATTTGGTTCTCAAACGCCTGGAGTGGGATTTAAACCTACAACCTTCTGACCCAGAGATGAATCCAGATCACTGGCTTGTTTTTAAAAAAAATATTTTTCTTCTCTTCCTTTTTCACATTTTTACCCAGATTTACACCCAACAATAAACAACAATCAGTAATGAATGCAATGTCAATCCCCATATCAATAACAACGATCCCATCCTCCCACCAAACCCCCAAACGTTAGTCCACATATTAACATAAACAAATGACAAAAAGGAATCAGGAATCACCCATAGTCACCATTAACACATACAATTCCCCTCCCCCCAACCCTCCCAGCCGCCCCCCCCTAATGTTCGATGTAATCCAATTCTCGAAAGTGCATACTGAATAACGCCCTCCATCCTTCCCCTCAGTTCAAATTTGACCGTCTCTTTTTTTTTAAATAATTTTTATTGGAATTTTTTACAGAAAATATAAAAATATAACAAGTATAGCAACAAGCAGTAATATGCAACTAACAGCCCCATAACACCCACAATTCCCCCCATACCGTAACATCACATGAAATTTGACCTTCTCAAGAGTCAAGAATTCTAACTCGTCCCCCCGCCACACCAGGGCACAGGATCCGCCTTCGGGCGATCAACAGGGCGAAGACTATAACATCTGCGTTCGCACCTGTTTCCGACCCCGGCTGGTCCAACACAGGATCACTGGCTTATTGTAATTGAGCCAATAGATTTGGATTTATTGCCACTTGTACCGAGGTACAGTGAAAAGTATTGTTCTGCGTGCAGTCCAGACTGATCGCTCCATGCATGACAAACATAGGCCATACGATAAATACACTAAATACAGTCATCCCAGTATCACCCAACAGAGGTCAGCGCTACAAATGGCCCTTTAAAGGCAACACTAATACAAGAAACTAACATGCAGCCCAAATCAAGCTGAAAGCTGCTGAATAAAGCAACAAAGTCCTGTTAGAAATGTCTATTACACACTCTATTATCTGTGGGACCCACCAGTTCTGGAAGGTCATTGGTCAGGAAAGTGCGTTATGGCTGATGTTTCTATCCCTCTTCAAACCCTGAGGCAGGAAGACCATTTGCATCATCTCTATAACCATCGAGCTAAGGTCAGCTAAATTTAGTTTGCATTGAGGAGCAGATTTGATATTTGCTTGGGTTTATTATAGCTGAATTCCATCTGACAAAACTAGCCAATGAGGAAACCTAAGTTTCAACCTTGAACTTAAATCAAAAATTACCCAAGGTTACGTTACCCAATGAATGTCAGGTTAATCCAAGGGGGAAAGCTATGGTTACTGAACAAAGCTACCAACATCTACAGCATGAAAAGACCTCTATTTTCCCATAAAAACATCCTTTGTGAAAGATGTAATGGTGTAAGTCACAATGAAATGCTCCGCCATGTACCGATTAGGATCAAAATATCTGATGAATGGTTTGCTTTTACAATCTGGTCTTATCTGCTCCTGTGTACAGTTTTGGTCCCCTTGTTTAAGGAAAGCTATATTATCACTGGAGGCAGCACAGAGGAGGTTTACTCGGATGATCTTGGGTATGGAGGGACTGCCATATGAGGGAAGCTTGAACAGGTTGGGTCTGTACTCCTTGGAGTTCAGAAGAATCAGAGGTGATAAGATTGAAACACATAAGATTCTGAGGGGGTTTAGACATGGTTAATGTTTGGAGGGTGTTTCCACGCATGGGTGAGTGGAGGACCAGGTGGCATAGTCGTAAAATAAGGGGGTTCTCATTTAAGACGGATCTGAGGAAGGATTTCTTCTTTCAAAGAGTGGTGAATCTTTGGAATTCTTTACCTCAGGAAGCTGGGGAGGATGAGTCCTCGGCACATTTCAAGGCTGGGATTGATAAGTCTTTTTTTTCTTCTTTTTTTTTATAAATTTAGATTACCCAATTATTTTTTCCAAGGGGCAATTTAGCGTGGCCAATCCACCTACTCTGCACATTTTTGGGTTGTGGGGGCGAAACCCACGCAGACACGGGAAGAATGTGCAAACCACACGGACAGTGACCCAGAGCCGGGATCGAACCTGGGACCTCAGCGCCGTGAGGCGGTTGTGCTAACCACTAGGCCACCGTGCTGCCCTGGGATTGATAAGTCTTTAATCAGTAGGAGAATTAAGAGTTACAGAGAGAAGGCAGGAAGTGAGTGTTAGAACAGCAGTAATCTTATATATGTGGGCGGCATGATATCACAGTGGTTAGCACTATTGCTTCACAGCTCCAGGGTCCCAGGTTCCATTCCCGGCTTGGGTCACTGTCTGTGCGGAGTCTGCACGTTCTCCCTGTGTCTGCATGGGTTTCCTCCGGGTCCTCCGGTTTCCTCCCACAGTCCAAAGATGTGCAGGTTAGGTGGATTGGCCAATCCACATACCCTGCACATCTTTGGGTTGTGGAGGTGAGACCCACACAGACACAGGGAGGATGTACAAACTCCACACGGACAGTGGCCAAGGGTCGGGATTGAACCATGCCACCCCAGCGACCTCATCTAGAATGAATCTAGAGTGTTTGGCAATTGGTACATGTCTCAATGACAAATTTAATATGAAATGGAACTGATGTCAGTCGGGACACGATGCTCAGTCTATCCGACCAATGCACAGTATGTTCAAAGAAGCAAATAGAGAATAAAAACAAAGTGCAGGAAATACCCTGGCAGCATCTGCGGAGAGAGAATCTGAGGCCTGAATTTTTGCAGAAGGGCACCAGATCCGATTCTAGAATACAAAGAACCAATCAAAGAACAAAGAAAAGTACAGCACAGGAACAGGCCCTTCGGCCCTCCAAGCCCGTGCCGACCATGCTGCCTGTCTAAACTAAAATCTTCTACACTTCCTGGGTCCGTATCCCTCTATTCCCATCCTATTCATGTATTTGTCAAGATGCCCCTTAAATGTCACTATCATCCCTGCTTCCACGACCTCCTCTGGCAGCAAGTTCCAGGCACCCACTACCCTCTGTGAAAAAAACTTGCCTTGTACATCTCTTCTAAACCTTGCCCCTCGCACCTTAAACCTATGCCCCCTAGTAATTGACCCCTCTACCCTGGGGAAAAGCCTCTGACTATCTACTCTGTCTATGCCCCTCATAATTTTGTAGACCTCTATCAGGTCGCCCCTCAACCTCCGTCGTTCCAGTGAGAACAAACCGAGGTTATTCAACCGCTCCTCATAGATAATGCCCTCCATACCAGGCAACATCCTGGTAAATCTCTTCTGCACCCTCTCTAAAGCCTCCACATCCTTCTGGTAGTGTGGCGACCAGAATTGAACACTATACTCCAAGTGTGGCCTAACTAAGGTTCTATACACCTGCAACATGACTTGCCAATTCTTATACTCAATGCTCCGGCCAATGAAGGCAAGCATGCCGTATGCCTTCTTGACTACCTTCTCCACCTGTGTTGCCCCTTTCAGTGACCTGTGGATCTGCACACCTAGATCTCTCTGACTTTCAATACTCTTGAGGGTTCTACCATTCACTGTATATTCCCTACCTGCATTAGACCTTCCAAAATGCATTACCTCACATTTGTCCGGATTAAACTCCATCTGCCATCTCTCTACCCAAGTCTCCAAACGGTCTAAATCCAGCTGTATCCTCTGACAGTCCTCATCGCTATCCGCAATTCCACCTACCTTTATGTCGTCTACAAACTTACTAATCAGACTAGTTACATTTTCCTCCAAATCATTCATATATACTACGAACAGCAAAGGAGCCCTGAACCCTGCGGAACACCAATAGTCACAGGCCTCCAATTAGAAAAGCACCCTTCCATTGCTACTCTCTGCTTTCTATGACCTAGCCAGTTCTGTATCCACCTTGCCAGCTCACACCTGATCCCGTGTGACTTCACCTTTTGTGCCAGTCTACCATGAGGGACCTTGTCAAAGGCCTTACTGAAGTCCATATAGACAACATCCACTGCCCTACTTGCATCAATCATCTTTGTGACCTCTTCGAAAAACTCTATCAAGTTAGTGAGACACGACCTCCCCTTCACAAAACCATGCTGCCTCTCACTAATACGTCCATTTGCTTCCAAATGGGAGAAGATCCTGTCTCGAAGAATTCTCTCCAGTAATTTCCCTACCACTGACGTAAGGCTCACCGGCCTGTAGTTCCCTGGATTATCCTTGCTACACTTCTTAAACAAAGGAACAACATTGGCTATTCTCCAGTCCTCCGGGACATCACCTGAAGGGTCCAAAGATTTCTGTCAAGGCCTCAGCAATTTCCTGTCTAGCCTCCTTAAGTATTCTGGGGTAGATCCCATCCGGCCCTGGGGACATATACCTTAATATTTTTCAAGACGCCCAACACCTCATCTTTTTGGATCTCAATGAGACCCAGGCTATCTACACACCCTTCTCCAGACTCAACATCCACCAATTCCTTCTCTTTCTTGAATACTGATGCAAAGTATTCATTTAGTACCTCGCCCATTTCCTCTGGCTCCACACATAGATTGCCTTGCCTATCCTTCAGTGGGCCAACCCTTTCCCTGGCTACCCTCTTGCTTTTTATGTACGTGAAAAAGCCTTAGGATTTTCCTTAACCCTATTTGCCAATGACTTTTCGTGACCTCTTCTAGCCCTCCTGACTCCTTGCTTAAGTTCCTTCCTACTTTCCTTATATTCCACACAGGCTTTGTCTGTTTCCAGCCTTCTAGCCCTGACAAATGCCTCCTTTTCCTTTTTGACGAAGCCTACAATATCTCTCGTTATCCAAGGTTCCCGAAATTTGACATATTTATCCTTCTTCCGCACAGGAACATGCCGGTCCTGAATTCCTTTCAACTGACATTTGAAAGCCTCCCACATGTCAGATGTTGATTTACCCTCAAACATCCTCCCCCAATCTAGATTCTTCAGTTCCCGCCTAATATTGTTATTATTAGCCTTCCCCCAATTTAGCACATTCACCCTAGGATCACTCTTATCCTTGTCCACCAACTTTAAAATTTACTGAATTTTGGTCACTGTTCCTGAAATGCTCTCCTATTGAAACTTCTACCACCTGGTCGGGCTCATTCCCCAATATCAGGTCCAGTACAGCCCCTTCCCTAGTTGGACTGTCTACATATTGTTTTAAGACGCCCTCCTGGATGCTCCTTACAAACTCTGCCCCGTCCAGGCCCCTAGCACTAAGTGGATCCCAGTCAATATTGGGGAAGTTGAACTCCCCCTTCACAACAACCCTGTTGTTTTTACTCCTTTGCAAAATCTGTCTACCTATCTGCTCCTCTATCTCCTGCTGGCTGTTGGGAGGCCTGTAGTAAACCCCCAACATTGTGACTGCACCCTTCTTATTCCTGATCTCTACCCATATAGCCTCACTGCCCTCTGAGGTGTCCTCCCGTAGTACAGCTGTGATATTCTCCCTAACCAGTAGTGCAACTCCGCCACCCCTTTTACATCCCCCTCTATCCCGCCTGAAACATCTAAATCCTGGAACGTTTAGCTGCCAATCCTGTCCTTCCCTCAACCAGGTCTCCGTAATGGCAACAACATCATAGTTCCAAGTTCTAATCCAAGCTCTAAATTAATCTGCCTTACCCGTAATACTTCTTGCATTAAAACATATGCACTTCAGGCCACCAGACCCGCTGTTTTCAGCAACATCTCTGTCTGCTCTTCCTCAGAGCCATACTGGCCCTATTCCTTAGTTCTCCCTCAATTCTTTCACCTTCTGACCCACCCCCCTGCCATACTAGTTTAAACCCTCCCTTGTGACACTAGCAAACCTCGTGGCCAGGATATTTATGCCTCTCCAGTTTAGATGCAACCCGTCCTTCTTATACAGGTCACACCTGCCGTGGAAGAGCTCCCAGTGGTCCAGATAACGGAAACCCTCCCTCCTACACCAGCTGTTTAGCCACGTGTTTAGCTGCTCTATCTTCCTATTTCTAGCCTCACTGGCTCGTGGCACAGGGAGTAATCCCGAGATTACAACCCTGGAGATCCTGTCTTTTAACTTTCTGCCTAGCTCCCTGAACTCCTACTGCAAGACCTCATGCCCCTTCCTGCCTATGTCGTTAGTACCAATATGTACAACAACCTCTGCCTGTTTGCCCTCCCGCTTCAGGATGCCCGCTACCCATTCGGAGACATCCTGGACCCTGGCACCAGGGAGGCAACATACCATCCTGGAGTCTCTTTCACGTCCACAGAAGCGCCTATCTGTGCTCCTGACTTTAGAGTCCCCTATGACTATTGCTATTCTGCACTTTGACCCTCCCTGCTGAACATCAGAGCCAGCCGTGGTGCCACTACTCTGGCTGCTGCTGTTTTCCCCTGCTAGGCTATCCCCGCCCCCCCCCCCCCCCCCCGACAGTATCCAAAGGGTTATACCTGTTAGAGAGGGGGACAACCACACGGGATTCCTGCACTGGCTGCCTGCGCCTTCTGGTGGTCACCCATTTCTATGCCTGCACCTTGGGTGTGACCACATTTATATAACTGCTATCTATGACACTTTCCGCCACCTGCATGCTCCAAAGTGCATCCAACTGCTGCTCCAACCGAACCATGCGGTCTGTGTGTTGGGTGCACTTTCTGCAGATGAAGCTGGAAGCCTTCCGGACCTGCCACATCTCACAGTCAGAGCACTGCATCTCTCTAATTGACATTGTGTCAATTAATTAGTAAATTAAATTTAAAATGTTTTAAAATTTAAGTTACTGTTAACTATATGTTTTCTAGCACTAGATTTCTACATAAATGTGAAAGCTAAATACAGTACTCTCCGATCTCTGGCTTAGATACCCCTCTAAATTATAATTAAGTAATTATGTTTAATTAGTTTAACAATGCTTAATTTTTAAATTTAGTGTAGATTCCCAACAAGCCAATCAGGTCACAGCTTTACTGTAATGTCACTTCAGTACCCCCCCACCACACACACAATCTGAAAAGGTAATAAAAATAAAAATGAATAAAAATCACTTACCTTCCCAGGTTCTCAGATACTCTCTGGTTCTCTCCCTGCAGATTAAAAGTTAGAGGCCAGAAGGAGAGAACAAAACAGTAGGAAGAAAGCACCTTCTCCCACTCTGCACCGAATTACCTCACTGCACCAAATTACCAAGTTCCAAATTCCCACTCTGGATGTGTCTCACTCCGGCTGTGTATCCTTCACTTGCGCAAAGCTAATTCCAGCCCTTGAACCCAACACCCACCATTTTCGCTGGGGTTGGTGGAGATGGCCGTGTTGGGGGGGGGGGGGGGGGGGGGGTAGTAGTTTTGAACACCCTTGGTGCACAGAGGCAGCCACATGTTAAAAAGTGCAGTTGCCTTCAAATAGATTTCTTTTTCGTAGGTGGGATATCCGAAACACGATTTGTGGGCTTTAGACCTTTGAGGAAAAGGTCTAGGGGATATAAAGAGCCATGGGGTAGAGCAGCATAGGTTGGCAAGGAGGGTATGAAGGGCCATAGGGGATGGGTGGGCATGAAGTGACATGGATTGGCAGGAATCGGGCATAGGGAGTGTGTGGGAGAGTGAGGGGTGTGAGGGCTAGAGAACAGGAAAAGAGTGTAGGAAAAGAAACAACAAGCAAACAATGTATCTGGAGCAGGTGTGCAACTGACTGACTGAAAGAGAAAATAAGTGAAAATCCGAAACATGATAAGAGCAAACAAAAATGGGGAGCAGAGTTTACAGTCTGTACCTGTTGGACTCAGTGTTGAAATATGGGGTGCTGTTCCTCAAGCTTATGTTGAGCTTCACCAAAGCAGTGCAGCATGCCAAGGACGGAGTTGTCAGCTTGAGACCAAGTTGGAGAATTAAATTGGCAGGCCATCAAAAGCTTTGTCCCTGCATTTTGTTTCCTTTTCTATGCATGTTTCAGTTTTAGCATTTATTTTTGATGTCAGTCAGCTGCACACCTGCACGTGGCACATTTTTGTTCCTTCATCATTCCTTTTGGTCTGGTCGGATGAACTCTTCTTTCATTCAATCCCTCCTGTCCGCCACGTTTCCGTCCTCTTGTCCTTGACCCATCGACCCCTTGCTCAAAGCCTATTTCATCTCTTACCTTTTCCCAGTTCTGATGACATCAACCTGAAATGTTAACTTTGTTTCTCTCTTCGCAGATGTTGCCTGCCCTACTGAACTGAGCATGTCCAGCATTTTATGTTTTTATTTCAGATTTCCAAAATAAGTCAGAGGAAGATGTGATCAAACAGCAAGTTACTGAATCCAGTTGCGGCACTGAGATATAAGGGAAACAGTCATGCTTTGGAGGCATAGAATACATAGAATACCTAGAGTGCAGAAGGAGGCCATTTGGCTCATCGAGTCTGCACTAACCTGCCAAAAAAGCAATCTGCTAAGGCCCACTCCCCAACCCTTTTCCCGTAACCTCACTCATTGATCATGGTCAATCCACCTAACCTAAACATCTTTGGACAGTGGGAGGAAATCGGAGGAAACTCATGAAGGCTCAGGGAGAATGTGCAAACTCCACATAGACAGCCACCCAAGATCGGAATTGAACTTGGGTCCCTGGTGCTGGGAGGCAGCCCACTGTACCGCCCGTATCTCGCAGATCACAAGTATCAGAGATGTGAGTTATGTGGACAATCTGGAGAGAAAGGGGCTTATTCATCTGTGAAGAGTCTCTGAGGTATTTGAATAATTAATGGTATAGAAAATGTTAACCTCGAATATTGTATTAAATTATAAAGGGACATAGGTTCAAAACTAATAAAAAGCAACTTGAGGACTGATGTCAACAAGTTTCATTATCTTTTTCCCAATTAAGGGGTAATTTAGTTTCGCCAATTCTCCTAACCTGCACATCTTTGGGTTGTGGGGGTGAGACCCACTCAGACACGGGGAGAATGTGCAAACTCCACACGGACAGTGACCCCGGTCCAGGATTGAACCCAGGTCCTTTGCATACTGAGGCAGCAATGCTAACCAGTGCACCACTGTGCTGCCCTAACAACTTTCATTTATAAAGCGCCTTTAATGTAGAAAAAAACCACAAGATGCTTCACAAAGATCTGAGAAAATAAAGCAATTTCTTCACTTCTGCAGAGAATGAGCCACACTTGGAATAGACAGAGTAATGGAAGTGAACATCCTGGAATAATTGAAGAAACAATTAGATGCAGCCATGAGGGGAATGAAAGATTGTTCTCGATGTGTGAAATAATATTGCTCAATTGGTCTGCATGTTGTGAACTTGAGAGACCAGACTCCTTTTGACCTTATTGGTATGTTCCAGCTAAAGTTGTCAAACACCCAGGTCTCCCAGGTATTAATGTGATTCAACAAATGCTGTAACATTCTGAAATTACAAAGAAGACCTGTGAAACACACACTTGAACTTGACACAGCCATAATAGACCATGCAGCTAGCACCATCTCCTACTGGTTAGCCCACTGCTTTAAATGGTATGTAAATATACAGACAGTGCCCCTTTAAGAGACTCGTCCCAAAAGGGGTCATTTACAGCTTTAAATGTAGGGTGGGCAGTGGGGGGGCACAGCAAGGCAGACCCTTTCAGTCCACTTCCAGCAAGAACAGATATGCTTTTGATGAGACACTTTGCTTTGGTGAAGGAAGAGGCAGGGCCCGGTCGGGGGGAGGGGGCTGGGTGGGAGATTTTACAGCTTTAAGAGAGGGGGTGGGGTGGGGGGCACACCAGTAGGAGACCCTCACAGCAGCAGGAAGGAGAGGATTATCCTCCAGGAGGCAAGAGCCTTCTGTTCGTGGGTTTGCAGGATGCTTATTTTTAAAGAGGGAAGATGAGGCTGGGAGGTTGGGACCCTGACACTCACAGGGAGGGCACAAGACCGCTTTAAGAGAGGGGAGGTCCTGGTGGAACCAGGAAGGGAGTGAGTTACATACGGGCCATTGGCAGATAGTAAGAGTGAGTGAGAGGGAGGGAGTGAGTGTGGGTGACACATCTAAACCTGGGCCTCAACCCAAGCAGACTCCAGACCACCAGGTACCTGCTCAGCTTTCGCATCTACCTTCGCCAAGCCGCCTCAGATCTGAGGTAAAATTGACGCTTAGCAGCGTGTTGTTGTGGGGAAATCGGCGCGCCGGCCGGCCGGCTTCTCTCTCCTTACTGTACTCTATACTGTACATTTGCTTACGTTTTGCCCCCCCGACTGACCGAGCAGAGGGAGGGTAGGGGAAGCGCGCGTGCGCGGCGCGCTGCCCGCTGGGAGCTGCAGTTCGCCGGGCCCCCGCGGCCGTTTGCGGGGGAGAGGCGGACTACGGCTCCCAGGCGTCACCGCGCGAGTTGGTGAGGCCGCGGGCGCCCATCGACACGCTCTGGAACCAAGCCTGGCAAGCAAGCGCTGCTTGGAGAGATTGACAGGCGTGCCGACCAACGGCGGCTGGGCGATGGGGGCTGATTGTGATGCAGGCCCTGGCATGGGGAAGCTCGCGGGCGGGACATGTCGGCCATGAAGTTAGGTTGAGTCCTCAAGAGGGAGAGCTCCTTAAAAGATCCTAATATTAAAGGGAAGGTGGGCATGGCATCCAGTGCGCACTAATAATGGCTCAGCAGCGCGACTGCCTGAGCTTTTAGAGGTTAAATGGCAAAGATTTTGCTTTATAATGTCGTGAAAAGGAGTGGTAAATTGTTACGCTGTTGGGAGGTCACCCTCTGCCAACACAATTGGCACAAATGGTGCCTACCTGCCTACGGTTGGGCAGCACTGGTGAAAGTTCAAAGAGGAAGCTTCTGGAGTTTTCTCAGCCACCCTCACACTGACTTCCACTGTGGCCCTGCTCCATGTCCCCTTGTTCAGGGTCACACCGCTTTGCAATATGTTTAGCATTTTCTTTGAAATTTGTGAGTGTTGGACGCTGAATACAGGCTCTGCTCTTGTCAGCCAAGGTGACACCACAGGGAGGAGTCAGCTTCATCGCATTAGGCAATGCATCAGATTTGCCAAACACTTCCTTTTACCTGTGGGCTTGTTATGCCAAACATTTTGTATGTGGGTGTGCATATATTTCTTTCTGGGGGTGTCTGACGACTTAAATCTGCCTTGCACAATATTTGGATGTATAGCGTGGCAGAGTGGTGAGCACTGCTGCCTTACAGTGCCAGAGACTCGGGTTCAATTCGAACCTTGGGTGACTGTGGAGTTTGCACATTCTCCCTGTGCATATGTGTGGGTTTCCTCCGGGTGCTCTGGTTTCCTCCCACATTCCAAAGATATGCAGGTTATGTGGATTGACCATTCTACATCATCCATTAGTGTCCAACGGTTAGGAGGGGTTTTAAGGTGGGGGTGTTTGTATCTGTAAAATCTCAGATACTTCAGCCAGTATTTTAATCACAAGTTTTACCCAGATGTCTTTATTAGCGAGAACAAGGGACAAAAGTATAAATTAAAACTAATTTTATTCAACAACAATATTGACCCTTAAATTAACCAAAACAAATGCTAAAGATTCCCAAGATTCTTTATACTACCCGTAAAGATGGCTTGGTTGAGCCGTGGGTCTGATTCTGAGTGTCTCGGGTCCATTGTTGTGAAGGTGGGTCTCACTAGTAGCTTCCCTCCTTCTGTGGTCTGTCTTCTGGATGGTCAAGGTCACCTTCCACACTGAGTCTTTGCTTGGATGTCTACCCTTATCCCCCTCCCTTCGCACCTTTCCAGAAACTTCTCTAACTTTCCGCCAATGAGGCCCGGGAGGGGGTCCCAACACTCGATGGATGAGATGATGACTGCTTGACAGGACACTCGGATCTGCTCCCAGGTGTCCATCCCTAGTGGAGTTGTTTGTACGTAACCTGTTGCCAAATAAGGTAACCGGGAATTCTGGGTGCCCAAAATTCTGGCTCGGTCTGGGCAACCCAAAACAAATCAATGCATATCAATTGAATCGATGGTCTGATGCGTGATTGACGGGGCATGCCCAGACATATTCTGGTAATTTGTCTCTGGATTGTGTATTTTACTTTGGTCAAGTCTGAATTCCCATCACCCTGCCTGAGGTTTAACTACAGTTTGATTTTAAAGTGTCCAATTATTTAATTTAAGATATCCAATTTAATCGGGCATAAAACTAGGCCATGCCAGGTTACCAGAGGTGTTCTTTCAGAGGGTCAGTGTGCACTTGATGAGCTGAATGGCCACCTTCTGCACTGTAGAGATTCTATGATTCTAATTCTATACAACACAAATTGGCACATGACCCCCGTTGGTTCCAAAAATAATCGGGCCTTGTGCTTCCAGTTTGATGTTGAAAGTGGTGGTGTATTTTATAATAATAGTCTTTTTATTACTGCCTCAAGTAGACTTACATTAACACTGCAATGAAGTTATTGTGAAAATCCCTAGTCGCCACATTATGGCACCTGTTTAGGTACACGGAGGGAGAATTCGGAATGTCCAATTCACCTAACAAGCATGTCTTTCAGGAATTGTGGAAGGAAACCGGAGCACCCGGAGGAAACCCACGCAGACACGGGGAGAACGTGCAGACTCGCACGGATAGTGACTCAAGCCGGGAATCGAACCCGGGTCCCTGGCACTGTGAAGCAACAGTGCTAACCACTGCTACCGTGCCACCCCCTTAACCTACACACACCTTGCATTTGTATTAAACTGTGGGTCTCTGGGTAGAACTGAAAGCTAAGCTTTTTGCTCATTTGTAAAAAGTAATCAAATTTGTCACATTTATAAGCGGTGTCATTAAGTGAGTGTTATTTGTTTATTTCTGTCAGATTTGCAACCCGTTGTGTTGTGGATATTATCTGTGGACACATTATATTTCATGTGTTTTATTTTGGAGTATGATCGGTGTAGATAAATGATCAAAAGTTGCACTACACATTTTTGTCTGGACAATTATTTTCCATTGTTTGAGTTGTTTTGAAATATGCTAAACTCTGTTGGAAAGGGGGTGGGGAAGGAGGAGGAGGACACAAGAAATAAATTTTGGTGAACTGTGCATATAGGTTGTTTCTAGCTGATTTAATCCAACAGTTAATTTTTACCGATAAATGATCAATGTTCTACTTGTTCATTGCAAGTAAGGGGATTTTCACTGGTCAGCTGTAAATGTTTCAAACTCTGAAGGAGGAAAATACAGTTCTTTGAAGTGTTGCTAGTCTATAAATTACAAAATTAAATACTGTATTTAGCTTGGCCATTGTGCCCAGTTTTGATTTCCTCCCCGCATCCTCTCCTGCCTCCATATCTGGAGATAGATGTTAAAGCTGTATAGATTTGAGCGAGGGTGCAGAGGAAGACAACAAGAATAAAAGCCTAACTTGCATTTTAGTTACGAGGATGGGTAAATGATCTTCATGTTGGAGAAAGTCACAATTTGGGGATATGATTGAGGGTTAAGAAATGACTGGGTCTAAAAGATTGGACTGTTACTTGTAATGTAAAACTCGCAAGACTGACTTGCTAACAAAATAAGTAGGCAGGTTAGATGGCAAACTGAGGGTGACACTTAAATGCAGTATTGAGGGAACGCTGTAGTGTCAAAGGTGCCATCATTCGGGTGAGTGCAGTGCAGTATTGAGGGAGCGCTGTACTGTCAAAGGTGCCATCATTTGGGTGAGAAGTCCAAGCCCTATCTGCCTGCTTGGTGGAAGTAAAAGATTCCATGACACACTTTTGCATCCCTCAGTCAATATACAGAAAAGAAACAAGATTTTCTGGTCATTATCACATTGCTGTTTGCGGTGTGCATACTGGCTGCCATATTTCCTATGTTACATTGCGTGGGGCAAGAGGGGTGCAATACAAGTATGGGGAGAAGGCGAGCTGCATGCTGGCGCGACAGCTGCAGAGGCAGGCTGCATTCAGGGAAATATTGAAGACTTGGACTGGAGCTGGGATGTGGTGTCAGAGCCAGGGAAGGTAAATGAGGCATTTAGAGAGTATTACCGGGGACTTTATGAGGCAAACCCAGGAGGGGACATGGGGCGGTTTCTGGACGAGCTGGAATTTCCCCAGGTGGAGGAAGCAAAGAGGCAGGCGTTGGAGGAGTCCCTGGGGCTGAGGGAAGTGCTGGATAGTATCAGGGGTATGACGTCGGAGAAGGCCTTTGAGCCGGATGGGTACCCGGCAGAATTTTATAAGGAATTTGCAGCAGGTCTGGCACTTGGGGCGTTTAATGAAGCACTGTAGAAGGAGGAGTTGCCAGAGACGATGAAGCAGGCAGTAATCACACTAATCCCCCAAAAAAGTGAACGATCTGGTGGAACGAGGGTCGTATAAACCTATATCACTATTGAACAAGGATGTGAAAGTATTGGCTAAGTTGTTGGCGGGGAGGATGGAGGATTGTGTCCCGGGGTTGGTTGCAGAAGATCAAACAGGCTTCGTGAAGGGCAGGCAACTCACGAGTAATATAAGACCGCTTTTGAATGTGAATCTGTTGAATCCATTGAGAGCTCTGGTACCCTAGATGGTGGTGTCCATGGACGCGGAGAAAGCATTTGATCGGGTGGAGTGGTGGTACTTGTTCAAAGGTTTGGGTTTGGGTGGAAATTTGTGGCATGGGTGCGGTTGGTGAGGACGAATGATATGAGCTCACAAAGCTTTGACTTACACAAGGGTACGAGGCAGGGGTGCCTGCTGTCACCGCTGCTGTTTGCGCTGGCCATAGAGCCATTGGTGATGGGTCATGGGATGGACAGAGTGACAGGGGATAATGAGGGGACAAAGGGAGCATCGGGTGTCGCTCTTTGCCAATGACCTGTTACTGTATGTATCAGATCCATTGGAGAGTATGGGAAGGATTCTGGGCCTGTTGGGGAGGTTTGGAGGGTTCTTGGAATACAAGCTGAATGTAGGGAAAAGCGAGGTATTAGCACAGCGGGCTAATTTAGGAGGGATGCCATTTACGGTCGCGAGGGATAGGTTTAGGTTCTTGGGGATTCAGGTAGCAAGGGAATGGATGGGGCTCCATAAGTGGAACTTAATGAAGCTGGTGGAGAAGGCCAGGGAGGATCTTAAGAGTTGGGATGCACTGTACTTAACGTTGGCGGGGAGGGTCCAAGTGGTGAAAATGAATATTCTGCCGAGGTTCTTGTTTATCTTTCAGGCTCTCCTGATCTTTATACCAAAGGCCTTTTTTCAGAAAGTGGATGCAATCATCTCTGACTTTGTATGGGCGGGGAAGGTGCCGAGGGTGAGGAGGACCCTGCTATAGAGGCGGGGGAGGGGGGGGGGGGGTGTTGGCGTTGCCAAACTTGCTTCATTAGTATTGGGTGGCGAATGTGGACAAGATGCGGCAGAGGTGGGAAGGAGAAGGGGTAGAGTGTGTTCGGATGGAGGAGGAATCTTGTAAGGGGTCTAGTTTGAGGGCTGTGGTGACAGCAGCATTGCCAATGGCAACGAGTATGTATTCAGGGAGCCCGGTGGTGCAGTCCACAGTGAAGATATGGAATCAGTTGAGGAGGCATTTTAGGGTGGAAGGGATGTCAATGCTCACGCCGCTGTGCGAGAATCATGGGTTTGAGATGGGGGGGAGGGTGGGATGGATAGTGTATACAGGAGGTGGTGGGAAGTGGGGCTGGTCAAGGTGAGGGATTTGTATTTGGAGGAAGGGTTCGTCAGTCTAGAGGAGCTAAGGGAGAGGGTAGAGCTGCCGAGAGGTAGTGAGTTCAGGTATCTGCGGTTAGGGACTTTGCACGAAAGGTCTGGAAGGGGTTCCCTAGATTGCCGGGATACACCCTGCTGGAGCGACTGTGGCTTCCGGATGTGGAAGGGGAGGGAAGAATTGGCGATATATTGGGGTTGTGAAAAATTGGGAAGATTTTGGGTTTGCGGTCTTAGCCAGGGTAGTGGAGGAGGGAGTGGACCCGGACCCTTTGGTGGCGATATTTGGGGTTTCAGAGAAGCCGGAGAGGAGGAAGGCCGATGTCATGGCCTTTGCCTCTGATTCCACGGCGATGAATTTTGCTGGAATGGCAGTCGGCATCGCCACCAGGGGTAGCAGCATGGTTAGGTGACCTGTACAAATTCCTGCCGTTAGAGAAGATAAAGTATGAGTTAAGGGGCTCAGCAGGGAAGTTTGAGAAACTGTAGGGATGTTTGTGACCGTGTTTGAGGAGCTGTTCGTCGCCCGGGGGGGGGGGGGGGGGGGGGGGTTGAAAATGGAGGCAAATCTGTACAAACTGTATAGTTGATTGTTGGGAAGAATGTTTCCCGGGATGTTCGTTTGCTGTAACCTACTTTGATACGAGTTTGAATAAAAGGCGTTTTTTTAAAAAAAAATGTTTCCTATGTTACAGCAAGTGACTATTCTTCAATAAAGTACTTAATTGGCTGTTTAAATGTTTTGATATGTCTGGTGGACGTGAAAAAGTGCTTTACAGATGTAAGTATTTACTTTCTCCTGAACTTGTTTACCTTTGTAACAGGTTACCCTGCACTTTTAAGAAAAGACTTGATAGGTTCAGTGAAGGAGAAGCAAGTCGATTTAGATGAAGTGAGCGTAGTTTTTAATCCTGCAGCATTTCAAATGCAGCCAAATATGGATCAATTTAGTATGGAGTTGAGGTTGTGTGAGAGTAGAGAGTTTATGGTAAAATAAATCACGGATGGGGAGAATTATTACTTATCCAGTATTATATATATATAAGTTCCGTCAGGTGATTATTGGCTCAGTCACAAGATTCATTTGACATTTCTTGCATCCAGCAGGAAAGACAGCACAATTCTAAATCCTGCCAACAAATTGAACTGTTGTAATTGACATATGCCACACATGATGGCATAAGAATGCAAAGTGCAACGAGCCCAGTTTTACAACTGAGGTGATTTCTGGAGAGTTTCAAAAGCTCAATCTGAGAAGCACCATGGAGTGTATTTCTTGTGTGCGAAGCCTGTATTAAATTTATTTATTTGTCGCGGCGCTGAGGACCCGGGTTTGATCCGGCCCCGTGTCACTGTCCGTGTGGAGTTTTCACATTCTCTCCGTGTCTGCAAGTCAATGTGGGTCTCACCCGCACAACCAAAAACATGTGCTGGGTTGATGGATTGGCAATGCTAAATTGCCCCTAAATTGGGGGGAAAAAAGAATTGATTACTCTGAATTAAAATTTTTAAATGTATATATTTGTTTATGATTTGTAGATGTCACAGGCAAGGCTAGCATTATTGCCCAACTTTTAACTGCTGCAGCCAGTGTGGTAAAGGTACTTCCACAGTGCTGTTTTGAAAGGACTTCCAGGACTTTGACCCAGTGATGATCCAGGAACAGTCTAAATATTTCCCAAGTCAGGACAGTGTCATGTATCCTACTCCTCAAGTCAACCTCTTCCATTTGTACCATAGTCTCAGCATGTTTTTTTTAAAACACACACAACCAGTTAAAACTCAAAGAAAGCAAATCTGACAATAGCCTTCTGATGCACTTGCCAATAGATCCCGGAACAACCACTTCTCTTGACGATCAATTGAAGTGTTGTTTGATTTAGCACATTATCTTCATTCCCTTGCATGCTCCTTCCTTCCACTCTAATTCTCTCTCTCTCCTCCATGAGTATCCATCAGGACCTCCACAGCAAACCACCTTCAAATGCAAGTTGCGAACGCCATTACTGCTTCCCAGCCACAGAATTAGATCCAGGTGTCTCCAGCAGAACCATGGTTCAAATAGAAGAAGTTGGAAGCATCCTGTTTGTATACAATAGCTGTAAAGCCTTTGGCTTTGATTCCCTGATGCACATGGCTTCCTGCTGTATTTCAGTTGATAAAATTTTTCTGCTGTTATTGATCTCGGACACTAGCTCCAACATGCTGCTAACCACGAGACTGCGACGTGAGGCACTGACCAGAAGCTGTGTGATGCAGAATTAAACAGCTCTGCCGGGTCAACCACCTTTAGCTTCTGTCAATCTTTAATGAGGTTAAACTCTGATAAATGGCAAACAGGTATTTTCTTTGTAAATCTTCCACCACATTTAATGAGTGTGTGACGTCTGTTTCACTATCTGAGAACTTGTCTGTTTAACCACACCAACAAACCCAACCACAGAGTTGCACGAAAATAAAAACAAAGTGTGAGGAATACTCGATGGATCTGGCAGCATCTGTGGAGAGAGTAACAGAGTTGAAGTTCCAAGTTGAATATGATTGGAAAGAAGGTAGAAATGTGAGTTGCGCTTGTTGGTAATTATGGTAGAAAGACATTAAAATTACTTTGGTGTGATCCACATCAAAGTGAGTTAAAGGGTCTGTGCTGTTTTGCAATAGGAAGAAAAATATTCAAAACACAAGTCGACTGTATGACACATTTTACTTGTGTCAAACCTCTATATCTTAACCGCACGGTATCTTTTAGAGAGGTTTGCAGCAAAGCCCCTGTTTCTGGATGTGGATTGTAGTAGTAGTATTCACGTATTTAGCATTAGCAGCATAACATCTGATCCTTTTCTCCATTCTGATCCCTAACTTGTGACATACCTGTATCATAGTACGGTGCAACTAGTAGATTTTTTGGAACTCCTCTTAATTAACATGTGGATAAAACTAGCTATTGTGGGTTTTTTAATCTGTTGGTTTCGCTTTAAAACGACCCATTGACACTGTACCGCATATACTACTAGGCGAGAACTGGCACCAGTCTCAAGGGTAAACTTACTGCTGTTAATTGGCAATAATATGGCTGCTGCTATCCTTGCCTTACCAGTAGAAACTTTTACTGCAACAACAACTTTCATTTATACAGTGAACTAAATCAATGACCTAAACCATTTAGGATTGCACTCTTCACCATGGGCTCCCAGTTTAGAAAAAGCATTCTCTTTTTAAAAAAAAATAATTTTTATTCAAATTTTTGCATAATATCAACACGAAAAAGACAGAATTTTAAAAAATTTTTTTTACAAAGAACAGAAAGAACAGTCCCCCCCGCCCCGCGCATACACAGCGGAAGAGATAAACTAACACCCATCATTCCCCCAAAACATCTGCCCGTCCCTTCAGTAGACAGGACAGAAACCCCCCCCCCCCCCCCCGCGTATACACAGAAGAGGAAATTAATTAATGCCCGACATTGGCACAGAACAACTATGTCCGTCCCTTTAGTACAAAACAACAAACATCTCTTCCCCCCCCCCCGGGGTTGCTGCTGCTGCTGGCCTGTTTCTATCGTTCTGCCAGGAAGTCCAGGAATGGCTGCCACCTCCTGAAAAACCCCTGCACTGATCCCTTAGGGCAAATTTCACCACCTCTAGCTTGAGAAACCTTGCCATGTCATTGACCCAGGCCTCCACGCTTGGGGGCCTCGCTCCCTTCCACTGAAGAAGAATCCTCCGCCGGGCTGCCAGGGACGCAAAGGCCAGAACACTGGCCTCTTTCGCCTCCTGCACTCCTGGCTCCTCCGCAACCCCAAATACTGCGAGCCCCCAGCCTGGGTTGACCCTGGATCCTACCACCCTCGACGACGTCTCTGCCACGCCCTTCCAAAATTCTCCCAATGCTGGACATGCCCAGAACATATGGCCATGATTTGCTGGGCTCCCAGAGCACCTAATACACCTGTCCTCCTTCCCAAAGAACCGACTCATCCTTGTCCCAGTCATGTGACCCCTGTGCAGCACCTTAAACTGTATGAGGCCAAGCCTCACACAAGAAGAGGAGGAGTTCACCCTCCCCAGGGCGTCCGCCCACGTCCCCCCTCAATCTCCTCACCCAGCTCCTCCTCCCATTTACCCTTCAACTCCTCAACCGAGGCCTCGTCTATCTCCTGCATCACTTGGTACGCCGCTGAGATCCTCCCCTCCCCAACCCACACCCAAGAGAGCACCCTGTCCTGGACCCCACGCGGCGGCAGCAGAGGGAACTGCGCCACCTGCCGCCTGACAAACGCCCTCACCTGCATGTACCGAAAGGCGTTCCCCGGGGGGAGCCCGAACTTCCTCTCCAGCTCACCCAGGCTCGCAGATTTCCCATCCATAAACAGGTCCCACAACCTCCTGATACCTGCCCTGTGCCAACTCAGGAACCCGCCATCAATTCTCCCCGGAACAAACCGGTGGTTCCCCCGTATCGGGGATCCCATCAAGGCCCCCACCTCCCCCCTGTGCCGCCTCTATTGCCCCCAAATTTTGAGGGTAGCCACCACCACCGGGCTCGTGGTATACCTCGTTGGAGGGAACGGCAGCGGCGCTTTCACCAGCGCCTCCAGGCTCGTGCCCACACAGGACACCATCTCCATCCTCTTCCATGCTGCCCCCTCCCCCTCCATCACCCACTTACGCACCATCGCTGCATTGGCAGCCCAATGGTACCCACGGAGGTTGGGCAGCACCAGCCCCCCCTATCCCTGCCCCGCTCCAAGAACACCCTCCTCACCCTCGGGGTCCCATGTGCCCACACAAACCCCGTAATGCTCCTGTTAACCCGTCTGAAAAAGGCCTTCGGGATAAGGATGGGGAGGCACTGAAACAGGAACAGAAATCTCGGAAGCACCGTCATCTTGACTGACTGCACCCTACCAGCCAGAGACAGCGGCAACATGTCCCACCTCTTAAACTCCTCCATTTGCTCCACCAGCCTTGTACGGTTAAGCTTATGCAGGGCCCCCCAGCTCCTGGCCGCCTGCACCCCCAAGTACCTAAAGCTCCTCTCCGCCCTTTTCAATGGGAGCCTACCAATCCCCCCTCCTGGTCCCCCAGGTGTACCACAAACAGCTCGCTCTTCCCAAAGTTGAGCTTGTACCCCGAAAAGCCCCCAAATTCCCAGAGAATCCTCATCACCTCCGGCATTCTCCCCACCGGGTCCGCCACATACAACAATAGGTCATCCGCATAGAGCGACACTCGGTGCTCCTCCCCACCCCGGACCAGCCCCCTCCAACTCCCCGACTCCCTCAGCACCATAGCCAGGGGTTCAATTGCCAGCGCAAAAAGTAGGGGGGACAAGGGACACCCCTGCCTCGTCCCTCGGTGTAACCGAAAATGCTCCGACCTCCTCCTATCCGTGGCCACGCTCGCCATCGGGGCCTCATATAACAGCCTCACCCAACTGACAAACCCCTCCCCAAACCCGAACCTTTCCAGCACCTCCCACAAGTACCCCCACTCAACCCTATCAAAGGCCTTCTCCGCGTCCAGTGCCACCACTATCTCCGCCTCCCCTTCTACCGCCGGCATCATTATAACATTCACGAGCCTCCGTATGTTAGTGTTCAGCAGCCTCCCCCTCACGAACCACGTTTGATCCTCGTGGATAACCTGCGGCACCCAGTCCTCTATCCTCGTTGCTAAGATCTTTGCCAACAGCTTGGCGTCCACATTCAAGAGTGAGATCGGCCTGTACGACCCACACTGCTGGGGATCCTTGTCCCGCTTAAGAATCAGGGAGATCAGCGCCCGAGACATCGCCCCCCCCCCTCCTTTGCCTCGTTAAAAGTCCTAACCAACAGGGGGTCCAACAGGTCTGCATAGAGCTTAACGGGGAACCCATCCGGCCCCTGGCGCCTTCCCCGACTGCATGTTCCCTATCCCTTTTAACCAGCTCCTCCAGCTCAACTGGCGCCCCCAGCCCCTCCACCTGTCTCTCCTCCACCCTCGGGAATCTCAGCCGATCCAAAAAGCGCCCCATCCCCCCCTCCTCCACTGGGGGTTTGGGCCGATACAGTTTCTCGTAGAAGTCCCTGAAGACCTCATTGATGTCTACCCCCCTTCGCACCACATTTCCTCCCCGATCCTTAACTCCACCAATCTCAGGGCAGCACGGTGGTGCAGTGGGTTAGCCCTGTTGCCTCACAGCGCTGAGGTCCCAGGTTCGATCCCGGCTCTGGGTCACTGTCTGTGTGGAGTTTGCACGTTCTCCCCGTGTTTGCGTGGGTTTCACCCCCACAACCCAAAAGATGTGCAGAGTAGGTGGATTGGCCACGCTAAATTGCCCCTTAATTGGAAAAAATTAATTGGGTACTCTAAATTTAAAAAAAAAACTCCACCAATCTCCCTAGCCGCATCCCGCTTATGGAGCTGGTGTGCCAGCATCCTGCTCGCCTTCTCCCCATATTCATACACCGCACCCTGTGCCTTCCTCCACTGAGCTTTCGCCTTTCTGGTGGTCAACAAGTCAAACTCAGCCTGAAGGCTGCGCCGCTCCCGCAACAATCCCTCCTCCGGGGCCTCCGCATATCTCCTGTCCACTCTCACCATCTCCCCCACCAATCTCTCCCTCTCTCTCCGCTCCCTTCTCTCCCAGTACGCTCGAATGGAGATCAACTCCCTCCGAACCACCGCCTTCAGCGCCTCCCAGACTGTCCCCACTCGGACCTCCCCATAGTCGTTGGCCTCCAGATACCTCTCGATACATCCTCAGACCCGCCTGCCCACCTCCTCGTCCACCAGCAGCCCCACCTCCAAGTGCCAAAGCGGGCGCTGTTCCCTCTCCTCCCCCAGCTCGAGGTCCACCCAGTGCGGGGCGTGGTCAGAAATGGCTATCGCCAAATATTCAGCATCTTCCACCCTCGAAACCAGCCCCCTGCTCGTAATGACAAAATCAATCCGGGAATAGGCCTTATGCACATGGGAGAAGTATGAAAATTCCCTGGCCCTCGGCCTCGCAAACCTCCATGGGTCCACCCCTCCCATCTGGTCCATAAACCCCCTCAACACCTTAGCCGCCGCTGGTCTCCTACCCGTCCTGGGACTGGATCGATCCAGTGGCGGATCCAGCACCGTGTTGAAACCCCCCCCCCCATTATCAGGCCTCCCACCTCCATATCTGGAATCCAGCCCAACATGCGCCGCATGAAACCCACGTCGTCCCAATTCGGGGCGTATACATTGACCAGCACCACCCGCTCCCCTTGCAGCTTGCCACTCACCATCACATACCTCCTGCCACTGTCTGCCACCACGTTCGACGCCTCGAACGACACCCTCTTCCCCACCAGGATCGCCACCCACCGATTTTGTTTGCATCCAGCCCTGAATGAAACACCTGACCTATCCATCCCTTCCTCAATCGAACCTGATCCGCCACCTTCAGGTGCGTCTCCTGAAGCATGGCCACATCCGCCTTCAGCCCCTTCAGGTGCGCGAACACGCAGGCCCGTTTAACTGGCCCATTCAGTCCCCTTGCATCCCAGGTGATCAGCCGGATCAGGGGACCAGAGAAAAAGCATCCTCAACAACAGCTTATTTAGTGCCCTATAACATAATAAAATATCCAAGTTGCTTCATAAGCCAACATAAGTATTGGGGCAAGTAACCAAATATTTGGTCAGAG
Source organism: Scyliorhinus canicula (assembly GCF_902713615.1). Classification (NCBI taxonomy): domain Eukaryota; kingdom Metazoa; phylum Chordata; class Chondrichthyes; order Carcharhiniformes; family Scyliorhinidae; genus Scyliorhinus; species Scyliorhinus canicula. The sequence continues at coordinate 81,057,227 of NC_052163.1, forward strand.
AGGTAGGTTTTAAGGAATGTCTTAAAACGAAGAACGAGAGAGGCAGAGAGATTTGGGGAGGGGATTCCAAAGCTTGGGGCCTAGATAGCTGTGGTGGAACAGCTGCCATTGGTGGGGTGAAGGAATTCAGGATGACACAAGATTACAAACTGTCTTAAAAATTAGATCAAGCACTGTTGTTTTAAGAAAACCTTAACTCTCAGGATGCTCTATAGGTGTATTCTAGGCAATAGTTACTTTGTAGCTTTGGAATATTTAGCAGAATATTCCCATTAAATGTAACACTGAGTTAAGTACTTTTGTATCTACAAAATGTCAAATAGCTGAATACCTTTTACAGCTGGTGTTAAGTATCTAAATCATTAAAACCAAAAAAATCCACTAGTCCATTGAAGTTCTTATTTGTCTTCAAGTTGGAAATACAGAAGCTACTGACTAAATGTTTACATTATTTCTGTGTCTCTTTGGAAGATTCCTCAAATGAATAGTTGACCCATATCGACCCATAAGGGTTCCAGAATTGGATCATTAGGATCACAACCCCTTGATTCCCACCGACTTTCCCTCCTAAAGAAACCATCAGCCTCTCCTTGTACTGGCCGGCATCATTAGGAGAAGTCTGATTAAAGCGACTTCCTGTATTTTTAGGCTGGAAATATTTTAAGAAGGGTGGGGAAACAAATTCCGAAGGAGAGAATCTCTCCAAAAAACCAGGATGCACTAACTAGAAGTTTGCAGCAAGCACCTATTAGTCAATTATCTTGTCTGTAGTATGTACCTCATTTTATAGGCCTGTATTTGTTTATTGGGTTGGCATTTTAGGAAGCCGCCACACAACTATGTTATTGTCTCATCATGTTTTAAAGACTAGGAGGTTGACTGTATGATTTTTAAGATATTTGAGCATCGACAGCCCACACCTCTTTACCTATCACTGCAATTTGCATTTTATGGTACCTTTAGCATCCCAGTTGCTTCAGAGGTGAAATCAGACAAAATAGATGTCAAACCAGAGGAGATGTTGAAGGGTAATCAAAAGTTTGTCAGGGTTGAGTTTAACGGAGCTAAGATGCAGACAGCTGAATGCATCTGCCAATGATGTGGTGAGATGGGGAAATCGGGCTCAGATGAGGGGGGGGGGGGGTTGATGGAGGAGATGCACAAAGGCCTATAGTCAGAGGATCTCCAGGTGTTTCTAGGAAGAGTTTACTGAGGGATGGAGTGTGAAAGGATTTAAATATGAGAAGTTTCAATTGGTGGAGCAGGTGCCATTGTATGTCAACAACACTTAGGGGTGATGAGTCAGTGGGACTTTGCGCACGCTGCATTTGAACTGCGGTTTTAGGTTAGCTGAAGTTTATGGAGTGGAGATGCCGGCGTTGGACTAGGGTGAGCACAGTAAGAAGTCTTGCAACACCAGGTTAAAGTCCAACAGGTTTGTTTCAAATCACTAGCTTTCGGAGCACTGCTCCTTCCTCAGGTGAAACAAACCTGTTGGACTTTAACCTGGTGTTGTAAGACCTCTTGTGAAGTTTATGGAAGTCAGCCAGCAAAACATTTGCAGTTGAAAGATGAAATGAGATGGAATAGCTCACTAAAGTATGAAAATGAATACAGAGGGTATGGAACAAGTGGCAGGATTGTGGACCTTGTGATGAAGGTGGAAAATTATGCATTCCGATCACTGTTTAACTGCAGGATTAGCCAAAAGAGGATTAGTCAGAAGGTTGCGGGTTCAATTCCCACTCTTGGACCTGAGCACAGAAATCAAGACTGAATCTCCATTGTGGTCTGAGGGAGTGCTGCACTGTTGGAAGTGTCATCTTTCGCATGAGACCATTAAACCAAGACTCCTTGCCCCTCGGGTGGTTGTAAAAGATCTCATAGTACTGCTCAAAGCAGAGCAGAGGAATTATCCCTGGTGTCCTGGCCAATATTCATCCCTCTATCCATGTCATGAAATCAGATTGTCTGGTATTTCTGCGAGAGTTTGCAGAAGTGGAACCGAGCAACAGCAGTCCAATGGAGTTGGAGAATAGTGCAGATGAGTTGGAGCACAATGGTGTTAAAAGCTTCGGAGCGGATGATGAGAGGAATAGTATTATCAAGGACGCAGACTGTCATTTATGACATTTAGTTGAACCCATTTCAGTGATGTGGCAAATGCGGAAACTTAGTTGAGCATTTCAGTCAGAGTTGCAGGATTGGGGTGGCACGGTGGCGCAGTTGTTAGCACTGTTGCCTCACGGTGCTGAGGGCCCGGGTTCGATCCCTGCCCCAGGTCCCTGTCAGTATGAAGTTTGCACATTCTTGCTATGTCTGTGTGGGTCTTACCCCCACAAAACCCAAAGATGTGCAGTGTCGGTGAATTGGCTATGCTAAATTGCCCCTTCATTGGAAAAAAATAATTGGTACTCTAAATTTATTTTAAAAAAATAGTTGCAGGGTCGATGGAAATCGATTTAGGAAGTGACAGCATGTTTCAGGGCTTTGGGTAGATTTGGGACCTTGCAGATTGGGCAGCTGTTTGCATGGGTGGATGCTTTTGAGGCAGAACTGATGATGGTGGTTTAGAAATGGAGGGGTACAGTATCGTGGAAGAGGAAACAATTTGTAATGCCAACTTGCATAGAAGGAAGATTTCACCATCAACAGTTTAGTGGGAACAGGGTCAAGAGGGCAGGAGATGAGGCCACATAGACAAGATGACCTTTGAACTGAACACCTAAATATTCCCATGGTAAACTCTGGGAAAGACTAGCCCAGTTTCTGGGAAAGAGTGGCCAGAAGATAGCTTCAAAATTGACAGCAGCATCACGGATTTTCTTTTAAAATTATTGCATTTTTGGTTAAAACCAAGAGAAGTGGAGATGATCTTCTCTTCTCTGTCGCTATCTCTGTAACATTGGTCTATAGATTTCCACAAGTTGGAGCTTCGGGGTTAAATTATTCGCTGCAATTTAGTCCAATTTTGAGCAGGGCTGAGCAATCGGGTAGTGAGTCATTTCAGTAACTTTCAATTGCCGGTCTCTACTTCTGGAATTGTCTTCCAGAAGTGATCATAGAGTTCCTGCAGTGCAGAAGAGGGCCATTCGGCCCATCAAGCCAGCACCGACCTTCTGAAAGAGCACCACTAAGCCCACTGCCCCGCCCTATCCCCGTAACCTAACCTTTAAATCCCTGGACACCCAAGGGGCAATTTTGCATGGCCAATCCACCTAACCTGCACATAAATAATAATAAATAAATAAAATCGCTTATTGTCACGAGTAGGCTTCAATGAAGTTACTGTGAAAAGCCCCTAGTCGCCACATTCCGGCGCCTGTCCGGGGAGGCTGGTACGGGAATTCCTCCCACATCTTTGGACTGTGGGAGGAAACAACACCTAATGGAAACACACACAGATACAGGGAGAACGTGCAAACTCCACACTGCCACCCAAGGCCAGAATTGAACCCAGGTCCCTGGTGCTGTAAGACAGCAGTGCTAGCCACTGTGCCACCCTGCCGAATGCATACATCGTAATATGTTTTCCAAAAATATGGACTAATGCGATGTTTTTCAAACTTTTTCCGGGGACCCATTTTTACCAACCGGCCGACTTTCGCAACTCGCGCCTTCCGGACTTCGCGGCCCACACCGGCCGACCTTTTGCGACCCATGCCAACCGACCGTCGTGGGCTACGACGGCTGACCTGCGTGACCCACCTTGTCCAAAATTCTGCATTTTTTTTTCTGTAAACTTTTATGAAACCCCGCCGAACGTGTAAAAAAAAAAAAAAAATGAATAAAATAAATGAATAAACCCCCCCCTGGACTTGTAAAACAAAAAGCTGCAACTGTTCTTTTTTAAAAAGTGGCCACACTGCGCATGCGTGCCCGATCATCGGCGCGCATGAGCATAGTTTTGCGCATACGCGCCGATGATCTGGCATGCATGCGCAGTGTGGACACTTTTTTTTGTTTGCATGTTTGCGTCCATTTTGAAGGCCGCTTGCAGCCAGCGTTATTAACAGCCGGCTGTTGCTCACAGATTTGCGTGATCGGGAGCTCCGCGACCCACCCGCGGGCTGCGATCCCGAGTTGGACAATGCCTGGACTAATGCATTCAATATGGGCTAGTGCATTATAAAATGCAATGTGTTTTCTCTCATTTGTGCCATGCCAGCAAGGAACTCCAGTGTGTTGCTGGCATCCAATGTTCCAATGTGGAGCGGAGGAGGGGGATAGATTTTAAATGAGTGCTTTGCCCAGTGCACTTGGCAAGTTTTCTTTAGACAAAGCATTAAAATTCTAAACTGCAAAAAATTATTTTTTTCAGACTGTACCTCCTGCTACACGATACTGCAACAAGGTACCAGAGCAATTTCTTTTTCCCCCGCCCGTCCTTTTCTGACACCCACTTTAATGATTGAAGTTGTCCTGCCCCAGGTTAAGGGTGGCTGGCTGCACTACTGAAATTATGCCTCTATTGTTGTGGAACAAACATGGCCCAGTGACTTTTTATGATCCTGTAAGTATCAGCTTCCAGGACTGTAATGTGAAAAGCTGGGAGGGGTGTCTGTTTAAAAAGGCATCAAAAATACTGTATGGTAGAAAAGTACCTAGAATTTGGTTCCTGTACAAAATTAGTAACCAAGATGACATCGGACACAGTGCAAGATAACACAAGACCAATAAGGTGACATCAGTCTAGGTATGGAGTAAAGGGTTTTTTAAAAAATATGCATTTCCGTTGATTGGTGTAAAATATGTAACTTTTTTAAAAAAATGTATTCTCCTTTTTCACATTTTCTCCCAAATCTGCACCCACCAACAATAAGCAGAAACGAATATTTTTAATTTTTTTTTTACAAATTTAGAGTATCCAATTATTTTTTACCCAATTAAGGTCAATTTAGTGTCGCCAATCCACCTAACCTGCACATCTTTGGGCTGTGGGGGCGAAACCCACGCAGACATGGGGAGAATGTGCAAACTCCACACGGACCCGGGGCCGGGATTCGAACCCGGATACCAGCGCCGCAGTCCCAGTGCTATCCACTGTGCCACATGACGCCAGCAGTACCGAATATAATGTCAATCTCCATATCAACAACAATCCTTCCTCCCACTAGCCCCCACACAACTGCCCACATGTTAACATAAACAAATAACAAAAAGGAATCAGGAATCACCCATCATCACCATTAACACATACATTCCTCCTCCCCCCACCGCCACTAATGTTCAATGTTATCTGATTCTTGAAAGTGCATAATCAATAACGCCCATGAATTGTCGAACCCCTCCATCATTCCCCTCAGTTCAAACTTAACCTTCTCAAGAGTTAAGAATGTCCCCCTGCCACGCCAGGGCACAGGATGGAGAGGTTGCTTTCCATCCCAACAGGATCTACCTTTGTGCGAACAACGAGGCGAAGGCTACAACGAGGCGAAGGCTACAACGTCTGCCTCCGCATCCGTTTCCAACCCTGGCCGGTCCGACACCCCAAATATGGCCTCTCGATGGTCCGGGTCCAGTTTCACGTGCACCACTTTAAAGATTATCCTAAAAACTCCTTCCAGTAATCCTCCAGCTTTGGACAGGACCAAAACATATGAACGTGCCCCCCCCCCCCCCCCGGCCGCAGCGTTCACACACGCCATCTACCCCCTCAAAGAGCCGGCTCATCCTCGCTCTTGTGAGGTGTGCTCCATATACCACCTTCAGCTGTATCAGCCCCAACCTCGCGCACGGTAAAATATGTAACTTAAAGCTGCGGTTGCTGCTATGATTCTAAACCCGATTGGTTTAAAAAAAAAAATTAGAACAGGTCCCGGCAAAAGACTAATGTTGCACACATTGCAGAAAGAAGATGGCCTTTGGGGCCTCACGGTAGCATGGTGGTTAGCATCAATGCTTCACAGCTCCAGGGTCCCAGGTTCGATTCCCGGCTGGGTCACTGTCTGTGTGGAGTCTGCACGTCCTCCCCGTGTGTGCGTGGGTTTCCTCCGGGTGCTCCGGTTTCCTCCCACAGTCCAAAGATGTGCGGGTTAGGTGGATTGGCCTTGCTAAATTGCCCGTAGTGTAAGGTTAATGGGGGGATTGTTGGGTTACGGGTATACGGGTTACGTGGGTTTGAGTAGGGTGATCATTGCTCGGCACAACATTGAGGGCCGAAGGGCCTGTTCTGTGCTGTACTGTTCTATAGTTCTAAGAGCCACTACTGAAGGATGAGTTGGATCTGACTGGTGTCGGCTCTTCATGTATGGCAATTATTTTACAGTATCAGCATCACAAATATCTGCTCTTGCATAAATATAGTGACCCAAACTATATTTTTTTTAAGAGAATCGGCGAATGTGCTTTGCCTGCAGGCTGCCCCCCTATCAGTATATTTGCATGAATGTAGTGTCCACGCTTTTTCAATCAGCAAATCCTTTTATTTCTAACCTTCTGTAACCAGTGGTTAAATGTGCTGTGTCACATCATACTGCACCCCACAAAGGTTCAATTCCCAATCAGCGTTGAATGAGCGCATCTTGACTGGAGCACTATAATTAGTCTCGCCCTCTGGACTAAGTGCTCATGGAACTGCTCTATGTAACAAAGTTTTAGAAAGAAAACAAGTTGACATGTTGCCCCAAACGATCCACGCGTATGTAATTTAGTTACTGGAAATGCACAGTAGATCCACTAACGTTGATAATATTTTTCTTGCTGCTTGGCAATCTACCATGCTGCCATCATTAGTCCAGTTTTAGAATGCACTTTGATAAAGTAAAACTGAAGGCTGAGGTATATATTTTAAAAATTATTTCATGTGATGTGGGCATCACTACAAAGGCCAGCATTTGTTGCCCATCCCCGATTGCCCTTGAGCTGAGTAGCTTGCCAGGCCACTTCAAAGGGCAGTTAAGGGTTAACAACATTGCTGTGGATCTGGAGTGCTGTGTAGGTCGCAGAGTAAGAACAGCAGGTTTCTGTCCTTAAAAGGTGTTTACAACAATGAGTGGTCACCATGAATGAGACTAGGTTTTTCCAGATTTATTATTAAACTTTAAATTCCACCAGCTGACATGATAAAATTTGAACCCATGTCTGTTGGGTCTCTGGATTACTACTCCACTGATGTCACCATTTGCGCCATCCATTCATTCACGTGCTGGGACAGAACATAAAAGAAAAGACAATGAGAGATTGGAATTTACTGCAATAATCATGGAGGGTTTGGGGCAGAGGTAGTGTCGATGAGGAGGAGTTCATAGAATGTTTCAGGATAGTTTCCATTCTGGAACCAAACAAAAGGCAGGCTATACTAGACCTGGTATTGTGCAATGAGATAAGATTAATTAATAACCTCATTACATGAAGACACCCTTGGGTAGCAGCAATCATAATATGATTGAATTTTACATTCAGTTTGTGGGAGAGAAGAGTGCATCCAAGAATAGCTTTTAAAACTTAAATGAGGGCAATTGTGAAGGCGTGAAAGCAGAGCTAGCTAAAATGAACTGGCAAATATGCTTATCAACAGATGTTCAGTGGCAAACATTAAAATGGATATTTCAAAATGCCGAATATAGGCACATTTCAATGAGAAAGAAAAATTCCAGGGGGAGGACCTATCTGTGGTTAACTAAAAAAGTTAAAGACAATATTAAACTTAATTAAAAAGCATGCGTCATTGTCAGTGTGGAGTTTGCACGTTCTCCCCGTGTTTGCATGGGTCTCACCTCCACAGCCCAAAAAGGTGTGCAGGGTAGATGGATTGGCCATGCTAAATTGCCCCTTAATTGGAAAAAAATTATTGGATGCTCTAAATTTATTTAAAAAAATTAAAAACCATGCATTTACGCTCCAGTTTCCTCCCACAGTACAAAGATGTGCCGTTTAGGTGGATTGGCCATGATTAATGCACGAGGATAGGGTGGGAGACAAGGGCCTAGGTAGAGTCTCTTTTGGAGGGTCGTTGCAGATACGATGGGCTGAATGGGCTCCTTGTGCACTGGAGAGATTCTACGATCATCAAAGAATGACAAAAAGATTGAAAAGGAAGGATAAACTACAGTGTGAAAGATGGACAGTAAGAGTTTCTATAGATATTCAAATAAGCGCTGAGTTGACAAAGTGAGCATTGGTTCAATAGAAAGTCTGTCTGTGGAATAGGATATGGAAATATGACTGTAGAGCTATGGCTAACTAAACTAAACCGGTATTTTGCATCTATTTTCACTGTAGAGGACACAAGCAACATTCCAGAAGTAGATGCAACTCAGGAAATGGAAAGAAAGGGAGGAACTCGGGAAAAGTCCAATCACCAGGGAAATTGTATCGAGCAAATTGTTAAATCTGCAGGCTGACAAATGGCTGGGTCCAGATAGGCGTCACCCTAAAGTCCTGAAAGAACGGCTAATGAGATTGTTGATGCATTAATTTTGATTTTCCTAAATTTGGGAAAGTTTTCATTTGGAAGCGAGCAAATGTAACTCCTTTTATTAAAAAGGGAGACAGAAAGAAAAAAAACTACAGACCAGTTAGTTTAATATCTGTCAGAGAAAATGTTACAAGCCATTATTATGTTATAGCAGGGCACTTGGAAAAATTCAGGCAGAGCCAACATGGTATTGTGAAAGGGAAATCATGCTTAGCCAATTTATTGGAGTTCTTTGAAGGAGTTGCATGTGCTGTAGATAAAGGGGAACCGGTGGATGTATTGTACTTAGATTTTCAGAAGGCATTTAAGTAGATGCCACATCAAAGGTTATTGTGAAAATAATAGTTCATGGTGGAGAGCTAATATATTGGCATGGATTGAAGATTGGCGAGCTAACAGGAAACAGAGTTGGCATAAATGGATCTTTTTCTGGTTGGCAGGATGTGATGAGTGGTGTGCCACAAAGATCCGTGCTGGGTCCTCCACTTCATACAATTTATAGAAATGATTTGGATGAAGAGACTAAAGGAATGGTTGCTAAATTTGCTGATGACTCAAAGATAGGTAGGGAAGTGAATTGTTTTGTTTTAGAGTTCTCGATTCTGTTTTTTCCAATTGGGGGCAATTCTGCGTTGACAATCCACCTAACCTGCACATCTTTGGGTTGTGGCGGTGAGACCCACGTAGACACAAGGAGAATGTGCAAACTCCACACGGGCAGTGACCCAGGGCCGGGATCAAACCCGGGTCCTCAGCGCCGTCAGACAGCAGTGCTAACCACTGCGCCACCATGCTGCCTCGGGAAAGTAAATTGTGAAGAGGACATCAGGAGTCTACAAAGGAACATAGATAGGTTAAGTGAGTGGACAAAACTCTGGCAAATGGAGCCTAACGTGGAAAAATGTGAAATTGTCCATTTTAGCAGGAAGAATGTAAAAATAAGCTTATTATTTAAAGGATGAGTTTGCAGAGCTTTTTAAAAAATAAATTTAGACTCCCCAATTATTTTTTTCCAATTAAGGAGCAATTTAGCGTGGTCAATCCACCTACCTGCGCATCTTTGGGTTGTGAGGGTGAGACCCACGTAGACATGGGGAGAATATGCAAACTCCACATGGACAGTGACCCGGGGCCGAGATCGAACCCGGGTCCACAGTAGAGAGATTTCAGGGCTATGAGATTGTGGGATCTGGCTATCCTGGTGCATGAATCACAGAAGGTTGGTATACAGGTGCAGCAATTATTTAGGAAAGCTAATAGATTCTTTCGGAAAGTGGACACGATCATCTTGGACTTTGTATGGGCGGGGAAGGTGCTGAGGGCAGGTCCTGCTACAGAGGCAGCAGTGGGGGTTGGCGTTGCCGAACTTGCTCTATTATTATTGGGCGGCGAATGTGGACAAGGTGTGGCGGTGGTGGGAAGGAGAAGGGATAGGGTGGGTTAGGATGGAGGAGGAATCATGTCAGGGGTCTAGTTTGAGGGCTATGGTGACGGCAGCATTTCCATGGCTTCGTGTAGGTATTCGGGGAGCCCAGTGGTGCAGTCCACGGTGAAGATATGGAATCGGCTGAGGAGGCATTTTAGGGGGAAGGGATGTCAGTGCTAATGCCGCTGTGCGAGAATCATGGGTTTGAGCCAAGGGGGATGGATAGTGTATACAGGAGGTGGAGGGAAGTGGGGCTGATCAAGGTGAGGGATTTGTATTTGAAGGAAGGGTTTGCCAGTCTGGAGGAGCTAAGGGAGAGGGTAGAGCTGCCGAGGGGTAGCGAGTTCAGGTATCTGCGGTTAGGGACTTTGCGCGGAAGGTCTGAAGGGGGTGCCCTAGATTGCCGGGATACACCCTGCTGGGGTGACTGCTGCTTCTAGATGTGGAAGGGGAGGGAAGAATTGGGGATATATACAGGTGGCTGGGGAAGCAGGGAGGTGAGCAGGTGGTGAACATCAAGGGGAAATGGGAAGCAGAGTTGGGAGGGGAGATCAATTGGGAAGTATGGAGTGAGGCACTGTGAAGGATAAATGGGACCTCCTCTTGTGCAAGGATGAGCCGGATACAGTTTAAGGTGATACACAGCATGCATATAACTCGGTCGAAAATGAGTGGGTTCTTTAAGTGGGTAGCAGATGAATGTGAGAGGTATGGGTGGGGGCCAGCGAATCTCACGCACATGTTTTGCGGTTGCAAAAAATTGGGACGATTCTGGGCGGGAGTGTTTGCAGTCTTAGCCAGGATAGTTGAGGAGGGAGTGGACCAGGACCTTTGATGGCGATATTTGGGGTTTCAGAGAAGCCGGAGTTCATGGAGAGGAGGAAGGCCGATGTCGGTGCCCTGGCCTCTCTGCACGGCAGCGAATTTTGCTGGAGTGGCGGTCGGCATCGTCACCGGGGGTAGCGGATTGGTTGGTTGACCTGTACAACTTCCTGCGGTTGGAGAAGATAAAGTATGAGTTAAGGGGGTCAGCAGGGGAATTTGAAAATAGGTGGGGGATGTTTGTAACTGTGTTTGACGAGGGTGAAAAAGGGGAAAAATTTGTACAGACTGTATAGTTCGTTGTTGGGAAGTATGTGTCCCAGGGTGTTTATTGGCTGTAATCTGCTTTGATTCATGTTTGTAATAAAATACATGTTTTAAAAAAGGAAAGCTAATAGAATGGTATTGTTTCTTGTCAGAGGAACTAAATGTAAAAATAGGAAGGTTATGCTTCAGTTGTACAGGGCATCGGTGAGATCTCATCTGGAGTATTGTGCAGAGTATTAGTCTCCTTATTTAAGGAAAGATGTAAATGCATTAGAAACAAGTTGGAGAAAGTTTGCCAGACTTAATAGCAGGAATGGTCAGGTTGTCTTATGCGGGAAGGTTAAAGTGGTTTTTATCCACTCTTGTTTAGAAGGGTAAGAAGCGATTTGATCGAAACCTTTAAGGTCCTGAGGGGGTATTGAGGATATTGACAGGGTGGATGTGGAGAGGATGTTGTTTAAAGGAGCTAGACAGATCAGGAGAATTTTTTTCTTATCTGTTTACGGGATGTGGGCGTCGCTGGCTGGGACACTATCCAGGGACGCGCAGTGCGAAAGCACACACAGGGCATTTCCGTGAGGTGGCTAGGGGCTGCGGCTCCCGAGAGAGTGTGTGTGTGTTTGTGTGTGTGGGAGGGGGGGTGGGTTCAGGGCTTTAGGCCAGTGTGAAATTTCGTCCAAGTAGGCGTCTGCTCAAACGGGAGTCCATTGCACACCTGTGCATCCTTGAGACCACAAATGCCGTTGGGTCTGAGCACGACCGTTTTGAGACCACGGATAGCATTGGTCACGAGCTGGACATCCACTGTCGTGCGACGCGCTGACTTCTTGAAAATGTAGGAGTCAATATTTCTCGGTAACTGAAGAACCAGTTCTGTGAGGAGACAGCTGCTGATATGTTGATTCAAAAGGTTAAAAAAATGTTTAAAATCTCACAAAAAGCAGAGCACAGCAACTGGGAATGAGCTGAGATACAAATGTGTTATTGGGTCCAGATGGTGCCAAGGAAGTAGTGAAGATTTGTTCTTGATTTGTTGCTTAATGTAATGCTAGTACTTGCACTGACTTTATTTTTATTTGTGTACCTAATGTTTTCTCCATCATACCTCCCTCCAGAATTTCAGTTCCCCTCTGAGCAAGGCCCATTGTACGGTAATGGAAGATAGCATCAACATTCTGGCTTTGATGGAAACCTGGTTTGAGTGAAGAGAGCTTCCTGCCTCTCTCTACCTTTCACCACTTTCCTCAACCGGTCTATAATGGTGGCAGTGCGGCTCATCACCAAATGAGTCTTTGGCCTGTCCACTTAATCTTTTTTTGAATGTAAATTTAGAGTATCCAATTGCTTTTTTTTTCCAATTTAAGGGGTAATTTAGCGTGGCCAGTCCACCTACTTGCAGATCTTTTGGGTTGTGGGGGTGGGACCCATGCAGACACTGGGAGAATGTGCAGACTCCACGTGGACAGTGACTCGGGGCCGGGATTGAACCTGGGACCTCGGTGCTGTGAGGCTAACCTTTACATTACCTTTACATTATGTGCAGTGGTTAGCATTACTGTGCTAACCACTGCATCGCCATGCTGCCCTTGTCCACTTAATCTTAACACTTCCTCTTCATTTCAGCATCTCATTTTGTTCCACTCCTCTTGCCTCTCATTTGAAATCCTCATTCTCTACTGCCCACTCTAGTGTCACGCCATGTATCTCACAGATATTTTCACTGCTTTTCATCATTCAGCCTCTGCTGAGTTACTTCTCCTTTTTGGTGATTTCACCCTCCACCTCATTTCATCATGCTCTCTCCCTCCATGTAAACACTGCAACTGATATTCACAGCTACCTGCTTGAACTTACCATCTCATTGTGGCCTTGCTGCTCCCATTATAATAATAATAATCTTTATTTGTGTCACAAGTAGGCTTGCATTAACACTGCAATGAGGTTACTGTGAAAATCCTCTAGTCGCCATACTACGGCGCCTGTTCAGGTACACTGAGGGAGAATTCAGATTGTCCAATTCACCTAACAAGCATATCTTTCGGGACTTTGTGGGAGGAAATCAGAGCACCCGGAGGAAACCCACGCAGACACGGAGAGAAGGTGCAGACTCCGCACAGAGTGACCCAAGCCAGGAATCGAACCAGGGTCCTGGGGCTGTGAAGCAACAGTACTAACCACTGTGCTACAGTGCCATATTAGTCACCGATAAAGCCATCTCTGATTATTCTCCACCCTTGTCCCTCTCCCAATTCCTACTTCCCTCTGCATCTTCCCTTGGTAGAAAGCAGTCTCCTAATTTGCTGACAATTGCACTTCAAAATCCAATTCTCTATTCATTGGCTCTTTATTCTCCACAAAATTTCTCCAGCCACCAATTTGCTCAAACACCTTCAATGTCCCAGACCCCATTACTCACTCACCCTGGTTTGTTCCCAGGTATGACTCCCTTTTCCACGCTCCAAGAGATGCGACTTGAATGAATGTGTCCGACAATTAGTTTAACCATTCACCACTGGATCTGGCTGGACCACGAAAAGCATCATCGAGCCCTGGACTCTTCTGACAAAATTGCATTCCAATGTAAAGATAATCACTGGTTTCTTTTCTCTCTTGCACACAATCTTCTGAAACACCTCTCCCTCTGCCATCATGTGCAAAGCTCGTGGGCTTCCTTTGCCACTAAGATTGCGACAATCCAATCAACTGCCTCAGCCACTTCCATCCCTCCCCCACAGTCCACCAGGCTGTTTTCTTGCCTGGACCTGAACGTTCATCTTTAGTTTCTCCTGTTTTCTCTTCATGCCCTCTGAGTTCATCTTGACCATGAGACCCATCGGCTGTGCCCTCCATTCCCACTAAGTGCTGACCATCCAACTTCCCTTCCTGGATCCCATGTTAGCTGATATTAATGACTCTCACATCAGATGCCTTCTCAAATCTCCTTCTTCAAAGAACAAAGAAAATTACAGCACAGGAACAGGCCCTTCGGCCCTCCCAGCCTGCGCCGATCCAGATCCTTTATCTAAACCTGTCTCCTATTTTCCAAGGTCTACTTCCCTCTGTTGCCGCCCGTTCATATACTAATCTGCTAACATCTGCCCTCTCCAAAGAAAACACCCCTTTGATCTTGCAAACTCATCGGCAACTTTTCCTCTCAAATCCTTGAACCTGTTGCTACCTCCCAAATCCATACCCATCTTTCCTCAGAACTCTCGAGTCTCACTGATCAGGTTTCCACCGTTGCCACAATACCTTTGTCACAGTCACACACGATTGATAAATGATCCTTCCTTGTCTTCCTTCAACTTCCTGCAGCCGTTGACACCATGAAGCGCTGTTGTGCAGCTGGGTAGAACTGCACTTTTCGGCTTCTATTCTTATCTATGATGGGCCAATTATAAACAAACTCATCAACAGAGAATCACTGTATTGACTTGTTTCCACTTCCATGCCAATAGGTCTGGCACCCCCAAGGATCTATCTTTGGACCCTTCCTATTTCTCACATACATGCTGCCTTCAGTGACATAATGCAAAAACACAACATTAGTTTGGACATGTATGCTGATGACACCCAGCTCTACTTCATCACCACCTCTCCCAGCTTCACTATTATCTAAATTGTCAGACTGCTTCTCTGCCATCCACTGATTTCTTCCAACTAAAAATTGGGGAGACCAAAGCCACTGTCTCCATCCCATCCCCTCTCCTCCCATCTCCAAAAATTCCCAATCCACCTCCCTGGTTCAAATCTATGATTCCTTTGAATCAGCATTTCCCTTGACCCCGCCCATAACCTGAAGTGCCACCAAATCTTTGAGTGTCGCTATGACCACCAGACTCCCTGAGTATCTCCCCAGGGCCATCGGTAGTGGTGCCGTTGCCAACGCCCCGAACCCCGACCCCCTACATAGACTCTCCTCCATTCTAACCTACTGCGAGTCCCCCTCCTCTAACCCAACCCCGCACCTTCTCAGCATTCACCGCCCAGTAATAATACAATAAATTCAGGAGACGCCGCCCAGTAATAATATAATAAATTTGGGAAAATCTCTCCTTGATTTTAATTGACCCACCATTGATGCCTCTGCCTTCAGCTGCCAAGACTTCAGAAATTCCCACACCAGAATCTTTTTATCTCGCTCCCTCTTTTTTAAGCCAATCCTTAAAACCTACAAACATCTGCCCTGATGTCTCTTTATATGTCTTGGTGTCAAAGTTTGTTCTTTTGTGAAGTGGCTCGTGACATTTTATATTAAAGGTGCTATATAAATAGAAGTTTTGGAGGGCAGCATGGTGATGCAATGGTTAGCACTGCTGCCTCAACAAGCTGAGGTCCCAGGTTCGATCCTGACCCTGGGTCACTGTCTGTGTGGAGTTTGCACATTCTCCCTGTGTCTGCATGGGTCTCTTCCCCCACAAGCCAAAAATGTGCAGGGTAGGTGGGTTAGCCATGCTAAATTGCCCCTTAATTGGATGGGGTAGGGGGGGGAAATTAATTGGATACTTTAAATTTTGGTTATGTTCCAAGAGATCGTATTTAGTTATATCTGTAACTTGTTTAAAAAGAAAGTGAATCAATGCCAATAATGCTTCTGATCTGCAGCCTGAAACTTTCAATATGCACACTGTGCTTGCAAATGATTTAATTATGATTTCCCCAATGTCCTACCTACTTGACAATTAAACATATGGCCTTAAAGTGCCACTATTCCACCTTAGCAATGGAATAATACAGGTGTGCATTGCACAGTATGACATTTCTGTCATAAAATCCCAGAGATGTTAAATATTTGGTGTAGTACATATCCATGTGCTTTGTTCAGTTTATATTTGTTTTACATCTTTTAAAAAAGAAACGGTCATTGCCTGGTATTTTAATTCTGACCTTAAGATAACCTGAAGGCACTTGTTGAGAAAATGAGTAGAGTAACCTTGTATCCACCAATCTAGAGCAACATTTGATAATTAATCTTTAATTTACTTCACCAATTTAGACACTTTCCCAATAAACACCTGAGTAAAGGGACAGGCCAGACTAGCAGTCAAGCTTTGTAACTGCTCCAGACTCCGGACCATGAAGAATGTGATGAATGATCAACTGTCACTGCTCTTCAACAAAGTTGCTAGATTTGAGTCTGCTTAATAGTCATAATATTAATATAGTACCTTTCTCCAAATCGCATTGTCATTAGAGAACAACCGCCATTACTATTGACCAAAATTTGAACTAGGGTTTAGATTAATCCTAATAAACGCGCGGTAAGCAGTCTTACAACACCAGGTTAAAGTCCAACAGGTTTGTTTCAAACCACTAGCTTTCAGAGCACTGCTCCTTCCTCAGCTGAGGAACTTTAACCTGGTGTTGTAAGACTGCTCACTGTGCTCACCCCAGTCCAATGCCGGCATTTCCACATCATGGCTAATAAAGGGTCAGAAATTTGGCAGGTTAACTATTTTGTCGTAATAATGACAACCTGCAAAAATGCTCATTAAGTCAAAATGCAATACCATTGGACTTCAATCCTTAAACCAGTATCACTGTTAATGTTGTAAGCCTTCTGCTTCATCAGGTGCCCCAACTATTTGAAGGCTCCCTGCCTCTCTAATGTTTCCAGTAAAACAACTTGCACTTGTATCATTACCAGTCCAGCTGTGATTTCACTTATCCTCCAGTAAACAGCCATTTCCAAACGACCATTTCCAATGTTTGTCTTGTGCAATGACGAGAGAGCAACTCAAAATGGTGGTCCAGCAGTCTTTGGTGGATGGAGGTGTACCTACCGCATTATAACACGTGAAAAGGACACAGCCTGGTCCTTGTCTCCAACCCATGAACAACACCACCAGAGACGCTCTTGTTTTCCAATATGTTTGCATTCTGAGGAATGACTGGTATAAATTGCTTGGTTATGCAAAATGGATTGTATTTTTAAAATTCGTTAATGGGATGATGGCGTCGCTGGCTGGGTCAGCATTTATTGCCCTTCCCAGAGGGCATTTAGGAGTCAACCATATTTATGTAGATATGGTGTCACATGTATGCCAGACCAGGTATCGGTGGCAGATTTCCTCCCCTAAAGGATATTAGTGAACCAGATGGGTTTGTATGACAATCAGCAATAGTTTCATGGTCATCATTCGACTGCTAATTCCAGATGTTCTTTCACTGATTTCAAATTTCACCATCTGCCATGGCAGGATTTGAACCCGGGACCCCACAGCATGATTCTGGACCTCTGGATTACTAGTCCAATGACAATACCACTATCTATTGCCTCCCACTAAATTAGGATAATTGGTACCTGGGCTAGGACACCATGGTAGGGGATGAGTTTTAATTTCTTTATCATTTCCACCATTTTGTGTGCCCTCATTATTTGTGGGGTACACTGAGGGGAAAGAAAAACCAAAAGACTCCTTGGGCTTTGCACATCTAGCAACCAGTTACAGATTCATGTTAGTGAAATTACCTCCTTTCCTCTTATGTTGTTTCATTAACTGGAGCTCGATTTCTCTTCCCCCCCCCCCCCCCCCCCCCCACACACACTCGCACACAAAACCTTCCATTCCAGTCAGGACTTTCAGGAATTGCTTTTGCTGTTCCCCGCAAGCGTGAAACATATATATATATATATATATATATATATAAAGAGTATAATCAGAAACCATCAATATAAAATCGACACCAAGAAATCCAAGAGAGAATTCAGAAAAAATGTCTTTACCCAAAGAATGATGAGTGTGGAATTTTCTGCCGAAGGTAGTGGTTGAAGTGAATCGTATGGATGTATTTAAGGGGAAACTAGGCAAGCATATGACGGAGATGGGAAGAAAGGGCCTGGTGATAGAATTAAATGGGGCAAGAGGTAGGAGGAAGCTCAAGTGCAACATAAATGCTGGCAGGGAGTGGTTGGGATGAACTGTTTGTTTCTGTGCCATAAATCCTATATAATCCCACATTTGCATTTCTGTCACTTTCAAATGCCTCGTGGCACAAGTGGCAGACGAAGCATGTGCTCACGGCTGTTTCCATAGCTAGCTTTTCCCGGAATTGGTTATTAGCCTGTTGCCAGATGCTTATAGCTTGTGGGGTGCCATTCCACATCCAGCATGGCTGACGATGCTCTCCTGCATGCCAAAGGAGTATTCAAAGGATTAACCAACCTGCTTGACCGCATTCTGAACTTGCCTTCTATGGCCATCCTGGAGTGGGACCCGAACCCGGAGCTTCTGCCTCAGAGGTAGGGACACTACCCACTGTGCCCCCCCTCCTAATGTATACAAGGGGGTACAACTACCTGAGTCATACTGGGCATTTAAAGTGGGTGGTGCTTGAGGGAAAACCTGACGACATTTGGTGCCATGCTCTTTTTTTTTTTTGGTCACAATTCTGTGTGAGAAGTGCGAACTTTCCCTGTTTAGTGCTTTGTAAGGGCGAAACATTTGAAGTAAAGAAACATATGGAGTTTCACCAATCTGTTGGTGTCCATGAAAATAGAAAAATATAATTTTTAACAGTCTTCCATTGAAGCCAAGGGCAGGTGGGAACATAGGAGCAGAGGTTTATCATTCAGCCTCTGAGCTTGTTCCACCATTCAATTAGATCTTTGCTGATCTGTATCTGAACTCCATTATACATCTTTGTTCTTTAACCATTAATATCCTTGCCTAACAAAAATCTATCCATCTGTTTTGACATGATCTGGCTTTTTGGAAGCAAAATGCCAATTTCTTCCACCCATTGTGTGCAGAAATGCGTTCTGATGTAACTCCCTGGTTCGACTAGCTCTAATTTTATGATTATGCCCCTTTTGTTGTGGCCCCCCATCAGAGGAAACAGTTTCTCTCTATCTGCCATATCGCAACATTTAATCACCCTGAAAATCTAAATTTGATCATCCCTTAATCTTATATACTCAAGGGAATGCAAGCTTAGTCTATGCAGCGAGTCCTCATAATTTAACTTCTTTAGCCCCCGGTTGCAAAGTGACTGATTATTAATCTTGTTTATTTTTGTACGGGTGGAGAGGGTATGATTGCAATCACAGAATGGGCAAATGATTGTTCATATTTACAGAAACTAGATTAAAATTTTCAGTTTTGAGCTGCTGTTTTTCAATGTTTTCCTACTTCAAGTAAAGCAATAAGACTAAATGTACAGCATGTGGAAAATCATCAAACCTCATACGCTGGCAATTCAAGGAATCGTATGCTTGTCTGCCAACTTGAGTTACTAACCTTTGAACATTTTAGTACAATCTAACCTTGTAACCATAATGGAGAGCTCAGCATTGTTTAGGCAGAGCCAAGTCATTCTTCAGGAGACTTCAAGTCAAAACTACTGGCTTGTTGGGAGATTGATTTACTTAAGGTCCATATTAAAAGACTCCTCCCTCCTCCCACCAGTGGGCCTGGAGTTAGTTTCTGTATAAATGTGGATAATACTCAGTTGTATCTTCCACTACTTTTACAGTTATAATTACACTGCTTGCTTGGCATCAGGTCACAGATGGGCCAGAATTTTTATTGAAAGTAGGGCGATCAAATCCATCTTATTCATCTTCACTCTAAAATTTGATATGGTGGTACAACCCTCTTTAACACATTTTGTGCAGAGTTGAGCCTTGGACCCCATATTGCCTTGTCACCAAGACTACATATTTTCACTTCCAAAACATTGACCAACATTACCTACACTTCATTCTTACTAAAAACCCTCATGTCCATGGCTGCCTGTGGACATGGCATCTCCAATGCATTCTTTGCTAGCCTCCTGAACTCTGTTTGCCAATTCCAACTTGTTTAAAACGTAATCCTTGTCCACTTTCCCAATCTTTGCCAACTTGTATTAAATTTACAATTATCACCTAAAAATCCCCTCTGGTCTCTCCTCAGCCGAGCTTCACAACCTTCCACTGCATCTCATTCTGTGCTTCAATCCTCCTAATTTGGTTCCCTGCCCATTTCCCTTTGTTTCACTGTTGGTGTTTGGATCGTCAGTCATCTTTTTGCTCTTTTCAGCACCCTTAAACTCCTCATATCACTACCTTGTCTTCTCCCTGCCTCCCCCTCCTTTTTTTTCAAAGCTGCCTTAAACCGATTTGTTCAATCAAATCCTTTGGTCATTTTTGCGCTGACACTCCCATTATTACTTAGTGTCTGTTTCGCCAAAACAGAAGTGCCTTAGGATATTTTCTATAGTAAATGCAAGTTGCTGCGTTCATCAGGAACTGTTCTTGTCCAACTTCGAGACCAGCGTTGCAACATGTCAAACAATGGCACTCTTGTGTCTTCAGCTAACAATGGCTCATTGTGAGATTGTGGAGAAAACCAATTTTCTTTTTAAGAAGTCTGCATAGGATGCAAGAAAATTCCTTACGTTTAGGCATGTATTCCTTCTAGGATGCCAGTTAACAATCTCTAAACATAGAGGGAAGTGAAATTGTATGCATAAAGACCTTCCTGCATTATTTAGACATAGTCTAGATGAGTGGTTTGCTACAATCAACTGATACATAAGTTGATAAAAGGTAGCTGCAGAAACAAAAGTGAGCTAAAAGAATAATAGGGCATGGATTTGACCATAAGATATGGAACATTAAAGCAAAGAAAGTGCAGATATGAGAATGCATTTGCACTTAGTTCTGTTTTGGGCTTCCCAATCTGGGTTTGAGGAAGCCCAACAACTGTTCCCTCAGAAGATCCAAAAAGGTTAGGTGAGGTTGCTGGGTTATGGGATAGAGTGGAGGTGTGAGCGTAAGTGGGTGCTCTTTCCAAGGGCCGGTGCAGACTCGATGGGCCGAATGGCCTCCTTCTGCACTGTACATTCGATGATTCTACGCTATTGAGGATGAAGGGATTTGGCTATGAAGGGATTTGCCAATTATTTAGAAACTGGATGTACCTTTTTGTTGCCTTCCCTGAAAATGAAGAAGTTAAGGGTGAGCTTATTTGCAGTGTTTTCAATAATGAAGGGAGTTGAGTGAATATATAGGGAAATGGTACTTCTCTCGAGTAAAAACAATCAGGACAAAGGGGGCTGTTGTCCATGTCGTTATGATATTGGCTTGTTCCTTTCACAATACTTGCCACTTTCTTAAAAAGAAAGCGTTCACAGACAAAAGCCCAGCTCATTTTCAAAATAATGTTACATAATGGATGTGTCTGATCAGGTGTTTAAGAAAGGGGTCTGGTCTTTTAATTCAACTCCAATAGCTTGTGGGAATTACTTGTACATCTGTTTACTCTGGCAACACATTTGAGAACTATTTCCCAGGGTGAGGTGTTCAAATTAGATGGATCATCTTAAGCAACCATAGATACTCTGTGTACCGTCAGTACCAAACCATCACGTGATGACCCTGATTATGTACTCAACATTCAGGAACCTTGTGTCTGACCGAGCTTCTGATGCAATTTGGCACAACAGGCAGAAGTGCTGTTCTTCTATCATTTCAAGGAGGATACCTAACCTGTATTTACTGGAAGTCTAGGGTGCATCACTACTTCGATTAACTAGTTAATAAATATGACCATTTGTAACCTAAACTATGATCCAGCGGTGTGTTTATTTCATTGGTAACCAGGTTAAGAAAGACCGCTTGAGAGCATTTGATATAAACAACAGACAACAGCAGTACAATGACATCTATTCAATATGATCTTGTTACAAATTACATAGATGTTTTACCCTTGGGTTATAGGGAAAAGAAGGCTTGTCTACTAAAATAGTCTGAGATGCTGAACCAGTGGAAAAATATCTCAAATAAAACCATCCAAAACATAGTGGCTAGTCTAAATGACAACTTGCATTTATACAATATATTTTAATATAATTTAGACTACCCAATTCTTTTCTCCCCAATTAAGGGGCAATTTAGCTCTGAAGAGCTAAAGGTCCCTGGTTCAATCCCGGGTTTCAGCATCAGACCGAGTGCTGCGCTTCCTCGCTATCTGTCAAGTTGCCCTGCCTTTAATTAGTGTTTGTAACGTTTGCATATATTTTTTACTGTTTTAATAAAAAGGTATGGTCAATCCACCTACCCTACACATCTTTGGGTTGTGGGTGTGAGACGCACGCAGACATGGGGAGAATTTGCAAACTCCACACAGTCAGTGGACTGGGATCAAACCCGGGTCCACAGCGTCATGAGGCAGCAGTGCTAACCACTGTGCCATCGTGCTGCCTCTATACAAATGCTTCTTAATGAAGAGAAAGTTCCCACTCACTTCACAGGAGTTTTCCCCGCCAAGCCAAAGACAAAAATATATGGACTAGTGACTAAATGAAATGAAAAATGAAAATCACTTATTGTCACGAGTAGGCTTCAATGAAGTTACTGTGAAAAGCCCCTAGTCGCCACATTCCGGCGCCTGTTCGGGGAGGCTGTTACGGGAATGGAACCGTGCTGCTGGCTTGCCTTGGTCTGCTTTCAAAGCCAGCGATTTAGCCTAGTGTGCTAAACAGCCCCTAAGAGCTTGACCTTAATAGGTAGGTTTGAAATAGCGTCATAAAGGAGAAGAGGTTGAGGGAGAAATTTAGGGATGTCATTCCAGAGTTAAGGCCTCAACAATTGAAGGCCTAGCTGCCAATGGCTGGTCAAAGGAAATCATGGTTTCACAAGATTACAGACCCAAATACAGAACAAGCTGTTTTTAGAACTGTGACCTATTCAGCTGGACTCCTGTTAGTTGTATTGCCCAGTTTTAATTATTTTGTAGGTGTGGCATATTTATCAGACCGTTTCCATCATTGAGCCAAGTATGTCTGTACCTACAAGAATGCTGAATTGTAGTGGGGGATGAAATGAGGCCAAGGATTTTGGGGGGGGGGGGGGGGGGGGGGGGGGGGGTTGATCATGAGTTCTTGGAGAATTGCATGACTGAGATGGCTACAAAGATGATAAGACCATGGAGAATTTGCAATTGAGGATGAAAGCACAGGCATTCTTCATCTGCCCTCATTAGTGGACTAGTGTCTGCTCCCATTGCTCAAGTCATTGAATCAGACTTGAACTATCTTGACTCTGAGGCGAGGGTGTTTCTAAATGAGCTAAAGGGAAATATGTGGTTCCATAATTCAGGTTCCAATATTCCAGATCTGTAACCTTTCATTGTACCAGTGAAATGTTAGAAATGTAAGAAGTATTAAGCAAGTGAAAGGGAGGAGGGTGTGGGATTTTTTTTTAAAACAGAAGGGAAAGCCTGTGATCGGGTGTAAGGCAAAGGCAATCAAAGGATAAAAGCGTACTTTATGGAAGACCAAAGGGAATGGTAATGGCACAAGTAAAGAAACAAATTATGGACCCAGAGGAGATGTGATTGGTTGAATGACAAACCATGGTCATCCAAAAAATTTTTAAGTGGTAAAACTAGAGTTAAAGCAAAACCTGCAAAGAAAAAGAAAACAAAATGGGGCGGAGGTAATGGTTTGAAATTTTTGAACTTGATATTGATTCAAGTAGGTTATGAAGTGCCTCGTCGAAAGCTAGCCTATAGCTTGTGTCAGGTTGCATTGGAACAATGAATGTGGGTGGCACCGTGGTTAGCGCTGCTGCCTCACTGCACCAGCAACCTGGGTTCAATTCCTTGGGTGACTGTGGAATTTGCACATTTTCCCTTGTCTGCGTGGATTTCCTCCCACAGTCCAACGATGTGCAGGTTAGATGGGCTTACAGGGATAGGGTGGGGAACTGGGCCTAGGTCGGGTGCTCTATCAAAGGATCAGTGCAGACCCGATGGGCCTAATGGCCTCCTTCTGCACTAGGGATTCTATGGAAATGCACGAAGCTGATGTCAGGGTGGGAGCAAGGTGGAGAATTAAAATGACATGCCACTGAAAGCTCAGGAGTCACACTTACAGATTGAACAGCGTTAACCTGGTCTGTGTAAAGCAAACTGCATTGTGAACAGCACATTATGTTTACAGTTGACTTTTGAGTTGCTCTGGAGGCATGGACTTTTACATGTTGTAGTGTGGGACAATGGATAGTGACGGTTCATCCCATCACATGCCGACCAGGAATCTCTTTCCTCTCTTGCGTCTTGCCATTGGTGTGTGTTGGAAGGATTTGCAGTTTATCCTCAATCCTTTTGGCCATGTTATAAATTCACCACCTTTAGTCACCAGGTCCTGGGTTGGGACTTGAGCTAGGAGTTTCTGACTCACAAGCAGGATGCTACTAACTGCATCAAAGGACCTCCCTGCGAGCAGCAAATATAGAATACTAAATTGAAAGAAATACACCTAAATCACTTTTACTGTTTTTTGCGAAGTGGAGAGGTAAAAGGGCCCATGTTTGCATTGTATGAGCTAGCATGGGAAAGTGGTGGGGGAGCGGGGTGGCTTGGGGCGAGTGTGGAGCGGACCAAGGTGCCGCAGAGGAAATTAGTTGTTCAGAATTCTGAATGACTGCTGAGAATAATCTATCTTCCTATTTGCCTGGGTAACCAGAGTGAAAAAAATATTTTAATAGTGAGCATTTGAAGGTTATTTTTGGTTGGCACGCTGGAGATGGTGGAAATAGCCAAGTTTTATCCATTTTAAATACAGAGGCTTGTGGGATTGAAGATGAGGGCAAGAGGAATTCTATCATGGTCTGGGAAGGAGGGAAGGGAAGGGGTGAGAGCAGAAATGCATGAAATGGGACGGATGAGTTTGAGAGCACTGTGAGAGCACTCCACATTGTGGAGGAAGTCATTAGCCGAGGGAAAAGGACTTATCTGAAGTGCCGGTATGGAAGATCGCCTCATCAGAATAGATGCAATGGAGGAACTGGGAGTTTGGAATGGAGTTCTTAACAGGCAGTGGGTGTGAAGAAGTGTGGATGACATAACTGTGGGAGTTGGTGGGCTTGTAATGAATATTCGCTGGTAGCTTATTACCAGAAAATAAGACCGAGAGATTGAGGAAGCAAAGGATAATATGAATTTTTGGGCATTGCTTTATGAAGGTCATGTTATGTAATGCGTTGTATTGTGCTTTGACACAATTGAGGAGTTCATAGACATAAAGTCACAGTTTAACCAGCTTGCAATTTGCCTGGAGCCTGAAATTGTCCTGTTCCCTTGAGGCACATTCCAAGTTACTAATATTAATTACAACATGTACTTGTTTGGTTTTGGAAAATCAAGCGATTGTACTTTCTTCAGATTGTTGGGACTCAGCAATGGAACAATCTGAACAAATGGCATGGATGAGAGGACATCTTTATGGGCAACGATTATCATATCACATCGCTGTTTGTGGGAGCTTGCTGTGCGCTAATTGGCTTTTACAGTTCCTGCCTTTAAAACAGTGATTACACTTCAGGACAACCAAATATCATCTAAGGCACTATTTGTTTCTTCTAGTACCCTTGGAGGAAAAGGAAAAATGTTTATCATGTAAGCCATGTATATCATGGAAAAATCATTCTTGGTTCGACCTGCATTTAGACCACAGAGGTTGGCCTCTGCTCCTTGCCCAATGCAATAGTGCAGTCAGCCTGGGTTCACACTCCTCGTTGCTACTCAGTGATGGAAATTATGCATGCAGGTATGTTTACATAAGGGTGCAATGTGTCTTGGTTGTAATGCCTCTTTTGTGCTAAGATCATCTGTGGTCATTTGATGTTTGAAGTTTGCAACTGCAGAATGTCCACTTTAGCAAGGTACTAGATGGTGATGTCAATGGCCGTAGATATCAGCATAAAGTAGTGCCTTCAGGGAGATGAGAAGATTGGCAGGAAGCAGGACAAGTGATCCTATCGTCTACTAAATTATAACATCATCCTTGTTTGGATCCCGGACCAGAACCCAACTATTTGCAATAGGTAAAACTGTGAGGAAATGTTACTGCACCACAGGAATGATAACTCTGACCAATGGGTATTTTTTATGTTTTTAAAAAAAAACTTTAAACACAGAATGAACCACATTGTCACAAAGAAATAGCTTGACAGTTAACAGCTACAACCGTTCTTCAGTAAACAAGGAAACCTTAAACAAGCAGGTCTGACGGCATCTGTAGAGAGCGCGAAGGGAGCTAACGTTTCGAGTCCGGATGACTTTGTCAAAGGAAGCCTTAATTTCCAAAACCACTATATTCCAATTAAGCAAACCAATATATTTCAAATATCACTCCTGAATAAAGTGAACAACTAGGTTTATACTTTATTTTCTCTGTGCAGAATCTTTGGAGAGAGAGAACGAATATCCAATCCAATAATCGCTTATTGTCACAAGTAGGCTTCAATGAAGTTACTGTGAAAAGTCCCTTGTCGCCACATTCCAGTGCCTGTTCGGAGAAGCTGGTACGAGAACTGGACCGTGCTGCTGCCCTGCCTTGGTCTGCTTTAAAAGCAATGTGCTAAACCAGATGAAAGGTGCTATATAAATGCAAGTGTTCGTTCTTGCGTAACACACATGTTGAAGAACTGAAACGAAAGTGACTGTGGACCATCACGGTCTCAATGCTATGAACAGAAATCGGGATCCGAGGTTGTTGAACCATTGCAAAGTTAGCAGACGTTGGGCTTAATTTGCTGCTCATGCTTCCTGCATTCCCGTGTGATAGGAATAATTCCTTAAAATGCATATTTGTTACTGGATTAAGCCTTGTGTTTTGAGGATCCTGGTGAATAGATACGGGAGAGATTTATTTTGGAATAGCAGTGCATCTTGAACGGATTCCCTGTCAGCCGAGTGGACTCCAGTAACATTTTATTCCTCCCCCCCCCCCCCCCCCCCAATCCAATAACTTGGTCCTTTGTATAGTGGAACTGTTCTTGTTCTGCGGTGGTGGGTGGGGTGGGATGGGATCAGAACTTGGAATGACACGAGTCAGCAGAAGGGTGTGTGAATCAATGCTGATTTTTATCTGTGACAAGTTTAAAAAGGCAGAGTCTTTGTGGAAAGTTGGTTTTTTTTGTCCAACTTGGACAAACAATGCGACTGCAGGAATCTAGAAACACCAATAGCAAATAAACGGAATCTAGTCTCCAGAGACAACTGATATATAACTAATCTGGTTTCCTTTTAAATCAATGCCGAAATCTGTCTTTGTGCAAAAATGTCCTATTATTTAAAAAAAAAAGTTGAATGCTTCCATTTCCCTGAACTCACTGCCCCAAACTTTTATAAAGGAGTAAATGAAATTCTGACACCAGGAGTAAGCTCCGAGGCTCAACAAGCATAATCCTATTGCTCAGTCCATTCTCTTGTGCTTACACCCATTTCTTGAACCTATTTTGGTATCCACTTCAAATGCCAAACTCTGATAGCTTATTACACGCCTTTTAGTTAAGTGTAATAAATTGTAAATTACAGGGCACCTACAATCTTAGCACATAACCTGGCAATGGTCTTTTTCATTTTTATAACGGAAAAGGATTATGGAAGCTAATACCAGAACATGGAGACAACAGGATCCCAACTGTACTGGCGTGCCAGTCCTTCCAGTTTCCATATGCTGTATCTTCAGATGGTAGCTGAAGCGATAGGAAAAACATAGTGACACCAACAGCAATTGAGTGACTCCATTCTGGTGCTCAGCTGTGCACTAAATGTTTGATATTAAAAAAACAACTGGACGTAAGCAGATGGAATGAAATGTACTTGTCACAGATGAGTCCTTTACCTACACTAGGGAAGAATGCTAAAATGCTGCTCCTCTGATAGTCCCAAGAGGAACTAGTGTGCGGTGGGCCTCTCTTTCAAGTGATACTTGTTTTTCCCCTAGAGGTACTATTTGACAGGTGTTTGAACTCTCAGATGGAGGGAGAAAATTGATGCTCATATTGACCTGCTTAAGTTTCATTTTTTTCCCAGGTTTGATATCAGGGGAGGGGCTAGAGGAAGAATTGCCATAGCTAGTGTACAGAGGGATAATTGAGTTGAATATTGCCGGAGTCCAAAGATGTGCAGGTTAGGTGGTTTGGCCATGCTAAATTAGCCCCTTGGTGTCCAAAATGATATGTGGGGTTACGGGGATAGGGTGGGGGGCCTGACCCCAGGTAGGGGGCTCTTTCCAAGGGTCGGTGCAGACTCGATGAGCCATATGGCCTCTTTCTGCACTGTAGGGATACTAGTTCAGCTAAAAGATCGTAGCCAGAATGGAGCAAGGGAAGCATAGCTAGCCAGAGAGCCCATAGTCTAGCTAGAGGAAAATAGTCCTGACTTGGCTGCTGGAAAATGCTTCACTGTGAATGCTGGATGAAGATGGGAATAGACAATGATACCCTCAAACAGTTGAATAATCTGATTTACATTATCACAGACATAAAGAACCAGAATGGCAGTTTGGACAAATAAGATCTGTGGAACAGTAGGCCAAAACATTCCAAATGGAAATGAGTTTATCAACATTCACAGATAATAGAATTTTACGGCACCGAAGGAGGCCATTCGACCCATCATGCCTGCACCAGCTCCCAAGAGTTACCGAGCTAGTCCCATTCCCCAACCCTATTTCAGTAGCCTCAAAATTAATCACCTTTAATATGTATCCAGCTCTCTGTGGAACCAACTATGGAATCCACCTTGACCACTCTCGCAGGCAGTACCTTCCAAATCCCACCAACTTTAAAGTTTCTCTTCATCTCATTCCTAGCTCTTTTGCTGACCAGCTTGAAATTGTGAACCCTAGTCACTAACTCCTCAACTACCTCTGCAGTTAGTTGCGAATGATCAAAATTCTCTTCCTTTCTTTTCCATGCATCCCCTTGCAAAACTCTCTAACTTTTTCCAGCCCTCGATCTTTGTTCCTGCAGTTCTGGCCATGTTAAAAGTGTTATACAAGTGTAACTTGTTGTTGTCTAATGAGGGTAATCCACTCGACCACTTTTATCTTCCAGGTGTCCCTAATGCACAAACCACCTTTTTGCCCACTCTGTCTTTTCTTAAACTATCTTGTATCTCTGAATATTGAATTAATTTCCATTCTCTGGATTAGACTATATTCATTCCGCCATAACATTGAGCCTTTCTACCTTTTAAGCTCCAAATCTAGTTTCTTATTTTGAATGCTTTGAAGTATTCATGCATATGCATCTTCAACATTTGCCTATCCCTGTTCTCTCGCTAGCGTGTTGTGTGCATCTCTCTCTGTCTGTGCACCTACCTTCTACTCTAGAATCCGTCATCTCGGGCCCACTCCTTCCTTGCTTTCTCCTCCCACCTATAGAATTTAAATGATTTTTCAGTACTGTCTCAATGCTCCTTTGAAGGTTTTTTGTTCCTATATGATGTACAGTGCAGCCTGTCACTCCTGTGCCAGTTCTTTCTATTGTGGAAGGATTCCCAGTTACTCATGAGCAAAGTGTCATTGCTTGAGTCACGTGGCCAGTCACCAATTTGCCCCTTTGACTCTGTCACAGAACTCCCTTTGGACAGTGGAAATATTGATACTGAGAACATTGCTTTGCATCCTCTTATCTTTTTAGTTTTAGCTTTTAAAGCCCCATATTATTTCTCCCTGTGTCACTTGTCCCTATGTGGACTATGGGCATTGGGTCTTTATCTGTCCTCTTCAATATTTCTTCCAACCTTTCTTCATATGGGCATATACACACATTATGATATCAGTATAAGTGATCATGAGGCAATTGGATTGACATTAAAAACAGAACTGCTTCCCCTTTTAGCAATGAATCCTGCCATCCTTACCCAGTCTGGCATTTATGTGACACCAGTCCCACACCATGGTTAGCCTCTGAAGTGGTCTAACAAGTCACTCTGTTGGGTTAAACTATTCCATGGAATGGTTCAAGTAGAAGGTCCACGATCCCTTGGAGGGTAACTAGAGATGGTCCGTAGATGCTGATTGAATAATTTGACATAAAAGTCAGTTCTGAATGGGAGGAGGAGATTAAGACACTAAATGATTTGTTTCTTGGAGGTCGGTTTGCAGGATTGGAGGAGCTGGGAGCAAAGTATGGGCTGGAGCAGGGGGGAAATGTTTAGATACATGTTTGAGATTTTGCCAGGAAGTTGTTATAGACCTTCCCAGTGGAGCCGGCCTCCACGTGGCTGGAAGAGGTGCTGATGAAAGGGGGCCTGGAGAAGGGGAGAAAGTTGGCGGTTTACGGGGCTATTTTGGAAGAGGAGAAGGCACTGCTGGAAGGGATCAAAGCAAAGTGGGAGGACGGGTTGGGAGAGGGTATGGAGGAGGGGTTCTGGTGTGAGGTGCTCCAGAGAGTAACACCTCCACCTAGTGCGTGAGGTTGGGCCTGATACTGCTGAAGGTGGTATATAGATCACACCTCACAAGGGTGAGGGTGGGCCGGCTCTTTGAGGGGGTAGAAGATGTGTTTGAACGTTGCCCGGGGGTTGGGGGGGTCGCAAATCACGTTCACATGTTTTGGTCCTGTCCAAAGCTGGAGGATTACTGGAAGGAGGTTTTTAGGGTAATCTTTAAAGTGGTGCATGTGAAACTGGACCCGGGCCCTCGGGAGGCCATATTCGGGGTGCCGGACCAGCCAGGGTTGGAAACGGGTGTGGAAGCAGATGTTGTAGCCTTCGCCTGGTTGATTGGCTTAAGGCGGATACTGTTGGGATGGAAAGCAACCTCTCCACTCTGTGCCCTGGTGTGGCGAGGGGACCTGCTGGAATTCTTGACTCTTGAGAAGGATTAGTTTGAACTGAGGGGCTGTTTAGCTCACAGGGCTAATCACTGGCTTTAAAAGCAAACCAAGGCAAGCCAGCAGCACGGTTCGATTCCCGTAACAGCCTCCCCGAACAGGCGCCGGAATGTGGCGACTAGGGGCTTTTCACAGTAACTTCATTGAAGCCTACTTGTGACAATAAGCGATTTTCATTTCAAGGATGGAGGGGTTCTACAATTCATTGGCGTTATTCATTATGCACTTTAAAGAATTGGATAACATCGAACATTAGTTGGGGGTGGGCGCGGAGGGTTGGGGGGGTGGGTCTGTATGTGTTAATGGTAACTATGGCTGATTCCTGATTTCTTTTTGTTATTTGTTTATGTTAACATGCTGGCAGTTGTTTGGGGGTTGGTGGGAGGATGGGAATGTTGTTGTTGATATGGGGATTGACATTATATTCGTTACTGCTTACTGTTGGTGGATGCAAAATGTGAAAAAGGAGGTGAATAAAAATATTTTAAAAAATAAAAGTCAGTTCTGTTTTTGCTCCAGTCTACTAACATGCCTTTAACTTTCCTGAGCTAGGAATCTGCCATGGCTACAGTCTCTCACACACTTGTCTTTGTCCAGCACTGTCCTCTTTCTTTAACAATATATTTTCTTCTCCGACCTTGTTAGCCTCTGCAATGTTGGACTCTGCTTGGCATTTGTTCACTAATATTCCTAGTTAATTTCATGGGGATTGTACTATCCTAGCTTCTTCACCAAACTATGGTGCAGAAGGAGGCCATTCGGCACACTGAGTCTGCAAGAGCACCTTCTCAAAGCCCACTTTCCTGCCCTATCCCCATAACTCCACCTAACCTGCACATCCTTGAATACTAAGGGCCAATTTACCATGGCCAATCCAACTATACTGCACATCTTTGGACCGAGGGAGGAAACTGGAAGAAACCCAAGCAGACACTGAGAACATGCAAACTCCATGCAGACGTCCCCCAAGGCTGGAATATACCCAGATCCCTGGCGCTGTGAGGCAGCGTGCTGCCTAAAACCCCCATTTCCATTGCTCACTTCAGTCCTGACATCAACATATTAGGTTTTATTGGGAGGCACGCTAGCAGAGTGGGTAGGACTGTTGCTTCATAGCACCAGGGTCCCAGATTCTATTCCCTTGGGTCACTGTCTGTGCAGAGTCTGCACGTTTCCCTGTGTTTGCGTGGGTTTCCTCCGGGTGCAATGATTTCCTCCCACAAGTCCCGAAAGACGTGGTGTTAGGTAATTTGGACATTCTGAATTCATCCTGTGTACCCGAACAGGTGCCGGAATGTGGCGACTCGGGGCTTTTAACGGTAACTTCAGTACAGTGATAATGTAAGCCTACTTGTGCTAATAACCATTATTATTATTCTCAGCTCTAATCCCTGAATGTCTGCTCTGGAAAACTAATGTTAGCTCTGTCATGCCGTTTACCTGGGTTGGCTCGATGAGTAACACTATTTTTTTTGCTCTCCTTTTTGCTTCTGCCTTGCCTTGCAAATTAATTTACCTTGCTCTTTTAAGGCCATTTGTCTTTCTCTAGATTTCTCATTGATGGATAGATTTCACATCACTTTATTAATGTATCTGTATTTTAAACGTCATAAAATTTCAATGCAAAAATCTCGGACCTCAGATTGTGCCAGAATCCCTCCATTTAAATGATGAATTTCAAGCCGTTTTTTTTAAATTTAGAGTTCCCAATTATTTTTTTCTCTATTTAAGGGGCAATTTAGCGTGGCCAATCCATCTAGCCTGCACATCTTTGGGTTGTGGGGGTGAGACCCATGCAGACACGGGGAGAATGTGCAAACTCCACATGGACAGTGACCCAGGACCGGGATCGAACCCGGGTCCTCAGCACCATGAGACAGCAAAGATTGGTGGTGTTGCTCGTTTTGAGTAAGTGTGCTTAACACTCACTTGGCTCTGTTTCTCTTTCTATGCTCTGGAATCGCCAGGTGCCGTAAAAGACACCGTCACAAGTATCAAGGTCAAGTTCAAAGCAATAAAGCTGTACACCAATTAGTAAGTCCAAAACAATTAGAGTTTATTATAAAACAATTATAATAACACTCATGCACACGCTAAGACTAACTTACTTCTACCACTAGACGACTAATACTTATCTAAGAAGGAACAGGCGAGGTCAGGGAACAAGGCCTTTGTTCCGTTCTGGTCTGCAAGCTTCGGGTCACTATCGGTCGGCAAGGGTATAAGTAATGCCGGGGTCAAGTAACGATCGGCGTTTGGCACTTACTTATTGATGGCTGCTGCTCGACGGCTGGTGTAAAAGACAGGGGTCTGGAGGCTGGAGTCGGAGGCCGGAGACAGGAGACTGAACCATAAGGGTAGCATGGTGGTTAGCGTAAATGCTTCACAGCTCCAGGGTCCCAGGTTCGATTCCCGGCTGGGTCACTGTCTGTGCGGAGTCTGCACGTCCTCCCCGTGTGTGCGTGGGTTTCCTCCGGGTGTTCCGGTTTCCTCCCACAGTCCAAAGATGTGTGGGTTAGGTGGATTGGCCATGCTAAATTGCCCGTAGTGTCCTAATAAGTAAGGTTAAGTGGGGGGTTGTTGGGTGACGGGTATAGGGTGAATACATGGGTTTGAGTAGGGTGATAGTTGCTCGGCACAGCATCGAGGGCCGAAGGGCCTGTTCTGTGCTGTACTGTTCTATGTTCTATGTCTATGTGCGGGACCTTCTTTTATAGGTCCCAGGAGGTCCGCGCCCCTTGGGGCGAGCTTCCTCACCTGCTGGGGATCGATTGGGCCTCTTCCCAATCGATATGATTTGAACCCCCCTATCCTAGGGCCGTTCCTTGATGGCTGGGGCGGTTCATAGGACTCATTGTCCTGGCTTCGCTGGCTCCATCGTGTCTGGTTCGCTATTAAAAGTATCAATTGATACCTAATTGTATCCATTGTACCTGGGACTGCCCGGTATCACCTCATTACTATGTTAACGGCTTTCCCATTTACAGCGCTGCCTGAACTCTGCAGCTGTCGGGAAACCGGTTTCTGCAAGTGTCTCAATGCTTAATGCTTCTGCAAGCTGTTTGCTCTTTACCATGTCCGTTTTTCCCTGCACTCTTTGCAGTCTTCCATTTTGTGTTGTTAGTGGCCATCTTAGATGGCTACAGTGGGAAACTAGAGGATTGGGAAATCTTTAAAGGTCAACAGAAAGCCACGAAAAAAGTGATAGAAGAGAAAGATAGATTGTGAGAGTAAAGTAACTCAGAATATAGAAACGGATAGATCTACAAATATATAAAATGAAAAAGACATTGGTCCTTTAGAGGATGAGAAGGGGAATTTATAATGGGAAATGAGGAAATGGCTGTCTTCACAGTGGAAGACACAAATAACATGCCAATAATTAATGGCAAGGGGACTATGACAGGTGAGGACATAGAACATAGAACAGTACAGCACAGAACAGGCCCTTCGGCCCTCGATGTTGTGCCGAGCAATGATCACCCTACTTAAACCCACGTAACCCGTATACCCGTAACCCAACAATCCCCCCATTAACCTTACACTACGGGCAATTTAGCATGGCCAATCCACCTAACCCGCACATCTTTGGACTGTGGGAGGAAACCGGAGCACCCGGAGGAAACCCACGCACACACGGGGAGGACGTGCAGACTCCGCACAGACAGTGACCCAGCCGGGAATCGAACCTGGGACCCTGGAGCTGTGAAGCATTGATGCTAACCACCATGCTACCGTGCGGCATAGAAATTACCATTATCACGAAGGAGTATTGGACAAGCTTTTTTCAGAATTTAGAGTACCCAATTCTTTTTTTCCAATTAAGGGGCAAATGTAGGTGGCACGGTGGCGCAGTTTTTAACACGGCTGCCTCATGGCACTGAGGACTCAGGTTCAAACCCGGCCTTGGATCACTGTCCATGTGGAAAACTCCCTGTGTCTGCATGGGTCTCGCCCGCAGAACCTAACGATGTGCAGAGTAGGTGGTGTGGCCAAGCTATATTGCCCCTTAATCAGAAAAAAATGAATTGGGTACTCTACATTTATATTAGAAAGGGGTAATTTACCTACCCTGTAGATCTTTGGGTTGTGGGGGTGAAACCCATACAAACACGGGGAGAATGTGCAAACTACACAAGGACAGTGACCCAGAGCCGGGATCGAACCTGGGACCTCGGCGCAGTGAGGCAGCGTTGCTGACCCACTGCTCCACTATGCTGCCCTTCGCCACCCTATTTCAAACAGTTTTGACCAGATGGAGAAATTGCACTGGATTAATTTTGTAATAAAGTAGTGGAGATCTAAAATAAAAACAGAATGCTGGAGATACACAGCAGATCAAGCAACATCTGCGGAAAGGGAAACAGTTATCGTTTCAGGTCAACTACCTTTCAAAAGAACTGGGAAAAGTTCAGGTTTTAAGGAGACCGAGAAGGATGTAAAGGAACAAAAGCGTTGGTCTGGTCTATGATAGGTTGAAAGGCAGGAGAGGCTAAATGAGGAAAAGGATGATGGTACGATATGAAAGGAGATGGTAATAGGACCAGTAAATCAACAAAAAAAATGGCCTCAAAGAGGTCTAAATGGGAATTGCAGATTCATCAGCAATAATTGCTTTTGAAAATAGTTGCAAAGGCTATGATTTGGAATTGTTGACCTCTGGTGTTCAGAAGGCTGTGAAGTGTCTGATTTGAAAATGTGGTGATAAGGGCGCAGTGGTTAGCACTGGGACTGCGGCGCTGAGGACTCTTTCTCCCTACTACTAATAGCATTGAGGTTGCTGATCCCACTGTGCCACTACATCTATCCAAATATAGAAAATTCTAACAGGACTAAACAGGGTAGATGCAGGAAGGATGTTTTTGATGGAGAGGGGAGTGGGAGGTGGATGTTGAGAACCAGGGGTCATGGCCTCAGGATACGGGGTAGACCATTTAGGACTGTGATGAGGAGAAATTTCTTCACCAACAGAGTGGTGAGTCTGTGGAATTCTCTGTCACAGAAAATAGTTGAGACTAAAACATTCCATGTTTGCAAGAAGGAGTTATATGTAGCTCTTGGGGCTAAAGGGATCAAAGGCTATGGGGGGGGGAAAGTGGGGGTTAATGGAATCAAAGGATATGGGAGGGGGGGGGGGAAGTGGGAACAGGTTACAGAGTTGGATGATCAGCCATGGTCATAATTAATGGCGGAGCAGGCTTGAAAGTGCCAAATGGCCTACTCAACCTCTTCTATGTTTTCTATACGAAAGGTTTTCACTGAGGAGTTGGACATCTTCAATTCTGGCAGACCAGATAAAGGCTACGAGAATTGTGATAATCTGAAGCGCAGTGTGACTAGTTTCTCTACTCTTCTTCAACCCCTGTACCAACTTGTGTGCAGCTATTTCATTTAACGGCATCAACCCCTTAAATTGCTTTGCATGGCTGCGAATGACTAGTAAGAGGGGCTGACTTCTCTTCATCCCTCGTGAACTTTGGGCCACACAGCTTAGAGGGAGCATTGCCCTGTACTATCTTTAAGAAGCGTTTGCTGCAATTGTCTTTTGGCTGTAGAAGGAAAAAATGATAAGGTTTCCCTGCCCCCAAATCAGTAACCTATCACTGACTGAGGGGAGGAACCAGAAATTGGCATGGGAACCACAGAATAATATGTTAGCATCTTCTGAGGAGGGAAATAAGGTGCCCAAGAATGTTGTCTCAAAACATAACATGGGATAATTATTGTTAACATGTATAAGGTCTCAAAGAATATTGCTGCCCAGCCTTTTTTAGTCAGTGGCAAGTGATGGTGCTTATCGCTGACCTTGAAGAAAACTGCCCACAAAGATAAAACAATCTCTGGTGTTCCCTTTCCCTAAATTAGTTTGAATGTGGTGATAAGTCATGGAGATTTCTAGGCATCCAGCAATTACAATGCCATCAAGCAGGATAAGCAGCCAATTATATAGAAGAATTTTCAGAGACTGGAAATCAGGAAGTAAAATACGTTGATTATTTCTTAACTTTTCAGACAGCTAAATAAACATTGGTGCCTGCACATTAGAAACATTTTGTTTAAATATTACATAAAACGCTTTTTAAAAAGAAATTTAAGTACCCAATTATTTTTTTCCAATTAAGGGGCAATTTAGCATGGCCAATCCACCTCACCTGCACATCTTTGTGCTGTGGGAGCGAGACCCACGCAGGCACTGAGAGAATGTGCAAACTCCACTCACGGGCCAGGATCTAATCCGGGTCCTCAGCGCCATAGGCAGCAGTGCTAACCACTGCACTGCCGTGCTGCCTCTTTATAGATTTAGAGTATCCATTTCTTTTTTTCCAATTATGGGGCAACTTAGCGTGGCCAATTCACCAACTCTGCACATCTTTTGGGGCTATTATGATAAAAAGCTAAAGAAGTTTACAGTAATGAAAATATTTGACATTATACAAATATAAAATTAATTTTCCATGGCCAGAGAGGTTCTTAAGCTATAATGGATGCTGATCACTTTGCCATTAGTATGAACTGAAATTCAGCTATTGGCTGGAATTCTCCGGCTATTGGGAGTCTTCCTTCCTGCCGGGAACGCACCCCCACCCGCGGAGTTTCCCAAAGACATGGGGTGGCTTCAGTGGGAAGGCTCTGAGAAACATGTGGCTGGGGGAGGTGAGTCCAGCCCATTTTAATGTTCCAGTCCTTGATTGTAACTGCTATGTTGAAGGTAGATTGTCAGATTTCATTCAGTCCGGTCACTGATCCAGTGTACAAAGACCAGGACTACATGTGGTACTGTTGCTAGGAGAGCTGCAAGAGAGGGTGCTCGAGGAGACCGAGCTGGCATCTGAAAATCTCTGCTTTGCACACCAGAAACTTGTTCACAAAATGTTGCAGTGTGACATCCTCCGAGATCAAATCTGCGACCCCTTGCATGTTGTTTGTTACTTCAGGACGCGTTCTCTCCCCAGTTAGTTTCATTTGTAGTTGTCTGAGGCACAACTTATTCCTTCATTGTTGTCTTTGTTCCTGTTTTAAATACTAATTGCCATTTTGCGTTCCAAATAAAGCTGACCCTCCCTTAGTAAATGAGGGCTTTATGTTTGCCAGTCAAACTTGTAGAAAGCAAGGGCAGTTATGCTTCAATAATTGTTGAGGCAGAGTTTATTTCTTGTTCATTCTTGTGCTATGGGTTAGGGTTAGCATGCCGTCCTTGTGGTGTAGGTAGACCTACAGTGCTGTTAGCGAGGAAGTTGGTGGATTTTGACCCAGCAACAGTGAAGAAACGGTGATGAGTCAGGATGATGAGTGGCTTAGAGGGGAACTTCCAGGTGGTGGTCTTCCCATGTGTCTACTGCTCTTGTCCTTTTAGATGGTGGCAGTCGTGTGTTGGAAGTGGCTGTCTCAGGAGCCTTGGTGAGTTTGTGCTGTGCATCTTGTATATGGTACACACTGCTCCCACAGTGTGTTGGTGGTGGAGAAAATTATTATTTGTGGATGGGATGCCAATCAAGTGGGTTCCTTTGTCATGTTGTTGAGCTTCAGGCAAGTGGAGACCATTCCATCACACTTCTGACTTCTGCCTAGTAGATGGTGGGCAGGCTTTGGGGAGTCAGGAGGTGAGTTTTAAAACATTTTTTTTTAGAGTACCCAATTTTTTTTTTCCAATTAAGGGGCAATTTAGTGTGGTCAATCCACCTAACCTGCACATCTTTGAGTTGTGGGGGTGAAGCCCAAGCAGGCACAGGGAGAATGTGCAAAGTCCACACAGACAGTGACCCGGGACCGGGATCGAACCTGGGTCCTTAGCACCATAGGCAGCAGTGCTAACCACTGCGCTACCGTGCTGCCCCTGTCAGCAAGTGAGTTATTTGATGCAAGATTCCGAGCCTCTGACCTGTTCTTGTAGCCACAGTATTTATATGGCAAGTCCAGTTCAGTTTCTGATCAATGCTAGCCCCCAGGATGTTGATGGTAGAGGATTCAGTGACAGTGATACCATTGAGCGATGGTTAGATTTTCTTTTGTTGATTGCCATTGCCTGGCACTTTGTGTGGCTCGTATATTATTTGTCACTTATCAGCCCAAGCTTGGATATTGTCCAGGTCTTTCTGCATTTGCACATGGACTGCTTCAGTATCTGTGGAGTTGTGAATGGTGTCAAACATTGTGCAATCATCAGCGAACACCCTGACTTCTGATCTTTTATGATGGAAGGCAAGTCATTAATGAAGCAGCTGCAGATGATTGGGCCTATGGCGTTACCCTGAGGAACTCCTGCAGTGATGTCCTGGAGCTGAGATATTCAACCACAACCATCTTCCTTTGCGCCAGATAAGACTCCAACCAGCGGAGAGTCTGCCCCTGATTTTCATTCACTCCAGTTTAGCTAGGGCTCCTTGATTCGGTCAAATGCATTGATTTCAAGGGCAGTCACTCTCAACCTCACCTCTGGAGTTCAGCTAGACATAGACATAGAACAGTACAGCACAGAACAGGCCCTTCGGCCCTCAATGTTGTGCCGAGCCATGATCACCCTACTCAAACCCACGTATCCACCCTATACCCGTAACCCAACAACTCCCCCCCTTAACCTTACTATTAGGACACTACGGGCAATTTAGCATGGCCAATCCACCTAACCCGCACATCTTTGGACTGTGGGAGGAAACCGGAGCACCCGGAGGAAACCCACGCACACGGGGAGGACGTGCAGACTCCGCACAGACAGTGACCCAGCCGGGAATCGAACCTGGGACCCTGGAGCTGTGAAGCATTGATGCTAACCACCATGCTACCCTGCTGCCCCTGTTCATTCATGTTTGAACCAAGGCTGTAATGAGATAAGGAGTTGAATGACGCTGGGGAAAAAAAACAAGCTGAGCATCGGTGAGCAGGCTATTGCTAAGCAAGTGCTGTCTGATAACACTGTTGAACTCTTCCATCACTTTACTGATAATCGGGAATAGACTGGAGTGGTAATTGGTCGGGTTCATAGAATCATAGAATTTACAGTGCAGAAGGAGGCCATTCGGCCCTTGGAAAGAGCATCCTACTTAAGCCCACACCTCCACCCTATCCCCGTAACCCCACCTATCCTTTTTGGACACTAACGGCAATTTAGCATGGCTAATCCACCTAACTTGCACACCTTTGGACTGTGGGAGGAAACCCATGCATACACAAGGAGAATGTGCAGACTCCGCACAACAGTGACCCATGCCGGGAAACGAACCTGGGACCCTGGAGCTGTGCAGCAACAGTGCTAACCACTGCTACCGCGCCACTTTTTTTTTTGGCCAGCTTTTATGTACAGGATATACCTGGGCAATTTTCCACATTGCCGGATAGAAGCCAGTGTTGTAGCTGTACTGGAACAGCTGGGCAAGGGGCATGGCAAGTCTGGAGCCATGTGTTCAGTAGGTTGCCGGAATATTGTCAGGGTTCATAGCCTTTGTGGTATCTGGTGTCTTCAACCATTTCTTGATTTCACGTGGAGCGAATCTAATTGGCTGTAGATTGACATCTTGTGATGCTGGGGAACTCCAGAGGAGGCTGAGATGGATCATTCTCTCAACATACCTGGCTGACGGGTGTTGCAAATATCTTTTTCACAGGTGTACGAGGCTGAGGATGGGGATATTTGTGGAGCCTCCTCCTCCAGCATCTTGTTTAATTGCCCACCACCATTCACGGCTGGATGTTGCAGGACTGCA
The DNA here is from genome assembly GCF_902713615.1 of Scyliorhinus canicula. Taxonomy (NCBI): domain Eukaryota; kingdom Metazoa; phylum Chordata; class Chondrichthyes; order Carcharhiniformes; family Scyliorhinidae; genus Scyliorhinus; species Scyliorhinus canicula. The sequence goes on from NC_052163.1 coordinate 81,097,480, forward strand.
GAGCCTGGCTCTCATCCATTGGTTGTGGAATCCATTACCTCCGTCTATTACATGGGTTTTGGCAACGCAAGTTCTCCTGTGTTGTAGCTTCACCAGGATGACACTTTGTTTTTAAGGGGTTTTTTTTAAGCATGTCTAGTGCCCTCCTGCACATTTCATTGAACCAGAGTTGATTTCCTGGCTTTGTGGTAATGGTTTAGTTGCTGGGCCATGAGGTTGCATACTGCGATTGTATACAATTTTGCTGCTGATAGTGCACAGCGCCTCATGGTTGCCCAGTTTGTATATCTGTTTGAAATCTATCCCATTTATCACAATACGATAGAGAGTATCCTCAATGTGAAGATGGGACTTTGTCTCCACAAGAACTATATGGTGTTCTCTTTACTGGTATCCTCCTATTTGCAGCAGGCAGGTTGGTGAGAATAAGGTCAAGCATGTTTTAGCTCCTTTCCTCATCAGCTGAAGAGGAAAGGGTGGGGCAACATGGTAATCAGCATCTTGACCGTATTTGAACATAGAACAGCACAGAACAGGCCCTTCGGCCCTCGATGTTGTGCCGAGCCATGTCCGAAACCTGTCATTCTGGGGTGCTCCATGTGCCTATCCAATAACCACTTGAAAGTTCCTAAAGTGTCCGACTCCACTATCACAGCAGGCAGTCCATTCCACACCCTAACCACTCTCTGAGTAAAGAACCTACCTCTTCCAGCCCTCCTATATCTCCCACCCTGAATCTTATAGTTATGCCCCCTTGTAACACCTGCATCGACCCGAAGAAATAGTCTCTGAACGTCCACTCTATCCCCCTCATCATCTTATAAACCTCTATTAAGTCTCCTCTCATCCTCCTCCGCTCCAAAGACAAAAGCCCTAGTTCCCTCAACCTTTCCTCATAAGACCTACCCTCCAAACCAGGCAGCATCCTGGTAAATCTCCTTTGCACCCTTTCCAATGCTTCCACATCCTTCCTATAGTGAGGTGACCAGAACGGCACACAATACTCCAAATGCGGTCTCACCAGGGTCATGTACAATTGCAACATAACCCCACGGCCTGTCTCAAGCCCCTTGTTAATAAACGCTAACACACTATAGGCCTTCTTCACGGCTCCATCCATTTGAGTGGCAACCTTCAGAGATCTGTGGACATGAACCCCAAGATCTCTCTGTTCCTCCACATTCCTCAGAACCCTGCCGTTGACCCTGTAATCCGCATTCAAATTTTTTCTGCCAAAATGAATCACCACACACTTATCAGGGTTAAACTCCATCTGCCATTTTTCGGCCCAGCTCTGCATCATATCAATGTCTCTTTGCAGCCTACAACAGCCCTCCACCTCATCCACTACTCCACCAATCTTGGGGTCATCAGCAAATTTACTGACCCACACTTCAGCCCCCTCCTCCAAGTCATTGATAGAAATCACAAATAACAGAGGACCCAGCACTGATCCCTGTGGTACACCGCTGGTAACTGGTCTCCAGCCTGAAAATTTTCCATCCACCATCACCCTCGGTCTTCTATGTGATAGCCAGTTACTTATCCAATTGGCCAAATTTCCCTCTATCCCACACCTCCTTACTTTCTTCATGAGCCGACCATGAGAATCTTATAAAATGCCCTGCTAAAATCCATGTATACGACATCAACTGTTCTGCCTTCATCTACACACTTAGTTACCTCCTCAAAGAATTCAATCAAATTTGTGAGGCAAGACTTACCCTTCACAAATCCGTGTTGACTATCCCGAATTAAGCTGCATCTTTCCAAATGGTCATAAATCCTATCCTTCAGGACCTTTTCCATTAACTTACCGACCACCGAAGTAAGACTAACCGGCCAATAATTACCAGGGTCATTCCTATTCCCTTTCTTGAACAGAGGAACAACATTCGCCACTCTCCAGTCCTCTGGCACTCTCCCCGTGGACAGTGAGGACCCAAAGATCAAAGCCAAAGGCTCTGCAATCTCATCCCTTGCCTCCCAAAGAATCCTAGGATATATCCCATCTGGCCCAGGGGACTGGTCGACCCTCAGGTTTTTCAAAATTGCTAATACATCCTTCCTCAGAACATCTACCTCCTCCAGCCTACACACCTGTATCACACTCTCATCCTCAAAAACATGGCCCCTCTCCTTGGTGAACACTGAAGAAAAGTATTCATTTAACATCTCTCCCATCTCTTCTGACTCCATACACAAGTTCCCACTACTGTCCTTGACCGTCGTGCGACATCATGCAGTCCAGAAATAATGCTGAAGACTCTCAGGGCAACTCTCTTCTAACCGTATACCACTGTGCCTCTGCCTCTGTCTATGACATTATCTATGTATGATTCTGAGAGTATGGCCGTGTCGGGCTGTTTGCTTGAATCGTCTTTGAGACAGCTCACCAGATGCCATCCTGATTGATTGTCATTCCTTATTGATTTTACCTTTTAATGATGGTTAAGGGTTAACATGGCTAGAAAATTGTTTTGATGCAATCTCTAGCCCAAAGATTTTTTTTAAAAAGGAGTAAAGGTCCACTGTTGACAGCAGTAGTGAATTCCTTATGTGACATCAGCTGTTGGATCTCTGTAAACATTGGTTTTGGAACCTGGTTCTGTGTAGACAAATTGAATTGCAGCTGGGAGCTACTTACTGAAGCAGTGTTTTGTAGGTGCCGGGGAAGTTAAAGTTTAATCTCTTTTTAAAGAAAACTAAAGTTGGGGTACAAAATGGAGATGAGCATTTTTGACTTCAATTTAACTTGAGGCAGGAAGGATCCAGTTCCAGTTCCCTCTTTGCCGTTAATAGAAACAATAGAGCCATTTTTGTCCTGTGCATACGACACGCTGCATGGTGTGCTGGTGGGGGAACAGGTGGTTGTTTCAGGTGGGGGATGGGCTGCCGATCAAGAGGGCTGCTTTGACCTGGATGGTGTTGAGCGTTTTTGGGTGTTGTTGTGGCGATTCTTCCTCAATTGAGTCCCATCCAGGCAAATTGCGAGCATTCCATCCGATACAGATCACTAAGTGGGTTTTGAAACCACCTGCACCTGTGGTTTGGTGGGTGACCCAGGTCTAGCTGACCCTGAGCAGAGGTGAAACTCTCATGCCTCTACTTGGCTTGACCTAGAAGATCATTGCTCTGCCTGTCTACAAAGTCCGCACCAAATTGATTATCAATTTGAAACCGAGGTGAAGAGATCAAGAGATCCCACCCCTTCCCCACCATTCTCCAGGAGCTCCAGATCTAACATGCAGTGTTGTGAAAATAACTGCTCTGAATACTTGGCAACTGATTGCTGGATACATTCTGACAAGGAATTTAAAAAAAACATGATTTTATAGGCACCAAGTTACTATACCAAGCTAAAGCTTTGATTTTAAAATGGCAGCCATAGTGATTTTAAAAAGGCAGCAAATCAAAAGAATTCTATCTCCCTCCTCTTCTTCTTCCTAAACAGCAGATTATTCGGGCTTGGATTTTAACATCAAAGCACTGAATGTCACTTTAATTATAGATATTCTTTAACACCACTCTCTCATTATTTATTTGTCTCCCACTTGTAATGATTTACCTAATAACTATCTCTAACAGAATATTGTCTCTCTTCTCACTCCTTCAAAGCCTACCTGTATTTTTTTTTCTCAAGGCAGCCTTCAGGAGCCTACCTGATTTATTTTTCTAGGCATTTCTTCTGCAGTTCTCTGGTCTGAATGTTGGAGGAAACAACTGAAGTCATTTAAGTAATTTTCTTGCCTGTTCTACTCATCCACCTGACAGTTCATTCCTTTCCGTTTTGAGTCTTTTTGTGTAGTTTCTTTGTTTCTTTTTAATCCTTGCAGTTCAATGTTTGCTTGTTCTTTGAACACTTTTCTTTGACTCTGACATCTTTGTGTATCATCTATTCCTTTCTAAATTTAAAAAAAAAACCTGCTTTGAAACTTCTAAATCTATTAACTGCCTCTCTGACAAGAGACAACACTCCTGACACTTTGACCTCTATCTGTTTTTCTCTTTCTCCCACCCTCTGTTTGTTCCATTCTATTCTATTCTATAAAGAGACTTGTTTATCTTCTCGTTCTGATGAAGGGTCTACACCCAAAACACAAGCCTGTCTTTTCTCTTATGCTAATAGGGCTGCTTGTTTACCATGTCAGCTGGCCCCACCATTGAATGATTAGGGCTGGCCTACAGCACTACAGCCTCTCAGCCTGGGCTTGATTTGGGCTCTGGTCCCATAGGTAAAAGCACTTGTATGTGAGTCGCTTTGCCAGCCTGGCCCTGTCCCCCTTGGCACTGGATCAGCTTGTTTTTAAATGAGACACTAAGCGACTCATCGTTCTCGGGAGGTAAACTATTTTTCCTATTTATCCTATTTAGCCTGTTTACATTACACTTGCGTGCTAACTCTGCAGTTCTCTTGCAGAAAGCATTGTGTAAATCTGGCTATTGCATGGAAAGCATTGACTGCTTCTGTGGAGATAAAAAAGCAAGAATGTGATCAAGAAAGCCAGAGAGTTTAAAAAAAAATTTAGAGTACCCAATTATTTTTTATCAATTAAGGGGCAATTTAGCGTGGCCAATCCACCTAACCACATCTTTTGGGTTGTGGGGGAGAATGTGCAAACTCCACACGGACAGTGACCCAGGGCCGGGATTCGAACCCGGGTCCTCAGCGCCGCAGTCCAAGTGATAACCACTGTGCCACATGCCGCCCAGAAAGCCCGAGAGTTTACTGACCGAACACAATCCAGGTGTTTAAGGCATTCCTGTGAAAACCTAATCCGCTTCCTGCTATAAATTTCCTGAGAAGGTTCTGTATTGGAGGTCAATACTGGCAGTGAATATTTATTTTCATTTTCAGTTTTAGTTGTCATTTAAAAAATAAATTTAGACTCCCCAATTCTTTTTTCCCCCAATTAAGGGGCAGTTTAGCGGGGTGCTTCTCGACACCTGCAGCGCCAAGAACGACCCCACTATCAAACGGGACTCTTTTAAAAATTTCCAGCCACAGTCGGGAATGCCCCACCAAGACCGCACTCGACCTCATTTCCTGTACTGACGAGCTCAGCAAGAGATCGGGGCACCATTTTTTTTAGATGCTGACCCGATCTCTCCATCCCCTCCCCCGACGCCAACTTACTTATCAGGGGGTTCTCGAGCGCACCCCTCCCTCGCCCCATCTCATAAGGGCAGGGCACCCTGGCTCTGGCAGGCTGGCAGTGTCAAGATGCCCATGTGGCAGCGGGAATGCCAGAGTACCACCCTGCCTAGAACCTGACTAGCCAGGGGCTTCCAATAGCTTGGGAGACAACCCCCCCCCCCCAAGCTGCTGATACGCCTGGTCCATGTTTGTGTGAACCAGTGCTAAACAACACCATGGGAAGGTCTCATTCTGCTCACTTAAGTATGCAATTCTGGATTTCGCCCAGCAAGGGTGAGATATAGATTGTGACCTTTCGCAAGAACATGTTAAATCGTGAGAGACGTTCTGAGGGTCATAAATCCTGCGGGAAGCCTCTCGCGAGGTTTAATGGCCTTGTTGTGTCAGTGAGTCGGGCACGACTAGGTCATTTGATCGCACCCATTATTTCATTGGAGGCGGTTCAGAGAAAGTTCACTCGGATGATCCCCTTCAGAGATGGCTCAGTAGGATGATCCCCTGTTTTTGGGGGGGGGGGGGGGGGGGGGGGGGGGGGGGGGGGGGGATTATTTTATGAACAAAGGTTAAACATTGGAACTCTACTCATTGGAATTAGAAGAATTAGGGGTGATATAATTAAAGCATATAGGATTTTAAAGGGGCTTGACAGGGTAAATGCTGAGAGGATGTTTCTCCTCGTGGGGGAGTCTAAGACCAGCAGGCTTAGTCTCAGAATAAAGGGGTGCCAATTAAAGACTAGGACGAGGAGGAATTTCTTCTCTCGAGGTTTGTGAGTCTTCTGAACTTGTCCCAGAGAGCTGTGGGGGCAGAATCCTTGCGTACGTTTAAGGCCGAGATTGTAGATTCTTGATCAATAAGGGAATCCAGGGTTCGGGGGAAAGGGCAGGAAAGTGGACATGAGGAATGTCGGCTCAGCCATTAGCCGATTGCCTAGGGCCAAACGGCCTAGTCCTCTTTCTATTTCTTAGATGATCTTATGGAAGCTTCATCCACTCAGCTGCGGCATGTTTGCAGAGCACGAACCTGACTGACATCAACCACCAGCCACTCATCTTGAGCCACCATTCTACCTGCCATCTTTCCTCTGAGTAAGTTTTAAAACTGGGCAAAAGGTGGCAATCACTCACCATATGGCCTCACGGTAGCATGGTGGTTAGCATCAATGCTTCACAGCTCCAGGGTCCCAGGTTCGATTCCCGGCTGGGTCACTGTCTGTGTGGAGTCTGCACGTCCTCCCCGTGTGTGCGTGGGTTTCCTCCGGGTGCTCCGGTTTCCTCCCACAGTCCAAAGATGTGCGGGTTAGGTGGATTGGCCATTCTAAATTGCCCGTAGTGTAAGGTTAATGGGGGGGGATTGTTGGGATACGGGTTACGTGGGTTTAAGTAGGGTGATCATTGCTCGGCACAACATCGAGGGCCGAAGGGCCTGTTCTGTGCTGTACTGTTCTATGTTCTATATTGACTGTAAAGAAAATCTCTTGCTTCTGCTACCCATGATGTGGAGATGCCGGCGTTGAACTAGGGTGAGCACAGTAAGAAGTCTTACAGCACCAGGCTAAAGTTCAACAGGTTTGTTTCAAATCACTAGCTTTCAGAGCACTGCTCCTTCCTCAGGTGAATGAAGAGGTATGTTCCAGAAACATGTATACAGGCAAAGTCAAAGATGCCAGACAATGCTTTGAATGTGAGCATTTGCAGGTATTAAGTCTTTACAGATCCAGAGATAGGGGTAACCCCAGGTTAAAGAAGTGTGAATTGTCTCAAACCAGGACAGTTGGTAGGATTTCGCAAGCCCAGACGAGATGGTGGGGGATGAATGCAATGTGCATCCAAGGCCCCAGGGCAGCACGGTGGCGCAGTGGTAGCACTGCAATCTCACGGCACCAGGGTCCCAGGTTCTATCCCGGCTCTGGGTCACTGTCCTTGTGGAGTTTGCACATTCTCCCCATGTTTGCGTGGATTTCGCCCCCACAACCCAAAAATGTGCAAAGTAGGTGGATTGAACACACTAAATTGTCCCTTTATTGGAAAAAATTAATTGGGTACTCCAAATTTATTTTAAAATAAATTGAATCCAAGGTCCCAGTTGAGGCCGTACTCATATTTATTTTTTGAACACATTTTATTCAATCTTGTATCAAAGTAGGTTACAGCAAATAAACACCCCGGGAAACATTCTTCCCAACGATCAACTATACAGTTTGTACAGATTCCCCCCCCCCCCCCCCCCCCCCCCCCCCCCCCCCCCCGGGTGATGAACAGCACCTCAAACGCAGTCACAAACATCCCCCACCTTTTCTCCAACTCCCCTGCTGAGCCCCTTACCTCATACTTTATCTTCTCTAACCGCAGGAAGTCGTACAGGTCACCTGACCATACTGCTACCCCCGGTGGCGATGCCGACCGCCACTCCAGCAAAATTCGTTGCCATGCAATAAGAGATGCAAAGGCCAAGACATCGGCCTTCTTCCTCTCCATGAGCTCCGCCTTCTCTGAAGCCCCAAACATCGTCACCAAAGGGTCCGGGTCCACTCCCTTCTCCGCTATCCTGGCTAAGACCGCGAACACTCCCACCCAAAAGAGGCCGTACTCATGTGTGCGGAACATGGCTATAAGTCTCTGCTTGGCGATTTTGCGTTGTTGCGTGTCCTGAAGGCCGTCTTAGAGAGCACTTAGCCGGAGATCAGAGGCTGAATGCCCTTGACTGCTGAAGTGTTCCCTGACTGGAAGTGAACATTCCTGCCTGGCAATTGTCTTGCGATGTACATTCATCCGTTGTTGCAGCGTCTGCATGGTCTCGCCAATGTACCACGCTTCGGGACATCCTTTCCTGCAGCGTATGAGGAAGACAATGTTGGCTGAGTTGCATGAACATGTACCGCATACCTGGTGGGTGGTGTTCTCACTTGTAATGGTGGTATACATGTTGATGATCTGGCATGTCTTGCAGAGATTACCATGGCAGGGCTGTGTGGTGTCGTGGTCGCTGTTCTGAAGGCTGGGTAGTTTGCTGCAAACAATGGTTTGTTTCAGGTTGCGCGGTTGTTTGAAGGCAAGTAGTTTGGGTGTGGGGATGACCTTGGCAAGATGTTCATCATCATCGATGACATGTTGAAGACTACGAACAATATGTCGTAGTTTCTCCGCTCCGGGGAAGTGCTGGGTGACGAAGGGTACTCTGTCAGTTGTGTCCCGTGTTTGTCTTCTGACGAGGTCGGTGTGGTTTTTTTCTGTGGGGCGTTGGGACTGTCGATCGAGGAGTCGAGCGCCATATCCTGTTCGGACGAGGGCACCTTTCAGCGTCTGTAGATATCTGATACACTCCTCCTCCTCGTCTGAGCAGATCCGATGTATACGGAGGGCTTGTCCATATGGGATGGCTTCCTTTAATGTGTTTAATGTAAGCTGGAGAAGTGGAGTATCGTTAGGTTATCCGTGGGCTTGCGGTAAAGCGAAGTGCTGAGATGACCATCCTTGATGGAGATAAATGTTTCCAAGAATGGAACCAATTTTGGAAATGTTATAACCTGCCTGTTTACTACTGGCTGGGGACTAATGGCAATCCCACAATCCTATGGGAGTATGAGCTTCCCCAATGAGGGGGGGGGGGGGGGGGGGGGGGGGCGGAGAAATCATTAGCAGACTCCCTGCATAAATAGAGCTGGCCAGTTTGGAACCAGCAGAGAGAGAGGAGTGAACAGCAAGGGAAGTTGCTGCTGCTGTTGTGTAAATAAATGTTATTTCTTTGTATCCTTAAAACTCGTGCTGGATTCTTCATGGCCCTCACAAAAGGAGAGTAGTCCATGGTGAGTCTGATGGTGCGATGGAACTTATTGATGTCATCGTGTAGTCGTCTCAGTGGTTCTTTGCCGTGGGAAAAAATGTCATCGATGTATCTTGTGTATAACGTCGGTTGAAGGTCCTGTGCGGGGAGGAGGTCTTGTTCAAACTTGTGCATGAAGATGTTGGCATATTGAGGTGTGAATTTGGTCCCCATGGCTGTTCCATGCGTCTGGATGAAGAACTTTGTTCTTCCAGCGAGTAGGCTTGGCTGGGCAGTGGTTTGAGAATCCACCAATCTCCTGTTGTTACCACTGCCAACATCTTGGGTAATCACTATTTAACTGAAATTTAGCTAGACCAGTCATATCAACACCTTGGTCAAGGCATGCACTACAAGTGCCTTTCTCCTGACCCCACAGAACCTCTTTGCTACTAACTAGGTTCAAGTACAAACAGAGTGTTGAAATACTTAGGTGGATCACCAATTGGCTGCAGCTTCTATTATCGAATACTTCAATAGTCCTTCCTTTTTAAACCTCTGACATCCAAAAGGACAAGAACAGCAATGCTGTGGGACACCATGCCCAAGTTCTCCTCAGAGCCATGAACTATGGCAGCACAGCATGGTGCAACACTGGTTAGCACTGCTGCCTCACATCGCAGGGACCTGGGTTTAATTCCGCCTTGGCTGACTGTTTGTGTGGAATTTGTACGCTATCTCCGTGGCTGCGTGGGTTTCTACTGGGTGCTCCGGTTTCCTCCACGTTCCAAAGATGTGCAGGTTAGGTGGATCAGTAAATTGCTCCTTTGTGTCCAGGGATGTGCAGATTGGGTTACGGGGATAGGGCAGGGTGGATGTGGGAGAGCAAATTGGTAGAGCACTCTTTCAGAGGGTTGGTACATACTCATTGGACCGAATGACCTCCTTCTGCACTGTAGGGATTCTATGATTCTATCCTTACTTGGGTATACACCATCATTCCTCCATTGCATTTGGCCCAATAGCCTAGAATTTGCTATCCAGCATGATTACAGGAGCACCATCTCCACACATTACAACTGTTCTCGAGCAGTGGAACCACCAGCACAGTCCCTTGACCCTTGCATCTGGCGGCAGTCTGATTAGGAGCCTTAGAATGTTGGAGAACTGTGGGAACTATAGGTTGGGTATAACCGAGATGATGCCACAAGTGATGTAATGAGGATGGACTATGTGTGGGATAAAAATTCTCATGACATTGAATGATGTGACTGTGTTGCAAGCCATTTAATGAGCCCGGGTCGTACTTAGCGAGTAATGTTCAAATCAAATCTATCTAATGAGAGGAGAGGCCTCATGGACTGTAAACCCAAACAGCCTTAAAACAAAAATCAAGAGAACATGGGTAAATCGAAACCATCTGATCTTCTGACCATTGATGTAAATTAACTTTGTCTGAATGGAATGGATCTTGTTTGTGTTGTCAGCCAGCCACTTCATTTTCAATTTTCAATAAGGTACCACTATTATAGATTAATGAATAAAGTCACAGAATGTGGAGTCTGGGACAAGTTATAGAATGTCTAGCTGGCTGGCTTCCAAGATAGCAAGCAGAGAGTAGGGGTGACGGAGGAATTATTTAGAGTGTGGCGTTCCACAAGGATCAGTGCTGGAACTAAAAACAGAAAATTATGGAAATAGTCGCAGGTCTGGTAGCATCTGTAGAGAGAGAAGCCAAGCTAATGTTTCAGGTTGTGACCAGTGCAGGGACTGTCACGTCACCTCGTGCTGAAAGAACAATACTCTCAAATCATGGACTTAACTGAAAGCGCAACATCATTTAATCTACCATGCTGCCTAGTGTGTTTTATCTGACCTTCAACCCCTCCCAGGTCTGGTGACCCCATACATTGAACCTTGCAGTAACTTACCGAGTACCATATAGTATCTAATACTCTGTTCACACACACAATCAGCTTTCGTCATAACACATGTCCATGATTTTCTGCTTAATGTATGCAGCTTTGACTCCGTTCATTACTGAACATGCTGCAATACATTTTGCATACAAACTTCACAAATAATTATTTCCCCGGCTTACTTGAGTAAATTTTAATTGCAAATGTCAGCTATGTTCAGTACATCACAGTCCAATATAGTTCCAGCCTTTTGTTCAATATTTCACTTTCTGGAAGTGTAATTTCTCCTTCACTGTTGAAGTGTGGCATCCCTTGTGGTAATCATCAGTATGCAATTCGATGCTCCTCAATGATCCATCACTTGCTTTCTCATGTACTTGCAAACATCAAAAACAGGAACTTGAAAATCACAAGGGCAACATTTGGCATACACCCTTTTTTGATTTGAACAAATTCACAACATAGAATCTCACATCAAGGCTCATGATTTGAGTCAATATTTGCAGTTTTTCAACCTAAAATTACATTGCTTTAAATGGCAAATCATTACTCCAACCTGATTTCCATTTTCTTGTTCCATTGCTAAATCTTCATTTTGCTTGTTGACATCCTTTTGTACCATGCGTCTGGCTATTGTCTCAGGGACTCCAGTCATTGCATCAAGATTAGGAAGTGTCATTGTCCCCTCTGGAGCCTATACTTTTCCTTCTGGCTGCCATTAGCATCACTAGCTTGGACATCTGATTTTCTGAATGTTATCTGTGCTTTGCATCCCCTACATTTCGTCCATCTGCTGCTGTGTTTTTGTTACATGGTACTTTTAAAAAAGACATGAAGAGTTTGTGTCACAGTACTCCTTCTGGCGACTGCACAGTCGCACTCCTTTCTTGGTGATGGCAGTGAATGGCTTGGGGTAAAATGGTGTGTCCGTCTTATTCAGGCTCTCCTGCCTCAGGAGTACTTTCTAGCTCCCCTTTCTGTGGTCTGTATAAAACTTGGCAGCACCCTTTTCCACAGCATCATGATCTTGAACCTCCAGATCAATATTAATGTCTGCCAGCTCTGGCATCTTGGTAGGTATTTTGCATCAAAATAGCAGCTCAGCTGAGCTCTTTCCTGGTGTAGCATGTGATGTTGCTGTATACATGGCCACACATGACAGAAATGCCTCCTTCCAATCTTTGCCCGCAGCCTAAGCAAACCTCATCAGTTTCTCTTAAGGATTGGTTTTGTATTTTCCACTTCCTCATTTGCCTATGGCTCTGTAGTCGTCGCTCATGAATGCTCGTGACTTGTGGCTCTTTGCCTGAATGCAGTGTAACTGGTAGACTGTCTTGCAAATATTTCAGACACCATTTTCTCTGCTGTTGCAGACTTCATCACCGCATGCTCCTAGTAATGGCTGTAGTGGTCAATCACCACTAGAATGGACTCTCCTGATGGATTAGGACATGAGAAACAACTGCTACATCCTCCCATGATCCAGCTGGTAATGGTGTGCTGTGTACAGGTTCTGCTAATGCTGATAAGTTGACATCCATGGCATGATTTAACAAACCTCTCCACATCTTTGTCCACTCCTGGCCACCATACTTTGGTTTGTAAATCTTGCTTTGTGACACTCACTCCCAAGTAACTCCCGTGCGCTAACATCCCCAGTACAGGTCTAAAGTTTTGTGGCATTACAAGTTTGCTGCTACTGAGAACGCACATCTCTAATGTGGGCAGTTCATCTCATATAGTGATGTATGCCTTGATTAGGCAATTCTCCCAATTTCCAGCCTGGGTTCTCTGTTTGATATCAATTCTGGATCTTTGTCTGACTGTCTTTCAGTCTCTCTCTAGTTGTCATTGCTCAGGGTGTAGCATGAACAGCTGTAAACTGCACAAACAATTCTGCTTCCTTCTCTAGCAGGGATCTGTGTATTTGACATTCCCTCAGTCTGGAGTCTCAAAACCCACCTGTTGACTCTGGCATGTGGTTTGGACCTGGGAGAATAAATCATCTGTAATGACTTGTGATCCATCATTAATTCAAACTCAATGCCGAGCAAGTGTGTATGGAATCTTTCAAATTCCCTCACCAATTGTAGGGCCCCCTTCTCTATCTGAGGAATATCTCCTCTCCACATCTGTCAGAGATCTACTGGCGTTGGCATGGTTGCTGGACCTTTTTAACAAGCATTTGCAGCTGCACTGCTCCCAATCCACCAGACCAGCATCTGCTGTGACGTTTGTTGGTACATTTGGGCCATAGTATCCCTGAGATTGATAAAGCTTTGAAGGCAGCTTTCTGTTCTTCATCAAATCTGAACCATTCAGTTTTGCTGGTTAACTTTAATATAGTAATAATAATAATCTTAGTGTCACAAGTAGGGTTACAGTAACACTGCAACGAAATTACTGCGAAAATCCCCTAATCACCACACTCTGACGCCCGTTCACATATGCAGAGGGGGAATTCAGAATGTTCAATTCACCTAACAAGCGGGTCTTTCAGGACTTGTGGGAGGAAACCGGAACACCCGGAGGAACCCCACACAGACACTGGGAGAACGTGCAGACTCCGCACAGTCAGTGATCCAAACAGGAATCAAACCCAGGGACCCTGGCGCTGTGAAGCAACAGTGCTAATCACTGCCACCGTGCCACCCATATATTAGCCAGTCTGGGATTTACCTACAGAGTAGTTCACAAGTCCTAGGAAACACAATTTGGTTTGAGGTAGTATTTCAGATGTGTAAGGATGGAGCTTTCCGATCCATTTTTAGAAATGCACTTGATTCTTTTCATCTTCAGTTCCTCCCACAGTTCTTTGTTGATGCCATTGTTGTCACTGTCTGAATCTGCAATAGTGCTCATTTCAACACCATCATCAATCACTGAACTTTTTGTCATTGCTCCTGTTGACAGAAAATGTGATCTATGATTATTATTCATCTACTCTTTCTGCATCATCTTCAATTCTTCGCACAGTTGAGCTACTTTCATCTCTTTTCTTTACGTGGTTTGCCAGGCTTCACGGTCTGTTCAGCTTCTTGGCAAAATGGTCTTTGCCCCAACGTTTTCTGCATGTGTCTTCTTTGGCAGTGCACCGGGCATTTTTTCCACAGTATCCCAAGTTGCCACATCTGAAACATTCTTTCTGACCATTGCTTTTCACATTTAGGCGTACCTGGATTCTGTTGTCTCACTTTAACCTCAACCTTTGACGTGCTAATGGTAGAGGTGGGACCAAGCTTTGTTCTGTCGGTCCACTGCTTCCAATGCAGCTGCTACTTTCAAAGTGTTATCCAACATTGTCACCTCATGTAAACCTACTTTTGACACTAATAAAGATTATTATCTTTTGAGCAGCTTACGCCTCAACTTTATCCAATTTGTAGTATTAGACCACCTGATCCATCTGGTTATTTAGATAATAATTACATCCAACTATTGCCTGCCTCAAACTGGTCACATATTTGACTCTCGTCTCCCTTTCTTTCTGTCTCACCGGAAGGAAAACAAGCCTTTGGAATATGGTATTTGGTGTCACCACATAATGGGCCTTCAAAGTTTTCACTGCAGGTACTTTCGTCCCATGTCAGACAACTGCTTGAAAGTCTTCCTTATTGAAGCACTGCAGAGGCCCATGACTGTGCTTTCTACACCATTGTGGCCCCATGCAAAAACAGACTGCGGCTGTCAACGTAGACTCCTCCGGCCACATTTGCCAGTACCGGCAGCGTGGAATGGAATCACCCATTGGATCAAACGGCTCAATTCCCTGGACTGCAGACATATTAGTCCCAAAAAATGCCTCGATAAATCCTAAAATTATCCGTACTTATCTTTGTTGTCAGTATCATAACTTGGTCTGAAAGAACACAGTTTGACTAAAAGAGCAACAAAATTTAATCTGCCATGTTGGTTAACTCCCTAACTTGTGTTACCTGATCATCAGCAACACCCCACCCTCTCCACAGGTCAGATAATCCCTTATGAGTACAGAGTGTACCGTACAATATCTTATCTGAGTACCATATAGTATCTAATACTCCCAAATCCACGCACACAATCAGATATCACCATGACAGGGACTGCTGTTAGTCAATATACATTGAAATCAAAAGCACAACCTCTAAATTTGACACCAAACGGTGGGGGTGGGGGGTAGGAAATGGGGGAGATGGTCAATACTGAAGACTGCAACAAATTACTGGAAGGTGTTAACAAACTAGAAAAATGGGTATACAATTGGCAAATAGATTTTAAAATAGATAAATGTGAGGTATCGCATTTTGGCAAGGAGAAAATGAGAAGACCACCCATTACTTATTCTGCCACAGGGCGTGGGTATTGCTGACTAGGCCAGCATTTATTTATTGCCCATCTCTAATTTCCCTTGAGAAGGTGGCCATGAGCCGACGCCTTGAACCACTTCATACCAGGTGCTGTAGGTACACCACAATGCTGTTAGGGTGGGAGTTCCAGGAGTTTGACCCAGCGACAGTGAGGAAAATAAAAATCTAAATGGGTTTGAGGAGGAGAGGAATCTTATTGGGGATGGGGAAATATACATCGCTGAAAAGGATGCAGGATAGCAAGACCGTTTTTTAATAAAAATAAACCAAGAACTTGGGTTTAATCTCTAGAGCGATAGAATTTGAAATAAAGTATGCTAAACTTGTATTGAACCTTGGTCACATAACATTTGGGAGTACTGCATACATTTCTGGTTGGTATATTACAAAAAGCATACAGAAACGTTGGAAGAAGTGCCAAAAAAGATTTGCAAGGATGATATCAGAATGGTGTATCCCGGTATATCGAGAGAGGAAGAATAGTCTCTGACTTCTTTGGGAGTGGGGTGGGGGGGTTTGGATGCGGTGACCTAATAGTGGGCTTCAGAGTTATGGGTGCTTTTGATTAGTGGGGAAATCCGTGTCTGCTCTTCTTGAAAAGCATGATTTAAGGTCATTATTTTAAGATGGTCACCAAGCCGGCCAATAGAGAATTCGAGAAGAAACTGCTATATGCAAAGAGTGGTGAGAATGCGGATCTCATTACCAGAGGGAGTGCTCAAGATGAATAATAACGCATTTAATGGGAAACTAAAGCATCTGAAGGAGAAGGGAAGGTATGTTTGTGTCCATTTTCGAAGGAAGAATAAAAAAGCATATTGTCTAAAATGGTGAAAGATTGGAGAGCTCTGAGATGCAGAGGGATCTGGATGTCCTAATGTATGAATCTCCGAACCTTGGCATGCAGGTACAGCAAGTAATTAGCAAGGCTAATACAATGTGACCATTTATTGTGAGGGGAATTGAATAGAATAAGTAGAGAGGGCATGAGTAGTTGTACAGGGTATCGGTGAGATGGAGTACTGTATAGAGTATTGTTCTCCTTATTTAAGGAAGGCTGCATTGGAAGCAATTCTGAGAAGGTTTACTGGACTAATATCTGGAATAGGCAGGTTGTCTTGAGAGAGCTAGGCGTGTGGCTGCTAAAATTTAGAAGAGTAAGGGGCAGCTTGATTGAAACTGAAGATCGTGAGGAGTATTGACAGGGTGGATGTGGAGCGGATGTTTCCTCTTGTGGGAGAATCTAGAATCCTATTTCAAAATAAGGAGTCACCCTTTGAGACTGAAACGTTTTTTCTGAGAGTAGCAAGCCTTAGGAGCTCTTCCTCAAAATGCAGTGGAAGCAGAGTCTTTAAATGTTTTTAAGGCAGAGCTATATAGATTCTTGATAAGCAAGGGTAGAAGGTTATTGGGGGTTGGGTAGGTGGGAATGTGGAGTTGAGGTTACAATCAGTTCAGCCATCACCTTATTAAATGGCAGAGCAGATATGAGGGGCTGAATTACCTACTCCTGCTTCTAATTCATATGTGCCTATGTTATGGTGGTAGATGCAGAAAATGGGAGGAACCTTGAATGGAGCATAAACCCCAGCTTGGATTGCTGGGCTGGATGGCCTGTTTCTGTGATGTGCATCCAAACGCGTCCTTCTGTCCAACTCTTCTTATTTCTGTAAGCTGACTTACTACAATTTTCAGCCAATCAAAATGTTCATTAAAAGAACAGTTCGTGGAATAAATGAAAACGTTTCATTGGTTCTTTGTGCGAGGAAACCATTGTCTTCTCTTGACGCCAACCTTAATCTACGGTGGATTGTGACGTACTGTTAGCATTTAGGATCGTTTGGGGGCAGATTGAAATTCTTATAAATACGTTTAATATTTTAATGTATTAGTATTTGAAAATTAGTGTAATTACTGACATGTAGAATATCTTGAATTTTGTTGGGATGAAAAGCAAGAACTGATCCACCAACAACTTGTAGTGATGTTAAAATTGCAGCAATGTACAGTGTGTGTTTAAAAAAAAAAATGGCCAAACTATATGGAAGGAATGCTCCTGAGTGATGTGTATCTCATTGCTATCTAGTTCAACCCCCTCTTCTCCTTTAGGTATTGTCTCCTCAATTGGACATTTTTCTTCAGCACTTGATACCTAATAATCATTATTTAGCCTTCTAGAACTGGACTTCACCACGAGCCCAGGCCAGCAAAAGGTTTAACTTGACATGTGAGTTGGCAGCTGTGTTTGGCTAGAAAACAGACGGCATATCAAAAAAGTTAATTGGCTGTGAAAGGCCTTGGGATATTCCGAGGACATGACAAGTGTTATTCTTGTGCATTTCCCAGTTCCTTCATCCCGTCATTGGCAACCGTCCATTAGCTATACTAAGCTGTGAGATTTGGAATTCCCTCACTAAATCTCTCCATGTATCTACTCTCCTTTTTAAGGTGCTTCTTTGAAACCTACAGCCTTGGCTAAATGTTTGGTCACCTGCCCTAAAATCACCTCCTTTGGCTTAGGGTGTTGCCAATTTAATGGAATACTATCCCACGAGCATCACCAATAATGTTGTTCTTCAGAGTCGCCAATATGATACTGAGGTTCTTTTTATGATATGATGTTATGACCCAACAGTGTCGCCAATACTGTGGGTGTTTCTCTTACTGAACCACGAGGCTTTCCCATATAACGGTCAAATGAACCACACAACCAGTTTGTCAGTTCAAGTTCAAAGTTGGTTTATTTACACACAAGGGTTACTTCGACATGTAAGCACAAGTTTAACTACACCTATCAGCTACAATAACCTATACTTAACTTCAGGTGACCGGCACTGTGCAAGTGGATAAGACCTTTATCTTGATCTCACGTGGCTGGTTTGAAGAAGTGGCTCTGTCTCTGCTGGGCTCACCCATCAGGTAGAGATCGTTGGTCTTGAACTTGGCTGTCTGGTCGTTATGCTGCAGTTGGGCTGGCACAGCCCGGATTCAAAGGAGGCTGGCACAGGCCGGGTCCAAAAGAGACTGAACACATGGCTGTGTCCCCTTTTATCTCTCTAGGGTTTTGCACTCTTTGGGGCGGTCCTTAATCTTGGACCCAATAATTCAACAGGCTTTGGTCACTACCTTTGATTTTGTCCAATAAAGGGGCGGGTGCCTTGGTAGCTGGGCGGGTCTGAGCCCTGGGTTGGCCATAATTGCCATGGTCCTTTGCAGGTGGCCATCTCGGATGGCTACAAGGGCTATTTTGTTTTTGTCTGATAATGCTCCTTGGGATGTTTAATTATGTTAAAGATGCTTAACTCATTGAAGTATAGTAGTCCTAAGGTAGCGAGAATGGTTTTTAACGATTTCAACAAAATATTAGAGCAGCCTCACTGTTTCCATTCTTTGACCTTATGGAGACCTCTCGCTGTTTGCAATAGTCGTCGGAAGTCCAGACTTGGTGGCAATTCCGATGAGTGAGGAGCCCAATTCTAGAGGCACAAGATCCTCCCTTGTGGAGACAAATTGTTGCAAGGGGGGTGAGAATCCGCAGCCCCAGGTTGGCTTCCCTCTCCGTCAATTGACGTTCTGCTTTGCTATCAAGTTGCTGAGCCACAAAGCAACTTGTTCCCTTGATGGACCAAGTGGAGCCATGCTGAGCAGTCCATAAGCTTCTCTCTTCTCCCCCCCCCCCCCCCCCCCCCCCCAGGTCCCCCCACTCAGTGGTAATAATGCATCTGTGCTTTGGTGGCATTGAGCATGTCCTTAGACCGTTTCCTTGGCTGCCCTTAAAAGTGTTGGTCAACACTGGAAGAAGACAACCTGCTGAGGGAGGTGGTTCCTGGTGATCCAGACGCAATGGCCCTTCCATGGCCATTGCAATTGCAGTAAATTTTTTGTTGAGCATGTTTAGTGACTGATTATGTCCCTATGAGTTGCTTTTAAGCTTCTCTTATTAAGTAAAGATTTCTTTCTCTAACTTACTGTCATGTCAACCTGGCATGGAAGGATGTGAGTGGCTGCACTTTCACGAGCTCTGGCTCTGCTTGTCTTTTAATCCTTTACTTGTGCTCATTTCAGAATTGTCTTTCTTCAGGACACATACTTGGTAATATGTCTCTGGGTGATCCTGATTGGAACGTTGTGATGGCAAGCAGAGTTTAATTGTAAGGAACCCTTGTCTGTGAAGTGGGTGGAGTTGGCTGGGGTGGTGCGCAGCTTGCAGTGGTTTGTTGCTGATGAGCGGGCCTGCGCCTCTGGGTGCAGTGGGCATCTGGATGATGACCGCCTCACAGTGTTGTTCTGCATGATGATCTTGGCTCCGTGTTGCAGGTTCACAGAATCATAGAATCCCTGCAATGCAGAAGGAGGCCATTCGGACCATCACCCCACCTAAGTCCACACCCCTCCCTATCCCTGTAACTCACCTATCCTTTTTGGACACTAAGGGACAATTTTGCCATGGCCAATCCACCTAACCTGCACATCTTTGGACTGTGGGAGGAAACCAGAGCACCCGGAGGAAACTCATGCAGACACTGAGACCGCGCAGACAGTCACCCAAGGTTGGAATTGAAGCAGGGCCCCTGGTACTGTGAGGCAGGGGTGCTAACCGCTGTGCTGCCCCATCTTCTCGTGCGCACTTTGAGGAACCGCAAAATATCCTTGAGAGAATAGTGGAGGCGCAGAAAAGAAGTGCATTTGATAGAGCACTTCCCTCAGTAAGGGTCCGCCTTTATTTCGTTAAGATCCTGCTTCATGGCGTGTCGCATATCCTGACTGATTTGGGAGGGAGGGGCTGGGGAAAGATTGTCCAGTTTCTGGCGGGAGGTGAGAAGCGAGTTCCTGACTGATTTTGAAGATTGCCTGCCGTGCTTTAATAATCCTGATTTGGAGGCTGCATGCGTCAGGTTCAACAGAGCACAATGTATCTGCTCTTCGAGGCCTGTGGTCGATTGGGCCCCCCGACCACTGGCCATGTATTATCCTGTTAAGTGAAGATGCTTCGCTTGGTGGAATGCTCGAGACATCCTGAGAAGTGTTCGGTGACTCTGCCATGGCTTTGGCCTTTTCAACACAGATTGTGGTACCTGCGGTTCTTCAATAATCCTTGATGATACTGCCTTATGATTATGCTGTTGATTATATGTTGTTGTCTTTTCTCCTATAAGGGTGTGCAAGATGTGAGCACCAGGGCAAAAGTCGCCTGAGTCCCCGTTCTAGCAAAAATCAAGTTGAATATGTGAAATGTGGGCATTTGAACTCAATTTTATGTGCAATTAACCTTGCAGTTATGGGAAGGGAGTGTAGTTTTGCCGTCACTTATCTTGTTGATGGTGAAGATGAGTGGAGCCTTGGCAGGGTGGATGGTAGCGGTGGAGTTGGGTGGTAGGGTTAGTTAAGTCCTCACTGACTGAGGATAGTTCCCCCAGTTAGAGCTAAGCGTATCTGGTTTTTATTTTGCTTTTTATTATTTTGCATTTAAGAATCTGTGCCGACCTCAGTCAATGGCCCGGGCAGATTATGTAACATGGGGAAGACAGGGTTCCTTGAGATCACTGTTTTTAGGGAATGAGTGGTGGCACATGCTGAGGTGGGGCTTGGTTAATCCTTGATTGATTTGTTGATTGTTCCTCGACCAACTCTGGTATTTCATCCCATTAAGGGTTTTTTTCTTCTCTTCATTTGGATGAGCAGTGTGCTGTTGTTCAGTGGGGAAGGTGCACTGCCCTGGGTGTGGTTGAGGAGGGGCAGGACCTCCAGGGGTATAGGTTTTGGGGTGTGCTGGTAGTCCTGGGGGAAGCTGACCTTGTGTGTGGGAGTGTGCTAGGCTAGGCCTGGTCCATTGCTGTGGTTGGTATCCTATTTCTCCTGGAGCTTGGGGTGTCCCTTCTCAAAGACACTTATTACGGACACCCTGAGAGGATTCTTCTGTGCACAGAGGCCTGGGGTTGAGCTGAGTCATGCACTTTTATATCCCACTGCCCCCCTTGTGGTCAGGATGCTTTGTTATTTGACTGAGCAGTTCTTTCTCTTTTGGGTGTTTTTCCTTTGAGGGTTTCTTCTTTTTCTCTGGGTGAGCAGTGTGCTGTTATAAATCCTGGTTTGGTTCGGTGATCCACTGGGGGTTTCCCTTATTGTACCAGAGAGTCGCCCCCTGCCCCTTCCAATTGATGGGTGCCTCGGTACTTTTTCTTCTCTTTGGTGCTGAGGTCTCCCCGGTTGAGACTGGCATGTTTTATTTTCAGTAAAAGTGAGGAAGGTGCACTGTCCTGGGTGTGGTTGAGGGGGTGCAGGACCAACTGGGCTTTATTTGGGGTGTGCTGAAGGTCCTCGGGGTGCTGCCCTTTGTGTGTGGAAGTGTACTGGGCTCGGCCTGGTCTGAGTGCTGTGGTAGGTATCCTGTTTCCCCTGGAACTTGAGATGTCCCATTTTGAAGGCACGTGTTAGGGACATCCTGAGAGGACACCTCTGCCCGCAGCGGCCTGGGGTTGAGCCGAATTCTGTTCTTTAGTTGATATCCTGTTGCCCTTGTGTTTGGGAAGCATTTTTATTTGACTAAGCAGTTTTTTCTCCTTCTCATCAATGAGGGAAATACAGACCCCCGGTTGGACCCTGACCCTTTGTTATCCTGTGATCCTCTCCTGGTAGTTTTCAGTTCCTTTTTGTTGGGAGGCGTTGATGGCACTGATCATCTGAATATATAGCTGCTGGTCCTCTGATTAAATGAAATGAAATGAAAATCGCTTATTATCACGAATAGGCTTCAATGAAGTTACTGTGAAAAGCCCCTAGTCGCCACATACCGGCGCCTGTCCGGGGAGGCTGGTGCGGGAATTGAACCGTGCTGCTGGCCTGCTTGGTCTGCTTTAAAAGCCAGCGATTTAGCCCAGTGAGCTAAACCAGCCCCTTATATGGAGTTATATGGAGTGATGTTGATTCTGTCCTGGACCCGAGAGTAGGTTAAGTTGCATTGTGTGGTATGTATATAACATCCTTTTAGAACTGGGGTTCTCATGTATTTATTTATTTGAGTGGGTAGAAAGAATCCATGATTGGATCCTGCAGGGGTGCAGGTGGGTCTGGTAAGCGAAGGAAGGAAGTGCCATTGGTGCCTCTGGCGCTGCTGGAGTTGACGGAGATATGTATCGGTGCGTGCACAAACATGGCGCTAAAAATTTATCCTGAGCTCTGGTGGTAATTGTGAGCAATCGCCGCGTGGGTAGGTGTGCACTATTTTACCTTGTTTTTATGGCTTTATCCTGTTCTCCCTTCTCTGGTGGGGCTTTTAGAGATATGAGGTTGTGTCTGATGATTGTAGTGACTCAGTTGTCCTGCCCCCCTCCTCTGTATTCATGTACGTTGAGCCTTTACTTTCTCTGGTGGTGCTGGACCATTCCTGTGGCTTTGTTGCGTTGTTCCTCAAGAAATATAAATTTTATTTTTTTTAAACCTGGCATGGAAATGTTAGGATGGAGCGCTTGATTTGTGCTAAAGTTTGGCTCCTTTGCCTGCCTGGGAACCCATCCAAAGAGGCAACGTAGCATCAAAGAAAACCATTTGCCAGCAAGGCGAGCCAATCCGCTGCTCCAGAAGCATTGAAGTTTCCTCCCATACCAGCACTCTTGGTGAAAACGTATCAGCCGGTTGTATCTGTCTGATCTCTGAATCAAAAGACCTTCAGTTACATTCCACCCTGGACACTTGATCATATAATCAAGGCTGGGACTTCAATGCAGACCACCCTGCTCAGGCGGACTGGGCACACCGGTCATTGAGGAGGAAGCTGGGGAGCTGCCACGGGCAATCATCATGAGGCTACATCTGTACTTTTTTTTAAAAAAATGTTTTTAAACTAAATTTAGAGTACCCAATTATATTTTTACAATTAAAGGGCAATTTAGCTTGGCCAATCCACCTATCCTGCATATTTTTTTTGGATTGTGGGGGCGAAACCCACGCAAACAAGGGAGAATGTGCAAACTCCACGCGGACAGTGATCCAGAGCCGGGATCGAACCTGGGACCGTGGCGCCGTGAGGCAGCAGTGCTAACCCACTGCGCCACCGTGCTGCCTTCTACATCTGTACTTGAGACCAGGAAAGGATGCGGAGGTGGGCGAAGGAGATGAGGGAATGCACCAGGGAAGGCCATGTAGTTTGTATTTACCAGGACTTGGGAGCGAAGTTGGCCAAGTGAAGCGCCGGGTTCAGTAAGGTAGTCCTATTCAGGAACAAGGTGCGGTGTGGGATGTTGTACCCTGTCTGCCTGTGCGTCACGCGTGGGGGGAAAGGAATATGACTTTGATTTGCTGGAGGAGGCAAGTAACTTTTTAGGGAGCCATGGACTGGGGGACATTTGAAGATTTTGGGGGTGTTCACCTGTGAAATGGACTGGAGGAATTTTCGGCATGCAGGGTGAGGGAGGGTATGGTTTTGCATGTGGTGTTATGTTTGTTTCTGTTAGCATTACCTACTCTATCATTAATTATGTAGAAGAAGAATTTTGTATCGTTTGCCCCTCCACATTTTGGGATGTTGGTGATATTAACGTGTGTGGAGTCTGGTGAGTAGCGTGCGCTGGGAGAGGGTGAGCTTGGTTATAAAGGAAGCATGTTCTCAGCCTGCTGGCAGGTATGCTAGTTAACAAAAGCAAAGTTGGGGGAGAGCTGTGGGAGTTATGGGGGGGGGAGGAAGCAATGTGGGGTGGGGGAGAGTGGTGAGGGTTATGGGTGAGGGGGGGGGTGTGGTTGCTTTTTTCTAGATCTTCTGGTTTCTTTGTTTTGGACTTAGGTTGGGGTGGGGGGGGTGGTGGCAGGGGGGCTTGGGTTGGGATAATGGGTGGGAGAGAATTGCTGGTGTTGAAGGTTTCTCTTTGAAGAAGGTGGTGGAAGCGGGATGGCGGCAGCCATCTTGAGGGGACCTGGCTGGTGGGTGAATCGGGGCTGGGAAGTCTATTGAAACTCGTATATGGCTGAACAGGGTGAGGATGGGGTGTTTGACGCCCCTCCAACCAGATTGGTTTTATGGAATGTTAGGGGACTGAATGGGCTGATCAAAAGGTCCCATGTTTTCTCTCATTTAAAGTGTTCGAAGGTTGGCGTTTTTTTTTTTGCAGGAGACGCACCTCAGTATTAAAGATCATATGAGGTTGAGGAAACGTTGGGTGGAGTAAGTGTTTCATTTGGGGTTGGATATGAAGTGTATCAGATGGACTGAGGAGGACTGCAGTGTTCATTAATAAGAAGGTGACGTTTTCTGTGAATAGCATAGTGGGGAATGCTGGGTAGATATGTTATGGTGAGTGGGAGATTGGAGGGAGCACCCATGGTGCTGGTAAATGTCTATGCCCCCAACTGGAACGATGTGGATTTCATGAAGAGGATGTTGGCGTAGGTTCCGGGTTTAGTCACGTATCGGTTGATTATGGACGGGGTTCCTGAATCAACGTTTCTGTTATGGACAAGACGTTATTGGCAGCGGTGGTTGGAATGGAGAACCCGGCAGTTGTGGTGTCAGACCAGGCTCTGCATTTTGTGGATTTGTGCTTGGAGAATGGGGGTTTCCAGCAGCCGCAGTTGAGGCTGGATGTGGGTTTTTGACCGATAAGGGAGCATATGAGGAGATAGGGGTGGCGATACGCATCTATGTGTCCGTGCTATGGGAGGTGTTGAAGGCTGTAATTAGGGGGAACTCATTTCGATCAAAGCGCAGAAATGAGGTGCTGCGGTTGCAAGGGCAGAGGTTGGTGGAGGCCAGTGGATTGGAGGTACTTGGCAGCTCCTGAGGCGGGGCTGTTGGAGAGGAAGCTCCAGATGGAGTTTGAGCTTTTCTCTCCGGAGAGGACGGTGGGGCAGTTGCACCGAGTAAGGGGGACATTTTATGAGCACTGGGAGAAGGCCAGTAGGCTGCTTGCGCACCAGCTGAGGCAGTAGGCGGCAGTGAGGGAGATTGGGCAGATAAGGGATGCGGGGGGGTGGAGTCACTGAGCCAGGGAAGGCGAATGGAGTGTTTGAGGCCTTCTACCGAGGACTGTACAGGTCCGAGTCCTGGGTGGGTGGGGGTGGGGGGTGCAAAAGGAAGCCATTTGGCCCATTGAGTCTGCACCGGCCCTTCGAATGAGCGCACTGCCCATGTCCCCCCCCCCCCGCCTTATCCCCGTAACCTAACCGGCAAATCCCTGGACACTAAGGGGCAATTTAGAATGGCCAATCTACCTAACCAGCACACCTTTGGACTGTGTGAGGAAACCAGATCACCCAGAGGAAACTCATGTAGACACGGAAAAACATACAAACTCCAGCCAGCCAGTGACCCAAGACCAGAATTGAACCCGGGTCCCTGGCACTGAGGTAGCCATCCTAAACACCGTGTCACCATGCCACCCTTGGGCTTGGGCATAAGATAGTGTTTGGATGGCTTGGATTTCCCGGTAGTGGAGGAGGGGATGGTGCAGGGACTGGGCTCCAGTTGGACTGGATGAGATGTATTGGGTCGATGCAGTCTGGGAAGGCCCAGGGTTGGGATGAATTCCCAGTGGAATTTGATAAAAAGCTCACTCCAGAGTTGGGGCCTCTCCTAGTGGAAATGTTTAATGATTCAGTTAATAAGGGGGAGCTTAAGCATCAATTTTGCTTATTTTAAATAAGGATAAGGATCCAGAGGACCGTGGGTCATATCATCCAAAATCACTTTGGAATGTAGAAACAAAGTTGTTGGCCAAGGTGCTGGCAACGCGCCTGGAGGATTGTGTGCCGAGGGTGATGGGTGAGGATCAAACGGGGTTCGCGATGGGGCGGCAATTATTGTCAAATATTAGATTATTTACTGTGGAGCTGACGCCCCTGACGGGGTCAGGAAATGGAGGTGCAAATATCCATTGATGCGGAGAAGTCATTTGACCAGGTTGAGTGGGAATACCTGTTGGAGCGTTTTGGTTTTGGGCTGAGGTTGATGGATTGGACTAAGATGTTGATTGGGCTCCCACGACCAGTGTACGTACAAATGATACAAGTTTGAGGTATTTCTGTTTGCACCAGGGAATGAGGCAGGGTATCCTCTGACCTGTTACTTTTTGCTTTGCTGATTGAGTCATTGACAATGGCGCTTCGGGCTTCAACGAGATGGAGAGAGGAAAAATGGAGAATCGGGTGTCTGTGTATGCAGATGATTTGCTGCTGTATGTCACGGGCACAGTGGATAGTATGGATAGGATTATGGGGCAAGCGAGGTGATCCTGGTCAATGCTCGGGTGCAGGGGAGGGGATTGGAGAAGTTGCCATTTTGGCTGGTCAAGTTTATATTTGGGAATAAGGGTGGCGCAGGGTTGGATTCAACGTTCAGGGTGTGGGAGCGGGAATGGATAAAGGGGAGCAGAGATTTGTTTGTGGAAGGCTTATTTGCAGAGTTGGGAGTGTTGCCAAGGGGTTTTGGTATTTGCAAATTAGGGACTTTGTGAGGAAGGGGCTGGCCGCGTTTCCAAGGTTGCCACGCCTGTCGTTGCTCGAACAAATTGTATCTGAAGCTGAGGAAGAGGAGGAGTTAAAACGGAAGTGTGAGGAGGAGCTGGGAGTATTCAAAGACGTGGGGGGGGGGGGGGGGGCTCTCTGAGCCCCACGCAGGGCCGGAGAATCGCTGCAACCGCACCATTTGCGCCGGCGCATTTGGCGCGGTGCTAGCCGTGGGCCACTGGAATGGGCGGGGCCGCCAATTCTCCTGCCCGGATGGGCCGAGCAGCTGCACGGATCCGACAGTGTCCCGCCGGCGCTGTTCACCCCTGGTCGCTGCCGGCGGGAACTCTGCGCGAACGGTCGGGGGACGGCCTTTTGGTGTGGGGGAGAGGGGAGCTCCTTCACCAGGAAGGGCTCCGATGTGGTCTGCCCCCCCCCCACCCCAGGCCTACTTTCTGGCGCAGCCGGCCCCTGAACACCATCGCCATGTTGAATGGGGGCTGGCGCGCTAAAGAAGTCGCCCGTGCATGCGCAGATTGGTGCAGCCCAACTGCGCATGCGTGGGTTGGCGCGGTGCCCATTTGGCGCTGGGAAAGGAGGCTGGAGTGGCGTGAACCGCTCCAGCGCCGTGCTGGCCCCCAATTGGTCATACCCCGGCCCGGTTCACACTGTTGTGAAACGCGACAGCGTTCACGACGGCACGAACACTTAGGCTCCATTTTGGAGAATCGCCCCCAGGTTATAGAGCAAGACGCTGTGGAAATTCAACCTCCTCGTGTGTGAGATTGAACCTAATTCAATTCAAAGTGGTTCATAGACAATATCACGGATGAGTTGTTTTATTCCTGGAGGTGGAGGATAAATGTGGGCCTTGTTCAAGGGGGGCAGCAAACCACACTCACTTGTTTTCGTCCTGCCTGAAATTGGTGGAGTTTTGGGAGGCGTTTTCGGGGATTGTTGGATATTTTGGGGGTGATGGTGGCCCAAGCCCTTGGGTAGCAATATTCAGGGTGTCGGAGGATCCGGGAGTGCAGGTGGGGAGAGAGGCTGACTTGTTGCCTCCCTGTTAGGCTGGAGGCGGATCTTGTTAGGGTGGTACGATCTGAAGCCGCCCAAGGCAGCAGTGTGGATGAGTGCCCCAGCAGAATTCCTACATCTGAAATAGATAAAGTTTGCCATTCGGGGATCAGAGGAGGGGTTCTTCTCGAGGTGGAGGGTGTTCCTCATCGCCTTTTAAGGAGTGGTAGATGTCTGAAGGGGGGGGGATTGTTTTGCATGCGTTCAAGGGATTGGAGTTTTTTTTTGTATTGTTGCAAGTGTATAAAGATTGTTTTATATATAAATTGAAAATGCCTTTGTAAAGAAGCGGCACAGTTGTTTGAATTCATCCCCGGAACTTGCCCTCACCTGGCCCTTGGTTTAATTGTAGTTCGCTGAGATATGACTATTTTAGCAGATCAGGGATCAATCCTCGATCCTGCATAGTCCATACAGGTCAGTTATCCCCTGTTTGAACCACCGACCTGATAAGTGCCATGAACCCTGTCCCTCCTTATTTTTGCTTTGTTACCTAAAGTTTATAGTCTGTGACACGGTACAGTCTGATCCTGCTAAACACACAGCTAGTTTGCCAAGTACCTTTTGTGTCTCAAATTGGGGCCTTTTCAAAACAAAATTGAGAGGCTTAAACCAAATAAACGTCCAAGATTTGGAACCAAAGTCCAGTTAATAAATGAATTGCAAGGAATTGAAACAGAATGAAAAGTATATGACACTTTTACCAGGATATTGGAATATTCTTGGCTTGAAATAAGAATTTTCGTACTTGGCTGCTCTGCTTGAGAGCATCTTTAGCAAATTGTGATGTAACCAATTCGTTGGGCATATCTTCCGGTCTTCAGGTCTTCGTATGACTTAGATATGCATTGGGACCCTGTGAACGTCCTGATGCTCAGACCAATGTGAGAATTCCATAACAAGTTTTAACTTCCCCTGCTCCGCAGGACCCTCTGTGAATGTCTCTGACTCTGAGCAAAAGTTGGAGATTTCGGAAAGCTGCTCTGTACTTAACTGAGCATTTACCCAGGAAATGTTTGTCAGAATAAACCTAGTCTAGCATCTGGTTAACTCCAATAACATTTATCAGCCCAAGCTGGAGTGTTGAGCAGGCCTTGCTGCATTTGGACAAGGACTGCTTCAGTATCTGAAGAGTGGCAAATGGTGCTGAACATTGTGAAATCATCCGTGCACACCCCCATTTCTCACCCTATACTCTTTTGGGGAATCAAATTAACAAATAAAGGGAACAAATTAACAGCATCAAATCACCAAATTAAAGGGGATCCCTTCAGGGGGTACTGCAACAGAAACAAGCATCAGAAAGGAAACTTATAAACAACAAAATGTCCTGGGGGGTGGGGGGGGGGGGGGGGGGGGGGGGGGGGGGGGGGTGTACACAACTGGGCATGGATGACATTTCCAACCTTATGATGGAGGGAGGATCATTGATGAAACAGCTGAAAATGGTTGGACCTTGGACACTAGCCTGAACCCCTGCAGTGCAGAGATATCCTGGGATTGAGATTATTGACCGCTTTTTTCTTTTTTTTTCCTTTTTTTTTTCTTTAAAATTTAAAGCACCCAATTATTTTGTTTCCAATTAAGGGGCACTTTAGCGTGGCCACTTCACATACCCTGCACATCTTTTCAGGTTGTGGAGGTGGGACCCACGCAGACATGGGGAGAATGTGTGCAGACTCTGCAAGAACAGTGACCCGGGGCCGAGATCGAACCGGGTGGTCCTCAGTGCCACGAGGCAGCAGTGCTAACCACCGCAACACCGTGCCGTCTTTCAGAGATTATTGACCTCTCACAACCACAACCATCCACCTTTGCTAGGTATAACTTCAACCAGTGGAGGGGTTCCCCCGATTCCCAAGGTGGGGATATATCAACGAAAGTAGTGAATTTGTTCCCCCCCCCCCAGCTTATTTTGTCCTGTTCGAATGAGAGTTCAGTTTTGTTTCAGGAGTTGGGCATCACTGGCTAGGCCGCACATTATTGAACTTGAGAAGGTGGTGGTGAGTTCCCTTCTTGAACTGCAGCAGACCACGTGATGTAGCTACACCCACCATACTGTCTGCAGGGGAGTTCAAGATTCTGGCCAGGGACGGTGAAAGCACAACGAGGTATTTTAAAAAAATATACATCGGTTATCTTTCATCGGTTACAATTTCTTGTTTTTCAGCAGAGGCTTAGTTTTAGCTAGATCCCCTGCTCCCCTCTCCCCCTTTCTCCTCCTGATCCCCCTCCTCATCTTGCCGTCTGGTGTGCCTTCTTCATTCGTTGGGTCTACCAACATATTTATGTTGGGGTGGAATGGCGCTGCGTATATTGTTGTGTTGGGCAAAGAATCATAGAATTCACAGTGCAGAAGGAGGCCATTCGGCCCATGGAGTCTGCACCGGCCCTTGGAAAGAGCACCCTACTTAAGCCCCACGCTTCCACCCTATCCCTGTAACCCAGAAACCCCACCTAACCCCTTTGGACACTAAGGGCAATTTTGAATGGCCAATTCACCTAGTCTGCACATCTTTGGACTGTGGGAGGAAACCGGAGCACCCGGAGGAAACCCACACACACACACACGGGGAGAACGTGCAGACTCCGCACAGTCAGTGATCCAAGCCAGGAATAGAACCTGAGACCCTTGCGCTGTGAAGCAACAGTGCTAACCACTGTGCTACCATTCTGCCCACTGTATGATTGGGCTCCATGTCTCTTTATTACCCCCCCCCTTTCTTTTAGTTTGTGTCCATGGTTCAACTGTGGATTCTCCCTCCTTCCCTCTGCCTTATTTTTTATTTATTTTTTTAATTTGGAGTGCCCAATTCATTTTTTCCAATTAAGGGGCAATTTAGCATGTTCAATCCATCTACCATGCACATCTTTGGGTTGTGGGGGTGAAACGCACGCAGACACTGGGAGAATGTGCAAACTCCACACGGACAGTGACCCAGAGCCGGGATCGAACCTGGGACCTCGGCGCCGTGAGGCAGCAGTGCTAATCCACTGCGCGACAGTGTTGCCCCCCTCTGGCTTATTGGCGGTTGGCTACAAACAGGTCTTGGAACAAATTGGTGAATGGCTCTCAAGTTTTGTGGAAGTCCTCTTCCGACACCCGGATGATGAATTTAGTTTTCTCAATTTGGAAAAGTTCGGGTAGCCAGTCTGCAGCTTTGGATGGTGCTGCTGGACGCCAGCCGAGCAGGATTCTCCGGCCGGTGATTAGGGAGGGAAATGCTTAGGTGTCGGCCCTCCTCCCCATGAAGAGATCTGGCTGTTCTGTGAACCCGAAGACTGCCACTCTCTGGCATGGCTCCACCCTCATCCCGACAACCTTAATCATTGCCTCGAAGAAGGCTGTCCAAAACCGGCAAGTTTGGGGCAAGACCAGAACATGTGGGCATGGTTGGCTGGGCTTCCTTGGCTCCGTTCACATTTGTCGTCCACCTCCGGGAAGAAGATACTCATTTGGGTTGTGGTTCATTGAGCTCTGTGTACTACTTTCAGCTGCATTCGGTTTAGACATGCGCATGTGGAGGTGGAGGTGGAGTTGCCCCTGTGCAGTGCTTTGCTCCAGAATCCCCACCCTATTTCATACCCGAGGTCTTCCTTTCACCTTATCCCTTGTCTTGTCCAGTGGTATGTGTGCTCTTCCCAGTAGTTGCCCATACAGGTTGCCGCAGTTTCCCCTCCCAGGATGTCTGCGTCCAGTAGGTCCTCTAACAGCGATTGCTGCGGTGGGTATGTCTTTGTTTCCCTACATAAGAAGATTTTGACCTGCATATATCTTAACTCATTTCCATCAGTCAGCTGGAACTCCTCTGTTAGTTCTTCCAGTGTTGTCAGTCTGTTGTCTGTGTACATAGAACATAGAACATAGAACAGTACAGCACAGAACAGGCCCTTCGGCCCTCAATGTTGTGCCGAGCCATGATCACCCTACTCAAGCCCACGTATCCACCCTATACCCGTAACCCAACAACCCCCCCTTAACCTTACTTTTTTATTCGGACACTACGGGCAATTTAGCATGGCCAATCCACCTAACCCGCACATCTTTGGACTGTGGGAGGAAACCGGAGCACCCGGAGGAAACCCACGCACACAGGGGGAGGACGTGCAGACTCCACACAGACAGTGACCCAGCCGGGAATTGAACCTGGGACCCTGGAGCTGTGAAGCATTTATGCTAACCACCATGCTACCCTGCTGCCCTGTAGAAGTCCCTAACTGTCAACGTCCCCCTGTCCTGATTTATTTTTTTATTTTTTAAAGGAATAGGGAAGCCTTTGCCAAGGGCCAACACAGGCGTACTGGATTTTTTTTTTAATTTTAGAGTACCCAATTATTTTTTTCCAATGAAGGGGCAATTTAACATGGCTAATCCACCTACCCAGCACATCTTTGGGTTGTGGGGGCAAAACCCACGCAAACACGGGGAGAATGTGCAAACTCCACACGGACAGTGACCCAGGGCCAGGATCAAACCTGGGATCTCGGCGCCGTGAGGCACACCCCCCTGTCCTGTCTTGTCCACACTG
This sequence comes from Scyliorhinus canicula, assembly GCF_902713615.1. NCBI lineage: Eukaryota > Metazoa > Chordata > Chondrichthyes > Carcharhiniformes > Scyliorhinidae > Scyliorhinus > Scyliorhinus canicula. The sequence goes on from NC_052163.1 coordinate 81,129,704, forward strand.
CTGCCATTGTGCATTGGTGGTGGAGGAAGATGCAAATCTGTTCCTCATCACTACTAAAGCGAGTGATTGCCCATGACATCAAGCCAGCATTTGACAAAATATGGTATAAAAGAGCCCTAGCGGGGGCAGCATGGTGGCGCAGTGGGTAGCACTCATGGCGCCGAGGTCCCAGGTTCGATCCCTGCTCTGGGTCACTGTCCGTGTGACGTTTACATATTCTCCCCGAGTTTACGTGGGTTTTGCTCCCACAACCCAAAGATGTGCAGGGTCGGTGGATTGGCCACACTAAATTGTCCCTTAATTGGAAAAAGTGAATTGGGTACTCTAAATTTATTTTTTTTTTAATTTTTAAATAAAAAACTAAAAGAGCCGTAGCAAAAGCAAGGGCCAATGGGATTTAGAGAATAAATTCTCTAGTGAGGTACCAATCAAGGCGCCTGCTTTGTTCTGGGTGGTATTGTTGTGTAATCATCCAAACAAGTGGAGACTATTCCATCACGCTCTTGACCTGTGCCTTGTAGATGGTGGACAGGCTTTGGGGAATCAAGAGATGAGTTAGTCTTCGCAGAATTCCAGTAGCCATAGTATTTATATTGCTGATACATTTTACTTTCTGGTCAATGGAAAGCCCCCAGAATGTTAATAATGGAGGTCTTAGTGATGGTAGCTTTATTGAATGTTAATGGTTGATGGTTATATTTTCTCATGTTGGAGATGTTCATCTGGCACTTAGACTAGAATGTGAGTTGCCACTTATCAGAGCAAGCCTGATTACTGTCCTGGTCTTGCTACTATGGACTATGCTTCAGTATCTGAAGTGCAGAACATCTGCAAACAGCGCCACTTTTGCCTAATGATGGAGAGGAGGTCATTGATGAAGCAGCTAAAGACGGTTGAACCTTGGACACTACGCTGGGGAACTCCAGACTGTTGTTCTGGGACTGAGATGATTGCTCTCCGACCATCGCAAAGGTCTTGCTTTGTGCCAGGTATGACTCCAACCAGTGGAGAGTTTTCTTCTCTAATTCCCATCGAGTCTGTTTTTGCGAGGGCTCCGTTAAACCATATTTTGTCAAATGCTGGCTTGATGTCAAGGGCAGTCACTCGCTTCACTAGTGATGAGGAAGAGATTTGCATCATTGGAATTCTGGACTGAAATCCATTTGAATGTTGGCCTTGTTTGCTCTTGGGTTATTGGTTTAATATGATTAAATAACCTAATAGGGTAGATATGGCAAAAGTATTTATTTTGGTATCCACAAAATTCAAGGTTACGGACCAAGAACTGGAAAATAGATTTGAATAGATGGGTACTTGATGGCTAGACACGTTGGGCCGAAGGGCTTCTTTCTGTGCTGGATGACTCTATGACTATGACTCTATGGTGGAAAAACCCAGAGCAAGGAAGCATCAAGGCAGTGGATCAATTGAAAGGTTCAAAACTCAAATATTATTTGTTGAGCAGGGGTACGGAGCCACGTTGGGCAGATGGATTTAACATTCAGATCAGCGTGATCTAATTTAATAATGGAACCAGACTCATGGACTCAAAGGGACACGGGTAGGCCAATCTCTCATTAACTGGACAGTGAAATTTAAAGGGTCCCCATGGTCATAATAGTTGTTGTAAGAATTTATACATAGAACAGTTATACCACTAGGAGAGGCCATTCGATCAGACAGATCCTTGCTTTGCAATTTGTTTCTTCAAATAATCCCGTTCTCTTTTTGAAAGCCATGATTAAATTTGCCTGCTCACTCTCGGACCGTGCATTCCAGGTCCCAGCCACTGGTGGCCTAAAATATTTTCCCTCATTGCTCTTGCTTCTTTTGCCCATCACTATCAGTGTCCTCTGATTCTTGATTCTTCTGCCAACAGGAATAGTTTATCCCCATCTAATCTGTCCAAATCCCTCCTGATTTTGCACATCTCTATCAAACCTCCTCCTAATCTTCTCTTCTACAAGGAAAACAGCCAACTTCTCCAACTTATCCACTTGACCGAAGTTCTTCATCCCCTCCCAGAACCATTCTTATTAATCTTTTCTGTGTTCTCTCTAATGCCTCCCGATCTTTCCGAATGTGCAGTGCTGAGAATGGGATGCAGTACTGCAGTTGGGGTTGAACCAGTGCTTTATACAGATTTATTGTAACTTTGCTATTGTACTCTATGCCTCTATTCCTAAAGCCAACACATTTTATGAATTGTTTTCTCAACCTGCCTGCTGCTTCAGTGATGTGTACATAAAGCTGTATGCCCCCAGATTCCTCTGCTCCTTCACCCCCTTCAGGATTATACTCCGTATTTTATGTTATCTCTCCTTGTACTTCCTACCGGAACAAATCACTTCACACTTCTCTGCATTAATTTTCACCTGTCATTCGTCCTCTCATTCCTCCAGCCTGTCTCGGTCTTTGAGGTTTGTAATGGCTACCTGGCTGAAAGCAATCAGACTTGGGATAAATTTCTCACCTTGTTGCAATATGGTGGTTTTTCAGCAGAGCTTTTGGGGAAGGCAGCTCAAAGCCCATTGCAAACTGCTCGGCAATGAGTGCTTCTCTGTCTCTTTTGGTACAGAATCTTTTTTAAATAGGTGTATACTCCTTTTCCTGCCCTGCACACACACAGTCACTCGCTATTTGCTTGTTTCAAAATCCTTAATCGCTGCATGCAGGTGCTAGAGGTGTCAAATACTGGTTTAAAATTAGAGTCGACCTGTGGCCTTCTCGTTGTTATCGTCTGAAACTTTATTCACAAAATACCAAATCCGAGCCTCCATTTGCATAGTGACACTCCAATCAGCAAGTGGCTTGCCCCACAAGATAGCAGGGTTCTTCCTGTGTTGTCCAAATGTCCTATATCAAGCCCTGATGAGCTGATCTCCAGCTTCTCCTTTGTGGGGGGGGGGGGGGGGGGGGGCGAGAATGAAGCCATCTTGTTCAGTCATCTTTTAGCTGTGACTCCCAACAACCTCCCTGGCTGCCCACCCCTTGGCTTGGCATCATGTTGTGCAAGCCAAAGATAACTATCACTTTTGGAAGGCTGCCTGTTTCTTGCTTCTGCCTCAACCACACCTTGATCCCTAATTTTGTATTCCTTGTCCACTTGCGACCTTTACAAGCTGTAACTAGCTTGGCAATCTCCTGCCCAGAGAATCAACTTCAGTTCCCTTTGCAGCCTCACTTCAGCCCGTTGGGGGAATGCTATGCAGTTCCATGTCCTAGCCTACTGTCCAGTGTGTCCCCGGACTGCTGCTCATCGCCTGCACCACCATCAAAGGCCTGAGCTTTTTGCCACTCAACCCTGCTCTCGTGTTCTCGACTGATGTTGTTGTGTCTGTCAAAACCCTAACCAAAAAAAGGTCTAAATTCCTGCTCCATGTATTTGCTCACCTTTTTTAAAGTACTTGGAGATGTTTCAGAGCTATGTAAATAGTCAGTTATTGATTTGAGGCACTGAGTACAGATTAAGTGAATTGCTCCAATTTGCAGTAGCAGGAACAAAAAAAAAGGAAATGCTTTTGAAATACAAATTGGATGGTAAGTTGGGGGGTATGTCACAATATTTTAATACACATGTGGTATGTTTGATGTGAAACTTTCCTATCGGTTCCTTTTTATTACTTTGTGCAGAAATCCCTAAAATCTAATGTGCAGGTAGAAGAGATAATTAAAATGACTCAAAACAAAATCAGTCACCCAAGTCACATGGGTTATTAGGACAGGTGACAACTTGTTGAAAGATGTAGATTTTTAAGGGGCACCATTAATCGTGGTAGTGGGACGGAGAATTTTAGGGAGGGAATTCCAGAACTTCAAGGACCTTGGCAGCTGAGGGAATGTCCACCACTTTAAAATTAGGGGTTGCTCAAAAGGCCAGAAAAGGAGGAGCGCAGAGATCTCTTGGGAGATTGCATAGGGAAGGATGAGGCCAAAGAGGAATTTGAAAATGAGGATGAGAATTTTAAAGTTCAGATTTTTTAATTTTAAAAAAAAGTTTCGAGTACCCAATTCATTTTTTTCCAATTAAGGGACAATTTAGCGTGGCCAATCCACCCACCCTGCACATCTTTGGGTTGTGGGGGGCCAAACCCATGCAAACACGGGGAGAATGTACAAACTCCACACGGACCGTGACCCAGAGCCGGGATCGAGCCTGGGACCTCGGCGCCGTGAGGCAACAGGGTGAACCCACTGTGCCACCGTGCTGCCCTAAAGTTCAGATTTTGCTCAACCAGAAGAAAAGCGAGTGAACACAAGGGTGCGTAAGAATATGGGCAGCAGTTTTGGATGAGCTTAAGTTTGTGGTGCTGGGGGAGGAGGGGCTGGCCAGGCCTTCATTCTGTGTTAATGGTACATTAAATGTATTATAAAATATAAGTGTACACAGGTGAAGGACATTGAGTACCATGAACGTATATGAAGAAAGACTGTTCAACCGCTCTCGTGGTTATGTCTGGCCTCTGGTGTCCCTGGAGAGGAAGAAGCACTTCTCCTTATTTGACTCCATCAAAACTCTTCCAAGATTTTAAACCCCTCTCAAACCCCCATTTAGACTTCTGTGCTCTTAAGGTGAATACCACTAATTTTCCTGGTCTATCCCGAAAATCAAAATAGAACATAGAACTGTACAGCACAGTACAGGCCCTTCAGCCCACGATGTGCCGAACTAGCCTGAAACTAAAATCAAATTAACCTACTCCCAATCATTCTATTACACTCCATATGCGTATCCAATAACCGCTTGAAAGTTCCTAAAGTGTCCGACTCCACTACCATAGCTGGGAGTGCGTTCCACGCCCCAACCACTCTGAGTAAAGAACCTACCTCTGATATCCCTCCTATATCTTCCACCATGAAACTTATAATTATGCCCCCTTGTAACAGCTACATCCACCCGAGGAAAAGTTGCTGAACGTCCACTCTATCTATCCCTCTCATCATCTTATACACCTCAATTAAGTCACCTTTCATCCTCCTTCGCTCCAATGAGAAAAGCCCTAGCTCCCTCAACCTTTCCTCATAAGACCCCCCTCCAATCCAGGCAGCATCCTGGTAAATCTCCTCTGCACCCCTTCCAATGCTTCCACATCCTATAATGAGGTGACCAGAACAGCACACAATACTCCAAATGTGGTCAAACCAAGGTCTTGTACAGTTGCAGCATAACCTCACGGCTCTTAAACTCAATACCCCTGTTAATAAATGATAACACTATAGGCTTTCTTCACTGCTCTATCCACTTGGGTGGCAACTTTCAGAGATCTATGGACATGAACTCCGAGATCTCTCTGCTCCTCCACATTCTTCAGAACCCTACCGTTAACCATGTAATCTGCATTCAAATTTGTCCTACCAAAATGAATCACCTCACAAATATCAGGGTTAAACTCCATCTGCCACCTTTCAGCCCAACTCTGCATCCTATCAATGTTTCTTTGCAGCCTACAACAGCCCTCCACATTATCCACTACTCCACCAATCTTGGTGTCATCAGCAAACTTACTAACCCAACCTTCAACTCCATCATCCAAGTCATTGATAAAAATCACAAACAGCAGAGGATCCAGCACTGATCCCTGTGGTACACCGCTGATGACTGAGCTCCAGGATGAAAATTTACCATCTACCACCACCCTCTGTCTTCTATGTGATAGCCAGTTACTGATCCAATCGGCCAAATTTCCCTCTATGCCGCACCTCCTTACTTTCTGCATGATTCGACCTTATCAAATGCCTTACTAAAATCCATGTATACAATGTCAACTGCTCTACCTTCATCTATCTACTTAGTTACCTCCTCAAAGAATACAATCAAACTTGAGGCAAGACATACCACTCACAAATCCGTGCTGACTATCCTGGATTAAGCTGTATCTTTCCAAATGATCATAAATCCTATTCCTCAGGACCCTTTCCAATAATTTACTGATGACCGAAGTGAGACTAATCAGCCTATAATTCCCAGGGTTATACCAATTTCCTTTCTTGAACAAGTGGACAACATTCGCCTCTCTCCAGTCTTCTGGCACTATTCCTGTAGACCGTGAGAACATAAAGATCAAAGCCAAAGGTTCTGCAATCTCATCCCTCGCCTCCCAAAGAATCCTAGGATATATCCCATCAGGCTCAGGGGACTTATCTATCCTCAGGCTTCTCAAAATTTCTAACACATCTACCTTCCGAATATCTACCTCCTCCAGCCGACCAGTCTGTATCGCACTATCCTCCTCAACAACATAGCTCCTCTCCTTTGTGAACACTGAAGAAAAGTACTCATTTAGGGCCTCTCCTATATCTTCAGATTCCATGCACACGTTCCCACTACTGTTCTTGACAGGCCCTAACTTCACTTTGGTCATTCTTTTATTCCTCACATAAGTGTAAATAGCCTTGGGGATTTCCTTGATCCTACCCGCCAAGGACTTTTCATGCCCCCTCTTAGCTCTCCTAAGCCGTTTCTTGAGCTCCTTCCTAGCTATGTTGTATCCCTCAAGTGCCCTAACTGAACCTTGTTTTCACATCCTTGCGTAAGCCCCCTTCTTCCTCTTGACAAGACATTCAACCTCTTTTGTAAACCATGGTTCCCTCAATCGACCATTTCCTCCCTGCCTGACAGGGACACGCAGTATTTGCTCCTTGAACAAGCTCCACATCTCAATTCTGCCTATCCCTGACAGTTCCTGTTTCCATCTTACATTGCCCAATTCTTGCCTAATCGCATCGTAACTACCCTTCCCCCAGTTATAAACCTTGCCTTGCCATATGTTCCTATCCCTCTCCATTGCTATAGTGGAAGTCACCAAATTGTGGTCACTATCTCAAAAGTGCTCTCCCACAACCAAATCTAACACTTGGCCCGGATCATTCCCCAGTACCAAATCCAATGTGGCCCCGCCTCTTGTCGGTAGATTAAATTTTTCATCTCTCTTTCATGCCATTCCAGAAAGTTTTCTACCAACTGCAAACTTTGGAAATGTGCCATGTACACCGAAGTCCAGCTCATTAATCGGTATCACAAGGCGTGGTCTGACTGCCAACCTCTTGGGGAGCACTGATCTTTTGGGGAGCATTCTACATCTCCCTCCAGTTTGAAAATAACCATTCACTATTACTTTCTTCTTTCTGTCCCTTAGCTATTATTTGTAGGCGCACACCCACTGTCCTTTTAATCTCATAGTTTTTAATTTTGTTTATGTTCAAAACAAAATCCATGCTGGCCATTAACCTATATTTTTCTGAATGCTTAATTAATTTTGTCCTGGATTAATTTCTCCTCAATCTAGATCTGTAATTGTTGTGTTTATCCCTCTTGCCTTTCGTAGAAGGAGGTTGTGTTGCTGTTTTCGATGTACATTTTCTAAATATACAATTTTCTTTAATATTTTTATTAAGGCATTTATTTTTAAAAATAAATTTAGTGTACCCAATTCATTTGCATAGCTTGCAAATTTTTGGGTTGTGGGGGCGAAACCCACACAAACGCGGGGAGAATGTGCAAACTCCACACGGACAGTGACCCAGAGCTGGGACCGAACCTGGGACCTCAGCACCGTGAGGCCGCAGGACTAACCCACTGCGCCACCGTGTTGCCCTATTCAGGCATTTATAAATATATTCATAAAACACAACCAAAACCAAGAAAGGGAGAACAAAGAGGATGTCTCATAACCAATAAATAACCCCCCCCCCCCACCCCACACTGCTGACATCTTAACTATTTTTGAAGAAGCCAATAAGCGGCTTCCATCTCTAGGCAACCCCCCCCCCCCCCCCCCCCCCCCCCCCCCCCCCACAGACCCTTTCAAGGCTTTTTTTTTTGTCCAGCTTCAGGAATTTTGCAAGATCCCCTGGTTTCGGCAGCCCTGGGTCCCTCCATTCCAACAAGGTCCATCTATGGGCTAGCAGGGAGGCAAAGGCTTCGCTCGCCCTCTGGACTCCGGGGTCTTCTGACACTCCGAAAATTGCCACTTCTGGGCAACCTTCAGTACCTCAGACATAGCATCAGTAAACCCCCGCCAGAATCCCTCCAGCTTTGGACAAGCCCAAAACATATGGACAAGGTTTGCAGGCCCCCCGCGCACCACCCACGCCTATCCTCCACCCCCTCAAAGAACCTACTCATTCTGGCCACTGTCAAATGCACCTTTTGAACCACTTTGAATTGAATAAGGCTAAGCCTAGCACACAAAGAGGATGCATTCACCCTCCTCAGAGCCTTCTCCCATAATCCAGCCTCCACCTCCCTCCCCAGCTCCTCCCACATGCATTTAACTTCTCCTGTTGGGGCTCCCTACCAGTCCATTAATTCCTTATAAATCTCCGACACCCTACCCTCGCTAACTCCTGTTTTTACCAACACCTTGTCCTGGGGGTGGCAGGTTGGGGAAGGATGAAGGGGCAGTACGGTGGCGCAGTGAGTAGCACCGCTGCCCACGGCGCCGAGGTCCCAGGTTCGATCCCGGCTCTGGGTCACTGACGGGTGGTTTGGCATTCTCCCCGTTTTTGCCTGGGTTTCACCCCCACAACTAAAAGATGTGCAGGCTAGGTGGATTGGCCACGCCAAATTGCCCTTTAATTGGAAAAAATTAATTGGGTACTCTAAATTTATATATTTTTTGAAAATACTGGAATCCATTCCCGCGAGGCAGCTCGTGTCCCTCTTCCAGTTCCTCTAGGCTTAAGAAGCTGCCCCCCACAAATAGGTCCTAAACCGCTCGATCCCTGCCCGTCGCCGACCCCGGGACCCCCACACCTTTGGGATAAAAATCGGACGGTTCTGGAAAATGAATAGTAACCTCGGGAGCACCGTCATTTTTACGGTTTGCACCCACCCCGCTAGTGACAGCAGGAGCACGTTCCACCTCTTAATATCCCCCTTCATCTGCTCCACCAACCGCACCAGGTTTGCTTTGTGCAATTGTTCTCATCCCCGCGCCAGCTTAATGCCCTAGTATCTAAATTCCGTCCCCACCATTTTAAACAGCAGCTTGCCCAGCCTCCCCTCCTGTCCCCTTGCTTGAATCAGGAAGACAGACCTCACTTCCCCATGTTTAATTTATAGCCAGAAAACCGGCCGAATTCCTCTAAGATATTCATGATCCCCCAATACCTCCCAATGGGCTTGAAATGTAAAGTAACAGATCATCCTTGACGCTCTAAGGGCCATTGCCAATGGTTCTATCGCAGGGCAAAAAGCAACAGGGAGAGTGGGCATCCATGCCTAGTGCCACGGTGCAATCCAAAATACCCCGAGCTCACCCGATTCATCCTAACACTTGCTACCGGCACCCTATTTAGCAACTGGACCCAATCTACAAATCCCTGCCCAAACCCGAAGCATCCCAGTACTTACCACAGATATTCCCATTCTACCCGATCAAAGGCTTTCTCCACATTCATAGCGACCTCCACCTTCTGTCGCACCGGGGGCATCATAATCATATTTAATAAGCGCCTAACGTTCGCCGACAGATGCCTCCCCTTTGCAAACCCTGTTTGGTCCTCCCCTACCACCTCCGGTGCACAGTCCACGATGCGCGAGGTCAAGGTCTTTGCCAACAGCAGGGAGAACCAACACCACCGCACATTTCCTCAAGTTCAGTGTCCTCCCTCTCTTGCTAGTTCATTGTCCCTCAAAAACTCCATCGCCACCTCTTATGTTCCAAAATAATACTCACAGCTGTTGTGGGTCACCCAAAGGCCGGGTACAGCATCCCAAACTTCACCCTCTTCTTAAAGAGGGCACCCTTGACCCAGTTGAGTCCGGCTCTCCTCTTTGCCAGTTCCGTACCCAGGTCCTGATTTAGTTGAAGCATATTGCCTTCCCAGGTACATCTCCTCATCTGCCTGGCCCACCACAAGATCTTCTCTTTGTCCAAGAACTGGCGTAGCCTCACCACCATCACCCTCGGCGGCTCATTCACCTGTGGCTTTTTCCTACCCTGCGCCCAAACGACCTCCAGGGGCCGGTCGAAGGCCCCCTCTCCCATTAGTTTCTCTAACATCTTGGCCACATAAGAGCCAGCATCCGCTCCCTCAATGCCCTCCGGCATCCCCACTGTTTTCGGATTCTGCCTCCGGGAGCGGTTTTCCAAATCCTCCAGTTTCTCTTGAGCCGCTTCTGGGCCTCCCTCAGCATCCCAACTTTGGCCGCCAATGAGGTAAGCTGCACCTAGTGCTCCCCCACGGCTTCCTCCACCTTGTGGATCGCCTGGCTCTGGGTCTCCAGCCTCAGCTCCACACGATCGATCCCCGCAATCAGCAAGTCTACCACCCTTTGTCTGGTCCTTCAGAACCTCCCTCCTCTCTTGGCAGAACTTTTTGTTAAGAAAGTCAACCAAATGATCCGTCAACCATTTGGCTGGTAGGGCCGACCCTCTATCCTCCTCCCCTGTGTCTGCAGCTCCTTTCTTCTAGATCCACTTCTGGTCCGCAGATCCATCCACCGGCCTTACTGGTGGAGTATAACTTTCCTGCACCATCTCTGCATCTTTTTCCTCCAAAACATCCACCTGACAACTGGGGAAAAAGACCAAAAAAAAACACCTCAAGCGGGAGCTGCCAAATGTGCGACCACTCACACCATGGCTGCCACCGGAAGTCTAAATATACAATTTTCTAACTTGGAAGCGCTTGTTCTCTGCCCTTCCTGCAGGGTCTGAATATGCCACCCCCCCCCCCCCCCCCCCCCGCCGTGCCTTGCTTGCATGAGCAGGATGCAGCAATCAAGGCGCATTCATTCGGGCCAGCTTCCTCCAATTTCAACTTATGCTTTTGCCTTTTGTAACTCGCCTTTCAAATGTTAAATTTGCACTTGTGTTCTGTTTTTCACAACCATTGGATGTATCGAGATGCTTTACTGCCAATGAAATTGAAGCCCCTTACAATGTAGAAATCACGACACGCAATATGTGCAAGGTGATCTCCCACAAACAGCAATGTCCAGATGATCTGTTTCTTTTGTGTGTGATTTTGATTGAGGGATAAATATTGGCGAGGACACCAGGATAACTCCCCTTCTTTTGAAATAGTCCCATCAGATCTTTTACATACACCTGAGCAGGTTGATGGGGCCTTGGGTCACCATCTAACCTTAGCACTGTTCCTTCACAGCGCCAGGGACCTGGGTTTGATTCCCGGCTTGGGCCACTGTGCGGAGTCTGCACATTCTCCCCGTGTCTACGTGGGTTTCCTCCCACAAGTCCCGAAAGACGTGCTTGTTAGGTGAATTGGATATTCTAATGTACAATGACTGCACATGTTGAGCGTTTGAAAGATCTAGGAATTTTAGAAGACTACGCTCAACATGTGCAGTCAATATGTGTCAGTGATGGCTCAATGGGTAGCATTGAGTTTAAGTTTCAGCATTAAAATAGAGGCTGACATGCCAATGCATTACTGAGGGAAGGCTGCATTGCTGGAGGTGCCGTCTGTTGCACGTTTTACTATGGGCGTAAAACGCGTTTATTGGAGTGTATTAACACGCCTCCGAGTTCGACGTGTGCTTAACACTGCTAGGCTCTGTTCTATGTAATTATTTAAGCTCTGGAGTCGCCAGTTGCCGTATAGGCAACGTCACAAGTATTCCAAGGTCAAATTCAAAGTAATAAAGACGATACACCGATTAGTCAAGTTCAAACGATCAATATTTATTATACAGTTAATAATAAATACTCATGCACACACACTAAGAGACTAAGCTACAACTAAACATAAGCAAACAGAATACTTATCTAACAGGAACAGGCAAGGTCAGAGAACGAGGCCTTCGTCCTGGTTTTGTCTGCAGCCTTCAGCAAGCGTTCTGGCACTTGGGAGTCTAGCGGGCTTGGATCGCGTAGCGAGCGTTGAACTTACGGTTTCGGCGGCTGGTGCTCAACGGCTGGAGTCAGGATACCAGGTGTCAGTCGGGGCCGGAGCACAGGTTTAACAGACCGGACAACACGAGGTCCCTATCTTTTATAGGGGTTCCGTTGTCCTTCCCTCTTCTCGGGCGGGCTCTACCTATTGGATCAATTTCTTATCGATACTGGATTAATTCCCCAATGCGAGGGGGTCTCCGTGATGGAGGGGGCGTTTCTTATGTCCTTTTGTTTGGAGGTTTCTGGTGCCTCGATGTCTGGGTCTTGATTGGAATGTGTCCATTCAGAACCAAATGTATCTATTGTGTGGGTGTTCAAGTCTGATGGCCTCATTAGCATGCAAAGCGTTTTGCCATTTGCACCTAGCTAAGGTCTCTTCACCTGAGCCCAAACTGGTTTCTGCTGCTGCAGAATGCAAACTGCTCTTTGCAGACTGCTGTTCTGGCTGAACTGTCTGTTTCTCAGCAGCCTTCCATTTTAGTTTGGCTCAGTGTCCATTTTGCGTGGCCAGCATGGCTACATTCCCTCCTTGTGATCCTCACAATCATACTATTGTGAAGGATCACCTATGTACTTTGCCTTCCTTGTGTTCTGACCTCTTGCCAGTTCCTGTTCTACTCTGTTCTAAACTATGGGAAGAAGAGAAAAAAAATTTAACTAACATTCCTACTTGGCCCTATGTCAAAGGGACATGCATTACTACAATTGGGAACCTCTACCTATCACTATTAACCTTAACCTTAACTTAAACATTTAATCACTCTAAACCTTAACCATTCACACCACAACATCACACTTCCCAACTCGGCAGTCGAGTATGGAACAATATAATACATGGCTGAATTTTATTTACAGAGTGTTGTAATCAGTGAGGGGTTGAGGGGTTTGGTGGAATCCGAAGATGGGGGATTGCACTCTATAGATGGGTGAGGTGCTGGAACGAGAGGCTCTCCTCTTCCATTTCCTCAACCTGAGGGTCTGCACTAGGATGGTGAGGATCGCAATCACCAACAGTGATTCGATTATGTAGGACATGGAGTACCACGTCATGAATTTAGTACACCAGGTCTGAACCTCGCTGATCAGAGCTGAGCACTGGGGGTTTGCTGTACTAACATTTACGGTGGGGGTTGTGGGGGAAACGTGTCTTGTTTCCTCACATATACATATGACATTAAATAGTAATAAGTGGGCTTCCATCATTTTGCTGTTCTTCTTCTTTCTCTTCCTTCTTCCTCCGGTATTGACAATCCTGGCTTCGACCTCTGTCTCGTCCTTTGAAACCTTTGGGATCAAGCACAGTATCTGTCAATACACAGTTTAAGACCTTTACTTGTTAGTGCATCTGTCTTTCAAAACCCAATTGACCCTTTAAAATGACTGGCTAAGTCACACCCTGTGACTCCCCTCATTTTTTTTCAAAAAGCGAATTTAAAGACCAGCATACACCTAACAATCCTTCCTTCTGCGAGCCGTCTCGCAGGCTTTGCTGATTTACCATCCGAATGTTTCCGGATGTAAATAGCATGTGGGATGGCGGCCGAAGGGCTACCTAACCTAAAATGAAAACAAATTTGGAAACAAACATCCGAATGAGTTGCGTATGGGCCGCTACGGGTACGAGTTGGATGGGATCCCCGGGTAGGGCGTGCTGTGCCATACCCGAGCTTGGCTGACCAAGGGTTGGTTCTCAGACAGGGCGGGTCCTCAGTGCCGTTTGTCCACTGCCTGAGTAACCTGGAGAAAACGGGTACGAATGTGTTTACCATGACTTGCAGCCTCTATTGCGCCGAATAGAGGGGCACCTAAAAAACAATGGAGCCAAGATGCTCCGTTCTGAAAACAGGGAACAAGTCGTGAACCGTGTCGGTTCACCAGAGGATAGAACTGAAGTTCTCAGAAATATCTGCGGACAAGCTATTTGGCGTGTGGCCTTACAACTTTGGAAAAGATCTCCAATCAAACCGAAGTTCTCAGAAGTATCTGCGGACAAACTAACGTGCATGTGAGGTGGTCACAATCTTTTCAGCTGAAAAGAAGATGTCCATCCTCCAACTGAAACATTGTACAATCCTGAGACAAACAAACATAAAACGAAGACAAACATACGTGCAGGTTCCATCAGAAAGGACATCGTTTCCCTCAAACGATTCCTATCTTACATCATCTGGACACCTCACTTTGATTCTGCCTCTGTGAACAGGGTCACAAAGGGGTTGCCGTGTCGGGAGTCAGACACCGTGTCGTCCTGCTCTCCCGGATCCCACACCCTTGTGTGGATCAGGCATGCTATTTTGGCATTGTGTGACCGGGGGTCACTCTCGTCATTGCGGACAAGTCTGTAGGAATTGTCCCTGTGCCATTGGGTGGCGTCAAGTGTGTTGTCGGGGTAGTCGGGGTCGGGTGGTGGGTCGGGGTTTTTGAGGTAAGTGACTTCCATGGGGTCACTGGAGTCGGGGTCGTAGTTGGTGCAGTGTGGGCTGTATGGCTGTGTGGTGTCGCTGTCTTCAGAGTCAGTGTCTGTCCTACTGTCTCTGCTGTGGCAGCTTGTGGGCGTGTCGGGGCGTGGTCTGTAGTGGTCTGTGGGCGGAGTCGTGGGCGAGTCCGTTGATGAACTGGTCTGTGAGGGGGATGGTGGAAAAGTGTTTCTGGTGGGCGGGGTGAAGTGTTCTGCTGCATCCAGCAGGACATGGTGAGCATGGTTGGCCTGTGTTCCATATGCCTTTAACTGGTTTATATGGAACCACGCGGTCTTCCCATTAGGATACTTTATCCTGTAAACGGAGGGGCTAATTTTGTCCGAAATTGAGTAGGGACCGGAATATTTTGGAGCCAAAAAACTGCTGGGGTTATAAACAGATAACATTACCTGTTGCCCAACCTGGAATTCTGTGGTGTGTACGGTCTTATTGAAACAGGCAGTCCGTTGCTGTCGGCGTTTCCCTAGCTGGACTGCGGCTGCGAGCTGTGCAGACCTCACAGTCTCAACTAGTTCTTTAACTGCCTTTTCATGTGTGAGGGCCGTCACTTCGGGGCTTGTCATGTCCAGTCCTAAAAGGAATTCTGTACCTTTCATAGGGCGTCCGGTCATGAGTGTGTGTGGTGTGTATCCTGTCGATGTGGAGACAGTGTTCCTTACGAACATAAGTGCAAAGGGGAGCACTGAATCCCATGTGGAATTGTTCTCTTGAACCATTTTCCTAAGGGTAGTTTTTAGGGTCCGATTCATGCGCTCCACAATCCCGCTGGACTGTGGATGATACGCAATGTGGAAGTTCTGTTTGATTCCGAATATTGTCAGGACGTTCCTCATGACCCGTCCTGTAAAGTGAGATCCCTGGTCCGAATCGATACTTCGGGGTAAACCCCATCTCGTGAAGATGTGGTGGGTCAGGATCTTTGCAGCTGTCTTTGCTGTATTTGTTCGTGAGGGAAATGCCTCTACCCACTTGGTAAAGGTATCTATCACCACCAGAACGTATTTATAGCCATTCCTACAAGGGGGCAATGGACCTGTAAAATCGATCTGGAGGTTTGTCCAAGGGCCGTTAACTGGGCGAGTATGCCGAAGTTGTGCTTTCTTAGAATACCGCTCCGGGTTATTCTGAGCACAAATCAGGCAATTCTCTATGTAGTGCGTTACATCATTCCTGAGATCAGGCCACCAACAGAGTTGCCTGAGGTGCCTCGTTGTTGCATCAATTCCTTGATGCCCGTGTCCGTCATGGAACAAGGCAATCATCTGATTCCTGTCCTGCTGTGGGACCACATAAAGTCGGTCCTTAATGATCACACCCTCATGTGTGGTCAGTGCGTGTTTAAAGTGCTCGTAAGCAGGCACAAAGTTTCCCTTGAAAACCTCCCTGAGGTCTCCGTCCTGTTTTTGTGCTGCCACGAGATCTTTAATATCAGTCTGTGAGACTTGGACTGCGCTCACAGGGGCGCTAGCTGGTGCGCTAGCTGGGGGGGTCCATAAGTGTCCTCTCCTGGAACCTGCCTTAGCCAACGCGTCGGCCTTTACATTCCCAGGGGGTGATGACCTATGGTGGCTTCGAACTTTTATAATGCCGAAGGTCCTGTCCTTCGCTTTCTCTAGGATATGCTGGAGTAAGGGGGCTGATGGAAGGGGTTTTCCGTCTGCGGAGACAAAACCTCGTGTCCTCCACAGGGGCAGAAAATCGGTTAAACTGTTACAGACATATAAGCTGTCTGAATATATGTCTGCTGGGCTGGGGAAAGAATCGGGGTGGTCCACTATGTACGCTATGGCTGCTAGCTCTGCTGCCTGCGCGCCTAAGTGACCTGGTAACTTAAGAGCTATCTCTTCGAGAGCGCGCCCCTGCGCGTCCTCTACATAGATGCCGCATCCTGTGATACGCTCACCATTTAAAACCGTGGAGGAACCGTCTACATAAATCCTCAAGGGTCCACACGTGTCTGTGGGCTGGGGGCTTTGTTTTGGGTTCCCTATCTTCCTGGGTGGTGTTTTTGCTAAAAAGGGTCCTGTGTTATGCAGGGGAGCTACAATTTCACAGTCATGGGGCTGTCCGGGGTATTGGAGGTTGTCGGCTAAGTATGTGTGTGTGCGTGTCCGTTTCACTGTAATGTCCCGTCCTTGTAAAAGTAGGGTCCACCTAGCTGCCCTAATCTGGCTAACTGAACCGTCCTTCAGTCGACCGTCTAGTAGTAGCTGTGTGGGTGTGTGTTCGGTCAGAATAGTAATGGGGTTTAGTCCGGTTATGTAGGAGAAATACTGCACTGCCCAGAAGACAGCAAGGAGGTGCCTCTCACAGGCTGAAAATCCTTGTTCTACCGGGTCTAACAGTCGGGAGGCATAAGCCACTGGTCTTAGCTGCTCGTGCCGTTCCTGAAGCAACACGGCCGAGAGGGTCAGATCGGTGCTCGCTACCTCTATTGCGTACGGTGAAAGTTGGTCGGGGACTAGCAGCGCGGGTGCTGCACTAAGGGCTCGTTTCAACTCTTCCACAGCGCCTGTATGCTGCGGAAGCCATTCCCAGGGGGCTCCTTTCTTAAGGAGGTCTGAAAGTGGGGCGGCTTTTGTCGCGAATCCGTCTATGTGGTTCCGACAATAGCCAACCAGTCCTAAAAACGACCGGAGGGCTGAAACATTCTGGGGAAGGGGCAATTTGACGATCGAATCAATTCTTTTGAATTCGATCTCGCGTTTGCCGTGCGTGATGACTGATCCCAAATACATCACTTTACTTTCCAATATTTGGGCCTTTTTCGGGTTAACTTTACAGCCAATTTCAGTTAAGAGTTCCAGGAGTTCGGCCAGAAGCGAAATGTGCTCTGCCTTTGTGTCTGTCTGCAGTAGTAGGTCGTCTACATACTGTACCAGACATTCGGGTCGGGAAAATTTTTCTAATCCACTTGCCAGCTGTCGGTGGAAAATGGAGGGTGAATTGTGGAATCCTTGTGGGAGGCATGTCCACGTGTACTGCTGCGTTTTAAAAGTGAATGCGAATTTGTATTGGCACGCTTTTGCCAATGGTATTGACCAGAATCCATTACTGATGTCCAATACCGTGAAGTACTTGGCGTTGAGACCCTGCTTGAGCATGGTCTCGGGACTAGTAGCTACCGTTGGGGCTACTGCGGGGGTTACTTTGTTGAGTTCCCGATAATCGATGGTCAGACGCCATGATCCATCGGGCTTCCTCACTGGCCAAATAGGGGCATTGTTGGTGGAGGCTACCGTTCTCAGTACACCTTGGTCCAACAAGCTGCCTATAACTTTTTCTATTTCCACCTCTGCCTCGAGGGGAAATCTATACTGCTTTTGCGGTCGGGGGTCCTGTCCGGTAACATGAACTTGTCCAGTCATTCTACCACAGTCATGACGGTGACTTGCAAATGCTGTCCTGTGTTTGTTTAGTAGGGCCTTAATTTGTCGGTCGGTGTGGAGTGTAGTCAGGTCGAATGAGTACTCTCCCACTGCGCTAATCCGATTAGCGTAGTCTCCTACTGTGAGGGTGGCTGGGGCTCTGTCTGATCTAGCCATTCGCCAGACACACTGGTTCACTGGGTCGAACGACAAGCTGTGAGCGTTCATAAAATCTATCCCCAGGATGTGCTCTGCTGTCCGGGGAAGATTTACTAAAACTACGGGGTGTCTTGTGGAAATGTTCCCTAGCTGGATCGCTACGGGTGCTGTGATATGTCCCTGCTGCGAGTGTCCGGTGAACCCGCTAAGTGTGATGGTGGAGGTGGTCGGCCACGTGTCTGCGTGTGCCGTGGTTGTGGAGTTAATGGTGGTGCGGGATCCTCCTGTGTCCCACAGTAACTCTATGGGCTTCCCTTTGACTTTTGCCGTGACTACGGGCCTCCCTGATGAGTCCCATAGTGTGTCACAGACCCAAGTGGGGGAGCCCGAACACCGTCAGTTCGTCTCGTCCACATTGGTGGGTCCTGACTGTACTCCTACATTGTGGATTGGTTTTGCTTTGTTGCGGTTCAGAGTGCCTGTCTGCTGGCCTCTCTGAGATCGCTGGGGTGCATTACACTCTTTTGCCCAATGCCCTAACTGTCCACAGTTATAGCATTCCTGGCCTTTCTGTTGAGGGCTGCTCTTGCCTTCATTTACCCATGCGGGCTTCTGGTGCTCTCTGACTGCTTGGATATCTGCAGCAGCCTGAGCCTCTTCTGGGGATCTAACCTTTGCTTTTGCCTGAAGCGATTGCTCCCAAGCGCGGGACAATCTTTTCAGGACCCATTTTTCGTTATGGGCCTCTTCTGAGGGGTCATAATTATTGCAAGCGCTCTGTCCTGCTTCTGTTGCGTGTGAGATAATTGTGCGCGTCCACTTAACCATGTTTTCGCGGGTTAAATGCGCTCTATCTAGTTGTCCGAAAACTGCGCTGAAGTGAATCCACAGCCTTCCTGCGAATGCTGTGGGGTGTTCGGATCTCTTCTGCCTGCACTTATTCAAGCCTTCTACGGGGTCACCTCTATTGTACCCGATGGCATCTAAAATGGCAGTGTGCATCTCCTCTAGGCTGCCTCCTGCCACGTTCTGTGGGTCGGGGAGGGCTGCCACTACACTCTGGTCTAAGCTCAGCACGGTGAGCTTAACCTGCTCTCTCTCATCCAGGCCGTACATGGTAGCCTGCTGTTTTACTTTAGCGAAGAACTGGTGGGGGTCTGCGGTGGGGAGGAACGGAGTGATCTTTTCACAAGCGTCCCTTAGCTGGGTTACTGTTAAAGGGGTGGTGTAAGTTATGTCTGGGGCGCCTTCTGATTCGGCTTTCCTCTGTGTGGTTACGGGATTCATGGGTGCGGTTATGATCTGAGCTGTGGGGGGTTGGGGTGCCTGTCGTTTCTGCTGAGCTGCTGGCGCACATGTTCCCTGAACATAACGCTGCGCTGTCTCGCTTAATTCCTGCCAATCTGGGGCGTTTTCCCCATCTAACTGAGCTCCAAAGGTGCTTTGGAAGCCATTCTGCACCGAAAGCAGAGATTGCAGTTCCGCAATCTGTTTCCTGCATTTCGCGTGGTCAACTGTGCTTTGTCTTTGTTCGGTCGTTGCAGCGTGGAGTGCTCTCAAAGCTGCTTTGAGATCGGAACATTGCCTCTGCAATGCCTCCACCTGCTTTTCCGATTCCTGTCTTATCAGAACGGCACGTTGCACGTCCTGATAGGCTTTCTCATACTGGGTCTGGGAACTGTTCAGATGAGCTAGACAAGACTGGTGAGCCCTCTTGGCATCATCCACCTCTCTATCCTTCTCTGCCAACTTCCCTTTAAGATCCAGGTTTTCTTTCTCGATGTCCCTGACATCGACCTTACTCATGCGATTCCTTTCCTCTAAATCTGTCCGGAGCGTCCTGATGACCTCCTCTGCGCCTCGCAACTGTGCCAAGCAGGACACAATCGCCATCGGCTTGCGTGCTTTACCTAAACTCTTTTTGTGTATCTGAGAGAGGTTCTCCCACCAAGTATGACCTATACTTCCGGGACCTGTCTCCTCATTTGCACAAAACTCTTTCCAAAGGGGCCATCCCTTTCCCTGCAGATATTTGCGGAGTTCCAGCTCCCACGTGGGACACTGGCCTACTCTGCTACTGCTGCTGGTCGCTGCGACCACAAACTTTGCTGGATCCATCAGACGTTCCATTGCCTGCATGGCCATTTCCTCTGACTCTCTTTTTATAATTTGGAACAGGGGGTTGCTGGGGTGGTGTTTCGTAAAAAGGGTACGGCTTACGCTATTTTCCGATCACAAAACTACCGAAAGTTTGTCGCAACAAAAAGCTTTCAGTTTTACCTTACAGCCCTGTTAGTACGCATGCACTAAAACACACTTCCGAATTTCGCTTATTATTTTGAACACCTTGAATACTTGTGATCTCTTTCTTTCTCTGCAATTTGGAGTTCTAATTCAAATTTCAGGGTCCTGGACACTGTGGTGTTTCCACTTACAACAGGGTCCCGGCGGATGTCGCCACTAAATGTTGCACGTTTTACTATGGGCGTAAAACGCGTTTATTGGAGTGTATTAACACGCCTCCGAGTTCGACGTGTGCTTAACACTGCTAGGCTCTGTTCTATGTAATTATTTAAGCTCTGGAGTCGCCAGTTGCCGTATAGGCAACGTCACAAGTATTCCAAGGTCAAATTCAAAGTAATAAAGACGATACACCGATTAGTCAAGTTCAAACGATCAATATTTATTATACAGTTAATAATAAATACTCATGCACACACACTAAGAGACTAAGCTACAACTAAACATAAGCAAACAGAATACTTATCTAACAGGAACAGGCAAGGTCAGAGAACGAGGCCTTCGTCCTGGTTTTGTCTGCAGCCTTCAGCAAGCGTTCTGGCACTTGGGAGTCTAGCGGGCTTGGATCGCGTAGCGAGCGTTGAACTTACGGTTTCGGCGGCTGGTGCTCAACGGCTGGAGTCAGGATACCAGGTGTCAGTCGGGGCCGGAGCACAGGTTTAACAGACCGGACAACACGAGGTCCCTATCTTTTATAGGGGTTCCGTTGTCCTTCCCTCTTCTCGGGCGGGCTCTACCTATTGGATCAATTTCTTATCGATACTGGATTAATTCCCCAATGCGAGGGGGTCTCCGTGATGGAGGGGGCGTTTCTTATGTCCTTTTGTTTGGAGGTTTCTGGTGCCTCGATGTCTGGGTCTTGATTGGAATGTGTCCATTCAGAACCAAATGTATCTATTGTGTGGGTGTTCAAGTCTGATGGCCTCATTAGCATGCAAAGCGTTTTGCCATTTGCACCTAGCTAAGGTCTCTTCACCTGAGCCCAAACTGGTTTCTGCTGCTGCAGAATGCAAACTGCTCTTTGCAGACTGCTGTTCTGGCTGAACTGTCTGTTTCTCAGCAGCCTTCCATTTTAGTTTGGCTCAGTGTCCATTTTGCGTGGCCAGCATGGCTACACGTCTTATAATAATAATCGTTATTAGTCGTCACAAGTAGGCTTACATTAACACTGCAATGAAGTTACTGTGAAAAGCCCCTTGTTGCCACACTCTGGCGCCTGTTCGGGTACACCGAGGGAAAATTCGAAAGGTCCAATTCACCTAACAAGCACGTCTTTCAGGACTGGTGGGAGGAAACCCACGTAGACACGGGGAGTACGTGCAGACTCTACAGTGACCCAAGCCTGGAATCGAATCTGGGTCCCTGGCGCTGTGAAGCAACAGTGCTAAGGTTAGATGTTGACAAGGCCCCATCAACCTGCTCGGGTTATCGGGTTAGTTTAAATTCCAACTGTGATTCTATTGTGCTTCGGGAGAGCTACCGCATGAAGAGTAAATAAACCTGCAGTGGTTACTTAGCATCTGAGGCCTTGTAAGGTAAAGAAGCTTTTAGATTTTAGTTTAGTTAATTTAATTGCAGTTGGAGATAGATAGTGAGAGAGAAGGCAGCTCTCAAAGCCCTGCTAGAAGCAGTTGGCTTTAGAAGGCTAAAGAGGGAACATCTCTCTCAGCCTTGTTGGAGGAAAAGCCATATTATGACATAATAGTTAGGAAGACATGCCGAAATTCTAAAGTCCAGCCAGTTAAGGAAATTGGAGGACTGAAGATGAGTTTCCAAAAAGTTAGCAAGTTAATGGAACAGAAGAAACTGGGAGCCAGAATAGATTACTCTTTTTAGTAGTAAAGTCACAGAGTTAAAAAGACATTGGATTTTGAAAGACCAGAAAAATATCTGCAGTAATGCTTTGAGAAATTACTACAGTTTGGGAGACATTATTTGAAATAATTGTGGAAATCAGTGGCTAGACCTCTTGAGTTTGTGTAAGAAGTTTTAAGACGAAGGAAACCTGAAAGGGGAGGTGTAAAACCTGAAAGAGAAACCGAGAGGGAAAGCATAATTTAAAAGAAGATTTGAAAGTGTGACTTTTGAAAGGGGAATTTGAAATCACTCGTGTGGGAGCCATAGTTCATTGAGACAAGGTGGGTCACGGTATAAGAATCATCTGCGAGACTTTGCTGAGAAATCCACATTCACCTTGGGTTCAGAGAGGAGTGTGTCTAACCAAGTCATCTTGTATGCTTAAAAGGGATTGCGTGCTAATGAGACCATTGTAACTTGAGGTGCATTTTGTAATTTGTGTTGATATTGTTAAGCTAATGGGGAGTACAGGCATATTATATCATCCAATGTTTTCAAGTTTAACCAATTGGACAGCACGGTAGCACAGTGGTTAGCACAGTTGCTTCACAACTCCCAAGGTCCCCGGTTCGATTCTCGGCCTCGGTCACCGTCTGTGCGGAGTCTGCACGTTCTCCCCGTGCCTGCGTGGGATTCCTCCGGGTGCTCCTGTTTCCTCCCACAGTCCAAAGATGTGCAAGTTAGGTGGATTGGCCATGATAAATCGCCCTTAGTGACCAAAAAAGGTTAGATGGGGTTATTGGGTTACGGGGATAAGGTGGAAGTGAGGGCTTCAGTGGGTCGGTGCAGACTCAATGGGCTGAATGGCCTCCTTCTGCATTGTATGTTCTATGTTCTAATGTCGGCAGACACTCTTATGTAAGAAACATGGCAGTTAATTTATACACAGCAAGGTCCCTATAACAGCAATGTGATAATGACCAATCTGTTTTCGTGAATTTGGTTGATGGATTTTTTTAAAATTCGGAGTACCCAATTCACTTTTTTTCCCCAATTAAGGGGCACTTTAGCGTGGCCAATCCACCTACTCTGAACATCTTTGGGTTGTGGGGGTGAGACCCACGCAGACACAGGGGAGCTCCACGCAGACAGTGACCCAGGGCTGGGATAGAACCCGGCTCCTCGCCGTCGTGAGGCAGCTTGTTTGATGGATAAATATTGGCCAGAACACTGGGAAGAAATCTGCTGCTGCTCCTCAAAGTAGTGCCATGTGATGCCCAAATGAGAGGATCTATGACATAAAGTTGGGTGGGAGGATGAGCTGTGAGGAGGATGCAGATATACTTCAGTGTGATTTGGACAAGTTGAATGATTGGGCAAATGAATAGCAGGTGCAGTAGAATTTGAATAAATGTGAGGTTATCCACTTTGGTAGCAAAAATGGGAAGGCTGACTATTATTTGAATAGCCATAAGTTAGGAGAGGGGAATGTGCAATGAGACCTGGGTGTCCTCGTACATCAGTCACTGAAGGTAAGTATGCAGGTGCAGCTGGCCTTCATTGCGAGAGGATTTGAGTACAGGAGCAGGGATGTCTTGCTGTAATTATACAGGCTTAGTGAGGCCACATCTATAATATTGTGTGTAATATTGGTCTCCTTAACTGAAGAAGGATGCTCTTGCTCTAGAGGGATTGTGCAGGGAAGGTATACCAGACTGATTACTGGGATTGCAGAACAGATGTATCAGGCAAGATGGAGAGGTTTGTATTCGCTGTGTTCAGAATAATGAGGGGGGGATCTTCTAGAAACCTATAAAATTCTAACAGGACCAGACAGGATGGATGCAATAATGATGTTCCCGATGGTGGGCGTGTCCAGAACCAGGGGCCACAGTCTGAGGATATGGGATGGACCATTGAGATGAGGAGAAATATGTTCACCTGGAGAGTGGTCGGCCTGTGGAATTCATTACCACAGGAAGTGTTGTATGTTTTTAAGAATCAGTTAGATGTAGCACTTGGGGTGAAGGGGATCAAAGGATATGGGGAGGGAAGGAGGGATCATTCTATTTTTTAAAAATTCATTTACAGGATATAGGTGCCACTGGTTAGGCCAGCATTTATTGCCCATCCCTAGTTGCCCGTTAGAAGGTTGTGGTGAGTTGCCTTCTTGAACCATTGCAATCCCTGGTGTGTAGGTACATCCACTGTGCTGTTAGGGAGGGAATTCCAGGATTTTGCACCAGCGACAGTGAAGGAACGGTGATATATTTCCAAGTCGGGGTGATCAGTAACTTGGAGGGGAACCTCCAGGTGGTGGTGTTCCCAGGTGTCTGCTGCTCTTGCCCTTTTAGATGTAGTGGTTGTGCTATTTAAGGAACCTTGGCGAGTTACTCCAGTGGATCTTGTAGATGGTACACACGGCTGCCACTGTTTGTCGGAGCTGGAGGGTTTGATTGTGGAAGGGGGAGCAATCAAGTTATTGAGTTGGATGATCAGCCATGATAATGAATGTAGCATGCTTGATGGGCCAAATGGCCTCCTCCTGCTCCTATTTTCTATGTTTCTGTGACCAGTTGAGGCCTCCGATTAACATCTCTTTTGAAAAACAGGATATCCAGCATCCTTGTAACACTGCACTGGAATATCAGTGTAGATTATGCAACACTATTAATATGTACTTGATTTTTTTAAATTAATTTTTTTCCAATTTAGCATGGCCAATTCACCTACCCTGCACATCTTTTGGGTTGTGGGGGTGAGGCCCACACAGACATGGGGAGAATGTGCAAACTCCACACAGACAATGCCCTGGGCCCGGGATCAAACCCAGGTCCTCAGCGCTGTGAGGCAGCAGTGCTAACCACTTTTATTTTATTGATAAACTAAAGCTGTTACCCATGTAGTCTTAATCATGTTACTTTGCACCGTACTTTGGCTT
Organism: Scyliorhinus canicula; assembly: GCF_902713615.1. NCBI lineage: Eukaryota > Metazoa > Chordata > Chondrichthyes > Carcharhiniformes > Scyliorhinidae > Scyliorhinus > Scyliorhinus canicula. The sequence continues at coordinate 81,154,614 of NC_052163.1, forward strand.
AGAACAGGATTATTAGCTTGGGTGTGGCCAAAATGGCTTGAATTGTTGGGGACTGCAACAAAGCTCCATGCTGATACTTTGTTACATGAATGTGTGAAAATTGGTCCTAAGATGGTGACTGGATGGTTCACATAACCCAACCGCATTGAGAAAATCAGCTCTCCATCATCATCATCTGACCAAGGAGTGAACCAAAGAGAATGTGTGCATATTGGGTAGAGAGAACGAGACAAGGGTGAAGAGGTGTTTTGGAAATGTTTAAAGGGACACTGAAGTTGTCACTAAAGGACTTTCAGGGCTTTGTACATTTATGTAGGATGCAATGAATTGTCTTCTAAATGTTTTTACAAATTGTAGATATGAAAATGCCTTTGGCAAAATAGGGACTGTAGAAAAAATTGCCTACCGCTGGCAACTTGGTTGTCTTCATTCTTAAAACAGGCTTTTCCAGGAACTGGGCTCACCAGCTAAGTTGTCATTTGCGGTGAGACTTCCCCTTTAAAAACTGGGTCGTCACAAAAAAAAGACGGTTGAGCTTTTTTGCACTTTAACCACAGTGCTGAGGGAATTGCAGGGAGGGGCTGAGTCAAACTGTGTCATGTTACTTGTACAGTGCTGGTAGTTTTTTTGGCACAAGCCATCCCTACTCACTAACAAAAAAAGGGTTTGTTTTAAACCTAAACAGTGTGGACACTGAGTGCCAATGGTGCCTCTTCATCTGATGCCCATGTGAACCTAGTCATGCGTTTGACTATCTTTGCGCTTCAGGTCACGCTGTTGCTATAGTACTATTTCTGGTTGATCTTGGATCAGCCCACCAATCAGTAAGAACAGACAGCAGCAAGCCGGTGCTTGCCAATTTAACCCATGGCGAAACCGTGAGTACTTAGTCAACTCTTTCGAGATCTACACCCCCCCCCCCCCCCCCCCCCCAGCGCAAAAAAGGAGTTTCTTTTTGACAATTAAAAACTGTCATAAGAATTCCTGCAGTCAGCTTGAGGCTATACAGCAGCTGTACTAAATTTGATTTTAAAATTTCATTGCATGGAGTTTCAGTTTTGGTGTAGGCTCTTTCAATCAGTGGAAGAAGTAGCTTCCTGGTGTTAAAAGGGTGTTTCTGTGTGTTTGACTGGGAGGAGTCAGTGAGCCTCGTCAATGTGAGAGACCTAAATTAATCCCAGTGGGGATACAATCATTAACACGCAAGGTGCTGGCTGGGAGGAGTTACTGAACCTTGTAGTGTGAGGAACCTGAGTTGGCACCAGTAAAAGATCGTCCTTTTTCCTTTTGGCTATCTTGAGAATTTAGTGATGTTTTTAGTTAAGATCAATATGAGTCTGTTAATTTAGCTTCCTCGTACTGTCAGGTACAATTAAACTCCTCCGGCTGGTTCACGATGATGTCTTCTTCAATGTTGTTGAAACAGAAATATTACAAAAAGATCAACTGCAAAGACCAACAGAAAAAGCGAAATGTCAGTCATAAAATGTGAGTAGTTTTGTTTTTAAACTTACTTTGCTTCTGGTGTTGCAACTCCCCCCAACCACATCGGGTGACCTACTCCTCTTGGTTTCAAGTCAGATTAGCACACCCTTGTGTGATTAGCCTCCCTCTTTGTGCTCCCCCCCCCCCCCCCCCCCCCAACTTCTTTGGAGGGGCTTGCTATGCATTAGTTTACACTGCTCCATTGTGTTTCATGAGAACCCATACTTGCCAGGTACCTCTTTCCTCCGAGCTGATTTGTGGCATTCCCTGTCATTAAGTTGTCTCAACCCGCCCCATTTCTCAGAATTGTACAATGATGTTTTATATACTTGCTGGTTTCAGAGACTCCTAAAATTGACTCTGTTAACTCGCCTTTTCTGAAGGAGCTTTAGTCTTGCATGTTTGTATAGCAGATGGTAGACAGCCTTTTAATCAGTGTACAAGAATGCACAAGATCATAGGTTGTGTGTAACAATTTAATCTCCTGGGGTATATTATGTTTTTCTCCTGGAAATTCCTTTTTGGTGGCACTGCTGGGCTAAAATACAATTCTGGTCTGCCACAGTAATGTGATTGGATCTTGAAAGTAAAAGTCGGACACTCAGTTTAGGCAAATCCTTTGATCTTCTATGGTTGGCTTTTCTATTGAATATGGGTGGAGGGGGGGAAACAGCCCCATTTTAAATGGTCAGGTTGTCTGGTAAACTCATTAATTGTGCTGCTACACAGAGCAGGGTACAGTGACCTTTCTGGCAGTGTGACAATGGCCTTGGTGAGCTTGTTCGGTGCTAAGATTTTTATCCAAGCTTAAAAATATTCTTGAATTGTGGAAAAGGTTCAACAAGTAAATTTGTAGTTCCGAGCCAAATGAAACTAGACTCGGTAAGGTGCCAGCTTTGATCCATGGTCTCTCTATTGTTGTAAGACTTCTTACTGTGCTCACCCCAGTCCAACGCCGGCATCTCCACATCATCTCTATTGTTAGCCAGGTAGAGTAGTAGTGGGGACATTACATTTTGGTGTCTGTTTGCCTGAGTTTAGTGAGAGGATTCAGCAAGGTGTCCGTCTCCTGACTGGAAAGCGTGTGGTACTGGCTGAGGAGTAGTTTGGGCTGTCGTGAGATGCCTCTCCTGCAGCTGGAATAGCTTCCTGAAAATGGATAATGGTTACGTATCCAAAATTGAGCTAAAAGGTAACTCTAGGAAAAGGTTCCTATCGATGCTTCACAGCTCAGCAGCAAGGACATTTTTATTGTAGCACAGTCATCTTTCTGCTCCCTCCCCCACATAATTTGACTGCACCAGAAGTGGCTAAACCAGGAACTTCGGCTGCCAAATAAAAACGCTGAGACCCGCCCCTTTTCAGAGTGAACTCGCCAACTGCCACTTAAAAGCAAAAGATCAAAGTAGAAAAGGGCTAGTTAAGTGTCAAGAAGGCACAGCAGAGGAATAATAATTCAAATCAATAACTGGGTTAAAAGCAGGGTAGCTGACTGGGTTGGGTTGTAGATATTGAGCGGTGATAATATTGACACACCATGTGGAATTACTGTGGCATATTACAACATTAGTGTTTTTGCATTCTTTTGTCTACTTATTTACTCAGTGTACTTTATTCTCTGGTATATTCCAAATACAGTGTGTCGCTCCAAAATCGAGAGTTCGAGTGTCCATATTTTTTGAGCATATGGACGTACATTGCGTTCCAATCATTTTCCTCTCCAGCAACTGTTTGTTTGCTTGGCACTTGTTCAACTTCACAAATTAACTCCCCTTTTTGAGTCTACACTCCTCGGCATCGATTTTCCAAGATTGTAAGTGTGGTTCGGGGATCACTATGCCTTTTTTATGTACTGAACTAAACAGAAAGAATGCTCATTTATATCCCTTCATGCACTCAGGAAGTCATAAAGCTCTTTGCCACCAATGGAGTACTTTTTTGAAGTGTAGTCACTATGTTCGGAGCTCTGGCTGCCAACTTGCATACAGCAAGATCCTACATTGAAGCAAATGACCAGAGAACCTGTTTCAGATGTTACTTGAGGGATAAATGTTGGCCAGGCCAGCACTGAGAACTCCCTTGCTCTTCTTCGCACAATGCCACGTGATCTTTTGCCTCAAACTGAATGGGCAGCCAATCCCCACTTTAAGGCCACATCCTTCGGAGGTGCAGCATTCCCTCAGCATTGCACTGGAGTGAGAGCCTGGATTATGTGTTCAAGTCCATGGAGTAGGACTTTAACCCACAACCTCCTGATTCCAAGTCAAGGGTTTTGCCACTGAGCCATGGCTGACTCATTTAGACTACCTTCATGGGTGGCATTCCAACCGGGAGACTGGCATCACTTCTCTACACACCTGTGGGGAACCGCTGATGCATTGCCATTTGACCTGTCTTGCTAAATGCTTTCGGAATCATGCTGGAGAATCAGAGAATCCCGAGAATACCCTGAAGAAGGGTATTCGCCCCATAGAGTCTGGATAGATCCTCCGAAAGAGCACCCCACCCAATCTCTTAGACCCTAAGGGGCAATTTAGCATGGCCAGTCCACCTAACCTGCACATCTTTGGACTATGGGTAGAAACAGGAGCACCCAGGGGAAACCCACGCGGACACAGGGAGAAAGTGCAAACTCCGAACTGACAGTCACCCAAGGCCGGAATTGAACCCGGGTCCCAGGTGATTTTGAGGCAGCAGTGCTAACCACTGTGTCACCATGCTGCCCAGCTCTGGAATTATCTGAAGTGTCATCTCCAATCTCTCAGCTGAATGGTGACTTCCACAGCAACTATAATTTTTTTTAAATGACTGTGTTTAGATTGATTTTATCTCTAGTTATAATTCTAATTTAGCTTCAGTCACTTATCTTCAAAATTTTCTTTTAGCCACCCCCCCTTCCACTTTGATTTGCTGGACTACTTTGTAACCCCCACGCTGCACTTGTGCTGCCATTTGTATACATGTGCGTTTGCACAATCACTGTTGCACCGTGGGCTGATGACACCGCCACATCTTGTACTTCAGCCCACTCCAAGCCCACACACCAGCACTTCTTAAGAGATTAATTCTGGGCGGCACGGTGGTGCAGTGGTTAGCACTGCTGCATCACGGCATCGAGGACCCCGGCTCGATCCCGGCCCCGGGTCACTGTCCATGTGGAGTCTCCTCGTGTCTGTGTGGGTCTCAACCCAAAGATATGTAGGGGGATGAGACCCACACTAAATTGCCCCTTTATTGGGAAAAAAAGATATTTAAAGCTGGCATTTTTTGTGCTCTTTCATGGGATGTGGATGTCATTAGCATGGTCAGCATTTATCGCCCACCCCTACTTACTCTTAAAAAGGTTGTGCTGAGCTGTCTCCTTAAACTGTTTCAGTCCATGAGTTGCAGGTACATCCACAGTGCTGTTAGGGAAGGCATTCCAGTATTTTGATCCAATGACAGTGAAAGAAAGGCGATATAATTTGCAAGTTGTGATGGTGAGTGACTTGGACGGAAACTTGTAGTTGGTGGTGTACATCAGTTGCTTCTATCCTTCTAGGCGGTGTGAGCCTTGGTGAGTTGCATCTTGTATATGGCACACACTGCTGCCACTGTGCATCAAAGGTAGAGAGAATAAATGTTTAAATTGAGTGACAGGGTGCCTGTTAAGTAGGCTACTTTGTCTTGGCTGGTGTTGAGCTTCCTGAGTATCGCTGGAGCTGCAGTCAGGCAGGCAAGTGAGAGTATTCCATCACACTCCTGACCTTTGTGCCTTGTAGATGGTGGACGGGCTTTGGGGAGTCATTTTGGGATTACGCGCTCAGCCTCTGACGTCCCTGAGGGGCTGTTTTCGCACACTGGGCTAAATAGCTGGCTTTTAAAGCAGACCAAGGCAGGCCAGCAGCACGGTTCAATTCCCGTACCAGCCTCCCCGAACAGGTGCCGGAATGTGGCGACTAGGGGCTTTTCACAGTAACTACATTTGAAGCATACTTGTGACAATAAGTGATTTTCATTTCATTTTGGGTTGTGGGGGTGAAACCCACGCAGACATGGGGAGCATGTGCAAACTCCACATGGACAGTGACCTGGGGCCGGGATCGAACCTGGGACCTCAGCGCCGCAGTCCCAGCGCTATCCACTGCGCCACATGCTGCCCATAGCCACGGTATTTCTACGGTTAGTCCGGTTTAATTTCTTGTCAATGATGATTTCTTGATAATGAGGGGATTCGGTGATGGTAATGCTATTGTAACCCAAAGTTAGATAGTAGATTCCCTCTTGTGGGACATGGTCATTGCCAGCCACTTGCTACTTATAAGCCCATGTCTGAATGTTGTCTTAATCTTGTTGCATATGGGCAACACTACTCCAGCATCTGAGGAATTGTGAATGGTACTGAGTACTGCACAATCATCAGCGGACATCCCCACTTCTGACATTCTGATGGAGGGAAGGTCATTGATGAAGCAACTGAAGATGTTTGGGCTTGAGGAACTCCTGCCATAGTGTTGTGGGACTGAAATAGTTGACTTCTGACAATCACAACCATCTTGCTTTGTGCTAGGTATGACATCGACCAGTGGAGTCTTTCCCCTTGATTCCTATCGGCTTCAATTTTGCCACGGCTCCATGATGCCACACTCCCATCAAATGCTGCCTTGTGTCGAGGGCAGTCTCTCACCACCTGTCTGGAATTCAGCTCTTTTGTTCACGTTTGGACCATGGCTGTAATGCGATCAGGAGCCGAATGGCATTGGCAGAACCCAAACTGTGAGCAGGTTATTGCTGAGTAAGGGCTGCGTGACAGTACTGTCAACAACCGCTTCCATCCCTTCACTGATCATGAGTAGGCTGATGAGATTGGATTTGTCCTGTTTCTTTGTAGACCGGATGTATCTGAGCATTGTCAGGTGGGTGCAAGTGTTGTAACTGTACTGGAACAGTTTGGCTATGGTCTGCAGCTAGCTCTGGAGCAGTAGGCTTTAGTATCATTACTGGCAGTATCCAGTGCCTTCAACCTTTTCTTGACGCTAGCACAGTGGTTAGCACAGATGCTTCAGAGCTCCAGGGTCCCAGGCTCGATTCCCGGCTTGTGTCACTGTCTGTGTGGAGTTTGCACCTTCACCCCTTGTCTGTGTGTCCGGGTGCTCCAGTTTCCTCCCACCATTCAAAGATGTGTAGGTTAGGTGGAATGGCCATGCGAAATTGCCCTTAGTGTCCTAAAAAGGTTGGGGATGGGGTGGAGGTAGGATGCTAATTCCAAGCGTCAGTGCAGACTCGATGGGCCGAATGGCCTCCTGCCCTGTACATTCTATTGTATCTATTATTATATCATGCCCAGCTTGTATTTCCCTCAAGAATGTAGTGATAGGCCTTCTTCCTAAACGCTGTGATGACGATACGGCCATAGTGCTGTTAAGATGGGGGCTATTACAGCATTCTGATAGAATTAAGTGGCTTGCTCGGCCACGTCAGAGTTGTTTGTTTTTTTTAAATTTTAGAGTACCCAATTCATTTTTTTCCAATTAAGGGGCAATTTAGCGTGGCCAATTCACCTACCCTGCACATCTTTGGGTTGTGGGGGTGAAACCCATGCAAACACAGGGAGAATGTGCAAACTCCACACAGACAGTGACCCAGAGCCAGGACCGAACCTGGGACCTCGGCGCCATGAGGCAGCAATGCTAACCACTGTGCCACCGTGCTGCCCCAGGCCACGTCAGAGTTATGATTCCACAATGCTGGTTATAGACTGAAGTCACATACAGACCAGAATGGGCAGCATGGTGGCACAGTGGTTAGCACTGCCACTTCGCGGCGCTGAGGTCTTGGGTTCAATCCCAGCTCTGGGTCACTGTCTGTGTGGAGCTTACACATTCTCCCTGTGTTTGCGTGGGTTTCGCCCCCACAACCCAAAGATGTGCAAGGTAGGTGGATTGGCCATGCTAAATTGCGCCTTAATTGGAAAAATGAATTGGGTACTCTAAATTTATAAAAAAATATATAAGCCAGAATGAAGAAGGACAGCCACTTTTCTTCCCCAAGCAACATTCGTGTGAACCTATTGGAGGTTTCCCCTGACAATCCAACAGCTTCATTGTCACTTTCACTGATACCAGCATTCTATTTCCAGTCTTATTTAGAACTAAATTCAAATTCTCAAAACAGTCATCATTGGATTTGAGTTCCTGTTCCCTGGATTGATAGGCCAGTCACATAATGAGAACAGCACCATACATGGTTGAAGAAAAGCAAATTTCCTGGTCGGGATTCTAGCTACCCTCTCTCATGCCGCCTTCTTAGTTCAGAAGCCCTAAAATTGTCAGTGTTCAGGATTGCTGTTTTCTGTAACTCGACACTCGTGCACCATCTGCTTTTCCGAGTTTTACTTTCGGATGTCCGCCCAGCTCATAACATTATTACATTCACCTGTGACTGGGGGGTTCCAGTCAATGTCCTCAACACGATAGTAGTGCCGATGGCTGGTTATTAAATCAAAACACACACAATAATAGGAAGAGTTACATCACAACTTCAGTAAGAACTTGATCAGCATGACCTTCCTTAAAACTATCTCTTCAGTTGGTAGCATTCTCGCCTCCGTGAGTCAAATCACTGGGATTCAAGTCTTGAGCACAAAAATCCAGGCTGGCACTGAATACTGAAGTACATCTTCTTTTAGATGAGGTATTACACCAAGTCTCTGACAGCCCTCACTGGTGGGCAGTACTTATCTGTGGCACACGTTTTAGAGTACCCAATTATTTTCTTTCCAATTCTGGGGCAATTTAGCATGGCTAATCCACCTACCCTGTGTCATGATATGCAGACACGCAACCAATGGGTAATCAGGACACCCAGAGGTGGCGTTACCACAAGGGGGGCACTACACGACCGCTATAAAAAGGACAAGGCACACAGGCTCTGCCTCTTCCACTGGCAGAAACCTAGAGAGCAAGACAGGGTTGATTAACAGCAACACACCCTAGCATGTGGTCGAGAGCAAGCTTGTATAGTTAGCAGTGTAGACTGAGTTAATAGAGTCAGGTTGGCAGAGTGTCAAACATTTAGGAGCATTGTTAATTGCTCAATAAATACGTTGAACTTATCTCAGAGTCTGGAGCATCCTTCAGCAAAGCCTACATCAAGTAGCAGCTTATGTTACACAACACCCTGCACATCTTTGGGTTGTGGGGACGAAACTCACGCAAACACGGGGAGAATGTGCAAACTGCACACGGACAGTGACCCAGAGCTGTGATCGAACCTGGGACCTCGGTGCCAAGAGACTGCAGTGCGAACCACTGCACCACCTTGCTGCCCAAGCTTGACTTTTTGTTAATAAATTTAGAGTACCCAATTATTTTTTCCAATTAAAGGCCAATTTAGAGTGGTCAATCTACCTATCCTGCACATCTTGGGTTGTGGGGGTGAAACCCACGCAGACAGGGGGAGAATGTGCAAACTCCACACAGACAGTGACCCAGGGCCGGGGTTCAAACCCGGGTCCTCAGCGCCGTAGGCAGCAATGCTAACCACTGCGCCACCGTGCTGCCCCTCAAGCTTGACTTTTTAACGTCAGCACAGACTCCCTCTGAGAAGGAGAGCTTCTTTGTTGGTGTATTATTGTTGGATTGCTGGGAAAACCATCAGTGAATTAGAAGTGAAAGCAGTATAAAGAAAACTTTCCGTATACCATTTGAAGAATATATATGTAGCTTAGTTACGTAGTTCCTTATTGTGGCTCTATTAAAATAGTTAACTCGTTGTCTGGCTGAGGTCTGGCCAATTGGCTGAGCAAGTGGCAGAACTCTGCAAACAGGTGATAGTATTATGTGCTGAAGGTCACCTCAGCAAGGTAAAAGTTTACAATCTAGTAGTTTTTCAGTTACAGAGTAACCATATTTCAACCAGACCTTTACCAGTCACTCGGATATGTTATGTTCTGATCTGCAATGCACTGCTGGAAAGGCTGGTGGAAGCAGATTTTAATCTGAGCTTTCCGAAAGAATTTGAGTAGATAGTTAGGAAAGGAAAACTTTGCAGGCCCATGGAGAAAGTTTTAATCCCAGATTCGAACTGGTCCCCAACCACATCCTAGTTTTATTTATTTTTAAAATCCTTCCATGACCTTGCCCCTTCTCGTCTCTGTAACCCCTGCCAGCTCGACAACACGTCCCGATATCTCTGCACTCTAATTCTGGCCTCTTCCACATCCCTGATTATAATTGCTCTACTAATGGTGAGCTCTAAGCTTTGGAATTCCCTTCCTAAACCTCTTTGCCTTTCTATTCTTTTTCTTTCCTCACTTTGTATTGTTTGAGGCTTGGTGTCAAATGTTGTTTTGATTATGCTCCTGTGAAATCTCTTTGGATGTTTTACTAAATTTTAAGATGCTGCGAAAAATTAACTGCTGCTCTTAGTTGATTTGGGGAATATTTTATTGAATAGTTTAATTGCAGCCAAATTTGCCTCATTCGTTTTGTGTTTAAGAGTTCACTCCAGTCTTGCACTGTGTGTATCTGGTGTGTGTAGTGTGAGCTGAAGGCTCTTGTCATAACAGGAAGGTGTGGCTTGTTTCTCAATTGGTGTCAAAGGGCAGCACTATGTGCTATGGAAAGCAAAGGTTAGAAATGAATTCAGAAACAAGAGTCTGGGAGACTCCAGAACGTAACGGTTCATTTGCCAGTGACTGCCGCAAATGATCCGGAACAAAAATCAACAACAAAAGATTTAGTGGATATTTCTCTCTCTCTCTCTCTCCCCCCCCGCCCCACTTTTTCTGTGAACGTTTTTGTTTTATAAAATATGGGTGAAGTGAGAAAGCTCACTAGATGAAAGCTTCAGGAATATGGGGGCGGCACAGTGGTTTGCACTGCTGCATCACAGCACCCAGGGACCCAGGTTCAATTCCGGCCTTTGGTGTGTCATCTCACGGTAATAAAGCCTCTCTTGTACCGGTTCGAGCATCAATTTATTACCGTGAGATTTTCCGCATCATGGACATCAGAATTAAACCCGACCGCTTGCAGCTGGATCCGCAATCACCGAACGGCAGAAAAGACTTTAACCACTGGCATGGCTTGCTTCGAGGCCTACATCACCTCAGCGGACCCTACACCATCGGAAGCTCAGAAAATTCAACTCCTCTACTCAAGGTTGAGCTCCAGCGTGTTCCCGCTGATACAGGATGCGCCGAACTACGCACGCGCCATGGAACTTCTCAAAGAAAATTCTGTCCAGTCGACGAACACTCTGTTTGCGGGGCATGTACTCGCCACTCGCTTCCAGCAACCGGGTGAGTCGATTGAGGACTTCTGGCGGGCCCTTATCCCTCTAATACGGGACTGCGGGTGCTAGGCCGTCACGGCCACAGAACATTCGAATCTCCTCATGCGAGATGCTTTTGTGACGGGTATTGCATTGGACCCCATCCGGCAACGACTGCTGGAAGGGGCCGCGCTCGATCTAGCGGCGACAAAGACTTTAGCGCTCTCTATGACGGTCGCTTCCCGTAACGTACAATCCTACCCCGCCCGCCGTGCGGCCCACCCATCCTACCCCTCGTGGACCCCGCGACTGACCCCCCCCCCCCCCGACTGGGGCCGCTCCCGCACAGTATGCCTGCACTGCTCGACACACCGCGCACGCTGGGGGTCCCTGCTGCTACTTCTGCAGCCAGCAGAACCACCCCCGCCAGCACTGCCCGACCCGCGCCGTGACCTGTAAATCCAGTGGCAAGAAAGGCCACTTTGCAGCGGTGTGTCAGTCGCGCGCAGTTGCCGCTATCGTGCCCGACCTCTTCCCCTTTCCTCAGCCGATCGCGCAATGGACCCCGCCGTCTGCTGCTTCCCAGGTCACGTGCGACCAGTGGGCGCCGCCATCTTCTCTCTTCTCCCCCCCCCCCCCCCCCCCCCCCCCCCCCCCAGGTCCATGTGCGGTCAGTGGGCGCCACCATCTTCCTCCACCGGGTCCACGTGCGGCCAGTGGCCGCCGCCATCTTGCCCCGCCCCCACAACATGCGCTGCATGGGCGCCGCCATCATCTTCTCCGCAGGTAGTTTGGACGCCGCCATCTTGTCCTCCCTTCGGGACTGTACCATGCCACTACTCGTCGGACTCGTCAGACTCTTCTGACGATCGCCCGCTACTCGCCTCCATGACGCTCGACCAATCCCGTCCTCGCAACCTAGCTACCGCTTCAACGACGGTGCTCATCAACGGCCACGCGACCGACTGCCTCCTTGACTCCGGGAGCACCGATAGCTTCATCCATCCGGACATGGTAAGGCGCTGCTCCCTCGCGGTCCATCCCGCCAACCAGCGGATCTCCCTGGCCTCCGGATCCCACTCTGTACCGATCCGGGGTTTCTGTCTGGTCAAACTCACCGTACAAGGTGTTGAATTCAGCGGTTTCCGCCTGTACGTTCTCCCCAACCTCTGTGCGACACTTTTACTGGGCCTGGATTTCCAATATAACCTCCAGAGCCTCACCCTCAAATTTGGCGGACCCCTACCCCCACTCACTGTTTGCAGCCTCACGACCCTCAAGGTTGACCCTCCCTCCCTCTTTGCCCATCTGAATGCAGATTGCAAGCCCGTCGCCACCAGGTGCAGACAATACAGCACCCAGGCTAAGCTGCTGCTTCGGGACGATATTATCGAGGCCAGCAACAGCGCCTGGAAAGCCCAAGTGGTGGTGGTTAAAACTGGGGAGAAACACAGGATGGTCGTGGACTACAGCCAGACCATCAACCGGTACACGTAGCTCGACACGTACGCCCTCCCTCGCATATCTGATATAGTCAATCAGATTGCACAGTACGGGGTCTTCTCAACAATTGACCTGAAATCCGCCTACCACCAGCTCCCCATCCATAAATTGGACCGTCCCTACACTGCCTTCGAGGCGGACGGTCAACTCTATCGATTTCTTAGGGTCCCCTTCGGCGTCACTAACGGGGTCTCGGTATTTCAAAGAGAAATGGACCAAATGGTTGACCAGTACGGACTGCGGGCCACGTTTCCGTACTTAGACAATGTCACCATCTGTGGCCACGACCAGCCAACCATGATGCCAACCGTGCCAAATTTCTCCACACCGCATCTCTCCTCAACCTCGCTTATAACAAGGAGAAGTGCGTATTCAGCACAGACCGCTTAGCCATCCTCAGCTACGTAGTCCAAAGCGGACTACTGGGGCCCGATCCCGACCGCATGCGCCCCCTCATGGAGCTTCCCCTCCCCCACTGCCGCAAGGCTCTCAAACGATGCCTGGGGTTCTTTTCTTACTACGCCCAGTGGGTCCCACAATACGCGGACTAGGCCCGTCCACTGATCCAGTCCACGCAAATTCCCCTCATGGCCGAGGCACAACAGGCCTTTGCCCGTATTCGCTCCGACATAGCCACGGCCGGGATGCACGCAGTAGACGAGACACTGCCCTTCCAAGTAGAGAGCGACGCTTCAGATGTCGCCGTTGCCGCCACTCTAAACCAGGCAGGCAGACCCGTGGCATTTTCTTCCCGCATCCTCCGTGCCTCCGAAATTCGACATTCGTTGGTTGAAAAGGAGGCCCAGGCTATCGTTGAGGCGGTACGGCACTGGAGGCATTACCTGGCCGGCAGGAGGTTCACCCTCCTCACTGACCAACGGTCGGTAGCCTTCATGTTCAACAACACACAGCGGGGCAAGATCAAAAACGACAAAATCTTGCTGTGGAGAATTGAGCTCTCCACCTATAATTACGAGATCTTGTATTGCCCCGGCAAGCTCAACAAGCCCCCAGACGCCCTCTCCTGAGGTACATGTGCCAGCGCACAAGTGAACCAGCTCCGTGCCCTGCACGATAGTCTTTGCCATCCAGGGGACACTCGGCTGTACCACCTAGTCAAAGCCCGCTATCTGCCCTACTCCGTCGAGGAAGTACGGACAGTTATAGAACATTACAGCGCAGTACAGGCCCTTCGGCCCACGATGTTGCACAGTCCTGTGAAACCCTTCTAAAGTCCCTCTACACTATTCCCTTATCGTCCATATGCCTATCCAATGACCATTTGAATGCGTTTAGTGTTGGCGAGTCCACTACTGTTGCAGGCAGGGCATTCCACGCCCTTACTACTCTCTGAGTAAAGAACCTACCTCTGACATCTGTCCTATATCTATCTCCCCTCAATTTAAAGCTATGTCCCCTCGTGCTGGACATCACCATCCGAGGAAAAAGGCTCTCGATGTCCACCCTATCTAATCCTCTGATCATCTTGTATGCCTCAATTAAGTCACCTTTTAACCTTCTTCTCTCTAACGAAAACAGCCTCAAGTCCTTCAGCCTTTCCTCATATGATCTTCCCTCCATACCAGGCAACATTCTTGTAAATCTCCTCTGTACCCTTTCCAATGCTTCCACATCCTTCCTATAATGTGGCGACCAGAACTGCACACAATACTCCAAATGCGGCCGCACCAGAGTTTTGTACAACTGCAACATGACCTCATGGCTCCGAAACTCAATTCCTCTACCAATAAATGCTAACACACCGTACGCCTTCTTAACAACCCTCTCAACCTGGGTAGCAACTTTCAGGGATCTATGGACATGGACACCGAGATCTCTCTGCTCGTCCACACTACCAAGAATCTTACCATTAGCCCAGTACTCTGCCTTCCTGTTATTCCTTCCAAAATGAATCACCTCACACTTTTCTGCATTAAACTCCATTTGCCACCTGTCAGCCCAGCTCTGCAGCTTATCTATGTCCGTCTGTAACTTGTAACATCCTTCCGCACTGTCCACAACTCCACCGACTTTAGTGTCATCTGCAAATTTACTCACCCATCCTTCTACGCCCTCCTCCAGGTCATTTATAAAAATGACAAACAGCAACGGCCCCAGAACAGATCCTTGTGGCACACCACTAGTAACTGGACACCAGTCAGAGCATTTCCCATCAACCACCACTCTTTGTCTTCTGTCAGCTAGCCAATTTCTGATCCAAACTGCTAAATCACCCTGAATCCCATGCCTCTGTATTTTCTGCAATAGCCTACCGTGGGGAACCTTATCAAACGCTTTACTGAAATCCATATACACCACATCAACTGCTTTACCCTCATCCACCTGTTTGGTCACCTTCTCGAAGAACTCAATGAGGTTTGTGAGGCACGACCTACCCTTCACAAAACCATGTTGACTATCTCTAATCAAATTATTCCTTTCCAGATGATTATCCTATCTCTTATAAACCTTTCCAAGACTTTTCCCACAACAGAAGTAAGGCTTACTGGTCTATAGTTACCGGGGTTATCTCTACTCCCCTTCTTGTACAACCAGAGACTGCCAGGTCTGTGCGGAGTGCAAGCCGCATTTCTACCGGCCAGACCGCGTGCGCCTGGTGAAAGTGTCCCGCCCCTTTAAACGCCTCAGCGTGGATTTCAAAGGGTCCCTCCCTTCCACCGACCGCAACACCTACATCCTTAGTGTGGTCGATGAATTCTCTAGGTTCCCCTTCGCCATCCCATGCCCGGATATGACGTCTGCCACCGTCATCAATGCCCTCGAGTCCATATTCGCTCTGTTCGGTTTCCCCGACTACATCCACAGTGACAGGGGATCCTCATTCATGAGCGATGAGCTACGTCAGTTCCTGCTCAGCAGGGGTATCGCCTCCAGCAGGACGACCAGCTACAACCCCCGGGGAAACGGGCAGGTACAGAGGGAGAACGGGACGGTTTGGAGGGCTGTTCTGCTGGCCCTACGGTCCAGGAACCTCCCAGCCGCTCGCTGGCAGCAGGTCCTCCCTGATGCACTCCACTCCATTCGGTCACTGCTGTGCACCGCGACTAACAGCATACTCCGTGAACGTGCTTTTACCTTCTCTAGGAAGTCTACATCCGGGGTGTCGCTCCCGACTTGGCTCGCAGCTCCAGGGCCGGTCCTACTGCGCAGGCATGTCAGACTCCACAAGGCGGACCCTCTGGTGGACAGGGTACGCCTGCTCCACGCAAACCCCCAGTATGCCTACGTGGAGTTCCCCGACGGCCGCCAGGATACAGTCTCACTCCGGGACCTCGGGTGCCTATCCCACTCCCACACACCTTCCCCACCCATGCCCCCCCCCAGCATCAGCCCCACCAGGTCCATCCATCGTTCCCCTGCCCACACTAGAGGACATGGAAGATTTCGGCACGTTCTCCCTGTGTCTGCTGGGTTTCCTCCCAGATGCTCCGGTTTCCTCCCGCAGTCCAAAGATGTGCAGGTTAGGTGGATTGGCCATGCTAAATTGTCCCTTTGGTGTCCAAAGATATATAGATTAGGTTGAGGGGTTATTGGGATAGGGTATGGGAGTGGGTTTGGATGGAATGTTCTTTTAGTGGGTTGGTGTTGATTTGATGGGCCGAATGGCCTCCTTCTGCACTGCAGGGATTCTATAATTTTAACATCAGGCCTAGAGTTGTAGGGCATCTAAAATAGGACTTTTTAAAATTCCATTCACCAAGAGAGATGCATTTAAGCTTCACTTTGTAGTGGAAGATTCTGGAATACTGTCGTGAGAGGGCATAAAAGTAAAGGCCCCAGATGACCATAGGCTGCTTTCCAATTTAAGGGGGAGAGCTGACTGGTGTTGATTTAATCTGAGGATCACCGCATCTCGAGCGAGTCCTGGTGCAGGCGCCTTAGTGTGGCGACTAGGGGATTTTCACAGTAACTTCATTGCAGTGTTAATATAAGCCTACTTGTTGCACTAATAAAGGCTCTAAAAAAAGATTATTATTATAAAAGACCCCTCCCGACCATGCCAGTGAATGGCTTGCTTACTCAGTGTTTCATCATGGAGTAGGTTTTAAGTTTTGAAATAAAGATTCCCCCTACATGTGTCCTCTCATTCCTAGATGCCAGAATCAAAATAATTTTATTTTTCTTCCGTCCATTCTCCTTCTTTCATATGACCCCTATTCCCAGCTGACTGGATTGACTCAAAATGGCAGCTTCTCTTGGCTCAGTCTGGTTCTTGAGAGGGTGACTAAGTACATCACATGGAATAGTGTGTCCTTCAATAACCAGGAGTGCCTGGACCTGGGACCCATCATTATCTTGCTTCCATTGAGCAGTTTCCTTGCTGAGTGATGGGAATAATTATTTACAGAGCTCATGTACTTCCAGTGATTTTTTTTTTTTCTTTTTTTACAAACTGATCAAATGATCAGAAGGGATCCCAAGTTACAACACTGGAGAAAATATTGTATTTTAAAATGCAGCCTAAACAGGTGGGTGGGGGAAGAGCAGAAGTGGTGCCAAATAGCCGAATGCGCGGGTGTGTCTGATGGGCAAGCCCTCTCTTAAAATATTTGATTGCATTGCACCCCACCCAGCATTCATGTTCTCCTGTCACTTGCAGAAGTCGGTTTTATTTTCATAGAATCTCTACAGTGCAGATGGAGGCCATTCGGCCCACTGAGTCTGCACCGACCTTCTGAAAGAGCACCTTCACTCGGCCCATTTCCCTGTAACCTCACTGGACACTTGAGGGAGAATTTAGCATGGTAGATCCACTTAACCTGCACCTCTTTGAACTGTGGGAGGAAAACCACAGAGACATGGGGAGAATGTGCAAACTCTATACAGATGGTCACCCATGGTCAGAATCTAACCCAGGTCCCTGGTCCTGTGAGGCAGCAGTGCTAACCACTGCCATTGTGCCACCCCTCTCATTCTCTCTCATCACAGGGAGACGGTGGCATAGTGGTATTGTCGCTTGGACTAGTAATTGAGAGACCCAGGTTAATGCTCTGAGGACTTGGGTTCAAATCCCACCACGGCAGATGGTGAAATGTGAATTCTATAAAGAAAATCTGGAATTAAAAGCCATGAAACCATTGTCCATTGTCGCAAAGGCCCATCTGATTCACTAATGTCCTTGAGGGAAGGAAATCTGCCATCTTTACCTGATCTGGTCTACACGTGACTCCAGACGCAAAGCAATGTGGTTGCCTCTTAAATGCCCTCCAGGATGACAAAAAATGCTGGCCCAGCCAGCGATGCCCACATCCCATAAATTATTTGTTTTAAATGTTCTCACCACCCCCCCCCCCCCCCCCCCCCCCCCCCCCGCTCTAATGAGGCATTATCTCTTACACTAAGGATAAGGTCTGGGCATGTTCTCACGCACTCTGGAATTAAAAGTCTAATAACAACGATGAAACTATTGTTGATTTGTTGTAAAACCCCATCTGGTTCACTAATGTCCTTTTTAGGGAAGGAAATCTGCCACCCTTACCTGGTCTGGCCTACGTGTGACTCCAGGCCCACAGCAATGTGGTTGACTCTTAAATGCTCTCAGGGATGAGCAGCAAATGCTGGTCCGGCCAGAGACGGCCACATCCCATGAACGAATAGTGGAAAAAAAAGTGTATTGTCTCTCGTTGATCTTGCAACCTGGGCTATAATCTCACACACTGGCCTTCCACA
The DNA here is from genome assembly GCF_902713615.1 of Scyliorhinus canicula. Lineage (NCBI taxonomy): Eukaryota > Metazoa > Chordata > Chondrichthyes > Carcharhiniformes > Scyliorhinidae > Scyliorhinus > Scyliorhinus canicula. The sequence goes on from NC_052163.1 coordinate 81,172,548, forward strand.
TTGAGGGTAGAGGGTCTCCCGTCCAGGGGTGGGGTATTATTATTAACAGCAGCCTGTCGCTGCCTCTTTCCCCCCAACACCTGAGGGATTATTTTTGTAACACCTGTCGGTTTTATTTCGAAATGTCGGAGCACCACACCACGTGAATTATGTCACAATAGCCCAGGATTGCATTTCAACCTGTTCTGAATTAACTAATGTTGGCAAGGAGCACAACAGTCCCCTGCCGAGTCTCCAATGAACCAGGATTTTTGATCTATTTATTGTCCAACGATACTTGTTAGCGAATGAATGCCTGTATATAGGCAGGTCTGATTCAGCTGCAAAGCCCCCTTGAGTTGAATAGTTTGCTGTCTGGGATCACCCTCGACCAAGTGGCAGATAGGATCTGCGGAATGAACCCCCAATTGAGAGGAAATTGGAATGGATGGTGAGATGTAAAATCAAACATTTTACATGCAGCATGCGTGCGATCAAGCTTCCCTTAGGCCGGAGTACCCTCTTGTGAACTGGAGCTCAACCGAGACTATGTCCCAGAATTCTAATTTGCATCAAGTCCCCATTCACTCATGCTGTCCTTGTGCTTGCTGTGACTACATTGGCTCCAGTCCACCACCAGTTTTTAAAATTCTTTATCCTGGTGTTCCACTCCCTCCATGGCATCACCCCTCTCTTATCGATGTAACCTCCATCAGCTCTCCATCCTCCGAACTCAGCATTCCTCCAATTTTCACTCCTCGTTCATTCCTGACTTACTTCACCCCACACCATTGGCAGCTGTCCCTTCAGCTGTCTAGGCTGTAAACTGTGGAATCACCTCCATAAAACTTAAAACCTACTGCTTAAAACCTACCTCTTTACGGCAGCACGGTGGCGCAGTAGGTTAGCCCTGCTGCCTCACGGCACCGAGGTCCCAGGTTCAATCCTAGCTCTGGGTCACTGTCCATGTGGAGTTTGCACATTCTCCCTGTGTTTGCGTGAGTTTTGCCCCCACAACCCAAAGATGTGCAGGCTAGGTGGATTGGCCATGCTAAATTGCCCCTTAATTGGAACAAAATGAATTGGGTACTCTAAATTTATAAAACAAAACCTACCTCTTTGACCAAACATTTGGTTTTGCTCTCTAAAATCTCCTTTGTGGCTCCGTCAGTTATTGTGTGATTATCCTCTTATGCAGCTTTTTGAGCATGTTTTGGTGCATGAAAGACTCAACACACATTTTGTGACAACTTGTACTTTTTAATAAATTTAGAGTACCCAATTTATTTTCCAATTTAGGGGTAATTTAGTGTGGCCAATCCACTAAACCTGCACACCTTTGGGTTGTGGGGGTGAAACCCACGCAGACACGGGGAGAATGTGTGGAGTTTGCACAGTGATCCGGGGCGGGGTTCAACCCGCGTTCTCAGCTGCATAGGCAGCAGTGCTAACCACTGGATCACCCTAACAACGTACATTTATGTAATGGTCATGGCAATGCACCAAACCCCAGGAATATTAAACAAATACTTACCCTGACGTTGTGAGAGGTGCTATACAAACACAAGTCTGTCTTGTTCTGCAGCTTGATTTCTTTGCCTTGCATTTCCCTCATTCAAAACTTGTACCTTAAAAGAAACTACCTCTGGGGCAGCAAGATGGCACAGTTGTTAGCACTGCTGCCTCACGGCGCTGAGGTCCCAGGTTTGATCCCGGCTCTGGGTCATTGTCCATGTGGGGTTTGCACATCCTTCCCGTGTTTGCGTGGATTTCACTCCCACAACCCAAAGATGTGCAGGGTAGGTGGATTGGCCACGCTAAGTTGCCCCTTAATTGGAAAAAAAATAATTGGTACTCTAAATTTATTTTAAAAAAGACTCTTTCCAATTGGCAAGCACAAATTAGAGTTTGCAAAGCATTGATAATTTTTATGATGACTTTGATAATTTTCTTTTAAACTGCTATTCAAATCAGCAGCAATAGTGGTTGTTCATTATACAAACAGCTACAGTATCTAACTCCCAACATTACAGAAATCCTGTGAGAGCTGCAATAGCCTTTCTGGAGCAGTTTAAAAATGTATTTGAACCTGGAGTTAACTGAACCGCTTTCTGCACATTCTCCCCGTGTTTGAATGGGTTTTGCCCCCACAACCCAAAAGATGTGCAGAGTAGGTGAATTGGCCACGCTAAATTGCCCCTCAATTTGGGGGGGGGGGGGGGGGGGGGGAAATGAATTGGGTACTCTAAATTTATTTTTTTTAAAGTTTCTTCCCACAGTCCAAAGATGTGCCGGTTGGGTGGATTGGCATGCTAAAATTGTCGCTTCGTGTACAGGTTAGGTGGGGGTTGCGGAGATAGGGTAGGGAGTGGGCCAATGTAGGGTGCTGTTTCAGGGGGTCGGTGCAGACTCGATGGGCCGAATGGCAGCCTCCTGCAATACAGAGATTCTATAGTTCTATTCTGGCAGTGGTCCAGGGAGGTGGTGAGAATCACACCAGGTCCCCACTCCTGATTCCAATCACCAAACCTTTGTTACTGTGGGTGTGTGGGTTTTAGCTGAAACAAGTTTGGGCTGAATCTTGCCACTCCCCTCAGTTCAATAGCAGTCCTGCGTGTGAAGTAAAGCTTTTTTTGGGTGAGGTACCATAAGGGCAACAGGAAATTATCATCTTTGGAAGAGGTGGAGGAAAATTTGGGGTGGGGGGAATGGTTTATCTTAACTACAGGCTCTCTGAATCCAGGCTTTCCTGAAGATCAGATATGTGTACTGTTGTTGACATAGCAGTTTTGAGTGGCTGAATGGCATTCCGCTGGTTCCTCCTGAACTTAGACATTGACCCAAGTAGAAAAATGTGTGCATTTTCCGACGGGAAAGAAAATGTTTTGCTGTCTGTGTCCTATTTTTGCGGGAGTGTGAACAGGGTGGGGTTTGACTGCTGCAGTAAAAGCCCAAGTTCCTCAGATTCCAGGTGTGTAGCTCAGGGCAAAGGGCAGACTGTGACCTTCTCAACATTGACAGTTGTTTACTTCAGGCCTTGGCCATAAATTGAGAGTTGTGACAGAGCGCAGTTCCCTATACTCTCCATGTTTGTTTTCTTGTCAGTCATTTTTATTTACGGTTAGTTGATGCCTTTTGTGAATTTGTTCATAAATCTCTTCAATATCATCAGTTTGTGAAGTTATTCCTACCGTTGCAGTGACAAACCTTTTTAGGTACACCATGCTTTCAGAGATGGGGTGATCTTTATTCTTTGCCTACCTTGAGGTTTGTGTCATCTGAGGTTCAGTAAGTCAGAAAGGCACTGAGGGGGGGGGATCACTCCATAGCCCCCAGCGCACTTGTACAGTAAGAGAGAGATAGAGGAAAAAACATTAACAGGGCAAAGATCACAGAGAAAATAATTATTGTTTTGCATGTGTCCAGAGTCCATAATCAAACTCTAATGGTGCATTTCTTCAGAGTGGGCAGGCTGTACTGATGCTGGGTAATTCACTTTTCCAGTATAGATGACTTCCACGATGTAGTACGCACACAGCTGAATTATTCTTGTAGACAATGATATAGAAATTCCAGTCAAAACCGTGTAAATGGGGCCAGGCAGTCAAGCCTGGACAGCGTCCCTTTTCTGTGCTACTGCTGGGTGGGTGAAAAATGGCAGACTCCTATAGTCAGGGGAACAGATGGGTGCTACTATGGCCATTAATGTGATTCCAGGTTGGTGTGTTGCCTCCCTGGTGCCAGGGTCCAGGATGTCACTGAATTACTGCAGGGCATCTGAAAGGATAAGGCAGTGGACTTGGTACATGGTCGTACCAATAACATGGGTAGAAAGAGGGATGAGGTCTTGTATCAAGAATTCAAGGTGTTAGGGTGGCACGTGGCGCAGCGGTTAGCACTGGGACTTCGGCGCTGAGGACCAGGGTTCAAATCCCGGCCCTGGGTCACTATCCATGTGGAGTTTGCATATTCTCCCCGTGTCTGCGTGGGTTTCACCCTCACAACCCAAAGATGTGCAGGTTAGATGGATTGGCCATGATAAATTGCCCCTTAATTGGAAAAAAAATAATTGGGTGCTCTAAATTTATTGAAAAAAAGAATTCAGGGAGTTAGACTAAAAAGCAGGACCTTTCGGGTTGTAATCTCTGGATTACTCCCAGTGCCACGAGCTAGTGAGTACAGAAATAGGAGAATAGTGCAGATGAATGCTTGGCTTAAAAGAGTGGGTGCAGGAGGGAGGGTTTTAGATTCCTGGACCATTGGGACCGTTTCTGGGGAAGGTGGGACCTGTACAAGCGGGGCGGTCTACATCTGAACCGGAGCAGAACTAACATTCTTGCTGGTGGGTTTGCTACTGCTGTTGGGAGGAGTTTAAACTAATTTAGCAGGGGGAGGGGACACAGACTGATAGCAGAATACGGACACCGCATAAAACAGAAAAGCAAGTATAGATGACTTCCACGATGTAGTACGCACACAGCTGAATCAGTCTTGTAGACAATGGTATAGAAATTCCAGTCAAAACCGTGTAAATGGGGCCAGGCAGTCAAGCCTGGACAGCGTCCCTTTTCTGTGCTACTGCTGGGTGGGTGAAAAATGGCAGACTCCTATCAAGTCAGGGAGAATACAGTGGTAGTAAGTTTCAAGGGAATCAACATGAGGCTGAATAGCCTATACTTTAATGCCAGCAGTATTACAAGTAAAATGGGTGAGTTGAGGGTGAGGATTCACATGTGGAATTGTGATATACAGTAGTAGCTATCATGGAGATGTGGTTGAGGGAAGGGCAGGATTGGCAACATCCCGGGATATAAAATCTTCAGGTGAGACAGAGGAGAGTTAAAAGAGGAGGAGATATTGCATTATTAGTGTTTTTAAAATAAATTTAGAGTACCCAATTATTTTTTCCAATTAAGGGGCAATTTAGCATGGCCAATCCACCTAGCTTACACATCTTTGGGTTGTGGGGGCGAAACCCACACAGACACGGAGAGAATGTGCAAACTCCACACGGACAGTGACCCAGAGCCGGGATCGAACCTGTGACCTCGGTGCTCTATTATTATTTTTACACACCTCTGCCAATTGTACACATATCTGCTTCTCAATTTTCCGGTGGCTTTCTGGGGGTCTAAAACAAACACCGAGAAATTTGACTGTCCCTTTTTTTATTCCCAAGCTCTACCCACAAAGCTTTATTTGATTCCCAGTCCAAGATATCGGGCGAAATTCTCCCCCACCCGGCGGGGCGGGGGGTCCCGGCGTAGCGGAGTGGTGCCAACCACTCCGGCGTCGGGCCTCCCCAAAGGTGCGGAATTCTCCGCACCTTTATGGGCCAAGCCCTCACTTTGAGGGGTTAGGCCCGCGCCGGAGCGGTTGGCACCACACAGACCGGCGCCCGGGGCTGGCCGATAGGCCTTCGCCGGTTCGCGCATGCGCCGGTGCGTCAGCTGCCACTGACGTCACCACCGGCGCATGCGTGCTGGGGGATTCTCTTCCACCTCCGCCATGGTGGAGGCCGTGGCGGCAGCGGAAGAAAAAGAGTGCCTCCACGGCACTGGCCCGCCGGCCGATCGGTGGGCGCCGATCGCGGGCCTGGCCACCATGGGGGCACCCCCCGGGGTCAGATCGCCCCCCCCCCCCCCCCAGAGGCCCGCTCGCGCCGCCGATCCCGCCAGCACAGAGGTGGTTCAAACCACAGCGGCGGGAGAGACCTCTCAGCGGCGGGACTTCGGCCCATCCGAGCCGGAGAATAACGGCAGCACAGAAACCCATAGCCTACCGCTGGCCCCCGCCATTTTCCGAGGCGGGCGGCGGGATTGGCGGCACGCCGATGTTTTGCGGGTGGGAGAATTCTGGACATGGCGGGGGGTGGGGTCTTTGGTGGCCCACGGCGATTCTCCGACCCTGCTGGGGGTCGGAGAATTTCGCCCATCATCTCTCCTTACTGCAATAACGGACCCCTTACCCAAAGATGTGCAGGTTAGGTGGATTAGCCACGCTGAATTGCCCCTTAATTGAAGGGAAAAAGAATTGGGTACTCTAAATTTATATTTTCTTTAAAAAAAGGAGAGCAAAGAGGGGACAAGAGAAAGCTCTGGTTGGAAAAATAGGGAAAAATCCCAAAAAATTCTATAAGTATTAGGCATGAAGGGGGAAATCTGAGAGTGGTGGTTGCAAACTGAATTGGGGTGTGGATCCCCTACAGCAGGGGTGGGCAAACTTTTCCGTGCAAGGGCCACATTCAGAAATTTACAATTTTAAAGGGCCGCATAGTATATTAAGTAAAATAATTAATATTTAAAATAGCCAAAATAAAAGGTTTTTAAAGGAAAAAAAAAGCAATTAATTTTTATTAATTAATATTTTAAAGTAGAAACTTCATATGAAACACATGTTGTGCCGAGCAATGATCACCCTACTCACGTCAACGTATCCACCCTATACCAGTAACCCAACAGCCCCCCCCCCCCCCATTAACCTCAAAAAAAAAATTAAAATTTTTTTTTATGACTTGATCTTGGTGGGCTGCATAAAGACCTTTGGCGGGCCGTAGTTTGCCCACCCCTGCCCTACAGTGATACTGTGGGGATCATATGGGGATGGATTAGATAGATACCCCTACAAATGTAGGCACAGGGTGGGGACCCTGCTGTCCTCACTTGAGAAATGGGTGGAATTTCTTGTGTATTTACATCAAATCATTAAAGTTGTGGTGTAAAGCCATTATCCAGCTTGAAGATACTCTGGTGCAAATTTTGTGAGGGCCATAATTACACTTTACCCAGATTTGTTTTCTCTTTTACACTTATTACCAATCCTTGCGTTTAAACGTGTCCAGCCCACTATGAAGATTGTATTTCACGCTAAGGAGCCTGACAAATGTCCTGCAATTACACATTTTTGAAACTGGTGCCAAATTACATCCAAGATTTTAGTCTCAGCTTAAAAATCAAATATTTTTATACATTTTATTTCTCCTCATACAAAGTCCTGCTCTGTATTTTCTGTTTTTTGGTTGAATGTTTTCATGCTACAGTTTGAATCTCTTTAAAAATAGAAGAGCTTCCCTGATTGATGTGTTGTTGTTAATGTGCCCAAAGGTTAGGTGGCTTTGATGGGCTTATAGGGCAGCATGGTAGCACAGTGGATAGCATTGTGGCTTCATAGCGCCAGGGTCCCAGGTTCGATTCCCCGCTGGGTCACTGTCTGTGGGGAGTCTGCACGTTCTCCCTGTGTCTGCGTGGGTTTCCTCCGGGTGCTCCGGTTTCCTCCCACAGTCCAAAGACGTGCAGGTTAGGTGGATTGGCCATGCTAAGTTGCCCAGAGTGACCAAAAAGGTTAGAAGGGGTTATTTGGTTATGGGGGTAGGGTGGAAGTGAGGGCTGAAGTCGGTCAGTGCAGACTCGATTGGCCGAATGGCCTCCTTCTGCACTGTATGTTCTATGTATCTATGAAGTTTAAATTTCACACTGGTTCGCATTCCACACTTCCCTTTTTCTAATTTCTGATTGTTTACTTGTCCGTTTTTAGGCCTGTGTTGCGAGATTGACATTAAATTTGAAGTGCAAGTAGCAGAATGGGTGCAATTTCTGTTTTGTCCCCACAGGAATTGCCACCCCACAGTGTCCAATATATGCCACTCTTACAGGATACATTTCTTAAATAGTATTTAACAGCAGCAATTATGAGAGACCCGGAGCATCAGTTGCATGCTGCGCCCAACCCACATGTGGTAATAATCTCACGTGCCCCCCCCCCCCCCCCCCCCCCCCGTCTCCCCACTCCCAAACCACCACCCTGTAAGATCCATGCATCCCAAGGATGCTTTGATTCGGTTAACCCAGCTCCCGATGGCTCCTTTTACTTATGCACATATTTGAATTCTTGTATCTTTCGGGGCACCATCTTTATAAATGCTGGGCATGAAAAATGCTGCCGCTTATGGAATCAGATCCAACATTCGGGGAGCAGCAATATTTTTTTTTCACCTGTTGGAAATCTGCCTCATCATCCATGCCGGGGAATTCTAAGCAGTTGCAATTTTTCTAACTTGGACAATGAAGGGGCTTCAATCCTCTCTGGGAGACGGGGTGGCACAGTGGCTAACACTGCTGCCTCATAGCCGGAGACCCAGGTTAATTCCAGTCTCGGGTGACTGTCTGTGTGGAGTTTGCACGTTCTCCCCTTGTCTGCGTGGGTTTCCTCCGGGTGCTCCAGTTTCCCCACACCCCAAAGATGTGCAGGTTAGGTGGATTGGCCATGATAAATTTGCCCCTTAGTGTCTAGGGATGTGCAGGCTAGGCAGGGTTCCGTGGATGGGCCAGGGGTTGGGCCTCGGGGGGTGCTCTTTCGGCGGGTCAGTGCAGACTTGATAGGCTGACTGGCCTCCTCAGTACTGCAGGGTTTCTATGATTCTATGATTAGGGAAATCTTGTTTTTTTTCTGTGTATGTAGGACTCGGATTGATGTGAATCAGATCTGGTTTTGTAAGCACCTGTTACTCTTGAAGGCTGGAGGTACCTGATGTGGGCATGTGAACTCCTGGCTGGGTCGAAGATTGGCGAGAAGACCTCGTGAGTGAGGTAGCAACTTTATGGGCAGCCACATGACAGTGAGAGAGTGTAAAATGGCCAGGGAGGATGAAGAAATTGCTGATCGCTGTTCAACTTGGGACAGGGCAACAAGGAATGGTTATATTTCTTTGTTTCTGGTTTATTTTATTTATTTATTTTTAAAATAAATTTAGAGTACCCAATTAATTTTTTTCCAATTAAGGAGCAGATTAGCGTGGCCAATTCACCTACCCTGCACATCTTTGGGTTGTGGGGGCGAAACCCACGCAAACACGGGGAGAATGTGCAAACTCCACACGGACAGGACCCAGAGCCAGGATCGAACCTGGGACCTCTGTGCTAATCACGGCGCCACTGCGCTGCCCTTGTTGATTTTATATTGAGGTTCCAGAAACCTTCAAAAGGATGGATTTTATTTTTAGGCACAGTTGGCGAACAGACAATTTGTGAGAGCTCGGTAGACACTGCAGAGGCTGCTGGGAAGTGGGTGGGTTAAATGTTGGTGATTTTCCAGTTCCTTGTCTGTCACATTGCATTACTTGGGATGGTAAGCATTGGCAGATGGCATCGGGGTGGGGTTGACCAGCTCAAACTGGAAAAGCAGCTCCCAGGGTGTTTTTAATCACCATGGTGCAGGATTTTTTCAGTACATGAATATGTCATTTACATTACTGCAAAAGGGTTTCCATTTAATTTTTTTGGAAACCCCCAGATTTGCCTGTGTGAAAAGCTCTAATATTCCTACCGAATCTTCTCACTGCATTAACTTAAAGCAAGGACTCAGATTTACGTTGTGCCATTCACAACCTCAGGATGTCCCAAAATATGTCAATCGGTGAAGTGTTTCTCACACTTTCTCATGTGAAGAGCAGCCAATTTTCACACAACAACCTCTCCCTCCCCCCTCCCCCTGTCCTGCACTGGTAGTGTCAAACTCCAGATTATGTGACCGAGTCTTTAGGGAGGGAGTTGAGCCTAGCACCTGCTGATTTCCGAGGCAGGATTACTATCCTTTGAACCACGGCTGACTTGCAATATGAGAAAGAACAAGCAAAAACATCCTGAAGTGTCTTGTTTGAGTTGGCTTTTTATGGCCATACATTTAACAATTCTGCTTGGATCATGTGTGTCGGACACCTCTTTACATAAAGAAATTTGTGTCTGGATGATCTAATTGTGGAGTTTTTGAAAAGATAGGATGGATAGACAGAATCTTTCCTCTGGTAGGAGTATCCAGAACAAGGGGCAATAACGTATTAGAGCAAAGCCATTCAGGGGTGAGGTCAGGAATCCCTTCTTCACAAATGGTGGTGGAAATCCGGAATTCTGCTGCCAAAAGCTTTTGAGGCTGAGGGTCAATTAAAAATTTCCAAGCTAGGACAGCACAGTGGTTAGCACTACTCCCTCACGGTGCCGAGGACCCGGGTTCAATCCCGGCTCTGGGTAACTGTCCGTGTGATGTTTGCACATTCTCCTCGTGTCTGTGTGGGTCTGACCCCGCCACCCTTGTGATTTCAAACAAACCTGTTGGACTTTAACCTGATGTTGTGAGACTTCTTTCTGTGCCCACCCCACCCCAGTCCCAACGCCGGCATGTCCTCATCATATATTGATTGAAATAAGTCCTGGCATGGCAGCACGGTGGTCAGCACTGCTGCCTCACGGCGCCAAGGTCCCAGGTTCTATCCCGGCCCTGGGTCACTGTCCGTGTGCAGTTTGCACATTCACCCGTGTTTGCATGAGTTTCGCCCTCACAATCCAACGATGTGCAGGGTAGGTGGATTGGCCACTCTCTCTAAAATTGCCCCTTAATTGGAAAAATGAATTGGGTATTCTAAATTTAGTAAAAATAAAGAAATAAGTCCTGACACTGTAAACATGCTTAGTACTGCTACCTCCTGTCTGTGACAGCTGTGTGTAAAATGCAACATGTGTACCGGTCAGTTTTGTCCCACAGAGAGCCTCAGCTTGACGATGCCAGCAGGTCCCATATGAATCTAGAGAGTGTATTGCGTTTTTGTTTTGTTTCTCCAATCTTTGACTTCTCTTTAATGTCTGTTTTTATCAGTAGTTTTTATCTGATATTCTCATAGAACTGTGGTTTAAACTGAGCAATGAGGTAGAAGGGTATTTTCATTATATTTTAAATGATCAAATTTGATCATAAAGCTAATTCACGCCACATTGTTTTGCAGTGAACGTGCAAAAGGGAAAGAGGTGAGTGGTGGACATGAAGCTGGTCACTGAAGATACTAGTGTTTCAATAATGGACAATGACAATCCTGTGAAAATGTCATTTGTTTAACAGCTAGCTTTGAATGTTAAATTGTTAGCCTTTGTGTCAGAAGATTCCAGGCATTTCATCTAGGCTAAAATTGCGGTGCAGGGCTGAGGGAGTGCTGCACCGTTGCTGTCTTTCAAATGTGATGTTAAATGTTAAATCAAGGTTCTGTCTGCTCCGCAAGGTGATAAAAGATCTGGTGGCACTATTTTGATCACTTGTATTTTGATTAACAATCTAGACTCTGGTATGGAGAGCAGCTTTATAAAGATTGTAGTTGATATAAAACATGCACGGTAATAGTGAGATAGTTACAGGCTTTTGGGTGACGTAGATGGAGTGGTGTAGATGGTAAAATGAGAAGTGTGGCAATGGAGTTCAATGCAGAGAAATATGAAATGATGCTCTTCAGGAGGACTAATATCGAAAGGCAGTTTGCTATAAATTACTTTTTTGAGCACCAAGGTTTTGGTGACCAATCGTCAAAGGAGGCATGGCAAGTTGATAAGGTGGTTACAAAAGCATATGAATTTGCAAATTAAGGGATAAGATATAAAAGCAAAAAAGAACATTTTAGGGCTTCACACATTGCTTGTTTGGCCTCCAATTAAGTTCTGTGGACATTTTTAGGTGCCACAGATCAGGAAATAATGCCGAAGTGTTTGGAAGGTTATGGAGTAGGTTTCCAAGATGTTATCTGAGATGAGGGGCAAGTGGGCAGCAGCACGGTAGCACAGTCGCTTCACAGCTCCAGGGTCCCAGGTTCGATTCCCGGCTTGGGTCACTGTCTGTGCGGAGTCTGCATGTTCTCTCCGTGTGTGCGTGGGTTTCTTCCGGGTGCTCCGGTTTCCTCCCACAGTCCAAGATGTGCAGGTTAGGTGGATTGGCAATGATAAATTACCCTTAGTGTCCAAAAAGGTTCAGTGGGTTGCTGGGTTATGGGGATAGGTTGGAAGTGTGTGCTTAACTGGGGTGCTCTCTCAAAAGCCGGTGCAGATTCGATGGGCCGAATGGCTTCCTTCTGCACTGTAAATTCTATGATATCTATGAAGTGCTTGAGGATGAGGTACTGGGAGGGTTACAGACAAAAGTAGAGACCTGTGACAAAGCAGGTTTGCTTTTTCAAAGAGACCGTTTGGGAATGATGGACCGCTGGTGGCCTCCTGTGATTGGAGTTTCTATGATAACAGAATATCTGGTTGTTATATTCCTATTAACGGTAACGGTACCTTGCAGCGTACAAGTTGGCTGCCAATGTTTCCTACATTACAACAGTGATTATACTTTGAAAATGCATTATTGGCTGCAGATGGTCTGAGGTTTTGAAGGATGCGATAAAGATTCAAGTTTGTCTTTTTCGAACGTTGAGAGATGTTCTGTCATGTCGACCGATGGCTGGGCCTGTTGAGGAACTGAGCTGTGGTGAGGGTGCTGCTGATTTGATGCCCACTTCTTGGGTAGCTGTCCTGCACCTGAGGTCATCCATATTGGACTCTAGAACGATAAATCAGGAGTATTTTCTGAATGGTGAGAAACTAGGAATCGTAGAGAAAGAGAGTACCCAAATCATTTAAGAGCTGGTCAATGGGTAATAAATGTAATCAGGCCTGACGGGTTCCCGGTGGAATTTTATAAGAAATTTTCAGATTTGCTGGGCCCGCTGCTGGTGAGGACCCTGAATGAGGCCAGGGAGGGGGGGGGGGCTTTGCCCCCGACGATGTCCAGGGCAATTATCTCTTTGCTCCTGAAGCGGGACAAGGACCCCCTTCAGTGTGGGTCTTATAGGCCGATCTCGCTCCTTAACGTAGATGTCAAGTTGTTGGCAAAGGTGCTGTCCAGGAGGGTGGAGGATGTGGTCCCGACGGTGATTCATGAGGACCAAATGGGGTTTGTAAAGGGGAGATAATTGAATGCCAACGTGCGGAGGCTCCTTAATGTTATGATGATGGAGCCGGTGGTTGGGGAGTCAGAAGTAGTGTCGTCCATGGATGCGGAGAAAGATTTTGATAGGGTGGAGTGGAGTTACCTGTGGGAGGTGTTGCAGAGGTTTGGGTTTGGTGAGGGGTTCAGCTGGGTGAGGTTGCTGTACAGCTCCCCGGTGGCGAGTGTGGTGACGAATGGGAGGAGGTCAGAGGACTTTCTGCTTTCCAGAGGGACGAGGCAGGGGTGCCCCTTGTCTCCCCTGCTCTTCGCGTTAGCAATTGAGCCCCTGGCCATGGCGCTGAGGGACTCGAAGGGTTGGAGGGGAATTGTTGGGATGGGGGGGGGGGGGGGGGAGAGAGAGCACCGGTTGTCGCTGTATACAGATGATCTGCTGCTGTATGTCACGGACCCAGCTGTGGGGATGCCAGAGGTGCTGAGGATACTTGAGGAGTTTGGGGACTTTTCGGGATATAAGCTAAATGTGGGGAAAAGAGAGCTGTTTGTCGTGCACCCGGGGGGTCAGGAGAGGGAGATAGGGGAACTCCCGTTGAGGAGGGCTGAGGGGAGCTTTAGGTATCTTGGGGTCCACGTGGCTAGGACTTGGGGGGCTATGCATAGGCTTAGCTTTTCGAGGCTGGTGGGGCAGATGGAGGAGGAGTTCAGGAGGTGGGATGCGCTGCCGCTCTCGTCGGTGGGCAGGGTCCAGTCGGTTTAAAATGATGGTGCTCCCGAGGTTTTTGTTTCTTTTCCAGTGCCTCCCCATGTGGATCTCGAAGGCTTTTTTTAGAAGGGTGAATAAGTTGATTCTGGGGTTTGCTTGAGCGCGGAAGGCCCCGAGAGTAAGGAGGGTATTTTTGGAGCGAAGAAGGGAGGTAGGGGGCCTGGCGCTGCCCAACCTGTGTGGATATTATTGGGCGGCGAACGTGGCGATGATTCGCAGGCGGGTGATGGAAGGGGAGGGTGACGCATGGAAGAGGCTGGAGGTGGCATCCTGTGCGGGTACAAGTCTGGAGGCCTTGGTGACGGCCCCACTTACACTCCCCCCGGCAAAGTACTCCACGAGTCCGGTGGTGGTTGCGTCTCTCAAAATCTGGGGACAGTGGAGGCGGCATAGGGGGGAAGTGAAGGCCTCGGTTTGGGCCCCGATACGGGGCAATCACCGTTTTGCGCCAGGGAGAACGGGTGGGGGATTTGGGAGTTGGCACAGGGCAGGCATCAGACAGTTTGGGGACCTCTTCTTGGATGGGAAGTTTGTGACTCTGGAGGAGCTGGTGGGGAAGTGGAACCTCCCCCCCTGGGAACGCTTTTAGGTATATGCAGGTCAGGGACTTTGTTAAGAGGCAGGTGGAGGAGTTTCCGCGGCTGCCACCAAGGTGGGTGCAGGACAGGGTGCTTTCGGGGACGTGGGTCGGGGAAGGGAAGATCTCGGCTATCTACCAACTGATGCAGGAGAAGGAGGAGGCCTCAGTAGATGAGCTCAAGGCAAAATGGGAGGAAGAGCTAGGGGAAGAGATTGAGGATGGGACGTGGTCAGACGCCCTGGAGAGGGTGAATTCTTTCTCCTCTTGCGCACGGCTCAGCCTAATTCAGCGGAAGGTGCTGCACAGGCTCACATGACGGGAGCAAGGATGAGCCGGTTTTTCGGAGGGGAAGACAGGTGTGGGAGGTGTTCGGGTGGCCCGGCAAACCACACCCATATGTTTTGGGCATGTCCGGCTCTGGAGGGGTTTTGGACGGGGGTGGCGGGGATTTTGTCGGAAGTGGTTGGGTCTAGGGTCAGGCCGGGCTGGGGGCTCGCGATCTGGAGGTGAGAGAGGCCGGCATTCTGGCCTTTGCGTGTTCTAGTAGCCCGGCGCAGGATTCTGTTACAGTGGAGGGATACGCGGCCCCCGAATTCGGAGACCTGGGTCAACGACATGGCTGGGTCCATCAAGTTGGAGAGGATGAAATTTGCCCTGAGGGAGTCGGTACAGGGGTTCTTCGGCGGTGGCAGCCCTTTCTCGATTTCCTGGCGAAGGGGTAGAGAGTGGTCAGTCTCTGCAGCAGCCCGGAAAGGGGGGGGGGGGGGATGGGTTTGGTGATGGTTGGGGGGGGGGGTGTTTTTGTGGCGGTGGGTTTGTTATGTTATTTTCTTCTTTCTTGTATTGCTATTTGTTATTATTTATTTTGGGGGGGAGAGTTCTTGTTTTGTTTTGGCGTGGAAACACGCCTTGTTTGTTTTAAATTGCGGGGAGAAAATTTGTTATTGTTATTAAAAAAAACTTGAATAAAAATTATTTAATTTAAAAAAATGTAATCAAAATGTTATTGGAGTTGGGTGGCGCAGAGGTTAGCACTGGGACTACGGCACTTAGGACCCAGGTTCGAATCCCGGCCCTGGGTCACTGTCCGTGTGGAGTGTGCACATTCATCCCGTGTCTGCGTGGGTTTCATCCCCACAAACCAAAGATGTGCAGGTTGGGTGGATTGGCCATGCTAAATTGTCCCTTAATTGGGGGGGGGGGGGGGAATAATTACGTGCTTTGAATTTATTTTTAAATACGTTATTGGAGTTAAAGGGATCTTGAATACAAGGAATTAAAAGTTGTACTTCAGTTTTCCGGAGTTTTTGTCAGGCCCCAAATGGAGTATGGTATGTTGTGCAGGTTTGACTGTCACATCTCGAGAGGAACCTATTGGCCTTTCAGAATGTGCAGTACAGATTTACGAGATGATACTGGGACTTTGAGGCCCACATTGAGGGCAGATTGCATAAACATGTCTGATAATCTCCAGTGTATGTATGTTGAGGGCTGATCTGACCAAGGGCCTCAAAATGTTAAAAGTGGTAGATATGGAGCAGTTGTTTCCACCGATGGTGGGTGGGGGGGGGGATGACTAAAAATGAGGGGACATAATCTTAAATCGAATGTAGGTCATTGGCCTTATCTGGCCCTAAGCTGAGCTTGCAAACCCATATCCATCACCAAGATTGCCCTACTTTCACTTCCATAGCATTGGCCATCTTTTCCTCTGCCGCAGCCAATCTTTAGCTGAAACCATTCATGCCTATCATTCATTCCCTCTATACACTTGATTGTTCAAATGTTGTCCTGACTGACCTCTCACCTTGCATACTTTTTAAGTTGGCACTTGTGTGCCACTCTGCCACATACACCTGAACTTTAAAAAAAAAAGAAAAATACAGCAGATGCTGGAAATCTGAAATCAAAACAGAAAAAGCTGGATAAAATCAGCAGGTCTGGCAGCATCTGTGGAGAGAGAAACCGAGTGAACGCTTCAAGTCTGTAAGACCCTTCTACAGAGCTGAAAAAGGGATAGAAATGTAATGATGTGCAGGCAAGTGGATTGGCCATGCTAAATTACCACTTGATGTCCAGGGATGTGCAGGTTAGGTTATGGGAATAGTGCAGGATGGACCTAGGCGGAGCATTGGACCTGGGTACAGTACACTTAGAGGGCCGATGGGCCGAATGGCCTCCTGCACTGTTTTTTGGGGGGGGGGGGGGGGGGGGGGGCAGACAGAATGGAAACTCCATGATGGATCGGAGTTGAGGGAAGATTGACAAAAATGTCATGGACAAGAGACAAAATAGTGTCATTTGGGACTGTAGAGTGTTAATGATGGCAAAGGTAGGATAGCTGAATATGTTAATAGGATAGAGGTCAGCTCTCCATGGGAGCAAAACTGAACAACAAGGGACCATGTGGTGGGATGTGATTGTGTTGGAACAAACCGGAGAAGTGAATAGCAGCAAACAAAAGGGGGATTCAAGCTGGAGGGGTAAGTTACTGTCGAAAACGTGAAGGCTGTAACATAGCTAATCGGAAGGCGAGGTGCTATTCTTCCAGTTTGCATTGGACTTCACTGGAGCATTGCAGCAGGCCGAGGATGGACATGTGGACATGAGAGCAAGAGGTTGAGTTGAAATGACCAGCAACTGGAAGGATGGTCCTGCTTGGGGACTAAGCCAAGCAGTCACCGAGTCTGCATTTAGTCTCCCCAGTGTAGAGGAGGCTGCGTTGGGAGCAGAGAATACAATAAAGTAAATCTGAGGGGGTGCAAGTGAAAAGCTGCATCACCTGAAAGGAGTGTTTGGGCCCTTGGACAGGCAGGAAGTAAAGGGAAAGGTGTTACACCTTCTGCGATTGTATGGAAAGGTGTTACACCTTCTGCGATTGCATGGAAAGGTGTTGTGGGAGGGGGTGAAGGGTTTGGGGCAATGGAGTGGACCAGAGTGTCACGTGGGGGGTGGAGAGAGGAGTATGTGTTTAGTGGTGGAATCATGCTGGAATTGGTGGAAACGGCAGAGGATGATCCTGTGAATGTGGAGGTGGAGGCTGTTACAGTGAAAAGCGAGAACAAGAGGGATCCTATCTTAGTTCTGGGAGCCCTGTTCACCCATGGCCTCTTGGTCTGGTCATTTTAAAATTTAAGACTGTATTTTAAAATTCTCACCCTACTTTTAAAAATCTCTCCATGACCACTTATTCTCTTTCTCACTCTCTCTTTTCCCTCCACCCCCTACCATCATCTAGAACAGGGGTGGGAAAACTACGGCCCACGGGCCGCATGCGGCCCGCCAAAGGTCTTTATGCGGCCCACCAAGTCATTAAAAAAAAACATTTTTTTAATTTAAAAAAAAAAATTTTTTTTTTTAAGGTTAATGGGGGGGGCTGTTGGGTTACTTACTGGTATAGGGTGGATACGTTGACTTGAGTAGGGTGATCATTGCTCTGCACAACATCGAGGGCCGAAGGGCCTGTTCTGTGCTGTACTGTTCTATGTTCTGTGTTCTATATGAGGCGCCCAGAATCATAACCGGGTGAAGTAATTATTTTACTTAATATACTATGCGGCCCTTTAAAATTGTGAATTTCTGAATGTGGCCCTTGCACGGAAAAGTTTGCCCACCCCTGATCTAGAACATAGAACAGTACAGCACAGAACAGGCCCTTCGGCCCTCGATGTTGTGCCGAGCCATGATCACCCTACTCAAACCCACGTATCCACCCTATACCCGTAACCCAACAACCCCCCACTTAACCTTACTTTTTTAGGACACTACGGGCAATTTAGCATGGCCAATCCACCTAACCCGCACGTCTTTGGATTGTGGGAGGAAACCGGAGCACCCGGAGGAAACCCACGCACACACGGGGAGGACGTGCAGACTCCGCACAGACAGTGACCCAGCCGGGAATTGAACCTGGGACCCTGGAGCTGTGAAGCATTTATGCTAACCACCATGCTACCATGCTGCATGGTAATCTGTAATTCTTCTCCAGCACTACAACCATCCAAGACCCTGTGCACCACTACTGCTACTGTGTGTCAGTGGTGGAGAGAGTGAATGTTTGTAGATGGGGTGGAACCAACGGGCTACTTTGTCCTGGATGGTGTCAAGGTTTTTAAAAAGAAGTTTAGAATACCCAATTATTTTTTCCAATTCAGGGGCAATTAAGCAAGGCCAATCCACCTACCCTGCATATCTTTTGGTTGTGTGGGGTGAGACCCACGCATACACTGGGAGAATGTGCAAACTCCACACGGACAGGGACCCAGGGCCGGGATCAAACCAGGGTCTTCAATGCCATGAGGCTTTTGAATGTTTTTGGAGCTGTATTCATCCAGGCAAGTGGAGAGTATTACATTACGCCCTTGACTTGTGCCTTGTCGATGGTGGACAGACTTTGGAGAGTCAGGGGTGAGTTACTTACCACGGGATTCCTAGCCTCTGACCTGTTGTAGTCACAGTATTTATATGACTAGTCCAGTTCAGTTTCCGGTCAATGGTAACCCCCAGTATTTTGATAATGGGGAATTCAGTGATGGTAGTGCCTTTGAATTTCAAGGGGTAATGGTTAGATTCTCTCTTGTTGGAGATGGTCATTTCCTGGCACTTGTGTGGCAGGAATCTTACTTGCTACTTGGGGCAGCCCAAGACTGGATATCATCCAGGTCGTACTGCATTTGGACATGGACACAGCTTCACTGTCTGAGGAGTCATGAATGGTGCTGAACCCAATAAATTACTTCAGAAGCACAATTACTCTTTAATATAGTGACCATGCTTTAATAATAATATATTGATTATAAAGCACTTTGGGATGTCCTGAAATTGTGAAAGATGCCATGTAAATGTTGAGAGAAGGCTCCCAAGAGATGTAACACTCCAAGGATCCTGCTGTAGATCTTATGCAGTGGGAGATATTGTACTGTGGAGACTGGTTGGAAAAGGATCGTAGTTGCTTGGGAGTTTGGTGAATGGCCCATTTTCTCACATACTTCTGAGAATGAGTCGATTGTGACCTGGAGCCACAATTTCTGACTGAGCGTGCACACAAGCGTCATCTCCATAATGAACTTTTGCGACTGAGGTTGGAGTGGTTTGGGGTTTGGATTGTAAGTGGCATAACTTGAACAGTTTCCCATCTGTTCTGTAAATTATCTTTCATGCTTGTGGGTAATTTGGTGGAGGTAAGGTGCAGTATTGTAATGAGGAAGATAGAAAAGAGAGTCAGTGCCACATCATTGCTTTACCCAAGTCTTCACTGAGATGGAGTCTGTTGGGGAGGATCAGGGTTTGGAAGTCATCGTGGAGTAGAGAGGCAATGATAAATTTAGGAGGGCTGCCAAATTTAAGGAGAATACGCCATAAGCTTTCACATTCAAAGGCTTTTGCGAAGTCGAAAAGGGCAATTTTCAGTGGTCGGTGATATTCCTTGCATAACTAATGAAATTCATCAAAGCCTCCAGTGTACTAGCTCAACCTTTAGTTGACTGGGGAGAAGAGTAATTGAAGAGCAGGATCTCAAACCTGAGACAAAGGTCCTGTTTATCGGGCAGCAGGGATCCGTGCTCCTAAATGCTTTGGAGACTTGGACAAACTACAGTAGGAAGCACAAAAGTATCACAAGTGATTCCTTTGCAGGACCCTCTAAATTCAGTGGCAAGAAAAGCTATCCAACAGCCGTATCCTCTCCGAAGCTAGCATGTCCAGACATGAGGCGCTAAGCACTCAAAACCAGCTTTGATGGGCAGAACTTGTATTTTGTTTGCCTGACACCAGAATCTCAAAGCAACCGCTATATTCAGAACAAGGTGGCAGCAGGAGCCGCCCAGGAGGACAGTGGAACCACTTTAGGGTTGTCCTCAAAGCATCCATGAAGAGGTAAACCGTCCGTAATGACTTATGACGGTCTGGTTTGTGACTGGCCAAAATGGAGACGGTTCATTCAGGAAGGCACTTGCATATCAGAAGATTACATGCTGACTGTGCAATGTGCAGACGGGAATGTGCAGAGACAAAGTCAAGATGGCTGAGGGAGTGCAAAACCTCCCAACAACACATCCACCTGATCCTGAAGTACACCTCCCAAGCAGGTGGCAGAATCTCCAGATCATACATTAGACTTATCAGCTATCTTAGAACCCATCAAAGTAGATTGCAAGCAAGTCATCCTTGAACACAAAGGATCCCCAAAAAGATCTAAATGTCTTTCTAAAACACCAGCCAATTTGTATGCATCAAGATCCCCCAAATAACAGTTGAGGTACATGATCACACCGTTTTTGGTAATAGTTTATGGCTACATGTTGTCCAAGACACACCCCTGCCCTTCGAATAGATGCTATGGAACTTTTTTGTACCTGTCTCCGATTTAAAATTCCCTTTGAAAGGCAGCACCTTTTAAAATGACAGGGAGATAAACTGGGAATATGAAGGAAGATATTTTCTTTTAATAATCTTTATTGTCACAAGTAGGCTTACATTAACACTGCAATGAAGTTACTGAATGTCCAAATTACCTAATAGCACGTCTTTTGGGACTTGTGGGAGGAAACCCGAGCACTCGGAGGAAACCCACGCAGACACTGGGAGAATGTGCAGACTCCGCACAGACAGTGACTCAAGCCAGGAATCGAACCTGGGATCCTGACGCTGTGACTGTCGGTCTGTGCGTAGTTTGCATGTTCTCCCCTTGTCTGTGTGGGTTTCTTCTGGGTGCTCCGGTTTCCTCCCACAAGTCCCAAAAGACGCGCTATTAGGTAATTTGGAGTTCTGAATTCTCCCTCTGTGTACCCAAACAGGCGCCGGAATTTGGCGACTAGGGGCGTTTTACAGTAACCTCATTGCAGTGTTAACATAAGCCTACTTTTTTTTTTAAAAAAATCTTCCTTCATAGTCCCAGTTCATCTCCCTGTCATTTTACAAGGTGCAGCCTTTCAAAGACTATTTTAAATTGGAGACGGGTACAATAAGCATAGATGGGATGAATCCTTTGAAAGGCAGTACCTTGTAACATGACAGGGAGAGGGACTATGAAGGAAGATGGGATAAATCGTCTTCATTTAGGACAATGGATCCAGGTCTTGAGTTACCCTGTTTCAATCTGTAGGTCTCAATCTTCTCATGACGGCCCTGGGATGGAAAATAAACCAGGAAAGCAGCAGTTTGACAAATGGTCAGATCAGAATGGAAATGGACAATAGAGTGCAGCTGACTAGAACTGGAGGAGTGGCAGTTCATTCATTGAAACTGAAACTATCCACCCTCCTTTAGTTTGATCACAATTTCGTAATGTGAAAATCTCTCTCTCAACGATTGTAACTTTTCATCAGGGTGATTTCCAACAGGGAGCTTCAGCTCAAAATCCTGCACTGCTCCATGGCTTTTCTGAGCTCCTGGCTTAACACTTTCAACCTTCCCTCATTCTGTGTGCTCAGCATAACATTTGTTTCTTGCGTACTATAAATTTCGAATTGATAGCGAGGTAGGTTAAATCTTACTCTGGCTGAGTTTGAGTCATTGGTACTGTTTCCAAATTTGCGCACCATATTTTACGAAGGACGTCAAGACCTTGGCAAGGGAGCAGAAGACTGACAGGAGTTGTATGAGGGGACTTCAGAATTAGAAACTTGAGGCTTTCCGTCTCTGGTGACACATGAGGCAGACCAAAGCAAGTGTTTATGTCTATTTCCATGGCTGGTGTTTTTCCTGCAACAGATCACTAGTCTTTTCACCAGAGGCTGTAGCCTGAGGGGGTGCCACTCTGTATCCAGGCACTCCTGTTCTTAGCTCTCTCTAGTGTATTAGAAAGATTTACAGGTTAATGTGCAGGTTGGCCACATTGTGAACAAACTTTCCATGGCCATCCAGTCTTGGAGTGGACTCGAATCTGGCACTTCTGACTCAGAGGCAGGGACATGAGCCACAGCACCACAAGACTATAGTTATTTTTTAAAAATAAATTTAGAGTACCCAATTTTTTTTTTCCAATTAAGGGGCAATTAGGCATGACCAATCCACCGATCCTGCACATTTTCCAGTTGTGGCGGTGAGACCTTTGCAGACACAGGGAGAATGTGCAAACTCCACACGGGCAATGACCCAGAACCGGGATCGAACCCAGGTCTGCAGTGCCGTGAGGCAGCAATGCTAACCACTGCACCACTGTGCAGCCCACAAGATTATAGTTATATGCAAAGTCTACCAAAGTTGCTGTGTTCTTATTGGTGCAGAAACGGTTACAGTGAGATTTAATAGTGTGCTCAAAATTGAGACGTTTGAATGAAAGTAAATAAGGACAAACTGTTTCTATTGTTAGAATGTTGGGCCCAGATTTAATGTAATTGACAGAAGAATTGCAAGAGATCTGGAATTTTCTTTCGTGTTTTGTGATCTGAAATGCACTTCCTGAATGAATGGTGGAAGCAAATTCAATTGTAACTTTCAAAAGGAATTGGTTAAATACTTGAAATGGGGGAAAGAGAAATGTGACTAAATGGCTCACTCTTTCAGGGGATAGCACCGACCGGTCCAGTGGGCTGAGTGGCTTCTTTCTGTGATGTAAGATCCTGTGACTCTTTTAAAGCTGGCTTTCTGCTCTGATATAATTTAATATCTACATTCCAGAGTCTTGCCTTCGGCCAATCTTGTGACTCCATTTATGTACAGACGCTCATATGAACCTGGCTTCTGCCGGGGCTGAGGAACACTGGCCATTGATCATTAAGAAAAACCTTTTCTCTATTTTCATTTCCCAGCATTGGCAGGGTAGGGGGGAGCATAGAGAATAACTAATGCGCATGAAGCTGGGATGAAATCGACTAAATCAGTACAGATCAGCAATGCTAGGAACCCTTGGTTCGATTCCCGACTTGGATCACTGTCTGTGTGGAGTCTGCACGTTCTCCTGCTGGGTTCGGCTGCTTGGGTTTCCTCCGGGTGCTCCTGTTTCCTCTCAAAAGTCCAGTTAGGTGAATTGGACATTCTAAATTGTCCCTCTGTGTTCCCGGACAGACGGCGGAGTGTGGCGACTAGGGGCTTTTCACAGTAACTTCATTGCAGTGTTACTGTAAGAGTATTTGTAACACGAATGAAGATTATTACTATTATGCTATCTGGAACCAGGGCGGCATGTGGCACAGTGGTTAGCACTGGGACTGCGGCGCTGAGGACCCGGGTTTGAATCCCGGCCCTGGGTCACTGTCCCTGTGGAGTTTGCACAATCTCCCCACGTCTGCGTGGGTTTCACCCCCACAACCCAAAGAAGTGCAGCGTAGGTGAATTGGCCACGCTAAATTGCCCCTTAATTGGAAAAAAAAATAATTGGGTACTCTAAATGTATAAAAAAAAGTTTTTAAAAATGTAACCTGGAACCTTCTGACTCGTCTTGCATAGTTCCCGACTCAGCGGCCACTTGCCAACTGAACCATTTGATCGTTCCTTTGGCTATTTCTCATCGATTTTGTGGTGTTTTGTACAACCAGTATTGAGAGCTTCTCCAATGAGGGTTCAAATTACTCTATGCTCTCTCTCTCTCTCTCTCCCGCGGCACCCCCCCCCCCCCCCCCCCCCCCCCGTTAAAGGTGTAGGCAGCAAATTGAGAACCTATGGTGAACTGCGCAAATGAAAATGGTTTGGTTTGTTGATTTTTTTTATTTTAGAAGAAGGCTTGTATTTATTTAAAGCCTATCGCGACCACAATGTCTCAAAAGTGTTTTACAGCCAATGAAATACTTTTAAAGGCAGTCATTGTTATAAAGTAGGAAAATGCAACTGCCAATTTTCACACAGCAAGTTCCCACTACCAGCAATCTAATAGTAGACAGAAAATGTTTGTTTTTGTTATGTTGCTTGAGAGGTAAACATTGGCCGGGACACCAGAGTGGCATAGTGGTTAGCACTGCTGCATCTCAGCGCTAGGGACCCAGGTTTGATTCTGGCCTTGGGTGACTGTGTGGAATTTGCGCATTCTCCCCGTGTCTGCGTGGGTTTCCTCCCACACTCCCAAGGTGTGCAGGTTCAGTGGATTCATCCTGATCAATGTGAGGGTTATAGAGCTAGGCCGGGGGAGTGGACCTAGGTAGAGTGCTCTTTCGGAGTGTTGGCAGACTCGATGGGCCAAATGGCCTCCTTGTGCACTATAGGGATTCTATGGATAATCTCCTATGGATAATTATTGATGCTGAATCTTTCTTACCCACCTGAGAGGGCAGATAGGGCCTTCTCCTCCTTGGTACTGGATGTGGCAGCCTAAAATTGTGATCGAGTCCGAGAGTGGGACCTGAACCTACAGTTTTCTGACTCAACAGCAAGAGTACTGCCAACTGAACCGTGGCTGACATTCAGTATAGATGAATTTATCCATGTTTTCATCTCTACGGTATCTTGAAGTTGCTTCTGTGATGGTGAACTTTTCAGGCAGGGTCAGCACACTGGACAGGCTACTTAGAGATGCTTTGTATGATGGATGTCCCTTTAAAAGTTGAGCTGTAGCAGATCCCTGGATGAATTTATGTAATCTTGTTTCCTGATTCCGGTCACATTGATGCAAAATGTAGCATTTGTTCAGGAATATGAAGTTGCTGTCCCTGACACAACCTGCCCTTGAGTTTCTGATAGTCAAACAGTAATGGATGAAACACCCAGCTGTGGCAGAGAGTCCAGACCCTGAAATAGTTGTGTTTTTTTTTAAAGTTTGGGTTGTCTGGTGTTTTCTGATTTCTAATTTCCGATAATACAAGGTTTCCAGTTGTCCACAGATATGGTTGGAGCCTTTGACAACATTGTTGCCAAATCTTTTTATTTAGGAACTGAATTTAATCTCTGGAAGGTCTTTCCCATTCAACAACTCCTGCAACTTGCATTTTTATAGTGCCTTTTTAATATAGAAAAGCATCTCAGCAGAGGAATGAACACACAAAAATAAATGATACTGTGTCTTTGCGAAAGTAGTGCCCAAAGCAACGCACACCACATTCTGGTGTTGGTACGTGCTGGAATGCAGGTTTTGTTTTTTCTTCTACCCTAGAATCAATGAATTTTCCATAGAATCCCTTCAGTGCAAAAGGAGGCCATTTGGCCCTTAGAGTCTGCACTGACCCTCGAGAAAAGCACCATGCCTAGCCCCCCCTCTCTTGCCCTAACCCACTTAACCTGCACATCACTGGACATCAAGGGGCGTGGTAATCCACCTAACCTGCATATCTTTAGATTGTGGGAGGAAACGGAGCAGCCAGAGGGAACCCATGCACACATGGGGAGAACATGCAAACTCTATGCAGTCAGTCAAGGCATGAATCAAAACCGGGTCCCTGACGCTGTGAGACAGTAGTGCTAACCATTGTGCCACCGTGCTGCCTTCAATCTTGCAGCACAGAAAGAGGCAGTTCAGCCCAACATGCCTGTCCAGGCTCCTTGGAAACTACATAGAACATAGAGCAGTACAGCACAGAACAGGCCCTTCGGCCCTCGATGTTGCGCCGAGCAATGATCACCCTACTTAAACCCACGTAACCCGTATACCCGTAACCCAACAATCCCCCCATTAACCTTACACTACGGGCAATTTAGCATGGCCAATCCACCTAACCCGCACATCTTTGGACTGTGGGAGGAAACCGGAGCACCCGGAGGAAACCCACGCACACACGGGGAGGACGTGCAGACTCCACACAGACAGTGACCCAGCCGGGAATCGAACCTGGGACCCTGGAGCTGTGAAGCATTGATGCTAGCCACCATGCTACCGTGAGGCCCTTGGAGCGTTAAACTGCATTAAAGAAACCACTCATTACCAAAACTGCTGCCCGCATGAAACAGATTTTCCTTCCTTTTTACGCCATCCAAGCACCTCTCAATTGGATTTTATTTATTGTCATGTGTACCAAGGTACAGTGAAAAGTATTTTAAACACCTTTAAGTGGCGACATGGTGGTTACCACTGCTGCCTCATGCCGCTGAGGACCCGGGTTCGATCACTTTCCAAGTGGAGTTTGCACATTCTCCCCGTGTCTGTGTGTGGGTCTCACCCTACAAAACCCAAAAGATGTTCAGGATAGATGGATTGGCCACGCTAAATTGTCCCTTAATTTGAAAAGCAAGGAATTGGATACTCTTTATTAAAAAAAATTTTTTAAAACATTTTGAACACCTTTATTAAATCGCCTCATAATCAAATCCGCTCCAAGGAAAGCAATCTCGGCTTTACTGTCTCCAGAAACTGAATCCACAGTCTTTAGTATAATTCTGGCATATGCCTTCTGCACCCTCTCCAAGATTTTGATATCGTTCTTGAAGTCTGGTGCCCAGAATTGAACATAATGCTCTAGCTGAGGCCACAGCAGAGATTCATGAAGGTTTAAGCATGTCTTCTTTTGTTCTCAATTCCTCTATCAATGCCAAGGATCGCAGATGCTTTTTATTTTAAACGGCCTTCTCAACTGGTCCTGCCACTTTTGACAGGTCTGTATGCATAAACCCCCAGGATGCTGTTTCCACACCCCCTTCTCAGCTGTGGCTCAATAATGACATTCTCAGCCATTAAGTCACACGTTTGTGGGCTCCAGCCTCTGCCAGAGGTTTGAACACATAATTGTGTAAACTAGTCCTGAAGGAATGCTGTGCCATCAGAGGTCCTAGCTTTTGGCTGAGACATTAAACTTCTGCCCTGTAGGGTAGATGTGAAAGATCCATGGCACTGTTTCAAAGAGGAAGTGAGGTGGGGGGGAAAATCTTCTCCTTGCACCGATTAATATTTATCCCCAAGTCAACATCACTCAAACTGATTATCTGTTTCAATTATCACCTTCTTGCTTTTTTTTTTAATCAAGCTGCCACTAATTGGCTGTCCTGTTTCCTGTAATCCAACAGTAACTGCGTTTCAAAAGTGCCTCACCTGCTGTAAAGTGCATTGGGACACAGGTTTTAAAAGGTGTCATGAAGTGAGAGGGTTTATATTTCTTACCGTTTGGATGACCTCTCTTCTTTCTACCCTCTTAAAAATAAATTCACAATGCCCAAGATATGGCTATGGGAAGTGGATAATATAAGGCTTACCGGTGGAGGCAGGGGACATGAAATGCTCTGGGGAGTTCTCACTGCACCAGGATTTCAATGATCTTCAGAGACTCTTGGGGGGGGGGGGGGGGGGGGGGGGGGGGGAAGAGAGAGAGAGAGAGATCAGGAAGTTGTTTCTTTTGTGGCTTGCATGGACAAATGGAATATCAACAGGCAAGAGAATAACACGGTCATACTCTGACGTGCAAGGTGTCTAAATTCTCTCGAGACTCTCATCCACTTGCATTGTAATGGTGTCTCTCCATGATACTGGATCAGGAGAGACTGCAGCTATTTTACTGAACGCTTACCCGGACATCAGAGGCTGAATGCCCTTGACTGCTGAAGTGTTCCCCAACTGGAAGGGAACATTCCTGCCTGGTGATTGTCGCGCGATGTCCGTTCATTCGTTATCGCAGCGTCTGCATGGTCTCACCAATGCACCACGCTTCGAGACATCCTTTCCTGCAGCGTATGTCTACCTCGTACGCTGCAGGAAAGGATGTCCCGAAGTGTGGTACACTGGCACGCTGCGACAACGAATGAACGGACATCGCGTGAAAATCACCAGGCAGGAATTTTCCCTTCCAGTCGGGGAACACTTCAGCAGTCAAGGGCATTCAGCCTCTGATCTCCAGGTAAGCGTTCTCCAAGGCGGCCTTCAGGACGTGCGACAACGCAGAATCACTGAGCAGAAACTTATAGCCAAGTTCCACACACATGAGTACGGCCTCAACCGGGATCTTGGATTCATGTTGCATTACATTCATCCCCCACCATCTGGCCTGGGCTTGCGAAATCCTACCAACTGTCCTGGCTTGAGACAATTCACACTTCTTTAACCTGGGGTTACTCTTATCTCTGGATCTGTAAAGATTCAACTACCTGCAAATGCTCGCATTCTAAGCATTATCTGGCATCTTTGAATTTGTCTGTGTATATGTTCCTGGAACAAACCTCTTCATTCACCTGAGGAAGGAGTAGTGCTCCGAAAGCTAGTGTTTGAAACAAACATGTTGGACTTTATGAAAATCGCTTATTGTCACAAGTAGGCTTCGAATGAAGTTACTGTGAAAAGCCCCTAGTCGCCACATTCCGGCACCTGTTCGGGGAGGCTGTTACGGGAATCGAACCGTGCTGCTGGCCTGCCTTGGTCTGCTTTCAAAGCCAGCGATTTAGCTTTAACCTGGTGTTGTAAGACTTCTTATGAAGATTCTGGTAGTTCAGCATCTGTCACTGTGTCCCCGGATTTACATTAAATTTGGCTCTCTTGTCCAAGTGGTGGAATCGCCCAATCCATCATTGGAGCTGGTTTAGCACAGTGGGTTAAATAGCTGGCTTGTAAAGCAAAACAAGGTCAGCAGTGTGGGTTCAATTCCTGTACCAGCCTCCCCAAACAGGTGCCGGAATGTGGAGACTAGGGGCTTTTCATAGTAACTTCATTTTAAGCCTACTTGTGACAATAAGCAATTTTCATGAAAAACTGGATCTGCAGGTCTAGTCACTTGAAAAGAGTCAGCTTTGACACTGTAAACAGTGGGAGCTGCCAGAATCTGCAGTGAAACAAGGCCAGTGGATTGGTGCTGAGAAATATCTGTAACTTTTACCTTGGGTTTTGTGGGATTCTGGGGCACAGCAGCAGTAAACTGACACTAAAATGACCTATTCACTGCAGTCAATCATTGGAAAATCCTAGTATTTTTTTTAAATCAGAAAAATTAAAAAATGATGGGTAATATCAGAGCCTCCTTTGTCCAGCAATTGGTCAATCTATGCAGAGACTTGTTTTCCACAGTAAAAGGAATTAAGAGGTATCTGCAAACTTTAATACACACTCAGTCCCTCTTTCCATATCTCCTTTTAAAACTTAAAATCGACCTCTAACCTAGCTTTTTGTCACCCCCTCCTAATATTGTGATGACTTGACATTTTATTTGCATTCAAGATGCTCTGTATAAAAGCAAGCTGTTGCTGATATCTTCCACCTGCTTCCTGTATTCCACCCTTGGCTTTAGTCAGACGTAGAATTTACAACGTGCAATCATCAGGCCATTCAGCCCTACCAGTATGTACTGTCCACAGAGAGCATAGTTTCTGTCTCCGCTACTGACCCTATCCTGCAAATGAATTCTGCAACTTCGCAACCAACTCCCTCCCTAACAGAGTTTCTTGCCTCTGTTCTAAATATCTTGCATTTGGGTTTCTATCCTTGGGCCCCAGTTCCAGAACATTCGACTACTAGAAATGATCTGCGTCCGTCTACTGTATCCCACCTTCCATAAATGTAAACACTTTGATCATGGTCCAAAGATGTGCGGGTTAGGTGGATTGGCCATGCTAAATTGCCCGTAGTGTCCTAATAAAAAAGTAAGGTTAAGGGGGGGGGTGTTGTTGGGTTACGGGTATAGGGTGGATACGTGTGTTGAGTAGGGTGATCATGGCTCGGCACAACATTGAAGGCCGAAGGGCCTGTTCTGTGCTGTACTGTTCTATGTTCTATGTTCTATATCGCCCCTTATCAGCATTGTTCAAATGGAGAAAAGAGCCAATTTTCCAGTGTCTGCCTTATTTGTACTTACTCATATCAGGCAGCATTCTTGTGAACCTGTATTGTACCCTTTTGAAAACCTCAAAGTTAACCCAGTATGGAGCCCAATACAGCACAGAGTAGTTTAACTGAGATCTTATTCGTTTTTATATAGACTCATCATGGGCTCATGGTTTTTTCTATTGAATTAATTGGCGCTTTTTTTTGTTGCAGCGACCTGATCAAGCTGAGCCTTTAAAATGTTGGAAACACTCAGCAAGTTGGTCAGGAAGCAGCTGCAGGGACAGCAACTGAGTTAGCATTTCGGGTCGATGACTTTCCATCTTTCTGCAGACATTCAAACGCCACGATTGATTTCCTATCACTCGGTGAGCCTGAGTATACACCGGGAAACAGGAAATCTTTGGTTTACCTACAACTGTGGTCATGGTTTCTGCTGAATCTTTCTGTTTTCTATTGTGTCTAATTATGTGGAGAGATGAGAGAAACTGGGGTTACGCTCTTTAGAGCAGTGAAAGACTGGGGGGGTTTACTGTATCGAGGCATTCAAAATCACCATCATTTTATTAGAGTATCTATGACATTTTTTACTGGCAGGAGAGCTGGTAGCCAAAGACAGATTTAAGGTAATTGGCAAAGAAAACCATAGCAAGAGGATGGATTTTTAAAAAATGCAACAAGTTGGGATCTGGAATGCACTTTCTGATCGGCTGGTGGAAACGGATTCAAAAGTCACTTGCAAACGAAAATTGGATTTCTATTTTAGAAAGGGGAAAAACATATCCAGAAGCAGGAGAGTGGGACCGATTTGTAGCTCGTTCGGAGACACCCACACTGGTGCTGAACGGCCTCCCATCTGTATGATTCTGGAGTGGAGACACAGCAATGCTGTGTCTGATGTTTGAAATGAAATTTCCCTGTCATTTAAACTCTAATTTACAGCCTACGTTTGCAAAGTTGACATTGCAACAGGGGCGCAGTAGTTTGTAGTGGCACACAGCCCAGCACACCGCGCAGCTGCACAATTCTCACAGTTGGCAATCGTGTGATTGGAGCCTGCCCGAACTCTCTCTCTCTCTCTCTCTCTCCTGTATTTGGACACCACCCCTTTAATTCCCCTGAGGCACCGCATTCAGATGGAAATTTGTGCTCTCAAAAGGGGCTGTGTTGTCATGGTGATGTCTTGCACACTACTTTGCAATGTTCGTAAAGAGAGGGTGGGTGTGCTGCCTTGGCTGATGCAATGGCCTCATTAAACCTGGCTCAATGCTCATGATTAGTTTATGAAATTCGAGGGTGGGCGGAATCTAAATACTCATTCAAAAGAAAGAAAGACATGCCTTAAATATGGTGCCTTTCGCAACCCTCGGACCTCTCCAATGTTTCTCCCTCAACCAACATTAGTGAACAGATTATCTCGCCACTTATCACGTTGCTATTTGTGGGAGCTGGCTGTGCTCAAATTGACTGCTGTGTTTCCCACATTATAACAGTGACTACATTTCGAAAAGTGCTTCACTGACTGACTATAACGTGTTTTGGGGCATTCCAAGAAAAGTGCTCTCTAAATGCAAGTCTGTCTTTGACCACGAGTGTCGAAAACAACCCACGGTGCTACCTTTAATGTTCTTTATGCCAGTATTCAGACGCAGAATTGATTGGCCATTTGAAGGTTTTGGAGCATGCACTGTATTATGGGTAATCCAACTGGGTTTCTCTTGCCACAATGATGAGACACAGGGAAAGTGTGAATTCACCCTCTACCATCCTGACTGAAAACCTACGATCAACATTTGAACTGAAAGCCTCAAATTATTTTGCGCACTCATCTCTCAAATTGAGCCATTGGGCAAACAGGTGTAGTATACTTGAATGGATGGTCCTCCCAACCTCCAATAAACTGATTGTCACATAGGAACCGTAAACCTGCCCCTATTCAGTATGTCCTGCTTATGAACTTTGATCTGATTGAATAGAATTTCTGCTGCCTGAACGCCTCCAGAATATTCTGAATTAGCAAATTCCAAAGAGGCAATCTTGCTTCAGGTTGGATTTGAGGGGTAATGTAATTTTGCCACTAACAGCTTGTCAAGTTGCAGTTTTAGTCCAACTTTCTCTATATTTCTAAAAATGAATGAATTATGATGGTTGAGGGAGAGAATAAGACTGTGTTTTGTGTGGATTTGCTCCACGTGACTGTCCATCCTTGTGTCCACACAAACAACATATATACATTGACAGCAACAGTGACTGCTCTGTCAGCGCTTTGGGCCTGCAAGCATCTTTCTAAATTACTTTTTTTGACTGTAAATAGCATTTTACACATCCTCAGAATGTCCAACATGCGTCACAGCCCGCGAAGTATGTTTTGAAGTGTCACCACTCTATTGTGTAGACAACGTAGCAACCAATTTGGAATAATAGAACCTCTACAGTGCAGGGGGAGACCTTTCAGCCCATCAAATCTGCACCCACCATCTGAAAGAGCACCCTTCTAACCCTATAACCCCACCTAACCTGCACATCCTTGGACACTAAGGGGCAATTTTATCATGGCCAATCCTCCTAACCTACACATCTTTGGACTGTGGGAGGAAACCGGAGCCCCCGGAGGAAACCCATGCAAACTCCACACTGACAGTCACCTGAGGTTCGAATTGAACTCTGGTTCCTGGCGGTGTGAGGCAGCAGTGCTAACCCACTGTGCCACCGTGCCACCTTTGTGCACAGCAAGATCCCACAAACAATTAAAAACAGATGACTTTTTATTTTAGTGAAGTTGGTTGAGGGATAAATATTGGCCAGGACGCTGGAAGAATTGCCCTGTTCTCCTTCAAATAGTGTGTATTTTATGTCCAATTCATCAGGAAGACATCTTACCTGAAAGTCTCCAACAGTGCAGCACTGCCTGTGGGGCCTGAATCAACAATCCGAGGCAAGACTGTTGCCTACAGACCCAAAACTGAGACAGCAGGAACTAATCTTAACACTGGAGCTCCATACAGCCAGCACCAACCAGCACAGGTTCATCTTTCATGAGTCTTATGGTCTGCTGTTGGATCTTCCATTGCCATCTCCTCTTCATTTAATACAGAGAAGAGACCATCTTTGGGCACTTGAAGGGCCTTGAGTGGGCCCACAGGGGATGGGTAAGGTGAAAGTGATAACAGCGAGGTCAGTTTTGATATATGCCCAGGATTTAACTGGTTTTGTATTATGAGCTAAGAGGGTCAACACTACGGTATTATTCCTGGATTGGGTTTCCAGCCTGGACATTGAGTCCTTTTGTGATCTGCTCGAATGTAAACCTGGTAACTACTTCTCTGTTGTAGGTGTTACATTGTTTCCAATTTTTCCCGTTGCTCTTCTAAAGGATGCAGATGCTTTTGGGGTCAGTTCCAGTAGCCCTCACTGGCTCTTCACTGAGAGGCTAGGTGACCCTAGCTAGTCCATCTCCGTAGTTATATAGGGTAACAGAATCAAAACGGACTGTTGCTAGCAAGCTTGTCTGTGCCGAGTTGCCCAAACAATTTGATGCAACTGCACTTTTATTAACCACTTGCTACAACAAAAGTCAATCATTGTGGCAGGACATGAAAAGCACCTTGATGCATTTTACAACATTCAAGGGATATATAAATGCACGTTGTTGTCACACCGACTGGGTAAGGGCAGCAGTGCGCCTTCCCCAAAAGACAGTGAACCATTTGGGTCTTTTTTTATGACAATCCAACAGCCTTATGGTCATTTGTACTGACACCAGGTTAATTTTTAACTCTATTCAAATCTCAAACTGTTATAGCAGATGTTAACTCATTCTGTGGATTTCTAGTCTACAAGATAGCAATGAGACGATCATGTCTTCTTCAATCAGCTTTGAGCTGCATTGATGCCTACCATTGATTGCATTGCTCCAAATCCTGTTCAGCAGTACCAGAGCTTGTGAAGGCTGTGCCGCATCATCAGATCACCGTATCCATATGATTGGCACCTTGGTGGATATGGCTGATTAGGTACACAGGCTAACAGTGTCAGTTACGGCATGATCTAACATGATTATAAATTAGATGTTTGCATTGCTTTGTGTTGTCTTTAAGTCTGGTGCCCAGATCCCTTTGGAATAGGGGGTGTTTTCACAACTGTGCTATGTCTGCCTGTGCAAGTATTGTCAGGAGGTAACCTGCCTGACTAGGTCACCATTGTGCTGCTGGTGTTCTCTTCCATCTCGCCTTCTAAATATATCAGCTTGATGGGTTCCTGTGTGTGTGTGTGTGTGTGTGTGTGTGTGTATGCAAAAATCCACATTTAGAGCAATATGTTCAAAGACCAAAGTGTCAACAGAGAAAGTGAAAATGAATTTACTTGTGCTGTTTGAGTTAGCCACCACCTGCACCTGACTCCCCAACACTGATGCTTGCCTGTTTTGCATGGGCATTGGTTGAAACCAATGCCAGATCAGGAAATGGCATGCAGGATGTCCCCACCCAACAATTTTCCTGTCTGTTTGAGCTAGACTCTTCCTGGATGCCGGCAATGATGGATTAACCTCATAGAATCACTAGTGTGGAAGGACGCTCTTCAGCCCATTTAGTCTGCACCGACCCTCTGAAAGAGCAGCCTGCCTATTCCTATAATCCAGTAACCCCACCTAACCTTTTGGACACTAAATGTGAATTGTCTCGAGGCAGGACAGTTCTGGCTTGAGACGATTCACACCTCTTTAACCTGGGATTACCCCACTCTCTGGATCTGTAAAGACTTAATTACCTGCAAATGCTCGCATTCAAAGCATTGTCTTGCATCTTTGCCTTTGTCTATATATAGGTTTCTAGAACCTACCCCTTCATTCACCTGAGGAAGGAGCAATGCTCCGAAAGCTAGTGATTTGAAACAAACCTGTTGGACTTTAACTTGGTCTGGCATTGTGAGGCAGCAGTGCTAGCCACTGTGCCTCCATGCCTCCCCTTTTGGCATCTTTGGCTCATTTTTCAATCCAGTGTTAATCTAAACCCATTTATGTGTCTAAAATGGGTGATTGGGTTCAAAAATTGTCAGTTCTGATTTCTATATAGTTTTCAACAAGAGGTCACCTAGACCCTAAAGGAAGTGGGAATGTTTGCGAGAACGTATTGATGCTTAATCTGTCAAAATTGGGTTTATCTATTATATAGATGGGTGTGGTCGCCCTTGTCCTTGTAAAATGTTATTTGTAGTGGGCATTGCCTCAATGAGATTGCTTGACAAACCTGGTTTCATTTGCTTGCAGAGATGTATCATGAAGTGAAACCTGTCAAAAAGCACCAAATACTAAAGTAATGACTGACTTTAAGGGAAGATTCCCAGTGACACAAGTGTGGTGAAATCAGAAAGGTTGTGTTTACGCTTTCACTGCAGACAGCAACCAGCAGCATTGCACCCTCACTGTGTTCAAATAATACTGTTCTCCCTCCACAAAACCCTATCATGAAGGAAAAGGGCAAAAGCTTGTAACTCTGCCTTTCTGCCCACCCAGCCAGGCCCGGTTATCTGGCACCGTTGGTTTTCCTCACCAAATGAAAACAAAATGTCAGGAGTCCTGATTTGGTGCCGTGGAGGGGTGGAGGGGGAGGGGGGGGAGGGGGGGGGGGGGGGGGGAGAAACATTCAGCCCATTAAGTCTGCACTGACCCTCCAAAAGAGCACACTACCTCTCCATTTGAACACTTAAGGAGCAATTTAGCATGGCCAGTGCACCAGCACATCTTCGGACTGTGGGTGGAAACCCAAGTAGACGTGGGGAGAATGTGCAAACTCCACACAAGACAGTAGCCCACGGCCGAGTCAAATCTGGGCCACTGGCGCTGAGGCAGCAGTGCTAATCCCTGTGCCATCGTGACGGTTTAAAGTTAATCTTGCCAATCAGTAGCCAAATGACAACATGTGCCCAGTAAATAGTAATGTGAAAAACTGAGCAGCAGGAAAGGTGAATTTTTTTTTCTCCCCGCATTAGTGCTGTTATTTTAAAAATAAATTTAGAGTACCCAATTAATTTTTTCCAATTAAGGGGCAATTTAGCATGGCTAATCCACCTAACCGGCACATCTTTGGGTTGTGGAGGTGAGACCCACGCATATGCAAACTCCACACGAACAGTGACCCAGTGCCGGCTTTAGAACCCGGGTCCTCCGTGCCGTAGTCCCAGTGCGAACCACTGTGCCACGTGCCGCCCGTGAAGCTTCTCTGAACTAATAATGATAATCTTAAGTAACCTTTATTATTGTCACAAGTAGGCTTCCATTAACTCTGCAATGAAGTTACTGTGAAAATCCCCTAGTTGACACACTCTAGCGCCTGTTCGGGTACACTGAGGCAGAATTCAGGATGTCCAATTCACCTAACAAGCACGTCTTTTGGGACTTATGGCAGGACACCGGAGCACCCCGAGGAAACCCACGCAGGCACAGGGAGATCGTATAGACTCCGTACAAACAGTCACCCGAGGTCAGAATTGAACCCGGATCCCTGGCGTTGTGAGGCAGCAGTGCTAACCATTGTGCCGCCGTGCCGCACCCCCCTCATGTCTCACAATAAGCATACTGGTAATTGGGAAGGCAAATGGAATGTTGGCCTTTATTGCAAGTGGGCTCGAGTTTAAATGTCAGGAAATCATGTTATAATTGTACAGGTGGGCCACACCTAAAATACTGCAGACAGTTTTGAGCCTACTCCACCATTCAACTAGGTCATGGCTAATCTTGCACCTCAATGCCATTTTCCCACACTTTCCCCATATCCTCAATGTTTGTAATGCCTAGAAATCCATCAATCACTATTTTTAAACAGTTTTTTTAAAAGTTTACAGTACCAATTCATTTTTCTTCCAATTAAGGGGCAATTTAGCATGGGCAATCCACTACGCTGCACATTTTTGGGTTGTGGGGGTGAAACCCACTCAAACATGGGGAGAATGTGCAAACTCCGCACAGACAGTGACCCAGGGCCAGGATCGAACCTGGAACCTCGGCACTGTGAGGCATGAGGGCTAACCATGCTGCCCATCAATCACTTTTTGAACATACTCAGCGACTGAGCTTCCAGTCTTCTGGGGAAGGGAACTCCAAAGATTCACCACCCTCTAAGTGAAGAAATTCCTCCTCATCTCAGTCCTAAATGGCCTGTTCCTTATTCTGAGATTGTCTGTTGGTTTTAGACCGCCCCCTTCTCAAATCAACCAGGGGAATCCTTCCTGAATTTACCATGTTGAGCCCGCTAAGAATTTTTTATGTTTCAATGAGATTGCCTCAATCTCCTCATACAATAATCCCGCCATCCCAGGAATCAGGCTGGTGAACCATTGTTGTGCAATATCTATGGCAAGTATATTATCCTTCCTTGGGTAAGGAGATCAACACCGTGTGCACAGTTCTCTAGCATTGTCTCACCAAGACTCCCTTCAACTGCAGCAAGGCTTCTTCATTCCTGTATTCAAATCCTCGTGCAAGAAGACCAATGTACCATTTGCCTCCCTAATTGTTTGCTGCACCTATATGTTAGCTTTTTTTGAAATTTAAAATACCCAATTCATTTTTTTCCAAATTAAGGGGCAATTTAGCCTGACCATTCCACCTCCCCTGCATATCTTTGAGTTGTGGGGGTGAGATTCTCGCTACACAGAGAGAATGTGCAAACTCCACATGGACAGTGACCCGGGGCCGGGATCAAATTCGGGTCCTTGTTGCCGTGAGGCAGCAGTGATAGCCATGTGCCACCGTACTGCCCCCTATATGTTTGCAGATGAACCTCAACACCCAGGTCCCTTTGGACATCAACATTTCCCAACATTTCACCATCTTAATACCCTGCATTTCTGTTTTTCCTCAGTGGATAATATCAATTGTTTCCCACATAGTCCATCAGCCTCGTCTTGCCTACGTCTATCTAAATTCTCTTGAAGCTTCTTTGCATTCTGCTCCCAACTCCCATTCCCATCCTATAATCTTTATTAGTGAGTGTCACAAGTCGGCTTACATTAACACTGCAATGAGTTACCGTGAAAATCTCCTAGTTGTCACACTACAGCGCCTGTTTGGGTACACTGAGGGAGAATTCAGAATGTCCAATTCACCAAACAAGCACATCTTTCGGGATTCGTGGGAGGAAACCGGAGCACCTGGAGGAAACCCTGGCAGACACGGGGAGAGCAGACAGCGACCCAAGCTGGGAATCGAACCCGGGTCCCTGAAGCATCTGTGCTAACCACTGCAATATTGTGTCATCAGCAAACTTGAAAATATTGCGTTTGGCCCCATATATTGATGTAGATTGTGAATAGCTGTGACTATCAGGCACTGATCCTTGCGGCAGGAAGAACACAGTAGTAAAAATCTGGAGAATAACATCAACTTTAGATTTGAGCGCACCACAGCCAAAAGAAAATGGAATTATTCTGCTGTCACAGCCATAATTAAGAAAAATCAACTTGATCTTCAATCTCCTTTTGAACAAGTGGCTACAACCAGCCAAACTTCAGGGCTGTTATTTAACTTACCAATTACCTTCTGTATTGCATTCATTTAACATCACAGCCATGGGAAATAATACAAGTGCTTTCTGAATCTGATTTAGCCAGCCATGTGTCCCTCTTAATCTTTGTGGCTGTTCAAGTGTTCTATCATCCCTTTTAAATATTTGCTAGCTGGGTGTTACTAGCAAGTATATATTTTTTTGAAATTGCAACCACCTTGTTGGAGCAAAGCCACTGTCTTGATTTCTACCTGTTCATTTTCATATAGGGAATGAGGGGGAAGGGACAAGTTTTGCCTTTGCTGTGGCAGTAGTTGATGCTTTCACTCAAACATCAAAAAGAAATCAGAATAGAAAATATTAGACAATCTCAGCAGGTCTGACCAGCAACCTCAGCACGGTAGCATGGTGGTTAGCATAAATGCTTCACAGCTCCAGGGTCCCAGGTTCGGTTCCCGGATGGGTCACTGTCTGTGCGGAGCCTGCACGTCCTCCCCGTGTGTGCGTGGGTTTCCTCCGGGTGCTCCGGTTTCCTCCCACAGTCCAAAGATGTGCGGGTTAGGTGGATTGGCCATGCTAAATTGCCCGTAGTGTCCTAAAAGTAAGGTTAAGGGGGGGTTGTTGGGTTACGGGTATAGGGTGGATATGTGGGTTTGAGTGGGGTGATCATTGCTCGGCACATCATCGAGGGCTGAAGGGCCTGTTCTGTGCTGTACTGTTCTATATTCTATATTAACCTCCTTAGCTTTGATCACCACCATTTACATTCTCTTTGTCTTTCTGTCCACGACATCTTTGTCAATCTCCACCTATTCCCCTCTCTCTCTCTCTCTCTCTCTCTCTCTCTCTCTCTCTTCTCCCCCTTCTCTCCCCCCAAATAGTATATTTCTCTAGCTTGGAGCCATTCAGATTTGAACTATTAGTCCCCTTCTCTCTTTACAGATGCTTTCAGATCTGCTGTGATTGTCCAATATGTTCTGTTTTTAGTTACAGATTCCACCATCCACAGTAATTTGCTTTTTATCAAAAATAAACTGTTCTCCGACACCAACCAAAGCCCCATTTGTGTTTCAATAGATCAGGCTCTCACTGCACCAAGAACAGCTGGTTTAGCACAGGGCCAAAGAGCTGGCTTTTAAAGCAGACCAAGGCAGGCCAGCAGCACGGTTCAATTCCCGTACCAGCCTTTCCGAACAGGCGCCGGAATGTGGCGACTCGGGGCTTTTCACAGTAACTTCATTTGAAGCTTACTTGTGACAATAAGCGATTTTCATTTCATAACAACTGTACTGTATTAATACCTGGGCTATCAAACAGATCTGTAGACCGGAGATGCGTCATGATAAAAAAAACAGTACACTCATAGGGTCAGTAAGTTTTTAACCCTTTGCTTCTGTTAGACTTGATTCGGTGGTAGCACTCTCTTCTTGTCTCTCAGTTCAGAACTTCAATGCAATGTTGAGGGGACACTGGATTATCAGAAATGCTTATGAGGCCTGAAACTGAAAACAAAGTATCTGCCTGCCAATTTGGAGATAAAAGGTCTCTTCTCGTGGCAGAACAAGAGCTTTTCCTGATTTACACCCCCAGTCAGCATCACCAAAAGCAGATGATCTGATCATTGATTTATTTGCTGTCCATTTGACCTTAATGTGTGGATATTAGTTTGCTGGGTTTCATGTCAAAAATGGTTGTGAAGTACAATTGGCCGTCCCGTATACAAACAAGCAATTTTCAACCAGCACATAGTTGCTCTGTATTAATTCAAAAAAACATTTTCCACACAAGAAGGTCTGTTTTGAATTGGGCATATGAAATGGTATCTTAGAAGTTGAGACGGGAAAGTCAGGACAAGTTGAAACCGCCTGTAATGGAAAGTGCTGATAGGAAGGTGAAGATAAACCACAACTGGTACCTTTTTTCTCCCCTATCAACGTGATGAAGTGGAGAAATGTTTGACGGGTGGAGAGAGTGACCTTTTTGAAGTTGACAACTTGGAACAGTTTGAGAATGACATTGCAATGTGTAGGTTTAAAAAACCCAAGTTTCTGATTTTGGTGACCTCACCAAGACGCCCACATGGGAGTTTTTTGGTTTAGGTATTTTTAATAACATGGCCAGTTACAAAATAAAGTTAAATTGACGCATCGGCCACACAAACAAACCAAAATGCTTCCAACCCACCAGCTAATAATCTGTGATTAGGATCAATATTTTAGAATCAAGTGTAGGTGCTGTGGGCCAGTCACTCACCTTGACTTTCTCCAGGTTTAATTCTGTTAGTCTCAGCATCTTTTTTTATACATTTGAGTATCAAATTCATTTTTCCAATTACAGGACACTTTAGTGTGGCCAATCCACCTGCCATGCACATCTTCGGGTTGTGCGGGTGAAACCCACGCAAACACGGGGAGAATGTGCAAACTCCATACGGATAGTGACCCAAGGCTGGGATCGAACCTGGGACCTCAGCGTCGTGAGGCAGCAGTGCAAAGCACTGCGCCACCGTGCTGCCCTCGTCTCAACATCTTAAGTTATGATGGTTGCACTGAATCTGGTGGCTTTTTTGAATTTTGATTGCCGTATCTGTACAGACACTTTCTCCCAATTTTAACAACTTGACTCAAATCGTGCACCCTATCTATACCCAGAGACAATGCCGTATAGATGGAAACTGATTATGCTTTTTGACCTGGGGCTAAAGGCTTTTTCTAAAATAGTACATTAAGTGAGAAGAGAGCAATGACGTGCACGAGTAATGTTTTTAGCTCTTGTGTTGTAGAATTTGGGGGACGGCACCATTTACACTAGATTTTACTTTAATTGTTTGAATTGGGCTCTGTTTGGATCAACATTTGCTACACTATTTGTAAATGGACAACCTGTGAGTTTTATATCTCTATTTTCCCTGGTACTCAACTAAATTATTATGTAAAAGCTGCCAATCCTCCAGTGTTGGTGTAAATGATGCCTTGATGTTTAGCTATGTGCATCCACCATGATACCTCTGTGGGGTGGGGGAGGGATACTCAGCGAAAGATTAATCAACGTTAATCTCTTCTGAGGTTTCAGGTGATTGTTATGTTTTCCTGAAACACAACATGAAACTGCTTATGTATTCAGTAATTGCCAGTTTCTATTTAAATTCTAGGTAGATCCTCATCTTTAGTTCAATATTTAAGAGCATTGGCGGGAAGAATTTGGCCCCCTTTCAAAATGTTTAGTCATAAACCTGTCCAACGTTCATCCTTATTGAAGATGATTCACTGGGTTGCTCTCAGCTTCTGATCAATTGATTGGCAAATTGAAGCAAGAGCAAATCCTGCAGATTTCATTAGATAACCCAATTTCAATTGATTCAAGACCCTATTTTTAAAAAAAATTAACCCCCACCTCATTGTCTATGGTATTGCACCAGGAAACCCCTACCAGCATGGGACCGGAATTTCCCGCCAGTGTGTACAGAGGATAAATCCTGCCAGATATCTCGTATTATCAAGCTTTTCAATTGATTATTATCGCATTACTGTTTCTGTGACCTTGCTGTGCAAATTGGCTGTGTTTCCTACCTTGCAACAGTGACTACATTGCAAAAGTGATTCATTGATTGTAAGGCTCTCTCGGATGTCCTGAAGATGCGAAAAGTGCTACAGCATTACAAGCCTTTCTTTAGTTCTCAAAACATGGAAGATCATCGCTTAATTCTTATCATTATTGAGGTTTCAGAGGGCGGCATGCGGCGCAGTGGTTAGCACTGATACTACAGCGCTGAGGACCCGGGTGCGAATCCCGGCCCTGGGTCACTGTCCATGTGGAGTTTGCACATTCTCCCCATGTCTGCGTGGGTTTCATCCCCACAACCCAAAGAGGTGCAGGTTAGGTGGATTGGCCACGCTAAATTGCCCTTGAGTTTTTGGTTACCTGTACTTGTTGCATTTATACTAGTTACCTCTGTTATTCAGTTATGCCAGGACTAATGTGAATCCCCACAGTGCAGAAGGCAGCCAGGACTAATGTGAATCCCCATAGTGCAGAAGGCAGCCCATTGAGTCTGCACTGACCCTCCGAAAGAGCACCCGGCCAAAGCCCACGCCCACAAACTTTCCCTGTAACCCCACCTAACGTTTTCGACACTAGGGGGCAATTTAGCGTGGCCAATCCATCTAACCTGCATATCTTTGGATGTGCTTTCCTCATTGCAAGAAACACTATGGACAACAGAAGTAAATGGTGGTAACACTGTCCAGTCATTCAGTGGCCAGTTGATGTTGAGAATTCTTGTGCTTTTTCTCCTGGGACTGTGACAGGTTTACTGCAAAGGTTCTCTGTTGAGTTGCTGTTTTTTTTTTTCCTTTTCACAAGCACTGATTACCAAAACGGCCATAGAATTCAGTCTGTTGAAATTTGTTGAGGGATTATCCCAATGGCGCAGTTGTCCAGAGTGGAACTGAATCCTGCAGAAGAAGAAGACCTGTTCGGTTACTGATCTGTGCCTTGGCTGATCCTAATTAAGACAGAGCTAGGAGGTAACACCATTAACTGTAATAAGCTGGATTTGAAAGGGCTACATTTTGTTTGAATCTTGTACGAGTGGCAAAATGCCAAGTGCATTCTTTTAGCTAAAGAAAAGTCACCATTTCAATTTAGGCAGAACGTTGCTGACTTTCAAACTCGACAAGAGGCATTGCATCCACTCCGAAGCACATCTAGTTATATTAGCTGTTGTAATGGAAACCGAAAATATAAAAAGCCCCTCATTATGTCCATTAGAGCCTACTAAATCTTTAATGTTATGTATCCTTTAATGGTCTTTAGTGTCTGTTCTCAGTCTTTCCCTAATCTACTACTGTAAAAGGGAGCTTTTGTTTTGCTTTATGGAAAGATAGTCCATGGATCTCCCTGAGGTACATAGAATATCGGCTGGCAGGGAATTGAGCAACGTGCCCAGTACTGCCGAAACAGGCTTCCAGTAGGTTTGGAGGAGCAAAGTTGACAAAGCTCCTGGATTATGGACTATGAGCACAATACATATCCACCTTAAATCATACATCACAAATGTTCATGCTTTTAGCTGTAACATAATGTGGCAACTATAAAAGGCCCATTTGATCGTTCAACATGGTCGTGTCCCACCCAGCCCATTCCCAACAGCTTCCTTTCACAGAGCATTCTAAAAGATGATTTGCATAATCAAATACATTTTCTTTAAACAAAAATAACTCCCATCTCAGGAGAGCTCGATGTACTACCAACCTTCCCCCTGCCCTACTTTACAATATTTGCATTGGGCACTAATCTCTACAGTATGGAGCTAGTTTTAACAGAGCCCTGTGCTGTAGGGAGACAGTTTTGCTGGTGTATTATTCTGCACACCGATATCCTGCCAACTTAACCAAGGCTCCATCTACTCTCTTGTATGGATGTTAAAGATCCCATGGCACTATTTCAAGGAATATCAGGCGTGTTCCAGCTGGTATTTTCCTTAATCAACATCACTTTTTAAAAAAATAATAGCTGGTCATTATCATATTTCTGTTTGAGGGACCTTGCTATGAATAAATTAACTGTTTCTTGCATTGCAACAGTGACCGCACCCCTCTGAGAATAGGATGTCTTTTACAATTTTAACACACTGTCTCTGTCGAGTCCGAACAATTCTTGTCAATTTTTAAAGTAGAATGCTGTCACAGCTTAATGGAGTTCTGGCACATTGTAGAAAATACCACGATCGATAAATCTGCATTAAACTGCATCTGCTCCTGGGTCCACAAGAAGAATAGTTGGAAAGTGGGCAGGTTGTGAGCAGCTATCGACTGATGGATCCTCCCTTCCAATCTGTCCCAGTGAACCAGTGTATTTTACACACACTAGCTGGGATTCTGGGGTCGGAGAATCCTGCCCACTATCTCCGTGAGCTGGACATGAATTTTCTGAATCTGCAAATCAGCATTCGTTAAAGGAAGCATGTGCATCTTTATAGCACCTTTTGGAATAGCTAATTAAGTAATTTTGAAATGTAGTTACTGATGTCATGTAGGAAATAGGGGGGAATCAATTTGCACACTTCCACAATCCCCAAATGAAATAAATAACCAGATCATTTATTTTAGGTTTTAATTGGAGGATAATTTTTGGTCAGGCTGACGAGAAGATTTCCGCTGCTGCTCTTTGAATCGTGCCATGAAATTTTTTACATCCTCCTGAGAGGCAGAAGGTGCCTCAGGTGAACTTCTCATCTGAAAGACAGTTCCTCAAAGGG
Source organism: Scyliorhinus canicula (assembly GCF_902713615.1). Lineage (NCBI taxonomy): Eukaryota > Metazoa > Chordata > Chondrichthyes > Carcharhiniformes > Scyliorhinidae > Scyliorhinus > Scyliorhinus canicula. Next base: position 81,216,963 of record NC_052163.1, read on the forward strand.
TCGCTATCAGTATTCCCTCAATACTGCCTGGCTGAAATGATGTGCTCCAGTTTCTTTTTTTTAAAACTTGGAGCACCCAATTAATTGCTCCAAATAAAGGACAATTTAGAGCGGCCAATCCACCTACTCTGCACATCTTTGGGTTGTGGGGCGAAACCCACGCAAACAAGGGGGGAATGTGCAAACTCCACACGGACAGTGACCCAGAGCCGGGATCGAACCTGGGACCTCGGCGCCGTGAGGCAACAGTGCAAACCACTTGCTGCCCATGCTCAAGTTTCTTGAGTGGGACTTGATCTTCTCCCTCTGAAGGGCACCATGGTAGCATAGTGGGTTAGCACAGTTGCTTCACAACTCCAGGGCCCCAGGTTCGATTTCCAGCTTGGGTCACTGTCTGTGCGGAGTCTGCACGTTCTTTCCGTATCTGCGTGGGTTTCCTCCGGGTGTTCCGGTTTCTTTCCACAGTCCAAAGATGTGCGGGTTAGGTAGATTGGCCATGCTAAATTGTTCCTTAGTGTCCAAGTAGGTTAAGTGTGGGTTACGGGGATAGGGTAGAGACGTGGGCTTGAGTAGGGTGCTCTTTGTAAGGGCTGGTGCAGACCCGATGGGCTGATGGCCTCCTGCACTGTCAATTCTATGATTCTACAAGTGGGAATGCTAGCAGTGAGTCGGTGCCGATGCCTAATACCTGTAACTTATTACATCCCAGTTAATATTAGTTGTTCCAGGATTTTTTGTAGGAGCATATTGTTCCAAGGAAATAAACAGCGGTTTAAACAAAAATCTTTTGTTTTTATAGATTGGAAAACAGCTGAATGTTGAGCCTACTTCTTTAAAAGTATATCTGTGTTAAATGATGTAACAGGGAAAGTCTAGACACTGATGGAACAGAGACATCTTTGGTGCAAGGCCATTGGCCTTTGTGAAATTAATGTAAAATGAGGCCTGCATAGCACCAGTAGACATACCACAATTCTATGGAATAAACACTGCATTGAGCTCTTCAAATTACTGACCGATTGCTGTGAATATTGGTGACTTTGTACATTATGGAGGTTTCATTTTTCACTTTACCTTGATGTAATGAAAATGAAATTTGACTCATTCACACAGTAAGTCCATGCCCCTAGTCAGCATCTTCAGTTCTGGTGGTTGCCGGGAGCTCAGAAAGGCTGAGAGAAATGAATGAAGATTGCTACTCAATGGGTTTCCCTTACCAAAGCCACTGATGTACAGTTTTCAAGGGAAAATAGATGAAATTCCAGAATCTGGGGCGGAATTCTCTGCCCCCGTCGTGTCCCGAATTCTCCGCCCCCTGAGATTTGGCGGGGGCGGGAATTGCGCCGCGCCGGTCAGCGGGCCCCCGCGGCGATTCTCCAGACCGCGATGGGCCATAGTCCCGCCGCTGACGGGCCTTTCCCGCCAGCGGGAATCGAAACACCTCTGGTGCCGGCGGGATTGGTGGGGTGGGGGGGGGGGGGGGGGGGGGGGGGCGGGGCGATCTGACCCCCCACGGTGGCCTGGCCCGCGATCGGGGCCCACTGATCAGCGGGCGGGCCTGCGCCGGGGGGGGCATTCTTTTTCTTCCGCCCCGCCATGGCCTTCACCATGGCGGGGGTGGAAGAGACCCCCTCCCCTGGCGCCGGTATGACGTCAGCAGCCACTGACACACCGGCGCGTGCGTGGACTTCCGCCTGCCGGCGAAGGCCATTCGGCCTCGGCTGGCGGGGTGCCAAAGGCCGTTCGCGCCAGCCGGCGGAGCGGGAGCCACTCCGGCACGGGCCTAGCCCCTCAATGTGAGGGCTTGGCCCCTAAAGGTGCGGAGTGGTTCACGCCACTCCGACACGCCGGGAACCCCCGCCCCGCCGGGTAGGGGAGAATCCCGGCCCTGATACCTGAAAAGCCTGTTAAAATCCCAGAGTCTCATAATTAAAATGGACTTTGATTGTCCCAGTGGTTGTAAAACGAATGCCCCGATCAGAAGAAAGCAAAATACTGCAGATGCCGGCAATCTGAAATAGAAACAATATTTTTTTATTGCAAATTTAGAGTACCCAATCATTTTATTTCCAATTAAGGGGCACTTTAGCATGGCCAAACCACCTATCCTGCACATCTTTGGGTTGTGGGAGTGAAACCCACGCAGACATGCGGAGAATGTGCAAACTCCACACGGACAGTGACCCGGGGCCCGAATCGAACCCGGGTCCTCTTGCACCGTAGGCAGCAGTGCTAACCACCGCTAATAAAACAGAAAATGCTGGAAATACTCAACACATCTGACAACGTCTGTTGAGAGAAACACAGTTAATGAATGGAATTGAATGCCCCGCCCCAGAGGCAAGTTTTGATGTGGGGATGCTGTACCATTGGGTGGAAGAATACCCCCCACCTCCCCTCTCTCTCTTCTCTTCCACCCCCTTCCCCCACCTCATTCTCAGGGGGGCAGTGCAGTAGTTAGCTCTGCTGCCTCACAGAACCAGGGACCCAAGGGTCCATTCTGGCCTCGGGTGACTATCCATATGGAGTTTGTACATTCTCCCCTTGTCTGCATGCGTTTCCTCCGGGTGCACCAACTTCTCACAGTCCTAAGATGTGGGGGTTGTCGTGTTAAGCACACTGAGATAACATGGGCAGCAATTGGATGCAGCTATAACTGAAATAAACTCCAGACTTGAAGTTAATTCAATTTGATTTATTGTACCTGTCACACAGCACAGTTCTCTGAGTTCAACTCTGCTAACCTAAGTGTGATCACTCTGTCTGACTGAACCAGACTAGCTCTTAGCCACGTGGCGTATGCATAACGTGATATATACACTGGACTCACTCTGTAGAAGGGCCTGTTCTGTGCTGCACTGTTCTATGTTCTATGTCCCTAGTGGAAAGAGGCGGAGTGTGAGTGCCTCGTGCCTTTTATAGTGGGAAACCACCCCCAAGTGTTCTGCCTGCTGATTGGTTATGTACTGTTCATTAGCTGCCTGTCTGTATCTCATTATGTTCATGTCTGCATATCATGACTGGGGTAGTGGTTTGGCCATGCTCACGTTGCCCATTAGTGTCCAAAGATGTGCATGTTAGGTGAAGTTTCAGGGATAGGGCAGGGGGAGTGAACCTAGTTAAGGTGCTTTTTCAGAGTCGGCATGGACTTGATGGGCCAAATAGCCTCCTTCTGCACTGTCAGGATTTTGTCATCTATGAACATCCTGCAGCTGCTGCTGTTCAACCAGGCCGGGGACTCTCCAATCAGGGAGGCTGCCCAGTAAACCCTACTTGTGTTTGCATTTACCTGCAGCCTTCAAGGGATGGGAGCAGCATTCATTCTCGGGCACTATGTGCCCAATTTGTGGGTCATGGAATCAGGGAAGCAGAGCCTGTAGAAAGCAATTCACCTGCCCTTGCTGTTGACCACCCCTCATCCATCTGTCTCCGGAGAATCCATCACCGACCCTTTGCATAGGCCGCACTGCAATACCAGCTATGGCCACTGCTTCTGGTGCCAGTGCTCGTAGTGCAGAGTTGCCAGCTGCTGATTGGCTGGCAGCTCTCGACAGTGGGATAGCTGCCCCTGACATATCAGTGCACGATTAAATTAAATTATTTTTTTCCTCTTCAGGGGCAATTTAGTGTGGCCAATCCTCCTAGGTGGGGGAAATGGTGAGGAAGTAAGCTAAATAAGAGATATTTACATAAATACTGCAATTATTAGAATTTGTAGGACCATCACATTTACTGCAATTTGTTCTACCTCGTGTTCAGCCAGAATGTTATTCATCCGCAAAAATATAAAAGCAGCTGTAGATTCAAGAGCTTACACAGGGTGACATTTCTCAAAGAGACCTCCCATAAAGTGCAGAACTGTCAGGCAGCCACGTCACCTTGAACTCTGATCTTGCCAGTAGCGATTTGATGGCCACGGGCATTAATTAAAATCTTTCTATATAAAAATGAAATGAAAATCGCTTATTGTCACGAGTAGGCTTCAATGAAGTTACTGTGAAAAGCCCCTAGTCACTACATTCCGGCGCCTGTTCAGGGAGGGTGGTACGGGAATTGAACCCTGCTGCTGGCCTGCCTTGGTCTGCTTTAAAAGCCAGTGATTTAGCCCAGTGTGCTAAACCAGCTACAATAGGGGTACCTGTTCTGAGGAAAAATAATGAACTTTAAATTTTGGGCAAAATTTAATGTGGACAGTTGGGAGGGTTGGTTTTGAACAACACCGATTGAATAAAATTCCTAATTCACAGCAGGAATCCTGCCGTCAGGGCTCCCGGCTCACTCGGTCATTTAATTGCTGCACAGGCAGCATAGTGGTTTGCACTGTTGCCTCACAGCGCTTAGGACCCAGGTTAGATCCTGACCCCGGGTCACTGTCCGTGTGGAGTTTGCACATCCTCCCCGTGTTTGCGTGGGTTTCACCCCCACAACCCAAAGGTGTGCAGGTTAGGTGGATTGGCCACGCTAAATTTCCCCTTAATTGTAAAAAATGAATTGACTACTCTAAATTTTAAAAGGAAAAAAAAATTAACCATTGTTCCCACTCACCAGCATCAGAACAGTGGGCTGTTGTCCACTGTGTCCTTTGTACTGACACCATGGTGTTGCGATACCAGCTATGCTTCCGTCTCATCTCGGAATCCGAAGGTTGTGGGTTCAGTTTCTACTCCAGAAACCTGAGCACCAGCCTCCCTGGACAGGCGCCGGTATGTGGCGCCTAGGGGCTTTTCACAGTAACTTCATTGAAGCCTACTCGTGACAATAAGCGATTTTCATTTTCATTTTTCACATAATCAAGACATTCCATAATGCTTTACATAGACCATACAGTGCAGAAGGAGGCCATTCAGCCCATCGGGTCTGCACCGACCCACATTAAGCCCTCACTTCCACCCCATCCCCGCAGCCCAATAACCCCACCCAACCTTTCTGGACACTATGGGCAATTTAGCGTGGCCAATCCACCTAACCTGCACGTCTTTGGACTATGGGAGGAAACCGGAGCACCCGAAGGAAACCCATGCAGACACGGGGAGAACGTGCAAACTCCGCACAGACAGTGACCCAGCGGGGAATCGAACCTGGGACCCTGGCGCTGTGACGCCACAGTGCTATCCACTTGCGCTACCGTGATACAACTAGTGAAGAACGTATTGAAGTGTAGTCAGTGTTGTAATGTAGGAAATGTGACTGCAAATTCCCCAAACAGCAGTGTGATGAATAACTGAGTTTTGGTGATGTTGGTTGCACAATAAATGTTGGTGGGACACATGGAGAATTCCACTACGCTCAAAAAAAGTGTTGTGGAATCTTTTACACCAACTGAGGGCAGAATGAGCCTTAGTTTAATGTCTCGTTCAAAAGACAACACTGGTGTGTCAAACAAAATGTTATGTCCAAGGCTCTGGAATGTGCCAAACGTCTGCCTCTGAGGCAAGAGTACCAACTGAACCATGGTTGACACATTATTTTTTAATTTAGAGTACCCAATAATTTTTTTCCAATTAATCACAGAATTCACAGTGCAGAAGGAGGCCATTCGGCCCATCGGGTCTGCACCGGCTCTTGGAAAGAGCACCCTACCCAAGGTCAACACCCCCACCCTATCCCCATAACTCAGCAACCCCACCCAATACTAAGGGAAATTTTGGACACTAAGGGCAATTTATCATGGCCAATCCACCTAACCTGCACATCTTTGGACTGTGGGAGGAAACCGGAGCACCCGGAGGAAACCCATGCACACACGGGGAGGATGTGCAGACTCCGCACAGACAGTGACCCAAGCCGGGAATCGAACCTGGGACCCTGGAGCTGTGAAGCAATTGTGCTATCCACAAGGCTACCATGCTGCCCCAATTTTAAGGGTCAATTTAGCGTAGCTAACCTGCACTTCTTTGGGTTGTGGGGGCAAAACCCACGCAAACACGGGGAGAATGTGCAAACTCCAGTCGGACTGTGACCGAGGGCCGGGATCGAACCTGGGACCTTGGTGTTGTGAGGTGGCAGTGATAACCACTGTGCCACCCTGCTGTCCGGTTGACACGTTAATAAATAAAATATATATCTTCCAGTTGTTCTGGGGTTATACTTTTTTTTTAAAAGTTTTTCTTCTAACGCTTAGTATGGATGATCTCTAAATGGTGTTGGCAAAATGAAGCTCCCAAGATCCAGAGTAGGTGAGCAAATGCCAGCATTAAAGTTGTACTCTGGAATGGAATCCATATTGGACTCAGTATGAAGGTATATGAGCAGGTTATTGAAACGAGGTGATAGCTATAATCATTAAAACAAATCTACAGCTCAATTTATTCTCTCTCAAGTCCCAGGAAAAGGGCTGCAAAATGTTTTTCAAGAAAATAAATATTTGCACTGGATCAAGTTGCCTGACAGGTTTTTATTTCATGCAAGCTTAGTAAACCGGAAGTTGAGGGAGACTGAATGTCATCCATGAAAAGCTGCTGGTCAGAGCTGCTGCTTGTAGTCTGTCAGCGCTGACATCCACTTTCGCTTTTCTGTGAGCAGTTGTCACTGGATTGGAGCCAGGGCCTCTGTTACAGTCACGTAACTGGATGTCAGAAGGCCACAGGAAATTTGATGTGTGTGTGTGTGTGTTTCTTTTTAAAAAGAAGTGCTGTCTGTGTAAAAGGCGGCTGTCTATCCCGGTAAGTGCCCACACTGAGCGGCTGCTTGTGATTTAGTCTCGCTGCCTCCTGATGGAAACCAAAAAGAGCTGACATAAACTAAGCATTCCCAGGTGCCAAGGAAGCGTTCCAGTGGTTTTTAAGCACAGCAGCTTGTGTTCCTTAATTGCCAGCAATGCAAAAACAAGTTGGTCCCAGAAGCAGCATCTCATCAGGTGCAGTAAAAGTTGGAACGGAGGAGGGGGGGGTGGGGGGGTGTAGGAAGCTTACGCAGTCGAGGCCTCTGGACGACACCATACTCTGCAACAGCAAGGAGGGAGCAGTTCTAATCTCCCCCTGAACCTAACGTGAGGTTGCCCTATTTTTGACGTGTACAGCTTTTGGGAGGAGAGATTACTGGGGAATTGTAAAAATGCAGAACTCCCCTGCGTTTTGGGGCAGACTGATGCTCATGGGAAGGACAGAGATTGGTGAGTGTTAGATTATGTGCAGACCCAAGCAAGCATGTTTATTGACATTTTGCCTGGCAGTAAACCATCAGGGTCTGAAAGCCAAGAAGAAACTTGTAAACTAACTCTGACCGTTCAAACCGAGACTTGAGCCAGTCAGCATGCCATGATTATAGATATGTCCTAGGGACTTGGTGTTTTGATTTTGAATGCATGCACTTTTAAAAAGAAACTAGTTATTTCCTGGTCATTGTGGCTAATGAGGCCTACTTGATTATGATGCAGAGTGTATTGTAGCTGCTTTACAATGTTTCACCTTGTGACTGGTACTCCTATTAACATTCGATTTTTGCTGATTAGATCATTTTCAAGTTTAATACATAAGTCACACCTGTGAGCAGAGTTTGTTTCATTCACCCGAGGGATGTGGCTAGGCCAGCATTTACTGCCCATCCTTAATTGCCCTTGGGAAGGTGGTGGTGAGCTGCTTTCTTGAACACCTTCAGTCCCTATGGTGTAGGTACACCCACAGTGTTGTTCCGGAGGGAGTTCCAGGATTTTGACCAAGCAACAGTGAAAAGATGGCAATATATTTCCAAGTTAGGATGGGATCTAGATTGGAGTGGAACTTCCAGGCAGTGGTGTATCTGCTGCCCTTGCTGTTCTGGATGGTGGTGGTTTAGACTTTAGAAAGTGCTGACTAAGGAGCCTTGGTGTGTTTCTGCAGGGCATCTTGTAGATGATACGTACTGCACGTCAGTGGCGGAGAGAGTGAATGTAGATGGGGTGCCAATCAAGCGTGTTGCTTTGGCCTGGATGGTGTCAAGCTTCTTGAGTGTTGTTGGAGCTGCAAGGGGAGAATATACTCTCGCCCTCCTTGTCTTTTGGATGATGGGCTTTGGGGAGTCGGGAAGTGAGTTACTCACTGCAGAATTCCTAGTCCCTGACCTGCTCTTGTAGCCACAGTATTTCTGTGGCTAGTTCAGTTTCTGGCCAACGGTAACCCTCAAGATGTTGATAATGGGGGATTAAGATGATGTCAAGGGCCAATGGTTGAATTGTCTCGGAGATGATGATTGCCTGGCACTTGTGTGGCACGAATGTTACTCTCCACTTGTCAGCCCAAGCCTGGATATTGTCTAGGTCTTGCTGCATTTGGGCATGGACTGCTTCATGCTTTATTGTTTATTTAATTTTTTTTTTAAATTTTAGATTACCCAATTATTTTTTCCCATTAAGGGGCAATTTAGCGTGGCCAATCCACCTACTCTGCACATTTTTGGGTTGTGGGGGCGAAACCCACGCAGACACGGGGAGAATGTGCAAACTCCACACGGACAGTGACCCAGAGCCGGGATCGAACCTGGGACCTCAGCGCCGTGAGGCGGTTGTGCTAACCACTAGGCCACCGTGCTGCCCTTCTGCTTTATTGTTTGAGGTGTTGCAAATGATGCTGAACATTGTGCAATCGTCGAGCATCCCTACTTCTGACCTTATGATGGAAGGAGGATCATTGTTGAATCAGCTGAAGATGGCTGGGCCTAGGAAACAACCCTGAGGAGCTTCTGTAGCCGTCTTGGAGCTGAGATGACTGACCTTTTGTGCTAGATATGATTCTAACTAGAGGAGAGTTTCCCATTGATCCAGTTTTGTCTGAACCTTTACTAAAATTGCTGGAACTCCCAGACAAGGGAAAAGAAGGATATGCCAATAGGGTTAGATGAAGCATAGTGGGAGGCGGCCCTGTTAAGCCAAAAGACTTGTTTCTATGAAGTCCATGACAGGTTATATCTCAGCTGAAATATTGAGGCCAATTTTAGGCACCACCTTTTAAAAAATAAATTTATAGTACCCATTTATCATTACCAATTAAGGAGCAATTTAGCGTGGCCAATCCACCTAACATGCACGTATTTGGGTTGTGGGGACGAAACCCAAGCAGACACGGGGAGAATATGCAAACTCCACACAGACAGTGACCTGGGACTGGGATTGAATCCGGGCCCTCAGCGCCATAGGCAGCAGTGCTAACCACTGCCATCGTGCCGCCCTCTAGGCACCACAAGAAGGATGTCAAGGCCTTGGTAAGATTGCTGTGGAGATTTACCACAATGATATATGTTACATAGAAGAACTGGGAATGTCCTTCAAGGAGTGAAAGTTCAACAGAAATTTTTTTTTTTCCTTTTTTTTTTAAATTTAGAGTACCCAATTATTTTTTCCAATTATGGGGCAATTTAGCGTGGCCAATCCACCTAACCTGCACATCTTTTGGGTTGTGGGGGCGAAACCGACGCAGACACGGGGAGAAGGTTCAAACTCCACACAGACAGTGACCCAGGGCTGGGATTCAAACCCGGGTCCTCAGCGCCGTAGGCAGCAATGCTAACCACTGTGCCACCGTGCTGCCCGGTTCAACGGAAATTTAAGAGGTGTTCAAAATTCTGAAGTAATTCGGAAAAAACTTTTCTAGTAGCTGGAGGATTGGTAACCAGAGGGCACTGATTTAAGGTAATTCCCAAAAGAGGCAGAGGCGAGATGAAGATATTATTTTGACAAGTAGAGAGATTTGATTGGGGTTCAGTGTCTGAAAAGGTGATGGAAGCTGATTCGCAATAATGTGCAAAAAGAAATTTGATATTGAATTGCATATATACTTGGGAAAGATGTAGGGCTACAATGAAAGAAGATGCAAATTATGCATGATATTATCTCCATGTAAACCAGGGCATTATTGGGTTGAGGAAGATTAAGTTCAATGTTCATCTGTCCGAGTTGGAACCATGATGGGAGAGAAGGAGAGAGAGGTGGACTTCATATGTCAGTGTAACCAGGTGAACATAATAGTATGTAATGCTTGTTACCAGCAATATTTGGAATACCTTCTGAATATCCAGGAAATAAGACCATAAGACATAGGAGCAGAATTAGGCCACTCGGCCCATCGAGTCTGCTACGCCATTCAATCATGGCTGATATTTTCTCATCCCCATTCTCCTGCCTCCTCCCCATAACCCCTGATCCCCTTATTAATCAAGAACCTATCTAGCTCTGTCTTAAAGACACTCGGTGAATTTGCCTCCACAGCCTTCTGCGGCAAAGAGTTCCACAGATTCATCACCCTCTGGCTGAAGAAATTCCTCCTCATCTCTGTTTTAAAGTATCGTCCCTTTAGTCTAAGATGGTGTCCTCTGGTTCTAGTTTTTCCAACAAGTGGAAATAAGAACGAAGAACAAAGAAAAGTACAGCACAGCAACAGGCCCTTCAGCCCTCCAAGCCTGTGCCGACCATGCGGACATATAAAATAAAATCTTCTACACTTCCGGGGTCCATATCCCTCTCTTCCCATCCTATTCATGTATTTGTCAAGTTGCCCCTTTAATGTCACTAGCCTCCCTGCTTCCACCACCTCCTCCGGCAGCTGGTTCCAGACACCCACTACCCTTGGTATGAAAAAATTTGCCTCGTACATCTCCTCTAAACCTTGCCCCTCGCACCTTACGGTAGCATTGTGGATAGCACAGTTGCTTCACAGCTCCAGGGTCCCAGGTTCGATTCCGGCTTGGGTCACTGTCTGTGCGGAGCCTGCACACCCTCCCCGTGTGTGCGTGGGTTTCCTCCGGGTACTCCGGTTTCCTCCCACAGTCCAAAAATGTGCAGATTAGGTGGATTGGCCATGATAAATTGCCCTTAGTGTTCAAAATTGCCCTTGGTGTTGGGTGGGGTTACTGGGTTATGGGGATAGGGTGGAGGTGTTGACCTTGGGTAGGGTGCTCTTTCCAAGAGCCGGTGCAGCCTCGATGGGCCGAATGGCCTCCTTCTGCACTGTAAATTCTATGATAATCTATGCCCGCTAATAATTGGCCCCTCTACCCTGGGAAAAAGCCTCCATCTATCCACCCAGTCTATGCCCCTCATAATTTTGTAGACCTCTAAATGTGCAATGCTGTCACGTAAAAAGACCTAGGAGTTGACAACTCCGATGGTAATTTCAATTCATTACTTTCCAAGAGGTGGGAAGGTTGCTCACCTGTGTGTTTTCGCCGAGGAATCTATTTCATGCTGGAGTGTATCAACAACCATCTCGTTCCTCATAGCTGGTCTGCTAGACCAGACAGACTATTGGCAGGGTATTTGTGTGTGTGGGTGTGTTGCTGACGGAGAGGGCCCAAATCTTTAGCAGTTTCATAGGAACTCGGAATTGCTGGACATGTTACCACAATGATGCAGTTTTTGACTAATCAGAGCAATCAACACCCAAAAGACATTGGATTGGATTTGTTTATTGTCACGTGTACCTAGGTACAGTGAAAAGTATTGGTGACATGGTGTCTACCAACCAGGAAGAAGACGAGAACAGCAGTTACAGGGCAACATCATGTCCCAGCCATAAACTATCCTGACTTGGAAACGTATTGCTGTTCCTTCCTTGTTTCTGCTTCAAACTCCTCCCTATCTGGCAGCACTGTGGCAGTAGGTTCACCTCACAGAATGCAGTGATTCAAGGTGGCTCATCTCGCCTTCTCGAGGGCAGCTAGGGATGGGCAATAAAATTGACCTTGATGACACCCATATCACAAGACTGATTTAGTTTTTTAAAAGTCGCCAACCGACCCAGGCATGATATGAGGAAAACTTAGTGGCGTTTAGTTTTTAAAAGTCGCCCACAGACCCAGGCATGATATGAGGAAAACTTAATGGTGGAGAGCTTTGGTAATCATAGGTCCAAACTTTAACTCCAACTCCTGGTGGGCACAAGTCTATAGTATAAAACGTTCTGTTATTTGACACTCAGTCTTTCACAGGATTGTTGGTGTGAGAAATACGAGAAGCAGTAGGAGATGCCCTTCTCGGGTTGTTCTGAGAATCAAGAGCTTTGTGCTGTAGTACCTTACCTGGGCCTGTGCTTGATGACGACATTGGGTGCTTGAATTGGTGTACACAAAAACAACATTAAGCAAGAACATAGACACCCACAGTCCATCAGGGGTTACTGGGAAATAATTAGGAATGAGCGACCCAGCTCACTTTTCATTTTTGCCTCGGGCTCAGTGAAAAGCCAATTGCAGCTCTCTGACTGGTATCCCAGCAAGGATCAGCAAATCCAACTACACACTGAAGTTTAAACGAGGTGGGGTGACCGCAGTACCACCCAGGCAGCACCTTTCTTACCCACGCAGCAGTTGTAAGAGTCACTTGTGTGTTTCCTACACAGATAGAGCCCTTGGTCACTTTGAGAATCTGTGGGCTCTGTTTGATGAAATTGGCACATTAGCAAAGCAGATTGAAATACTTTAGACTCTGATGTGCAATAGGCACACTTTTATTATGCTAAGCCTTTACCCCCCACTCCCACACTCTCTGTTCCCAAGGTAATGCAGGGCAAAGATCAACAACTGTTATACTGCGCTAGACAAATAAACGATAGCTGGAAAGTATGGCAAATGGAAACTGAAATGAGTAGTAAATAACGTGATTCCATCAGATACAGGATAAGTGTAAAAACATAATTGTCTTTTAGAGGGCGGTGCATTTTAAAAAATTCTCTCGCAGAAAAGCCTTGCTTTAGAACCATCTTCCAATCTTGTTCATCCAGTGATTTGAGAGTACATCTCTGTAAACTCAATGTCATTCTTGTATAATGACTATGTTTATTTCAGTAGCTTCTCCCCTTTACATAATGTGCATGAAGGAACAATTTGCATTTCTATCGGAATGAAAAAAATCAAGATGCCTCATGGGGGAGTGTGATAGAATTTAGGAGTGACTGATATTGTTCAAAAATATACTTTTCTACACCAACGTAAGAGTTGAAGTTCAAAAACCATTTTTTTTACGGCAAAGGTTTAAGGGATCAATTTTTGCATAGGTAATCTTTTCAAGGGGCTTACTTTCAACTAAAACACCCACACTACATACTTAAACTGGCTCTCAAAAGAATCCGCAAGGTAATGGAAGAAGGGTATCCACACAGGCAGCACGGTGGCGCAGTGGCTAGCACCTCTGCCTCACAGCGCTGAGGTCCCAGGTTCAATCCCAGCCCTGGGTCACTGTCCGTGTGGAGTTTGCACATTCTCCCCGTGTTTGCGTGGGTTTCACCCCCACAACCCAAAGATGTGCAGGGTAGGTGGATTGGCCATGCTAAATTGCCCCTCAATTGGAAAAATGAATTGGGTACTCTAAATTTATTTTTGAATGTTGTCCACACCTATCGTGTCTGTCTGGGTATGGCACTCATTCATGCACTCACTCACTTTCTGTCTCTCTGCTAAGGAGCAAACCCCCCACCCACCCAAATCTCTGGAGAGAGAGCCTGTGGTTTCAATGCAAGAGAAAGGATCATACCATTTGAAAATATCGCACTGATGTCCCCGAGCCTTTGACCTAGCCCTTGGTGCAGGGGAATTACACTGAATCGACATTTGGAAGAGCCTGATTGGCAAGGCCCGAGGCTTCCAACCCCAGGAAGGCTGAGGGCAATGGTGGAGTACACAAGGCATGGATGCTCATGTTTGCTTTTGTTGCTTTCGTCCTGTTTCCGAGTTTGCTGTCGGTTTTCTACCCTCCAAAAATCACAATATTTATTCCTATCTTAATTGACAAGAAAGAACTGGAGGAAATATAGTTGAGTGTAATTTTTTTAATGAATAGCGAATTAAGGTATTTGATGTGATTGTAGAATTTAGACTTTGGTTCTGAAATTTTCAGGAGAAAATGGCATCAAATTTTACCTGCGATAAATGAAAAACTACGATTTTCTTTCAAACAAAAATCATGGGGATGACTTTAAAGCAAGATTGGCCGTTACAGGGCAGCACAGTGGCCCAATGGTTAGCACTGCTGCCTACGGCGCTGAGGACCCGGGTTTAATCCCAGCCCGGGTCACTCTTCTGTGTGGAGTTTGCATATTCTCCCCGTGTCTGCATGGGTTTCACAAGCCAAAGATTTGCAGTGTAGGTGAATTGGCCATGCTAAATTGCCCCTTAATTGGAAAACAAATTGGGTACTCTAAATTAATTTTTTTTTAAAAAACGATTGTCTTTTACACACGTATATATGGTAGGTTTTAAGGTGAATTAGGGAGCTAGTACAAGAGGTTACTATACAAAGATGGCACACAGCTCTGCCACAACCAGTGGCAAGGGGACCACTACAGAGGCCAGAGTTAGAGAGGGACAACAGCCAAGGCCTGAGACTTAACAAGGTTGTGGAGCGACCTTGGAGCAACAACATTATTTGCATCTCATGCACTGCTGGTACTGCACCTTTTGGGAACAGTATTTCAGCTGCCATCTTGTTTAAAAGATTTAAAAGTACTTATAATTGGGACTGTCATTATTGGGGTCAATAACCGCACCCTAGTCTCCAAATTGAATGTTGAGAGTTCTGGAGTCTTAATCACATATTTTGGCTGACGAGAGGTCCTGTCATTTGGATGAAATGTTAAACTGGGACTATGTCTAATCAGAAGAGTAAATATGACCCCATGGCACGTTTCAAAAAAAAGCAGGAGGTTTTCCCAGAACTCTAATCAACATTTAATCCTCAAAACATCACCAAATACAGATAATCTGGTTATTTATCTCATTGCTGTTGTGGGGATCTTGCTGTGTGCAGATTGATAGATGTGTTAATCTACATTACAACAGCAACTAAATTTGTGAAACCCAACTTCTGAAGTAAATCTTTGGCTGGTAAAGCACCGGGTACTCTGGTTTCCTCCCACCATTCAAAGTTCTGAGGACATGAAGGGTGATACAGGAGGGCAAGGTCTTTTTTTTTTTTAAATCATAGAATCCCTACAGTTATCTACCGTTTTCATGCTGCAAGTGTTGCAAAGAAGCCATAAGGCTGGAGGTTATAAGTCAATAAAAATTCACTGTCCAGAATACTGATCGCATGAGATTACGGTTTACGGTATATTCCTGGGAAAAAGGGGAGGATGTGATCTATTAGCCTTTTAACAGTAAGGAGTTGTGTTACATTCAATATTGACTTGAAGATATTCGCTGCTCTCACTGAATGCAAGGATTCTGCAAAGGTTGTCTATTTATTCAGCAGTAAAGTACATTAATTTAGCAAAAGCAAAATTTTGCTGTAGCTGTAAATCTGAAATGAAAACAGTAAATGCTGGAACTGTGCAAGAGGTCGGGCAGTAACTGCGGGGAGAGAAATATTTTTTGGGTCAATGACCTTTCATTAGGACTGGGAAACGTTTGAGAGGTAATAGGTTTTAAGCAACCAAAGAGGTGAGGAAAGTTGTCCAACCATTTCTGAATATGTTGCGAGTTCATTTATTATGTGATGTGACAAAGGCCAAAAGGCTAATTTGGTCTTTGGGAATTAAAAAGGCTGCGGGGCTTAGTTGTGCTATGGGAACAGAGGCCTTAAGGAGTAGGCCATTTGACTCTTATGGGTCATTCAAAAAGATCTGGCTGATCTGATTTGTGGTTTCAAAGTCCACTTTTCTGTCTGTCACCATAGCCATCGACCTCCTTGCCTATCAAAACTCTATCTAACTCAGCCTTGAATAAATTCAATGACCCAGCCTCCACGGCTTTCTGAGGAAGAGAATTTCACATACTGACGACCTTCCGGGAAATACATTCTCCTTAGGTTGGCACACTAGCAAAGTGGTTAGTACTGCAGCCTCACAGCGCCAGGGACCCAGGTTCATGTCCAACCTTGGGTGACTGTGTGGAGTTTGCACGCTCTCCCCGTATCTGCATGGGTTTCCTCCCACATTCCAAAGATTTGCAGGTTAGGTGGATTGGCCATGTTAAATTGCCCCAAGGTTAGGTGGGGTAACAGGGTTGCAGAGAGTGGGCCTGGGTGGGGTGCTCTTTCGCAGTGTTGGTGCAGACTTGATGGATCGAATGGCCATCTTCGGCATTGTAAGGATTCTGTGATAGATCTGATCTCTTAAAAGGAAGACCTATATTTTTATTAAATTTAGAGTACCCAATTCATTTTTTGCAATTGAGGAGCAATTTAGCGTGGCCAATCCACCTAGCCTGCACATCTTTGGGTTGTGGGGGTGAAACCCACACAAACACTGGAGAATGTGCAAACTCCACACGGACTGTCTCCCCAACAAGAGGGAACATCATCCTAGTATCCATCCTATCAAGTCCCCTCATGATCTGGAGGTTCAATACGATCATCTCTGATTCTTCTAAATGCCAATGGTATAGGCCTACCCTGGTCAACCTTTATTCATTGGGTAAGCCCTTCATCCCAGGAATAAGTTGAATGAACCTTCTCTGAATTGCTTCTAACATAAAATGCACCCAGTACTCCAGATGTGGTCTCACCAAGGCCCTGTACAGCTACAGTAGAGCTTCCTTACTTTTGTATTCCATTCCCCTTGTAGCAAGCACCAACATTCCATTTGTCTTCCTAATCACTTGCTGTACCTTTTTATACTAACTTTTTGTGTACGAGGACACACCGATTCCTCTATCCCACTGTATTATGCAATCTCTCCCCATTTAAACAGTATTCCACTTTTCTGTTCTTTCTGCAAAAGTGGACATGTGGACATTCATCCCTGTTCAGCCAAGACAGACATTTTCCCCAGTAGGGAAAACATGAATAAGAAAAAGTTAAAATTTGAAGCATAAAAAACTTTCAGATGTTGGAAATTTGAAGTAAAACCGAAAAATGTTGGATATACAGTCAGTCTCTGAAAACACAAGAAAAGTTGTTGTGTCAGACATTAGTCCAGAAAACCCTGATATACACCTAAAACATTACTTGGTTTTCTTTCTTTTCAAAGATCTTGTGAAAACTTCCAAAATTTCCTGGCTTGTTATGTTTCAGAAAATCTCACGGCAGTCCTGAAAGAAGTTGACTTCTTATTCCTTTGATATCCAATAAAAACGGAACAAATTGCACGTTCTCTCACTTTTTCTGGTGGGAAGATGGATGTGACTAGAGTCAGCCATGAGCTCCAACACCTCAGACAATTATTTTCCTGAAGCTCAAGACTCATGAGATTGACCATCATTTTGCCCCAGTGAACTGTATCCCAGTGGAAGTAGGGAGATGGGATGGAGAAATAATAAAACAGAACTGTTAACTCTCTGGCCTTCCTCCTGTGATTTCATCCATATCTTGAGTTGGAGCACTTCTGCATATATCCAGACCTGGGGGATATTGTGCTTCTGATGTTGACAAGTCTGACCCAATGCAGAACATCCCTCTTTGTTCTATGCCTAAATCTGAAGCAAACAAACCTTTCTTCTATACGTTCAGTTATGCAACTCCTCCAACTGACAAAAACGTCTTTGCTGGGTTTATTGAGCATTTAGATGGATACTGCAGTTGACACTCAGTTTTTTTGGTAAGTTCCACACCTAGGCATTTCTGATTGCCGACAGGTAGGCAATCTCAAAACCTGACTCATTAGATTATCTGTTGCAGTATAAATGGTGTGGGACCTTTAAAGTATAATTGGAGTTTGGTGAGAAAATTCTTGAGGTCAATTAAAGGAAGTGCAGCACGGTGGCGCAGTGGTTAGCACTGCTGCCGCATGCCGCCGAGGACCCGGGTTCGATCCCGGCCCGGGTCACTGTCCGTGTGGATTTGCACATTCTCCCCATGTCTGCATGGGTCTCACCCCACAACCCAAAAAGATGTTCAGGGTAGGTGAATTGGCCACGCTAAAATTACCCTTTAATTGGGGAAAGAAATTGGGTACTCCAAATGTATTTTTAAAAGAAGTAAATTAAAGGAATCAGAAAACCTCCAAACTTGTTTTTTTTAAATTAATGTTTGAGATTCTGCTTGGCTCGGTAGTAGTCTTGCCTCTACCTGTCTTGTGTACATGTGGGCCGGGGGAGTAGAAATGACACAGTGCTAATTTAGGACTTGAGGGTGTAAAATATACCTGCAGACATTCTCTTTATTGTTTGGATGTGACATTTAAGTAGAAGTCAGTACTGCCTGTTCTGATGATTCACATAGACTTTTAACAATCCCACGGCATTAATCAAAGGGGGTCAGTGAATCCTTCAGAGTTGCTTCCTTGACTAAGAATATCCAAAAACATATAAATCATTTTATTGTTTTTGTTGGATTTTGTGTGCAAAAGAGCTGAAATGTTGGTTCCATAACTGTCAAAGCACTTAATTGTACATGAAGATCATTGTAGAAGAACAATTTTTTTCCTTTTAATCTGGTTGCAGAGCATTCTTTTTATAAATTTAGAGTACCCAATTATTTATTTTCCAACTAAGGGGCAGTTTAGCGAGGCCAATCCACCTAACCTGCACATCTTTGGGTTGTGGGGGTGAAACCCACGCAGACACGGGGAGAGCGTACAAACTCCACACGGACAGTGACCCAGGGCCGGGATTCGAACCCGGGTCCTCAGCGCCGTAGTCCCAGTGCTAACCACCGTGCCACATGCCGCCCCTTGGTTGCAGGGAATTATTCTTCAACCAGTAAATGAATTTGGTGACTGTAGATTTTTTAATTGAGAAATATCCAATCATTCAGGATTCAACTAATTTTACACACAAGCAAGTGCTAGTCAGAGATTGGTCGGTGAAGATGGAGACCACTTGACCGAGAGGATGTTGTTCCTCAAACAAACCACACACAAGTCACCCCTTCTCAACTATTTTGTCTTGACAACCATTTAAGTGCCTTGGGTTGTTTTTGTCCATGTTATATGAATGCAAGTTGCTAATGATTCCTTTCACATAGTGCCTTGAAGGATTGTAATGTGTGTTTTTCTTCAAAGAAATATGTGGAATTCTTTCTCCCCATTTTGCTCTGTATTTTTGTCATTACTTCCACTGGTACAACACAAACTCGAGCTATGCGCACTGCATAAAGTTCCTTCACCTCCTGCCCAGTTTAGCCCACTGCTTGTAAGTTCCATGGAGCTACAACTATAAATAGCAGTACTGTACCCTGTGACCTGTGATGCTGATGACTACTTAAAGTTTGTACAGAGGGGTTCTCACCAGGGCCTGCTGTGCAGTAGAATTAAGTGCAGCAGTATGTTCATTTAAGCATTGTGTATTTAACTTCAGATTTTGGGGGGAGGGGAATTGCAATGAAATGAGAAGGGAAGCAACATCTGATTTAGAACCTTTCCTTTTACACTTTTTGAACACCGAATGTTGTGGAATCTGCTGTGGCTCTTGCTTTTGGGTCGGAAAATGGTGTATTTAAATCCTACTCCAGAGACTTTGTCGCACAGAATCCAGGCTACCTCTCCAGTGTAGAACTGCGGGAGTGCAGCACAGTCAGAGGTGCGGTCTTTTGTTTGAGACATTAAACTGAGCTCTCTCAGGTCGGCAAAAAGATCCCATAGCACTATTTTGAGGAAAAGGAGGGAAGTCCTCATTCGTGACCTGTCCAATATTTACCTTTGAACTAATATCACTTTTTTTTTAAACAAAAGGTAATCTGTTCATTTATTTATTACTGCTTGTAATTTCTTTGTGCATGTTAGCTGCTGTGTTTATACACCTTGCAACAGTAACTACACCTAAGTATTTCATTGGTGTGATTCACCAATACCTGTCTGTCATAATGCTTCCTCGAAGTGTCTAGGAGAATGTCGGAAAATTACACAGCAGCTCATTCGTTGACTGTAGCAGTTAATTCAATTTCTAACATTGCGTAGCTGAGAGAATGGAAGCTTCCGTTCTCTGGTAGCATTCAAAGCTTTAGTGAAGTGACTTGTTCAGTTTTCTACTCCTAGTCAGCATGGTCCCCAGTACTTCAAGGAATGTGGCAAATGGAAAATTGTCACAATCAACTAGCCAAAGAACACAGGATGGCCAATTGGGGAAATGGAAACATTCACAAGTGGGGAAAGGAGCTGCTCTTCTGAGGTTAAGGTTAAGTAATATTGAAGGAACAATAAGATGCTTCATGGAAGCATTATCAAACAAAAAGACTGACACCGAGGCAAAAAAGTTAAGGCAGATAATATGATAAATGATTTTGGTTGTAAGTCATGTTTTAAAGGACAGAAGAGGACACGGAGGTGAAGGTGTTTGGGAAGGGAATCTCTGAAGTTTGAGGCCCAGATGATTGAAGGCTGCCAATGGTGGGATTATGTTTCCGAACTTAACTCTGCGTTTGAAATGTACTATAGCAGACATAGAAAACTTGATGTTTGACCAATCAGGAATAAACTAGTTAACTTGCAGCCTCCCAGTCTTCACCATCTATTTCTTATGAAGTGCTCAATGTATGCAGCCTAGGTTTAACATTTCACCTGCAAGATGTGTGTCAAAAAGATGATGAAGCTCTGTACTGAAAGTAAAAATAAACCTGTCTGCGGCTGTTGGAATTCCAAGAATTCCTCAACTGAAGAAATGTTGGGTGAACACGTCAGATTGTTAACTCAGAATCATTACTTCTGACATCCGTGGTATATTGTGCAATGCAAAATCAAAATCATGCCGTAGCTGTAATGCAATGCAACTTTGTCGAAGGTATGAATTAGATTACCTCATACTGCATAAACCTCATCTTGATACTTGGGGCGCGATCTACCCGAATGGGGACAGAGACCCGTAGCAGGCGAGATTAGCCAGATGTTCTCCCTGCGCTCAGAGCTATCTAACACCATTCGGTAGACTGGGGGTCTCAGTAGGGAACTCTCCCACGAGGCCGTACTGAGCCCAGTTTTCTGCACTGAGCTCTGCTCACCGGAACTCCTCACAGGCAGCGAGATGGCGTTCCGATCTCTCAAACCCCCAAAGTAATCCCTGAACCCCCACCCAAGCCCAACTCGTTATAAGGGGGTCCCCAGGGCCCCCCACACCTGAGCAGGGCATACTCCAGCCCCATCACTGCTGCACAAACTATACCAGCTTGGCATCTTGGTCGTGCCCCTGCCAGCACCACCTCAGATCCTTGGCAATGCCAGGATGCCCAGATGACAACAGTAGTGCCAAGGTACCACCCTTCCCAGAAGGCATGCCCCTGGGGGGCCTCCAATTTTCTGGGAGACCCCCACAAGTGCTGTTCCGTCTGGTCCCGTTTGTGGAGATCAGCACTGAATGGCACTCACCCAAGGTCGCCAAGACTTCATCCCAAGCCTTGGTTCGATTTCAGGATCGCATATCAGAATGAGATGAGACTAGCTGTCTCACACTAATATGCAGATTTTCCAGAAAATGAGCCCGCCCGTCACATCACAGCATCTCGCACGGTCACATTAGCTCTCGCCAGGTAGGGTGCCATGGTGGCGCAGTGGTTGGCACTGCTATTTCAAGACGCGAAGTCCCGGGTTCAATCCCGACCCTGGGTCACAGTCTATGTGGAGTTTGTACATTCTCCCGGTGTCTGCATTGGTCTCATCCCCACAATCCAAAAATGTGCAGGGTAGCTAAATTGCCCCTTCATTGGAAAAAAAATAATTGGGTTCTCTAAATTTTTTATTTTTTTTTAAATCTGGCGAGGCATGAGGAGCCAGGTAGATCCCGGACGTGGGATCTCTGCATCTACCGGTCACGTTACGCCGCCCTGCATTTCGGGCGTAACTCGACCGGTAGATCCTGCCCTTGAACCTACTTGGCTATCTGGCCTTCATTCCTCTTTGAATTGTTTGCGATGAGATTTACATTGTGATTGGTCATTTTTGGAAGGCGAAGTACACCTTTTAAGGTTTGCTTCAGTTCAGTACTCCAACCAATTGGAAACTTGATTTCCAACTGTGCGTAATTATAATCCCAGCAGATTCACAACCAACATCTGATAATCATATTCTCTTGGTTAAACTGAAGTTGATGTATGAATTGGCAGAGTCAGAAATGCAATTTTATATTATCCATATCAAAATATTTAAGCCTTGATTTTAACCCCTGATGCGACCATCAATTCACTCAAAGACACGAGTAGAAGCAAACCGAGGTTTTAATCAGCTTAGAACAGAGCCTGCCTGCGACTAGTACAATACTGTGGACCGCCTACAGGTCAACTGCTCTTTATACTTCCTTTCAAGGGGAGGAGCCATGGGTGGAGCCCGTACATGCCCCAATATATCCCCCTGTGGGTGAAGCCACACAATGGCCCATAGGTGGGGCCCACAAGGTCAACAACACAACATAGCTGTAACACAATGGCAGAACATGATACTAATACACTGGTGAATTACTAGTACTATACATTTACCACCACCCCCGAATGAAGCAGAACATATAGGGGTTTTAAAATGGCAACAACCTGCCATTCACTGCCTTGTCACTAATATTCCATTTTAACAGATAGCTTTTGGACAGCAAGTAATCTCTCAACCCTGGCAAGCACGGGTCTTATTCAGATGACTAAATCATAACCCTGGCCCTATTTTTATTTTATCTGGTGCCATCCTTACCAGGAACACTGGGTGCCGAGGAACAGCTGAATGCTGGCAAGATCAGTGATTTTTGATTTTGTTTCTCGGTTTCCTTGTGACCCAGAGGATTAGAACGATCATATTCATCTTCCCTGCACCTGCAACCCCCTCTCCCACCCTCCTTTGCCTCCTCTACTGTGATTGATAGGATCTGCTCCCATGGGTACATAAAAGCAACCTACTAATCTGCTTGCCCCGTTTGTACCCACTGGCCTCCGTTTCTTTTCTGTGCAATGTGAGCGGGAGTTGGGCCAGGGCTGTGGGTCCTGAGATTTAAAATGGCTGGGGTGTCATGTGTGCAATTCAAAACAGAAAAATGTTGGAAGTACTCAGCAGGTCAGGCATTTGTGAAGAGACAAACAGAGTCAATATTTTAAATTGTGACTTGATGTCCAGCATATGCAGTATTTTGGATTGTGTCTAGATTGGGGCAAGCCTGCTTCATGTTAACATCTCATCCTAGCTTTAGAGTTATGCTGCACAGTTTAAGGGAGAAAGTAGACGAAAGCAAAATAAATTTCAGAGAAAATTCCTGAGGTCAGGGTTGTGCCCTGAAAGATCATCCTCCTTTTCTGGATTGAAAACAAATGACAAGATTAATGTCAGAGAGCAATTAGTGATATTTGGCTAGAAAATGTGCCAAATATAGTATAGTGCTAAACAGAATAGTCACGGAATTTACATTGCAGAAGGAGGCCATTAGGCCCATCGAGTCTGCACCAGCCCTTGGAAAGAGCACCTACTTAAGCCCATGCCGCCACCCTAACCCCGTAATCCAGCAACACCACCTAACCTTTTGGACACTAAGGGGCAATTTTGCATGGCTAATCCATCTAACCTCTGCATATTTAGCTCACTGGGCTAAATCGCTGGCTTTTAAAGCAGACCAAGCAGGCCAGCAGCACGGTTCGATTCCCGTTCCAGCCTCCCCGGACAGGCGCTGGAATGTGGTGACTAGGGGCTTTTCACAGTAACTTCATTGAAGCCTACTCTTGACAATAAGCAATTTTCATTTCATTTCATTTTCATATCTTTGGACAGTGGGTGGAAACCGGAGCACACGGAGGAAACCCACACAGACATGTGGAGAAAGTGTAAACTCCACACCAGTCACCCGAGGCCAGAATTGAACCTGGGACCCTGGAGCTGTGAGACAACAGTGCTAACCACGGTGACACCCTGCCACCCCATTGCTAGTTATAAAATTTCTTTATTCCAGGATTCATACAAAATGCAGGAGCAAGCCCCCTGACTACGGAATCTGGGCTTTCTCCTGTGTTATAGGCCAGGACCCCAAAGTGTATCATGGAGTTCACCTGACCCACAACTTTTAATAGATTGTGGTTATGGGGAGCACACGGACCTACTTTACAGGCGTGGTGCAACAGAGAGCTAAAGTACTTTTAAATTAAAACAATGTTTATTTATGAAACCAGTTAACACATCTTAACAACTATTAACACCAATAATCCCCACGGATACAATATTCTATAAGTAACCCTTAATCTTTCCTTGCAACATCCATAAGACAAATACCCTCTTTAACTCAGATCAGATTCAAATTCTCTACTGAGAGGAGTTATCACTTTTAAATTACCCAACTCTTGAACTTGTAGGGATATCCATGTCCACCTGCTGGCTTTCACTGCAACTCTTCACTCTCAAAACAAAACTAAAACTCACAGACACACTTGCTTTTGTTCAAAGCAAAAATAAAAGACATACAGACAGCCCAGTTCCACCCACACTCTGACATCACTGAAGCTATTTGATAAACACCCATTTCTTAAAGGTACTCTCGCATGACACCTGTCATATCTTTGTAACATGCTTCATTCAAAAACTAAAGACCAACAAGGCAGGCCTCATTCTCGTGTTTAAATTCCTGCACGGCTTTGTTCTCCCCTATCCCCATATTACCATGGTGGGTTTTTTTTCTGCTTACACTGCTGTGAAGCATCTTGAGACGTTTTGATATAATCAGAAAGAACAGTAGTTTAAAAATGTAAAAAGTTTGTTGAGCATTTGCACATCCTGTCCATAAACCGTATCTCCTGTTGTAACTATATTTTGAGCTTATTTGACACCTAGCCTGGTGAAATGAGCACTCGTGTGGTCGGAAGAATTGAGGAAAGACAAGTAGATTCAAAGATGCAATTTTAAAGGAGGTGCAAGAACAGAGAGGGCTTAGAGTGGATGTGCACAATTCTTTTTAAAGGTGACTGGACAAATTGTGAGAATGATGTTTTAAAGCAAAACATGGGTATCAGCTTTAATAATCGAGGCATAATGTCCAGAAACAAGGAAGTTGTGTTAAATCTTCAGAAAATACTGGTTGGATTTCAGTTCTGGGCAGCATGCTTTGAGATCTTAAGAGGGTGCAGAAGAGATTTACTAGAATGGTACCAGGGATGACGGAGTTCAGTAATGTGGAGAAACAAGAGAACCTGGGTTAGTTCTCAAAATCGAGGGTGTAAGAAAAAAAGTGTTTTGATGTAGTAAATAAGGAAAAACGATTCCAGTGGCAGAAAGAATAGTAGTAATTGACAAAAGACAGACGTGACAACACGTTATTTTACACAGCAAGTTGTGATCTGGAATGCACCACCTTAATATCTGTCGAAGAATATTTAGTGACATTCGAAAAGGGATTAAATAAACACTTGAAAGGTGAAAGGAAATAATTTGCAGGGGGGATGAATGCAGTGTGTTCAGTTGGCTACCTGTATCAAAGAACCAACAAAGGGACAATGAGCTGAATGGCCTCATTTTACCTGTCAACGATTACCATTGAAAATGGCTTGGGGTGTCAACATTTCCAATTCAATTTCTCAGCCTCTCTGGGGACTTTCTCCCCTGTCCACACTTCTGGAATTCTGACCTGATGTTTCCTTATGTGTCTCAGTGTCATACTTTGGTGTATAATGCTCCTGTGAAGTGTCTTGGTGCTATCTAAATGTATGTGGTTGATGTCTCTGTCCTTGCTGTTGCCTAGTTATGGCATCTTTAATTTATCTTAACAGAATAGTGTGTGCTTCAATACTGCGCACACCTTCGAAAAACTGCCTTGAATTCGGCCAGTGGTCAGGGACAGGAGGATGTGACTATCAGTGATGTGCAGGGAGGAGATAGGGTTGCAGGAGCCTCTGTCCTTGTCCAACAAGTTTGAGATTCTTGCTCCCTGCGTGTATGGATCAGAGCGGTGACTTTGGGGAGGGTGAGCAAACTGACCACAGCACCGTGGTACAAGGAACCATTCAAGTGGGGAGAGAGAAAAGAAATGTAGTTGTTATTGGGGATGGTATTGTTAGGGCACAGACACTGTTCTCTGTGACCAGGGTCAAGAAACCCGAAGGTTGCATTGCCTACCTGGTTTTCTGGTTTGGGATATCTGATCTGGGCTGCAGACAAACTTTGAGTGGGAGGTTAAAGATCCAGTTATCGTGATCCATGTAGGTACCAACGACATAGGTCGAACAAGGATATGCTAAATGAATATGAACCGCTAGGGGCAAAATTAAAAAGCAGAACCAAAAAGGTGGTAATCCACAGACTGCTACCTGAGCCACGAGCTATTTGGCACAGGGTCAATAAGATTAAAGAGGTAAATGCATGGCTCAAAAGTTGGCGTGGGAGAAATGGATTCCTTTTCATGGAACATTGACCTGAGCATGAGGGAGCTGTTCCGATGGGACCATATGCACCTGAATCATGCTGGGACCAGAGTCCTGGCGAATGGCATAACTGGCTGTGGATAGGACTATGAACTAAATGGCGGTGGAGAGAGGGTTCAGTTGTGTGGAAAATTAGAAAATCAAAGTTAAAGGAAAAGGTAGGAGTGCAGGTTAATGATCTTGTTTTATGTTACGTTTTTGGATTTGTATATAAATTTAAAATGTACAGTAAAAATATTTCCCCACCCCCAAAAGGCTCAGGAGAGGTTTGTAAGGTTTCCCAAACAAGTAATAGAACAGTATGGAACGCCGTAGGAACTATACAGCAGATAAGGGGACAATTATGAGAAGGGGGAGGGGGGGGCCAGTCAATGTAGGACTGAGGGTGTTGTACCTAAATGCGCCCAGTTTCCGAAACAAGGTAAATGAACTTGAAGCGCAGATGAAATTGGCGGGTACGATGTTGTGGGCATCACAGCCATGGCTACAAGGGGGATCAGGGCTGGGACCTTATTATCCAGGGATATGTGTCCTATTGAAAGGACAGACAGATGGACAGAGGGGATGGGGTTGCTTTGTTAGTCGGAAACTAAATTGAATCGATAGCAAGAAGCGATTTAGGATCAGAAGGCATAGATTCTGTGTGGGTAGAGTTGAGGAATTGTAAAGAGAAAAAGACCCTGATGGGATGCAGGCTCCCTAGCAGTAGCCAGGGTGTGCGGCAGAAAATAAATCAGGAGATTAAAACAGGCATATAGGAACGGCAATATTATAATAATCATGGGGGACTTCAATATGTAGGTGGACTGGGAAAATCAGGTTGGTAGCAGATCCCAAGAAAGGAAATTTGTGACATGTCTATGAGGTTTTTTCGGAGAAGCTTGTGGTGGAGACCACTAGAGAAAAGGCAGTTCGAGATTCGGTGGTGTAATGAGGCAGACTTGATTAGGGAGCTTAAGGTGAAGGAACCCTTAGGGAGCAGTGACCACAATATGAGGAGAATTCACCCGACCGTTTGAGAGGGTGGAGCTGGAATCAGATGTGACGGTTTGAGACTGACAAATGTAACTACAAAAACATGAGGGAGGAGCTGGTTGATTGGGTGGGGGGGGGGGGGGGGGGGTGCTAGCTGGGAAGATGGTGGAACAGCAATAGCAGGTGTTTTTGGAGGTTATTCAGGAGGCACAACAGAAATTCATCCCAAGGAAGAGGAAACATGATAAGAGGAGGATGAGGCAACCCTGGCTGACTAGGGATGTCAGGGACAGCGCAAATGCAAAAGAAAAAGCATACAAGATGGTGAGGATTAGTGGGAAGCCTTTAAAAGCAAGCTGAGGACAACTAAAAAAGCAATCAGGGGGAGAAGATGAAATACAAATGTAAGCTAGCTAGTAATATAAAAGAAGATTGCAAGATTTTTTTTTGATTATATAAATGATAAGAGAGAGGCAAGAATGGACATTGGACCACTGGGCAATGAGGCTGGAGAAGGAGTAATGGGCAGCAAAGAAATGGAAGGGGAACTGAATAGGTACTTTGCATCAGTCTTCACGGTGGAAGACACCAGTGGGATATCAGAACTTCAAGAATCAGGGAGCAGAGGTGAATGTTCTGGGGAAGCTGAAAGATCTGAAGGTGGATAAATCACCTGGGCCTGATGGACTCCACCCCAGGGTTCTGAAGGTGATAGATAGCTGAGGAGATTGTGGAGTCAGTGGTAGTGATCCTTTTTTTAAATTTAGATTACCCAATTATTTTTTCCAATTAAGGGGCTATTTAGTATGGCCAATCTACCTACTCTGCACATTTTTTTGGGTTGTGGGGGCGGTACCCACGCAGACACAGGGAGAATGTGCATCTCCACACGGACAGTGACCCAGAGCCGGGATCGAATCTGGGACCTCAGCGCCGTGAGGCAGCTGTGCTAACCACTAGGCCACCGTGCTGCCCTGTGGTAGTGATCTTTAAGGAATCACTGGAGTCAGGGAGGGTTCCAGAGGACTACAAAATGGCTAATGTAACACCCCTGTTAAGAAAGGAGGGAGGCAGAAGATGGGTAATTATAGACCGGCTCGCCTGACTTTGGTCGTTGGTAAGATTTTAGGGTCCATTTATTAAGATTGAGATTGCGGGGTACTTGGAAGTGCATGGTAAAAGAGGGCTGAGTCAGCACAGCTTCGTCAAGGGGAAGTCATACCTGACAAATCTGTTAGAGTTCTTTGGGGAAGAAATGAAGAAGTTAGACAAAGGAGAGCCAGTTGACGTGA
Source organism: Scyliorhinus canicula (assembly GCF_902713615.1). Classification (NCBI taxonomy): domain Eukaryota; kingdom Metazoa; phylum Chordata; class Chondrichthyes; order Carcharhiniformes; family Scyliorhinidae; genus Scyliorhinus; species Scyliorhinus canicula. The sequence continues at coordinate 81,245,364 of NC_052163.1, forward strand.
TCTATTTGGATTTCCAGGAGGCCTTTGACAAGATGCCATACAGGAGGTTGCTAAATAAGATAAGAGCTCATGATGTTGCATGGATAGAGGATTGCTTGACTGGCAGAAGGCATAGAGTGGGGATAAAGGCGTCTTTTTCAGGAAGGCAGCCAATGACTAGTGGTGTTGCGCAAGGGTCAGTGTTGCGACCACAATTATTCACAATGTATATTAACAATCTAGAAGAATGAACTGAGGGATTATTGCTAAATTTAATGACAATATTTTTATTGTCACAAGTAAGCTTACATTGCAATGAAGTTACTGTGAAAAGCCCCTAGTCGCCACATTCTGGTGCCTGTTCAGGTACATGGAGGGAATTCAGAATGTCCAAATTACCTAACAGCACGTCTTTCGGGATGAGTGGGGGGAAACCGAAGCACCAGGAGGAAATCCACGCAGACACAGGGAGAACATGCAGGTTCCGCACCGTGACCAAGTCAGGAATCGAACCTGGGACCCTGGTGCTGTGAAGCCACAGTGCTAACCACTGTGCTACCGAGATATGTAAAGGAACAAGTAGTGTTGAGGAAGCGGGGAGACTACAGAAAGACCTGGAGAGTGGGCAAAGAAGTTGCAGGTGAAATACAATGTGGAAAAGTGAGGTTAAGCATTTTTGTAGGAATAGAGGCACAGACTAATTTATACACGGGGAGTGGCTTCGTAAATCAGAGGCATACAGGGAGTTAAAGGTTTTAAAAATTAATTTAGAGTACCTAATTCTTTTTCTTCCCAATTAAGGGACAATTCAGCATGGCCAATCCACCTATCCTGCACATCTTTGGGCTGTGATGGGTGAAACCCACGCAGACACTGGGAGAATGTGCAAACTTCACACGGACAGTGACGCGAGGCCGGGATCAAACCTGGGTTCTCAGCACCGTGAGGCAGCAGTGCTAACCACTGCACCACCGTGCCGTCCATGGGATTCTCTTAAGGTTAATGTGCACGTTCAGTTGGGAAGGCAAATGCTAGCATTCATTTCAAGAGGGCTAGAATGCAAGAGCAGGGATGGACTGTTAAGACTGTATACACCTCTGGTCAGACCCATTTTGGAAAATTGTGAGCAGTTTTGGGCCTTGTATCTTAAGGAAGGATGTGCTGGCCTTGGAGGGGGTCCAGAGGAGGTTCACAAGAATGATCCTGGAAATGAAGGACTTGTCATATGAGGAGCGGTTGAGGACTCTGGACCTGTACTCGATGGAGTTGAGAAGGATGAGGGGGATGGCATTGAAACTTACAAAATTCTGAGAGGTTGAATGGACATGGGGAGGATGTTTCCACGAGTAGAACCTGAGGGCACAGCCTCAGACTTGAGGGACGATCCTTTTAAACTGTGATGAGGGTGTGTTTCTTCAGCCAGAGGGTGGCATATCTGTGGAACTCGTTGCCACAGAAGGATGTGGGGACCGTCACATGCGCGTCTTTAAGATAGAGATAGATAGGATCTTGATTAATAAGGGGATCAGGGATTACGGGGCGAAGGGGATCAGAGGTTACGGGAAGAAGGCAGGAGCATGGGGATGAGAAACAAATCTGCCACGATTGAATGGTGGAGCAGACTCGATGGGCCGAATGGTCTAATTCTGTTCCTAGGTCGCACAGTGGTTAGCACTGTTGATTCACAGCACCAGGGACCCGGGTTCAATTCTCGCCTTGCGTCACTGGCTGTGCAGAGACTGCACTTTCTCCCCTTGTTTGCGTGGGTTTCCTCCGGGTGCTCCGGTTTCCTCCCACGAAAGTCCCGAAAGACGTGCCTGTTAGGTGAATTAGACATTCTGAATTCTCCCTCAGCATATCTGAACAGGCACCGGAGTGTAGCGACTCGGAGATTTTCACAGTAACTTTTGACAGAGTTAATGTAAGCCTACTTCTGATACTAATAAAGATTATTATTATTATTATAATACTATGTCTTGTGTCCTATTATTGCTCTGTCCACTGTTGGGATGCAGTTGTATGCTTTGACCATTCAGTGGCTCTGTGGAGCAGGTTTCTGAATGTCTTCACCCAATGCAGTACTAGCATTACCCTGTATTAAAAAGAAACTAGTATTCATCAGTTTGCCATACGTAGTGTGCCACAAGTAATTTGCTAGTTTGTTTTTAAATTTTGTTTTTTAAATAAGTTAGGTGGGGTTTCTGGGTTATGGGGATAGGGTAGAGCTGTGGGCTTAAGTAGGGTGCTCTTTCCAAGGCCGGTGCAGACTTGATGGGCCAAATGGCCTTCTGCACTGTAAATTCTATGATTCTAAATCTACCTGTCCGTGACAGTCATTTGTGACAGAATGATTGGTGCACCCTGTTCAAGGAATAGAGTTTGCAACAATTTCCTAAAAATCACTTCCTAGGAGAATATTATTTTTCTTCGAGAGCAGAGCTCATCAAGGTGAGTAACACTACATGTTATAGCTTTAAGTATCAGCAATGGACAGCACTTCAATTGGTTGATTCAGTTGAGGGCTGGCAGTAAAAGATTGAGAGCAGAATTCAAATTAGTCATCAGCCTGGAGATGAATCGACTGACTTGCAACACTTTTTTATGCAGCGAAAATATATTTTTTGTCAACACTTGCAAACACCGCAGTCTAATCCTGCGTTACGTTTATTATTGCAAGGCACTTTGAGGCCTTTTGAAAAGAGAACAAATGAGTTGTTTCCATTCACTGTAGAAAAACATCAGAACAAATAAGACAGGTCAAAGATGGTGTTAAGTTTTGAATTCCTCAAACAACATTCTTCCTAAGGTGTGCGGTCATTTGTTTTGGGTGATGTGTTACCTTGGTGCTTATAGCTTCTCTGTCAAAAGGGAGTTATTCTGAAACCAATCACACCCCAGCAAGGTGGCAGTTGCGAGCCTGTCAAGGTCATTTCAACCAGACTGCTTTGGAAGGACTTAATGGAGCACAGTCTACATGAAATGTATTTGCAATGCTAGCTTTTCTAAAGCAGGCTCCTCTCCTAATGCGTACAATCCTGTGAAGGTGATTTCTTTATAATGGTGAGAAATGTATTTATGTTCACATGGATATCGCAGTATTCAAATGAGGATTTCATCTCATTCAGCCATAAAAATATCCAATGACCTTGCTTCCATTGCTCTCTGGAAAGAGAATCCCACAAATTGATAACCCTTCGAGAGAAAATATTCTCTTCAATCTCCATCTTCAATGCAAGACCCATTATTTTTAACCTCCTAGTTCTAGGGTGCACTTTTACGGTCACAGTGCAGCCAAAAAGCAGCGTGCCGCGGCACAGAATGGCCGATAGAAGCTGGGAGACCCCACACTCCCCAAGCCCTAACACAATATGGGCACCCTAGCCCGATCGCCACTGCACAAAAAATGCCAGCTTGCCCTTTGGCAGGGCCAACCTGGTACCCTGGCAGTGCCCCTGCCAGCTGGCAATGCCAGCATGCCCAGGCAGCACCAGAGTATCACCTTGCCCAAAGGACATGCACCTAGGGACCTCTGATCCCCTGGGAGACCCATATGAGTGCAGTTCAGTCTGGTCCTCATTTGTGGAGACAAACACTGAATGGCGCTCGCCCGAGGTCTCCGAGGCAAAGGAGATAGGTTCTATGCCTCGGGTACCTCGGGAATCTGAAAATTAAAGCCTAGCTGTCTCGCTTTAATATGCAGATTTTCTAAAAAGTGACCCCGCCCACAATGGGCAGGATTTACAACGTATCAACCATGATCGAATGGCAGAGCAGGCTTGATGAGCAAAATGGCCTAATTCTGCTCCTGTATCTTATGATCTTCTGAAACATGTCGGCGATCTTGCATGTGGACTTAGTGTCCAGCCCCCTGAGCGGCATATTCAGGGTGTCGGACTTGCCGGAGCTGCAGACTGGAGTAGGGACAGAGGTTTCAGCCTTTGCTTCGTTGACCGCTCGCAGGCGTGGAGATCAGTTTTCTCCACCCTGTGCCTCGGTGTGGTTGGGGGATGTAATTGAGTTCTTGCACTTGGAAAAGGTGAAATTTGTTCTGAGGAGCGTGAGTTTGGGGGGGGGGGGTCCACAGGAGATGGGGTTTGGCTCATTTGGCTAGACAGCTGGTTTGTGATGCAGAGCAAGGCCAGCAGCGTGGGTTCAATTCCTGTACCAGCTGAGGTTAGTCATGAAGGCCCGCCTTCTCAAGCTCACCCCTCGTCTGAGGTGTGGTGATCCTCAGCTCTCCCCCTCAAAGGGGAAAGCAGCCTATGGTCTTTTGGAACTGTGGCAACTTTACCTTCCCAAAATACTCCCACAAGTGACTTCCTACTTTTGCTATTTCATATTGCTATCCAAACTGATTCTACATTTTGATCTTTAGAACTTGGGTAATCTCTCTCTCTCTATTGTACTCATGTCATCCTTAATGAACAGAGCTACTCCTCTACATTTTCCTAGTTTCCTGTCCTTCCAAAATGTCATGCAGACTTGAATATTCAGCTCCCAACCTTTGTTATCCATATCCCTGAAATAGCTATTGGATCATACATCTTTCTATTTGTGTGTCGCTTCATTTGTTTTATAATGAATATTATGTTCATTCAGATACAAAGATTATAATTTAAGAGTACCCAATTCTTTTTTGCCAATTAAGGGGCAATTTAGCATGGCCAATCCACCTTGCTTGCACATCTTTTTAGGTTGTGGGAGCGAGACTCTCACACACACGGAGAATGTGCAAACTCCACACGGGCAGTTACCCGGGGCCGGGATCGAACCCAAGTCCTCAGCGCCAGGAAGCAGCAGTGCTAGCCACTGCGCCACCATGCCGCCCATTTCTAACTCTTTTTACCATTTTTGCAATCGATGGCTTAGTCTGCTGATGCACTCTTAAATTTGTATGATCATTCCCAATCCTGTCACCTTTTAATTTATCATTTCTTCTCTTGCTGCCTTGCTGTCTTGCCTTATCTTTTCTCTTTAATTGATCACATCTTCCCAAACCTGATCCCTTGCCCCCACTATTTAGTTTAAAGCCCCCTTTGCTACCCTAGTTATATGACTTGCCAAAACACTGGTCCCAGCTTGATTCCGATGAAGACCATCCCAATGGTACAACTCCCACTCTCCCCAGCACTGGTGCCAGTGCCCCATGAATTGAAACTAATTTCTCCCACACCAATCTTTGAGCCACGCAGTCAACTCCTTAGTCTTATTTACCCCATGCCAGTGTGCTCGTGGCTCCGATAATTACCGTACCTTTTTGATATTCTACTTTTTACTTTAATTTATCCCGAGCCACTCATACTCCCTCTTTCCTTGTTCTACCTATGTTGTTGACACCTTGTGGATCATGACTATTAGATCCTCCCCTTCCACTGCAAGTTTCTCCCAGCTCAGAGCAGATGTCTTGAAACTTGGAACCTATCAGTCAATACAGCCATCTGAACTCTTGCTTGCGGTTGCAGAGAACTATATCTATCCCCTACTACCACTAGTAGGGGAATGAATGGCTTCCTGTACCTTAGTGTCATAGTCATCCACTCTGCAGCACCCACTTCCTTCCATACAGGTTGCAAGCACCTCAAACCTGCTGGACAACTGCAAAGGCTGAGGCTCCTCCACTTCTACCTTCTGTGTCCCCATACCTGCCTTACTCATAGTCACAGCCTGCTGCTCCCTGACCACTGGCCAAATTGGAAGATCCCTACCTAAGGGGTGTACTCCCTCCTGGTAAAAAATTGTCGCAGTAACTTTCTCCTCTTTGTGATATCTCAGTGGCTGCAGCTCAGCATCTAACTCGGTGACTGTGCAAAAAACTCCTTGAGCCTGGATCACGTCGGTGTCCAGGAATTCCCACGTTCTGAAGTCACCACAAGTCTGCCTCTTCTATAATTTCTGAACGTTTGGGCCCTTCTGAATCCATTAGTGTGCAATACTGCAATCTATTACAAGACATTTACAGGTTATGGCTCAGATGGTAGTAATTCAACTTCTTATTCAAAAGGTTGTGAGGTTGTAATCTAGGCTGGTGCAACAGTGGTGTTCTGAGGGATGCTGCACTGTTGAAGGTGGTTTCTTTTCTATGACAAGTTAAATCAAGGCCTGCCTGGTGGCGCAGTGAGTAGCACTGCTGCCTCACGGTGCCGAGGTCCCAGGTTCAATCCCAGCTCTAGGTCACTGTCCATGTGGAGTTTACAAATTCTCCCCGTGTTTGCGTGGGTTTCGCCCCTACAATCCAAAAATGTGCAGGGTGGGTGGATTGACCACGCCAAATTGCCCCTTAATTGGAAAAAATGAATTGGTTACTCTAATTTTTTTTTTATAAATGTTTTTTATTGGATTTTTGAACAGAGTATGTTTTGCCGTTATGTACACAGGATATGATATATCTAAGTAGGCATCCATTTGTGCCGGCGAGGTACTTCCGGAGGACAATCCTCAAGTGGGTCTGGTGCCGGTGTTGTCCCTCGCTTTTCCTGGTCGGATTTTGGCCCCGTTGACTTCTCGTACACGCTGCCATTTCAGCCGGCCCTCCCATCCTCCGCCTGTTCAGTACTCTTAAATTTAAATAAAAATCAAGGTCTGCCCTTTCTGGTAGATGTACAGGTCCCAAGCCACTATTTGAAGAGTAAGGGAGTTCTCCCATCATCCTGACTAATATTCTCCCCTCAATCAACATCATTAAAACAGGCCATGATCGCATTAACTTGCTGTCATTTCCTACTTTGCAATAAAGATTACACTTCAAAATACTTCACTGGCTGTTAAACATTTGGGACTTTCTGAAAGCTGATATGCAAATGTTCTTTCTTTTTATTCGCCATTTTATCAGTTAGTGTTTTTATCGTTGAATGTGACCACAATTATGCTGCTAATACTTTTCCTATTTTGTTTCCCTTGCAGACTTTTGTCCATGAAAATGGCCAATGGAGTAGATGGCCCTATAGGTATCCCATTCCCAGATCACAGCAGCGAAATTCTCAGTAGTCTTAATGAGCAGAGGAACTATGGTTATCTCTGTGATGTTATCATCATAGTGGATGGCCAGGAATTTCGGACCCATCGATCTGTCCTTGCAGCCTGCAGTCAATACTTCAAAAAGCTCTTCACACTGGGGGCCATCGTGGACCAACAGAATGTTTACGAAATAGACTTTGTCACGGCAGAAGCTCTCTCGGCACTGTTGGAGTTTGCGTACACGGCAACCCTGACTATAAGCACTTCGAATGTAAACGAGATTTTAAATGCGGCGAGGCTGCTGGAGATCCAGTGTGTGAGCAACGTTTGCCATGATCTCCTTGTATCAAATGCCCTAGCCAGCAAGGAGATAGCAGATTATGTAGATCAAATTGATCAGAAAAACCTCCTTAGAGCAAAAGAATATCTAGAGTACTTCCAAAGCAGTCCAGCCAATGGCCATGTCGACAGCCAATGGGCAGGTCTTGAACTGAAAGACCTTCCAAGAGCGCACTTTCAAAATGGAGTTAGTGAAGAGCTAGCACAAAAGGCGCGAGGAGTCTATCCAGAAATGGCACCAAATGACCAGCCAACCCAAACCATGGACAAATCCATGCTGTGGCTCAAGAAGGAGGATGTCACTGGCCCTTCATTTTCCCCCTCACAGAATGGAGATTATTCTGACTTCCATCTCCACGAGGAAGAAGGGCTTCTAGAACACCAAGAGCTGGCTATGCATCCAAATTATATCCCAACCGAAGAGATAAAACAGGAGATAAACAAGGAAGAAGAGGAACCCATTTCATCCCGAGCCTTCCTTGAGCAGATTATAAACTCAGTCGATGAAACGTACGACAAGAATTTAGTGAAAGAAGAGCATGACTTTGATTCATACTTGAACTTTTTCAACCCTACCTTCGACGGTGAAGGCTACTCTTCCTGGTCCAAGAAGAGCGAGAAAAAAGTGAGAGCAAAGGCATTCCAGAAGTGTCCAATCTGTGAGAAGGTGATTCAGGGAGCAGGAAAACTGCCACGTCACATCAGGACTCACACAGGAGAAAAACCATACGAGTGTAACATCTGCAATGTCCGCTTCACAAGGTAGATCAATATATTATTGTAAATGTTGAGTTTATTAACTTCTGTCATCGTTTCCCCTTTTTCCATTTGTCTTTTTTTTATGGTTTATGATCATTTAGAGCAGCAACTTTTCAGATCTTCCTTTTCCCTGTACCAGTTGGCTTAGATTATATGCCTCAGCACAGAGTAGGGATTGAGTCTGGACAACGTGACTCGGCTACTCCCTGGATTGACTTACTGTGTTTTCAGGCAAGGGGCCAAAGCTCTGATGCTAGCCCAGGGCCTGGACGTTTTGAAGCAATACAGAGTATCGTATTTCAATTGCTGCCACGAGTTAACACACAAGGTCTGAAATGGCCCACGGTATCTATTAGCAGAGCTACACCAACATTTTGCATAACACATTGTGACCATCAATTTAAATACCATCACAGCTCCAGTGCAGCCAACATTAATACTTCAAGCTTCCATGGCCTGCCTCAATCACAATACTAGTCAGCATTGGTGTGAATTCAGGCTGAATGCATCTCCCAAATAAGAAGAAACAATCACTGAGGCGGAAGTGTAGCATAGTGGACGCTACCGGACGAGCAATCCCAGTGCCTGGACTAATGCTGTGGAGACATGGGTTCCACTCTCATCACATTTTAAACTTGCATTATGATGAATAAATCGGGAATAAAATGCTTGTCTCATTAATAATGATCAGGATATCACCAAAAACGTCATTAAAACCCACCTTGTTCACTAATGTCCTTCAGAAAAGGAGATCTGCCGTTCTTTTTTAGGGTGGCAAGGTAGCGCAGTGGTTAGCACCGTTGCTTCACAGCGCCAGGCCCCAGGTTCGATTCCCGGCTTGGGTCACTGTCTGTGGGGAGTCTGCACGTTCTTCCCTTGTCTGCGTGGGTTTTCTCCGGGTGCTCTGGTTTCCTCCCGCAAGCCCCGAAAGATGTGCTGTTAGGTGAATTGGACATTCTGAATTCTCTGTGTACCCGAACAGGTGCCAGAGTGTGGCGAGTAGGGGATTTACACAGTAACTTCATTGCACTGTAAGCCTACTTGTGATACTAATAAAGATTATTATTATTATTCCCTACTCTGCGATTGATTTTTAACTGCCCTCTGAAATGGCCCTCTGTTGTATTGAACCACTACTGATAAGTCAAAATGTGGTTCACCACCCATTGGGCTTGGGCAACATGGCCCATCGATGCTGCCTTGCAAGCGACAGAAACATCCAAAGGACAAATAAAAATAAACTAATCTGGAAATGTGCAAAGCACGGTGAGAGGTAAGTTTTCTAACAGTCATTCACTAATTCTCTGATGAGAACTTGTTGCATTTGTCACAAAAATCTATTGTGTCCGCTAACAGAACTCCACGGCAACACTGACTAAATCTTACAGCACAGATTTAAACACATTATTCTGGGCTGAACAAATCAAAGGATGGTTACAGCAAAGGAGGCCCTTCAGCCCAACATGTCTCTGTTGACTCTCTGAAGGAGGAATTTACTTAGTGCCATTCCCCTGCTGTTTTCCTGTAGCCTTGCAAATCTTTCCTTTTCTTTCTTTTAAAAAATAAATTTAGAGTACCCTATTCCAATTAAGGGGCAATTTAGCGTGGCCAATCCACCTACCGTGTACATCTTTGGGTTGTGGGGGTGAGACCCACGAAAACACTGGGAGAATGCAAACTCCACACGGACAGTGACCCAGAGCCGGGATCGAACCTGGGACCTCAGCGCCGTGAGGCAACCACTGTGCCACCGTTTTGCCCTTTTCTTTTCGGATAACAACCCAATTCCCTTGTTAAAAGCCTCCATTGACCCTGCCTCAACCACACTCTCCAGTAAACTCCTGACCATAACCACTCACTGCATGAAAAATTTTTCCTCCTGTAGCCTTTTCTTCTTTTGCCAATTACCTTAAATCTGTGCTCTCTGGTTCTCGATCTTTCCACAAATGGAAACAGTTTCTCCCTATTTACTCTGTCTCGCTCCCTTATGATTTTGAATAGCTCTATTAAATCTCCTCTCGACCTTCTTCTCCAAGGAGAACAGTCCACACTTCTCTGATCTATCTACGTAACTGAAGTTCCACATCCCCAGCGCCCGGAACCATTCTTGTGAATCTTGTCTGCCCTCTTTAATGTCTTCACATCTTTCCTAAAGTGTGATGCCCGGAACACCCAATGGACAATATGCCAGTTATGGCCAAACTAGTGTTTTATCCAGGCTTATCATAACCATCTGTGGAAGTAATGCGCGGCTGCATTGTTGAAGTAGGCATTTACAGTAGGCTGGTTTGGGTGATTGTCATGTTCTTGTGTTTCTTGGTGTACTTTAAAAATAAAGTGTGTACGTCACAGTTGAGATTGGTATATTGGAACAATAACTTGCTCTGGTGCAGCTGCTATTCCCTGAAGGTTTATGAGTTGCATTGAGGTACAACTTGTGCACTGGATTTTACAGCAGCTGTTTTAATATAAACAGGTCCAGTTGGGTTTGCTACTGACACCACAAACTAGGAAAGGAACATTTTCAGATTGTTGGTACTCAGTGAGTGGATTATAAGCTGAAATATTGCACTGTATTCCCTCTTCCCTTTCAGTGGAAATGCTTACAGTTTAACTATTTCTGTCTTTGGTCGTAAGTATGAAGTTTTTATTGCTGTTTTATTCCTTTAGTTATTTTTAAAATCACGCCTTGATTGCCACCTGTAGTATTTTGAATCGCTGTAGACAGTGCAGTGAAGCAATATAGAGATGACTTTGAGTTGTAGTTTTTTTTTAAATTTAGAGTGCCCAATTCTTTTTTTCCAGTTAAGGGGCAATTTAGAATGGCCAATTCCTCTATCTTGCATATCTTTTTGGGTTGTGGGGGGAGACCCTCGCAGACACTGGGAGAATGCGCAATCTCCACACGGATGGTGACCCGGGGCCGGGATCGAATCCGGGTCCTCGGCTCTGTGAGGCAGCGGCGCTGATCGCTGCGAGGCAGCGGCGCTGATCGCTGCGGGGCTGATCGCTGCGAGGCAGCGGCGCTGATTGCTGCGCCACCCTGCTGCCCATGGTGTTGCTTTTGAGGAAAATTATGAAGAAAACGAGGACATGCTCGTAAAATGAGAGACCAAGATCAGGAAGAGACCGTTGGGACTTCTTGGGCATGTAATAAGAAATCGTGATTTAGAAAGTCTGATGTTGATGGGAGAGATCAAGATAGACCAAGAGTGACCTTTCTAAGAGCCTTGCAAACTGGGTGAATGTACCATAAATGAAGACGGTCCATGCCTCCAGAGAAAGATTGATCCATGGTCGACATGGCATGGTACCTGACGAGAGGGAGAGAGAGCAGTATCAAATTGTCACAAGCACTGGAGAAGCAGGGCAGGAAAGAGAAGAGATCCAAAGGAATTACCATCTCTCATCTACTCTCCACGTGACATTACTGTTCTATCTATCTACTTCTGGCCCACCAGACCAGAAAAATAAGGATGTGGGAGGTGATTTGGTCCATCATAACTCACCGATCTAGAAAGCCTTCCACTCTAGCGGCACGGTGGCACAGTGGTTAGCACTACATCCTCACAGCGCCAGGGACCCAGGTTCAATTCCGGCCTTGGGGGACTGTCTGTATGGAATTTGCATGTTCATAGAATGTAGAATCCCTACAGTGTAGAAGGAGGCCATTCAGCCCATCAACTATTGAATGAGCACTCTACCCATTTACACTCCCCCATCCACTCAACTCTCCCCCCCCCCCCCCCCCCCCCCCCCCCCATCCTCGTAACCTAATCTGCACATTTAAGGGGCAATTTAGCATTGCCAATCCACCTAACCCACACATCTTTGGAGTGTCGGAGAAAATCCATGCAGACACAGGAAGAAATTGCGAACTTTACACAGTCACCCAAGGCCGGAATTGAACCCGGGTCCCTGGCGCTGCGAAGTGGCAGTGCTAACCACTGTGCAAATCCATTCTCCCTGTGTCTGCGTGGGTTTCCTCCGGGTGCTCTGGTTTCCTCCCACAGTCCAAAGATATGCTTGTTAGGTGGATTGGCCATGCTAAATTGCCTCTTAGTGACCAACGGTTGGGTGGGGTTATAGGAGTAGGGTGAGGGATTGGGCAGAGGTAGGGTGTTCTTTCGAATGGTGAGTGTAGACTTGATGGGCCAAGTTGGGATTCTGATTCTTGCAACATCACCATTTTCCTCCAGGTGCATATTCAGGATGATTAGGCTACTCTTAAGATAAGAGAAAATTGAATTTGAATAATCATGAGCCTTTTCCAGTCTGATTCTTGGAGTCTTTTACAAATCCCACTCCCCTGTCTCTCCACCCTCCCTTCCAACAATAAGTGTGAAGAGTTCATGGATCCCTTTGTAACTCGAGATCAAGACCATTTGGATCAACTGACTCGGATATTTTCTTCCCTGCCACGAGCCTTCAACGGCTCTCCTGCCCTAGCCCAGATCATTCATATTTTTCTAATTTTTCTTCATCTACCCTCATGCCCTCTCTCTTATCCATAAAACCCACCTCCTTCTCCCTTGACCCTATTCGCACTAAACTGCTTATCACCCAACTTCCCCTTCCGACATCCATATTGATTGATGTGGTTAACCAATCTTTCTCTTTAGGTACCGTCCCTCTCGCCTTTTAAACTTGTCATTCATCACCCCCTCTTAATCAAACCACCCCTTGATCCCACCAACCTTGCAAGCCAATATCCAACCTTTCTTTTCTGACCAAAATCCTTGAACGTGTCTCCTCCAAATTCTTTCCCAGATTTCCATTGAATTTTTGCAGTGAGTTTCTGCCATTCCACATGGCTCTTATCCAAGTTCTCATCCCATTGCTATTTCTCATCTGCAGGCTGCCCCCTTCATGTCCACGTGGATGCTGACGACACCCAGTCCTACCTCACCGCCACCTCTCTTGACTCTTCCACTAAATTATCAAACAACTTATCTCCATATCCAGTACTGGATGAACAGAATTTCCTCTCAACATTGGGAAGATTGAAGCCATTACCTTCAGCCCCCACGCAACATTGCATTTGTAGTCGCCAACTTCATTCCTCGTCCTCTTCCTGGCAGACCTGAATTTGAACCAGACAATTCACAACCTTGATGCCATATTTGACCCTGGGGCAAGCTTTTTCACAATCACCAAGGCTGACTATTTCCACCTTCCACCATCCAACTTCACCCCCCCCCCCCTCAGCTAATCTGATGGCCATGTCCTTGTGAGCACCACGACCATTTCACCTATTACACCTGTGCTTGTAACCGTACATTGGCACCCAGTCATGCAATGCCTTGATTTTAAAATTCTGATCGTTGTTTTGAAATCCCTCTGTGGCCCACCTCCCTATCTCCATAATCTCTTTCAGCTCCACAATCCTGTGAGGTACCTGTGCTCATCCAATTCTAGCCTTGGAGCATCCCTGATCTTGATACTGTCACCATTGCTGGCTGGCCATACCTTCATCTGCTAAGGCCATGAACTCTGGAATTTTCCCCTTCAATTTCTCTGAATTTCCACCTTTCTCCTTTTAAGAAGCTCCTTAAAACCTACCCGACAGCGGCTCGATGGCACAGTGGTTAGCACTGCTGCCTCACAGCAACGGAGATCCGGGTTCGATTCCGACCTCCGGTGACTGTGGAGTTTGCACTTTCTCCCTATGTCTGTGTGGGTTTCCTCTGGGTGCTCCAGGTTCCTCCCACAGTTCAAATGTGTACAGGTTAGGTGGATTGGCCATGCTAAATTGGCCCGAGGATGGGGCTATGAGGCTGGGTGGGGTTTGGGCCTAGGTAGGGTGCTCTTTCAGGTGGCTGGTACAGACTCGATGGGCTGAATGGCTCCTTCTGCACTGTAGGGATTCTATGATACCTATTTGACTGTGTCATTCATTGGTCATCTGGAAACTATAGAATATATAGAATCCCTACAGTGCCGAAGGAGGCCATTGTTTTATAATACTCCACCGAAACACCTTTGATCATGTCTTGTCAAGACAAGTTGTCTGGAAAAGGAAGCAAAATCATCTGAAGAGTGAGTTCAATCCAATCGTTTGAGTATCACCATATTCTGAATGATGTCCTTGCTTTGGTTAAAACGATTTCAGGAGAGATAGTGATGCGAGGAAGATCGAGTAAGATGGAAAGAGGGTAGCACGGTGGCCTAGTGGTTAGCACAGCTGCCTCACGGCGCTGAGGTCCCAGGTTCGATCCCGGCTCTGGGTCACTGTCCGTGTGGAGTTTGCACATTCTCCCCATGTCTGCGTGGGTTTCGCCCCCACAATCCAAAAATGTGCAGAGTAGGTGGATTGGCCACACTAAATTGCCCCCTTAATTGGAAACAATAATTGGATAATCTAAATTTATTAAAAAAAAGAAAGAGTAAGATGGAAAGAGTAAAAGTTAGAGAAAGGGGATTTTTTTTGTTTTTTAAAGTGCTGTGTTTTAAATTTCAATAAAACACTTGATATTTTGTTTGAAGTCTCCAGCCTAGGAAAAGCTTGTGGTATTATTACTGTTGTAGTTCCATCAAGCCTTACAGCAGTAGCGAGACTGGTTAAAACTTTGATCTCTAGCAACCCTGTTAAGAATCAACACAAGGATTGGACCTTCAGGCCCCACCCACATCACTGTGCAGGAGTAGCTTCCACCTAAATGCTTTGGGACAACCTCATTTCCTGGAATTCCCACTGGGTGTTGGTTTTAATACATTCCAATTTTATTAGATTGCAATCTATCCATTCCATTCTGTCCTTGGCTGCAACTTGGCAAAAGTTCATCTGTATTTCATAGTGCTTGAGATTCTTTGGAAAGGATTTGTTTTCTCCCTGAGGAGCATTTCTCTTCTTCAGCTCAGAGTAAACCTGTTGTTTGCCATTCCTAATCAGCCCAATCCTTTCCACCTTCACCAACATGGGCTCCATCTGGAGAACGGGGAGGGTTCCGTTTTCTGGGTATGTTAATGATTTGGAAATCAACTTGGAGGAAGTTATTTGCAGACAATATGAAAATGGGAGAGTGTCCAATAATGTGGAGGACCAAAGGTATAATAGGAGCAGGGTGAGCAACTGGGATGAAAAATACTTGCGATAGAAGATAAACTCCAACTTTGACTGGTTGGGCTGAAGGGTCTGCTCCTTTGTCACTATGTATTAGTTGTAGCTGTGGCTCAATGGGCAGCTCTCCCACTTCTGAGTCAAAAGATTATGGTTAGGGACAGCACGGTGGCGCAGTGGTTAGCACTGCTGCCTCACGGCGCCGAGGTCCCAGGTTTGATCCCGGCCCCAGGTCACTCTCTGTGTGGAGTTTGCACATTCTCCCCGTGTTTGCGTGGGTTTCGCTGCCACAACCCAAAGATGTGCAGGGTAGGTGGCTTGGCCACGCTAATTTGCCCCTTAATTGGAAAAAAATGAATTGGGTACTCTAAATTTAAAAAAAAACCCAAAAGATTCCGATTCTAGGTCTCGCTCCGGAGACTTGTGTCCAAACTCCAGGCTGCAGTTTAGCGCAGTACTGGGGGAGTGCTGCACTGGTGATGGTGCTCTTTTTCAGGTGCAACATTAAACTGAGTCCCCATCTGTCTTCTCAGGTGAAAAAATATCAATTTCACAATTCAGAGAAGCTCCCCCGCTCTAGATTATCTTTCAGCATCCATCACTATAATAGATTACAAAAACAGAACATACTGGACAATCTCAACAGGGTTAGATCTGACCATCTGTGGAGAAAAGGGAGCCAGCATTTTGAGTCTAGATGAAGGGCTGAAGGGTCTGCTCCTTTGTCACTATGTATTAGTTGTATGTGTGTTGTATGTCAGATTTATACCTCTTTCTCCCCCCACTACTGTATAAATCTGACCCCATTTCCACCTCTTTCTAGCTTTGACAAAGAGTCATCCAGACTCGACGTTAGCTCCCTTTTCTCCACACATGCAGTCAGACCTGCTGAGATTGTCCAGTATTTTCTGTTTTTGTTTCGGATTCCAGCATCCGCAGTAATTTGTTTTTACTATAATGGATTATCTGATTATTATCTTTGCTTGCTGTATGCAAATTAGCTACCGTGCTGCCTACATTACATTCGTTACTATGCTTCAAATGTTTTTCATTGTCTGCAGTGCTTTGATATCCTGAGGTCACCAGTGGTATTATAGAAATACAACTTTATAATATTTATTTAATTCCCTGTGATATCAGTGGGGATTAGATTGCAAAAAAATTCTTTGTGGTCCTTAGTCTTGACCTCCAGCCTCCCGTACATTGAATGGTTTTCCTACAGTACAGAACTGATACTCCCTTCTCTGGCCACTCTGGTTGCTTCATTACATGGTCACAAAAAAGCTGCAAAAAAGAGAAGGGTCCAAGAATGCAGTCTTTCTTTTCACAGGTGAAGATGGCAACTAGGGGATTTTCACAGTGACTTCATTGCAGTGTTAATGTTAGCCTCCTTGTGACAATACAGATTATTGTTATTATTATGTGTGGAGAGATCAGTTCAGTCCATAAGATGGTCATTCAGGAGTCTGGTAACAGCGGGAAGTTGTTGTTTTTGAACCTGTCCGTGCGTGTTCTCGGAGTTTTGTATCTCCTGCCTGAAGGAAGAGAGAATAACCCGGGTGGAAGGAGTCCCAACAGCCACAGTGCACCAATGGTGACAGGTGACTGTTTTAAGGTAGAGGATGAAGTGCCAGCCAAATGGATATCCTGAATGGCACTGGGTTTCTTAAGTGTAGTTGGAGCTACACATGTGCTGACACCTTCAATCAGTTACTGATGGTTAGAGTAATTTGCCAGATTGGATTTGTCCAGCTTCTTTTGTAACCAGAGCACACTTGGGCAATTTTCCACTTTGTCGGGTACGTCCCAGTTTTGTATCTGTGTTGGAACAGGTTGTCTAGGGTGCAACTAGTTCGAGAGTACGAATATTCAACTTTAGAGTAAGTCTGGATCCCTGTCCTTTAGTGTATGTAATGCATTTAGCTGTTCCTTGTTATCACATGGAGTGAATTGAATTGGCGGGTATTTATGATGATGGCAACCTTGGGAGGAAACTGGGGTGGATCAATCATTTGGCACTTCTGGCTGAAGATGTTTGTCTCTTGCATTTAAAAAAAATAAATTTAGAGTATCCAATTCATTTTTTCCAATTAAGGAATAATTTAGCGTGGTCAATTTTTGGGTTGTGGGGGCAAAACCCACGCAAACACGGGGAGAGCGTGCAAACTCTACACGGACAGTGACGCAGGAACGGGATCGAATCTGGAACCTCCGTGCTATGAGGCAGCAGTGCTAACCACTGCGCCAATGTGCTGCCCTGCCTCTTGCATTTATGTTTATTCATAAATTATGTCGGACAGCCAAATTCAGAAAGCAGTTTGCAATGATTCTTCTATTTCACTTTTTAAAAAATAAATCAATTTAGTGTACCCAATTCACTTTTTCAAATTAAGGGGCAATTTAGTGTGACCAATCCACCTAGCCTGCACATCTTTGGGTTGTGGGGGCGAAACCCATGCAAACATGGGGAGAATGTGCAAACTCCACACGGACCGTGACCCAGAGCTGGGATGGAACCTGGGACCTCGGCGCCGCAAGGCAGCAGGGCTAACCCACTGTGCCACCGTGTCGCCTGTTTCCATTTCACTTTTAACAGTTTATTTATGTCAAGCCCGCATTCTGTTTTCTGGACATTTCTTGTATTTGTCTCACCATGTGTACTAGTCACCGCTGACTTGATTAGAAGTTCAATTGAGTCTTGTAGTTGAGTACAAGACCAAAGCTATCAACCTGTTTGCGTATTATCCAATCCAGTAACATGCACGCTATTTGACTTCTCCTGTTTGTTCAAAGTGACAATGAATGTGATCGTCCTATCTTGTAACTTACCTCCACGTGTTCTGAGATCTGTGGCAAACAAATTATTTAACACTTGCATACAGATCTATTCCATCCTGTCCTGGGGCCTTGTGATTGTTCCTGTAACCAGCACACGAGGAGTGAATGGTTTAGGAGGTTGTCCTGATTGAATTGTTGTCTGGTGTCTTCAATAACTCTAATCTCGTCTACAAGACCTGATCAGGAAGTCAGTAAAGAATTTCCTCTGATTTGAGAAATTGATTTCTCTGCAGGCAGAGAACTTTCTTTGGTCTTCAATTCAGCTCTGTTCATGCACGCAACTTTGTAAAGGTCTCAGTCTCCCTTAGCTGCTGGATCATCCCATCACCTGTTTCTTATTTTTCAGATTTATATGCTGTAGCTGGTTGAGAATAATCTTGGCTTTCTCAAGTCAAAGGCTCCACCATTGAATCTGCATCTTACCATTGTTTAAAAAAAAAATCCAATTAAGGGGCAAGTGACCATCACCAATGCACCTACCCTGCACATCTTTGGGTTGTGGAGGTGAGACGCATGCAGACACGGGGCGAATGTGCAAACTCCACACGGACAGTAACCTAGGCCAGCATCGAACCCGGATCCTCGGTGCCGTGAAGCAGCAGTGCTAACCATTGCGCCACCTTCTCATCATTGTTTTAGTTGAATCAGCCTCATGGCAGTTCTGTCCGGTGCTGTGGTTTGAACCTTCTCTTTGTGACCGTTTCATTTAATCTGAACTCCCTCAATTGTTAATATGACAATGGTATATATAGTAGAATTCTGGAGTTGTTTCACACAACTTTCTGCTGAGTTGCCATTTGTCTATGATGATTAACAGCAAACTGTTCTCTCCAACTGTCACTTCCACTCATTGGAATTCACACTAGCATGTAATGACAATTTACAATTGCATTGTATAGGCATGTATAAAATTTTTAAAATAATTCAGAGTACCCAATTAATTTTTTCCAATTAAGGGGCAATTTAGTGTGGCCAATTCACCGACCCTGCACATCTTTTGTGTTCTGGGGGCGAAACCCACACAAGCACGGGGAGAATGCACACGGACAGTGATCCAGAGCTGGGATTGAACCTGGGACCTCGGTGCCGTGAGGCAGCAGTGCTACTCACTGCGCCACCGTGCTGACCCATAGGCATGTATTCAGAATGATTTATACTGGAATGGTGACGCAGTCTTCTAAATACTTGATGCAAAATGACACTTTCTGCCAGTGTTGTTCACTCCATTGCTTCAAACCTTGCTGTAGGTAATGGAACATTTCAACTCTGGTATTGAAAATCATCCAGGATGTGTGATACAGTTTCATCAACATTTGTGACAGTTATATACTGATTAAAAACAGCAGGATTGTTGGCTGATTAACAGATTTGACAGATCCTTGGGTCAGTTTACAATGCTAGCTCAGATAGGAACTTGGTCCAAATTCACAAAGTTCATAAGTTGCAAAACTGTAACCTCACCATGTTCAAAAAGGTTTATATGTGCTCGTTAAGGGATATACTATCGATGAGGTAGAATTCACACATGACTAAAGCTCACTGTTCTGCTTTGTTTGTGAGTGTTCTTGTATTTCTTTCACAAGCAATTAATCTTGATCTGAAAGTCTTCAATATTTTATCGGTTACGTTTTGACCACATTCAGAGAAGACCTGTTGCCCAGAGTTTGCCAAGTTATTTATTCCTGGTCAGCTACCTTTAGGGCATCCCTGCCTAGCTTCCCTAATTAGGGAAAAGGTGCAAGCCTAAACAGTCACCCAGGATGCTGATGAATGTTTAATTCCAACAATGATGGTTAGCACTGCTGCCTCACGGCACTGAGGTCCCAGGTTCAATCCCGGCTCTGGGTCACTGTCTGTGTGGAATTTGCAATTCTCCCTGTGTTTGCGTGGATGTGCAGGGTAAGTGGATTGGCCACGCTAAATTGTTCCTTAATTGGGAAAAATTAATTGGGTACTTTAAATTTATTTTAAAGAAGTTCCAACAATGAGTGGCTAAAACTTAAATCATCCACTAGAGATTGTTAAGCTTCTCACAGCCAATTGGGGGAAGGAGACCAGATGTCAATCTTTACTCCGTTTTAGATGTATTTACAAATGTACAGCACTTAACATTACAACCCACCACCAGTGTCCTTAAGTGCCTCGTTAAATGTGCTTACGAATTATCTAATGAATGTCCCCACCTATTGCTTAACCTTAATTTATACAATTAACAGAGATGAATGTCCGTAGAATAGTGGCAATCCTGAGGGCAGCGCAGTGGTCAGTACTGCTGCCTCATGGCACTGAGGTCCCAGGTTCGATCCCGGCCCCGGGTCACTATCCATGTGGAGTTTGCACATTCTCCCCCTCTCTGCGTGGGTCTCACCCTCACAACCCAAAAGATGTGCAGGGTAAGTGGATTGGCCACATTAAATTGCCCCTTAATTGGAAAAAAAGGATATTCTAAATTTATTAAATAAAAGAATAGTGGCAAACTTCCTTGTTGTTCCCTGCACTTCCTCAACTCCCCCTCCCCAGTCCTCGACTTGGTACCTCTGCATGGTGAGATCAACAACACCGGAATTGGGGTCGGCAGTGAGCCAGTATCCACCATTCTGTTTCTTCTTGTGTACTCCAGCTAGAATAGCATTGCCACAGCGTGCACAAGCTAACATGGATGTAGACAAATGTTCCCTCAGGTGTGGAGGATGAATTTTCACAGTCCCATTATTGTACACCAGGGAAGGGTTAGCATAGCAGTAACGTTGTGAGGCTAGAAATCAAGAGACTGATGCTTCAAAGACATAAGTTAAGATCTCACTATGGTAGATGGTGAAATTTAAAATCAATTGATGAATACATATGAAATAAAAATCTAATTTCATGGTGACCATTAAATTACCGATTCTCATAAAACCACATCTGTTCCACTAATGCCCTTTAGGGATGGAAATCTGCTGTCCTTACCAGGCCTGGCCTGCATGCAACTTCAGTAATTAACTCTTAACTGTTTTGAAATGGCCTATAAAACCATTCAGTTGTAGCAAACTACTACAGAAAAGTTTGAAAAATGAAACCAAGCTGATCACCTAGCATCAACCTAGGCTCCAGAAATCACAAAAGGTACACCTTGCCCACTTGACCCTGTCCTGCTCACTAATGTCTGGGGGCATGTGGCAAAATTGGGAGAGCTGTCCACAGACAAGTCGAGCAACAGCCTGGCTTAGTCAGTCTCACCGCAGCTCAGTTTATACCCAATGTCCCAGACTCTCCCATCACGATCCCTGGTTATGTTCTTTTTTAAAAATTTAGAATACCCAATCATTTTTTTTCCAATTAAGGGGCAATTTGGCGTTGCCTAGAACATAGAACGTAGCGTGCAGAAGGGGGCCATTCGGCCCATTGAGTCTGCACCGACCCACTTAAGCCCTCACTTCCACCCTATCCCCGTAAACTAATAACCCCATCTAACCTTTTTTGGTCACTATGGGCAATTTATCATGGCCAATCCACCTAACCTGCACGTCTTTGGACTGTGGGAGGAAACCGGAGGAAACCCACATAGACACGGGGAGAATGTGCAGACTCCGCACAGACAGTGACCCAGCAGAGAATCGAACCTGGGACCGTGGCGCCGTGAAGCCACAGTGCTATCCACTTGTGCTGCCCTACCATGCACACCTTTGGGTTGTGGGGGTGAGACCCATGCAGACACGGGGAGAATGTGCAAACCGCACACAGATAGTGACCCGGGGCCGGGATCGGCCCCGGGTCCTCAGTGCCTTGAGCAGCAGTGCTGACCACTGCATCACCGTGCTGCCCCTATGTTCTACCACACCGACTGGAGAGATCCACCAGAGGTGATGTCCCTGAAGTCTCATCATATCACATCAAACGTGGGCACTTTATTCTCATTACCACCCTCAGCTGGTGAACCTGTACTCCTCTATCTGTACTCTTCAATCTTCCTACCACAGGTACAATTGTCCATGATAGTATTGGTGGGAATGACCACCATTCACAGTCCTTGTGGAGATTAGGTTTCTTTTCACACTGAGATTACCCTCCCATGTGTGACTCTACAACTATGTTAAATGGGATAGATTCAAAATAGACCTAGCAGTTCGAACCTAGGCCTCAATGAGGTACTGTGGGTTATTGGCCTCAGCAGAATTGTTTTCGGCCACAATTTGTTATCCCAAGGTCCGATACGTCCCTCACTCTATCTACTATAAACATCAGCCCAAGGGATCAGCCCTAATTCAATGAGGGGTTCTTGGAGAAGCACCAGGCATACCTACATATTAAATATCAGATGGTGAGGCTCCAACGCAGGGCTGGGCAAACAGCCGAAGCAGCATGTGATAGATGGAGCTGAGCAACCCCACAAGCAACAGATCATATCGAAAATTTGAAGTCCTGCCACATTCGGTCATGAATGGTGATGGAGAATTAAACAGCTAACCAGAGAGGGATGCTCCATGAATATTCCCATTCGCAGTGATGGGAGAGGCCAGCATGTTAGTGCAAAAGATAAGGCTGAAGCTTTTGAAACTATATTCATCAAGAAGTGCCAAGTGGATGATCCATCTCAGTCTCCTCTGAGATCCCCAGTATCACATGCAAATCTTTAGCCAATTTCATTCACGCCACATGATACCAAATGGCCAATGGCACTAATAATATAATAATAATCTTTATTATTGTCACAAGTAGCCTTACGTTAACATTGCAATGAGTTTCCTGGAAAAATCCCCTAGTCGCCAGTTCAGGTACACACAATGTCCAATTCACCTAACAAGCACATCTTTTGGGACTTGTGAAGGGAAACCCATGCAAAGACGGGGGAGAACTTGCAGACTCCGCACAGACAATGACCCAAGCAGGAATCGAGCCTGGGACCCTGGCGCTGTGAAGCAACAGTGCTAACCACTACTACCCTATGCAAAACGTTTTCCTGTATAAAGCAACGGCTATGGATCCTGTCGGCATCCTGGCTGAAGCACTGAAGACGTGCTCCAGAACTAACCAAGCTGTTCCGGCACAGCAACAACACTGGCATCAACCTGGAAATGTGGAAGATTTCCTAGGTATGTCCTGCCCCAAAAAGCAGGACATATCCAATCTGGCCAATTACCACCCTATCGTTATGCTCTCTAATCATCAGCATGAAGAGTGCCAACAAGCAGCACCTAATCAGCCATGACCTGCTCACCGATGCTTAGCTGAGTCCCACCAAGGCCATCCGGACTCAGACCTCACTACAGCATTGACTCCGACCTCACTACAGCATTGACTCCGACCTCACTACAGCATTGACTCCGACCTCACTACAGCATTGACTCCGACCTCACTACAGCATTGACTCAGACCTCACTACAGCATTGACTCCGACCTCACTACAGCATTGACTCCGACCTCACTACAGCATTGACTCCGACCTCACTACAGCATTGACTCCGACCTCACTACAGCATTGACTCCGACCTCACTACAGCATTGACGCCGACCTCACTACAGCATTGACGCCGACCTCACTACAGCATTGACTCCGACCTCACTACAGCATTGACTCCGACCTCACTACAGCATTGACTCCGACCCCACTACAGCATTGACTCCGACCTCACTACAGCATTGACTCCGACCTCACTACAGCATTGACTCCGACCTCACTACAGCATTGACTCCGACCTCACTACAGCATTGACTCCGACCTCACTACAGCATTGACTCCGACCTCACTACAGCATTGACTCCGACCTCACTACAGCATTGACTCCGACCTCACTACAGCATTGACTCCGACCTCACTACAGCATTGACTCCGACCTCACTACAGCATTGACTCCGACCCCACTACAGCATTGACTCCGACCTCACTACAGCATTGACTCCGACCTCACTACAGCATTGACTCCGACCTCACTACAGCATTGACTCCGACCTCACTACAGCATTGACTCCGACCTCACTACAGCATTGACTCCGACCTCACTACAGCATTGACTCCGACCTCACTACAGCATTGACTCCGACCTCACTACAGCATTGACTCCGACCTCACTACAGCATTGACTCCGACCTCACTACAGCATTGACTCCGACCTCACTACAGCATTGACTCCGACCTCACTACAGCATTGACTCCGACCTCACTACAGCATTGACTCCTACCTCACTACAGCATTGACTCCGACCTCACTACAGCATTGACTCCGACCTCACTACAGCATTGACTCCGACCTCACTACAGCATTGACTCCGACCTCACTACAGCATTGACTCCGACCTCACTACAGCATTGACTCCGACCTCACTACAGCATTGACTCCGACCTCACTACAGCATTGACTCCGACCTCACTACAGCATTGACTCCGACCTCACTACAGCATTGACTCCGACCTCACTACAGCATTGACTCCGACCTCACTACAGCATTGACTCCGACCTCACTACAGCATTGACTCCGACCTCACTACAGCATTGACTCCGACCTCACTACAGCATTGACTCCGACCTCACTACAGCATTGACTCCGACCTCACTACAGCATTGACTCAGACGTTCCGGTTGCGGCAATGAGTAAGTGAGCCGCACATTCGGGGGCTCTCACTCCGGCGGGACTTAAGGACCTGGTTCCCCGGTATAGCGGGACTGTGGAGTGGTGAAAGGATGGCCACGGAGGTGTGGAGGAGCGGGCAGCGCTGTATGGAACCGCGGGAGAGCAGGAAGCAACGGGAGAGGAAGGGACAAAGACGAGGTGCAGGGGAAGCTGACCTGGGACCCAAGATGGTGGACCTGCGGACTCCGGACCCAGCAATCCAGCAAGCGCTGGAAAACATGCTGTAGGTTATTAAAAGCAGCTTTGTGTCGTTGAAGCTGGATAACGTGGACCCACCTCAGAAGGCAGTGGATTAGCTGAACCAGAGGCTGGATGCCCAGGACGAAAAAGTAAAGGAGCTGGGAGAGGCGGTGGAGGAGCAGGCGGATGCACAGACGATTGCGGCGCTAGAAGTCGACGGGTTAAAGGAGAGGCAGAGTAGAGGAGTTGGAAAATAGAGCCCGCAGCCAAAATCTGAGGATCATCGGCCTCCCGGAGGGGTCTGAGGGAGCTGATGCCACAGCGTTTGTGGCTGACCTGTTGATGCAGCTGATGGGGGCTGAAGCCTTTCCGCAACCGCCAGAGCTGGAGGGGGCACACAGAGTACAGGCGAGACAGGTGCGTCCGGAGGTTCCCCCCCCGTCCGATGGTGATTAGGTTCCACAGGTTTGTGGAAAAGGAGCGGGTGCTGCGGTGGGCAAAGAGCGCCAAGAGCAGGACGTGGAATAACAGTGTTCTTCGCATTACCAGGACCTAAGCCAGGAGGTGGCCAGGCAGCGAGCAGCCTTTAAACAAGTTAAGGAGGTGTTGTTCAAGAAGCCTGTGAAGTTTGGTCTGCTCTTCCTGGCCCGTCTTTGGGTTACGCATCAGGGCCAACATTCACTACTTCTCCGAGCCCGAAGAAGCGATGGACTTTGCGAGGGATCAGGGGCTGGTCCCGAAAAGAAGACCCACGGACGCAAGCTAGGGTCCAAGAACTACCGTTTGAAGGGACGCCGATTATGCCTGGACTGTTGGTCAACTGTTTTAAAGGTGCCATGTGGGGTATTTGTTATTTTTTGTTTTTTATGTGGGCAGTTTTTGCCTGGGGGTGTGTGTGTGGGGAGGGGATCTCGATCTCTCTCTCTCTCTCTCTCTCTCTCTATCTCTCTCTCTCTCTCTCTCTCTCTCTCTCTCTCTCTCTCTTTCCCCCCCCAAAACGAATGGTCTTTCTCCTGTTTTTGTTGCTTTTATTTTCTTTTTCTGGGTCTTTCTGCTGTGGTGGGTACCTTTTGTTGGGCTCGCTGAGTGCACTGGAGCTGGTATTGTAACAAAGGGGTGGCCGGTCAGCAATGGGGATTAAAGACGTGGATTGGGGGCTTTCGTTTTATTTATGTTTATAGTTTGTTAGATTTGTTTCGGGTGGGTGTTATATGGGTACTGGCGTATTGCGGGGTTATTTTATTAATGCTCGGAAAGGGACGTGGGTTAACACTTTTCTGTGTACGCGGTGGGAACTGTATTGCACCTGGAGCAGCCTCACGGGGCGGTTTGAGGTTTACATTTTGTTTGACCTTCCTGTGTTAGTGAGATTGCTCCAGTGGGTTGGAGGGGGGGATGGTGTGCTGGGGAGTGGGGATGAAGTCGGGGAAACAATGGTGGGCGCCGGAGTGATGAGTCACCGGGCTAGCAGATTGGCTGGTCAAGGGAGTCAGGTGGGGGGAGGGGGGGGGGAAATACAGCCAATGGATGGCAGGGGTGGGGCTACTGGGGGATGTTATTCTGCTGATGTGGGAGGGATCTGAAGTAGGTAATGGAAAGGAGGTCGGAGGTGGAGGCGGCCAAGAATGGTGTGGGGGCGGGCCCGAGAGGTTATGGCTGACCGGCGTTGGGGGAGGGGGAGGGAGGGGGGGGGTTTGCGCCCCCCAACCAGGCTGATCACCTGGAATGTCAGGGGACTAAATGGGCCAGTTAAAAGGGCACGTGTGTTCGCGCATTTGCAGTCTCTGAAGGCGGACGTAATTATGTTGCAGGAGACACATCTGAAAGTGTCTGACCAGACTAGGCTAAGGAAGGGCTGGATTAGCCAGGTCTTCCACTCGGACTTGAATTCTAAGTCCAGGGGGTAGCAATTATGATCAATAAACGGGTTCAATTTGAGGCGGAAGGCGTAGTCGCAGACTGCAGGGGTAGATTCCTTATGGTAAGGGGCAAACTGGAGGGGAGAAGAGTGGTGCTGGTGAACATATATGCTCCGAACTGGGACGACGTGGACTTTATCAAAAGAATGCTGGGGAAGATCCCGGACCTAGACTCATGTAGGTTGATAATGGGGGGGGACTTTAATACGGTCCTTGACCCGGGGCTGGACCGGTTGTGTCCCAGAACGGGTAGACTCCCAGCATGGCAAGGGAGCTGAAAGGGTTCATGGAGTAAATGGGGGCAGTGGACCCATGGAGAGCCAGACAGCCAATGGGAAGGGGCTACTCGTTTTACTCACATGTTCATAAAGTATACTCTAGGATTGATTTCTTTATCTTGAGCAGGGACTGTGTAGGGGAGGTAAAGAATATGGAATATTCGGCAATCACTATCTTGGACCATGCCCCTCAGTGGGTGGACCTGCAGGTCGGGGGGGGGGGGGGGGGGGGGGGCGAATTACCAACACCCGCAATGGAGGTTAGATGTAGGATTGTTGTCGGAGGAGGGGATATATGAGAGACTTCGGAAGTGTATGCAAAACTACATGCAGGTGAACGATACAGGGGAGGTTTCAGCAGCGACCCTGTGGGAGGCGCTGAAGGCAGTAGTGAGGGGGGAGCTGATCTGAATTTGGGCTCACAGGGTCAGGGCGGACAGAGCAGAAATGGACAGATTGGTTAGGGAAATGTATCAGATAGACGAGGAGCATGCGGGGTCCCCGGGGGAGGACTTGCTCAGGGAGAGGTGGAGATTACAGGCGGAACTGGGGGCGCTATCCACGAGTAGGGCCGTGGAACAACTTAGGAAGGCGAGTGGAGTGGTGTCTAAGCATGGGGAGAAGGCCAGCAGATTGCTAGCGCAGCAACTCAGGAAGAGGGAGGCGGCCAGGGAAATAAGTGGTGTGATTGATGGGGAGGGGAGCAGAGTGGAGGGCCCGACAGGACTGAATAAGGTATTCTGGGACTTCTATAGTAGGCTGTATACTTCAGAACCCCCGGAAGAGCCGGAGGAGATGAAAAGGTTCCTGGATGGGCTAAAATTCCCAAAGGTAGGCGGGGGACTAGTGGACGGGCTGGGGCCCCCGATTAGAGTGGAGGAGATATTGGGGGGCCTAAAGGCCATGCAGTCAGGGAAAGCCCAGGGGTCGGATGGATACCCGGTAGAGTTTTACAAGAAGTTCTCGGAATTAGTGGGACCGGTCTTGACGAGGGTTTTTAATGAGACAAGGGACAGAGGGACCCTGCCACCGCCGATGTCACAAGCCACCATCTCGTTGATACTGAAACGGGACAAGGACCCGGAATCCTGAGGGTCATACAGGCCAATCTCCCTGATCAATGTGGATGCCAAGCTCCTGGCAAAGGTCCTGGCGATTAGAATTGAGGACTGTGTACCGGAGGTGATTGGGGACGATCAGACAGGGTTCGTGAAAGGCAGGCAGCTGACAGCTAACTTGAGAAGACTGCTTAATGTGATCATGATGCCCCCGACGGGCAAGGAGGTGGAGGTAGTGGTGGCAATGGACGCTGAGAAGGCCTTCGATCGGGTGGAGTGGGGCTACCTGTGGGAGGTGCTCGGACGGATTGGGTTCGGGGAGGGACTGGTGAATTGGGTCAGACTACTGTACTAGGCCCCAAAAGCTAGCGTTAGGACGAACAGGGTAATGTCAGATTATTTCAGACTACATCGCGGGACCAGACAGGGATGCCCACTCTCCCCGTTGCTGTTTGTGCTGGCCATAGAGCCGTTGGCGATTGCTTTGAGAGCTGCAAAGGGATGGAAAGGAATAACCAGGGGTGGGGTGGAACATAGGGTCTCTCTCTATGCGGAGGACCTGCTCCTGTACGTGTCGGACCCACTGGCCGGGATGGAAAATATGCTGGAAACACTGAGACCGGTTTTCAGGGTACAAATTAAATATGGCCAAGAGTGAGATGTTTGTGGTTCAGGCAAGGGGCCAGGAGAATAGACTGAAGGAGCTGCCATTTAAGCTGGTTGAGGAAAGTTTCCGGTACTTGGGGATACAGGTGGCACGAGACTGGGGCAGGTTGCGCAAGTTAAATTTGACCAGGGTGGTGGAACAAATGACGAGGGAGTTTCTGAGATGGGATGCACTCCCGCTGTCACTGGCGGGGAGGGTGCAGACTGTAAAGGTGACAATCCTCCCTAGATTCCTGTTCATCTTCCAGTGACTCCTGATCTTTATCCCACAGTCCTTCTTCAAAAGGACTGGCAAAATCAAAAGGACTGGCTTTGTCTGGGCGGGAAAATCCCTGCGGGTGAAGAAGGCGATGCTTGGCATTGCCGAGTCTGATCAACTACTACATGATAAGGAAGTGGATGGTGGGTACGGGTTCTATTTGGGAGCGGGTGGAGGCGGCTTCGTGCAGGGGCACCAGTTTGGCAGCCCTGGTCACGGCTCCCCTACCGCTGTCGCAGGCCAGGTACTCCACCAGCCCGGTAGTGGGGGCGGCGCTGTGGATATGGGGCCAATGGAGGAGGCATGTAGGGGAGGTGGGTGCGTCTGTCTGGGCTCCAATATGTGATAACCATTGATTTGCCCCCGGGAACATGGATGGGGGGTTTCGAACATGGCGGCGGGCGGGGTTGAGGAGGGTGGGCGATATGTTCCTGGAGGGGAGCTTTGCGAGTTTGAGGGGCTTGGAGGAGAAATTTGGGCTGGTAAGGGGAAATGACTTTAGGTACTTACAGATGCGGAACTTTGTCCGCAGACAGGTCTCATCCTTCCCACGCCTCCCGCCAATAGGGACCAAGACAGAATAGTCTCTAGAGGAGAAGGAGGAGAGAGTAGAGTCTCAGATATTTATAAGGTGCTCATGAACGGGAAAGAGTCCCAGACGGAGGAACTGAAACTCAAATGGGAGGAGGAGCTTGGCGGCGAGATGGAGGGCGGGCAGTGGGCAGAAGCCCTGAGTAGGGTAAACTCAACCGCAACATGTGCCAGGTTCGGCCTGATTCAATTTAAGGTCGTTCACCGGGCCCACATGACGGTAGCTCGGTTGAGCAAATTCTTTGGGGTAGAGGATAAGTGCGCTAGATGCGGGGGAAGATCAGCAAACCACGTTCACATGTTTTGGGCATGTCCTAAGTTTAGGGGGTACTGGGAGGGATTTGTGGGGATCATGTCCCGGGTGCTAAAAACAAGGGTGGTGATGAGTCCAGGGGTGGCAATTTTTGGGGTTTCGGAAGACCCGGGAGTCCAGGGCGAGAAAGAGGCCGATGTTCTGGCCTTTGCTTCCCTGATAGCCCGGCAACGAATACTGCTGGCATGGAGGGACTCAAAGTCCCCGAAGACCGAGCTATGGCTTTCGGACATGTCAAGTTTTCTGGGTATGGAAAAAATTAAGTTCGCCTTGAGGGGATTAGTACTGGGGTTCGCCCGAAGGTGGCAACTATTCATCGACTTCTTCGCGGGAGAGTGAACGTCAGCAGGGGGGAGATTAAAGTAGAGTAGGGGGGATGAATAGGCGGGTAGTGTCGATGGGAGAGGAGCGGGCTTGTGCAGTATGGTTCGATTGAAGTATTGACTTTACGTTGATGTTTGCACATTTTTGCCTTTTTTGTTGTTATCTGTAACTGTTTGCAATGCCAAAAAATACCTCAATAAAATTGTTTGATAAAAAAAAAAGCATTGACTTAGACCTCACTACAGCACGGACTCAGCCCTCACTACAGCACGGACTCCGACCTCACTACAGCACGGACTCAGCCCTCACTACAGCACGGACTCAGCCCTCACTACACCACGGACTCAGCCCTCACTGCACCACGGACTCCAACCTCACTACACCATGGACTCCGACCTCACTACAGCACATACTCAGCCCTCATTACACCATGAACTCCGACCTCACTACAGCATGTACTCAGACCTCACTACACCACGGACTCCGACCTCACTGCACCACCGACTCAGCCCTCACTGCACCACCGACTCAGCTCTCACTGCACCACCGACTCAGCTCTCACTGCACCACCGACTCAGCTCTCACTGCACCACCGACTCAGCCCTCACTACAGCACGGACTCAGCCCTCACTACACCACACCACGGACTCAGCCCTCACTACACCACGGACTCAGCCCTCACTACACCACGGACTCGGCCCTCACTACAGCACGGACTCAGCCCTCACTACACTACACCACGGACTCAGCCCTCACTACACCACGGACTCAGCCCTCACTACACCACGGACTCAGCCCTCACTACACCACGGACTCGGCCCTCACTACAGCACGGACTCAGCCCTCACTACACCACACCACGGACTCAGCCCTCATTACAGCACGGACTCAGCCCTCACTACACCACCGACTCAGCCCTCACTACACCACGGACTCAGCCCTCACTGCACCACGGACTCCGACCTCACTACACCACACCACGGACTCAGCCCTCATTACAGCACGGACTCAGCCCTCACTACACCACCGACTCAGCCCTCACTACACCACGGACTCAGCCCTCACTGCACCACGGACTCCGACCTCACTACACCACACCACGGACTCAGCCCTCATTACAGCACGGACTCAGCCTTCACTACACCACCGACTCAGCCCTCACTACAGCTCGGACTCAGCCCTCACTACACCACGGACTCCGACCTCACTACACCACCGACTCAGCCCTCACTACAGCACGGACTCCGACCTCACTACACCACCGACTCAGCCCTCACTACAGCATTGACTCAGCCCTCACTACACCACCGGCTCAGCCCTCACTACAGCATTGACTCAGCCCTCACTACAGCATTGACTCCGACCTCACTACACCACCAACTCAGCCCTCACTACACCACGGACTCAGCCCTCACTACACCACTGACTCAGCCCTCACTACACCACCAACTCAGCCCTCATTACAGCATTGACTCAGACCTCATTACAGCACGGACTCAGCCCTCACTACAGCATTGACTCCGACCTCACTACAGCATTGACTCCGACCTCACTACAGCATTGACTCCGACCTCACTACAGCATTGACTCCGACCGCACTACAGCATTGACTCCGACCTCACTACAGCATTGACTCCGACCTCACTACAGCATTGACTCCGACCTCACTACAGCATTGACTCCGACCTCACTACAGCATTGACTCCGACCTCACTACAGCATTGACTCCGACCTCACTACAGCATTGACTCCGACCTCACTACAGCATTGACTCCGACCTCACTACAGCATTGACTCTGACCTCACTACAGCACGGACTCTGACCTCACTACAGCACGGACTCAGCCCTCACTACAGCATTGACTCCGACCTCACTACAGCATTGACTCAGACATGGACAGTGGGGCTCAATTCTAGAAGTGAGGCATCAAGGAAGCATTTGATGAATTGCGGCATCAAAGAACCAGAACAATTTTATGGGGAAAAAATGGTTAGACTCATACCTATGTCACAATGATGGAGAAAACAGTGGATCATAACTGGAAATATTGGAATACCCGAGAAAGACCTGAGTTTTATATTTTAAAATATACACCACCCCCAAAGGTGACTGAAAATGTAGTCAGCCACTGACCGGAATGGCTGCTGATGATACTCTATAAGGGACAACTACTCTGTGTTTCCAGACAAGATATTCTAAAAGAACCCAAAGACTGATTGCCACTCCGGTAAAGACAACAAACATAACTGCCATCCCATCTCGATGAGCTAGGGTGTAATTACCTAGACCGAAGAGAGTATTCGGGTTTCCTCTGGGAATACACAATGGAGCGGGTTAGAAAAGCTAGCTGAGAGAGCTGCTGAGTGCTTGTGTGGGTGTGTATATCTGTGTGTTACCGTTTTAGTAGTTAATAAACTTACTCTATCTTAACCCAAGAAAGCCTGGTTAATTGGGCTCCTTTCTAAATATAACTGTTGGGTCTGGAAAAGTATCCAAGGGAAAGGGAACCTTGTTAGATGAAACCTTGTTGCTGCCAGCAGAGGGTGGATTGAATAAAGATACAGAGCCAGCCATCCTTCCTCACCCACTTGCCTGGATAGGTGCAGCTCCAGCACCACTCTGAGCGTGAGACCATCCAGAACAAAGCAGCTGCCTGATCGGCATACCATTGACCACCTAAAACATTCATTCCCTCCACCACCCACACACAATGGCAGCAATATGAGCAATCTATAAGGTGCATTGCAGCAACTCGCCAAAGCTCCCATGATGGCCCCCAAGCTCACACAACCTGTGTCACCTAGAAGGATAAGGGCAGCAGACTCGTGGGAACACCTGCCAAATTCCCCTCCAAGTCACATACCATCCTGACATGGTCAAAATTCTTGAACTTGGTTTTTAACAAAACTGTGAATCTACACTAGATGGGCTGCAGCAGTTCATGCAAAAACATCACGATCACATCTGGCTGCACTCAGCAGTTGAGAATCAGTGTGTATCTATCCATGCACATGGCTCACAGTGGTAATGCGCAAATGGAGGTCTGAGCTGCCAGAATCCGAGTACTGCATTTTCGAAAGAGTTTCTGTAGAAAGACCCCAAGAGAAAGGCAAATTAAACTGAAATCATTTAAATGCGGGTATTTCTCAGTAGCATACTCATTGCTGTCACTTCTGCAACTGCAGTTGAACAATAATCTGGCTTGTTCCTTGATTCCACCCACACTACCCTGTAATAGGCACATTGCAGGGTGTATCCTCAGTCGTATGCTAGTAAACACTCTGTTATGTTGCTGAACCGGTCACACATTATCTTATTAAAATCTTTACTCCCACATCACATGTGCTGTAATGTTGATCTGCTGATGGCAGAAAACTGAAAATATTCTCGCATCAAGATTTCATTTTTCTGGATTCCATTTCTGCCTGTTTTGGCCTGAAAAAAATGTAACGTTGAGAAATGATAGTTGAATCACCAGCAAAAGACTTTTGAAACCACATAATTTTATTGTTGACCTTACTCCAGTGAAATACTGCTCTTGAAAAATTCTAGTAGAAATACTGAATGCTCCCATGTTTCTCTGGCTCATTTGGCTTGTAAAATCATAGAACTTCCAGTGGAGAAGGAGGTCATTCGGCCCATGAGTCTGCACGGCCCTTGGAAAGAGCCGTCTTAAGCCCACGTCTCCACCCTATCACCGTAACCCAGTAACCCCACCTAACCTTTTGGACACTAAGGGGCGATTTAGGATGGCTAATCCACCTAACATCTTTGGACTGTGGGAGGAAACCAGAGCAGACATGCAGTCACAGGGAGAAAGTGCAAACTCCACACAGGCAGTCACCAGAAGCCAGAATTGAACATGGGACCCTTGAGCCGTGAGGCAGCAGTGCTAACCACTGTGCTACTATGTCGCCCCATACATACCAGCTCTCTGTAAGATCAGTGTAGCTAATCACACTCCCTGGTCATTAGCCCATTGCCCTGGAAATCATTTCCCTTTAAGTGCTTATCCTATTTCCTTCTGAATCACCCTTTCAGGCAGTGCATCACAGATCTTAACCACTCGCAGTGTTTTATTTTGATGTTTTTCCTTGTGTCTTCTCTGGCTCTTTACCAATCACTTTAAATCCGTGTCCTCTTTATCTTTCTGTAGAGGGAAAGGTTTCTAAGTACGCTGTCTTATGATTTTGAACACCTCTTCTCTCGACCTTCTCTTCTCTAAGGAGAACAACCTCAGCTTTTCCAATCTATCCTCGTAACTTAAGTCCTTCAATCCTGGAACCATTCTCCAAAATCTTTTTTGCACCTTCTCTAATGTTTTACTTCCTAAAGTGTGATGTCTGGAATTGGGTTCAATAATCAACCTTGTACTAATGCTACTCATCGGTTAACGGTTCTGATGAATCCTGTTTTCAATTTTTTTTTAAATAATGCCGAGTTGGATAGATATCTGATTAGGCAGAGAATTAAGTATTACGATCAGATTGTGGATATTTACTATGAAGCGCTCGGTTGAGTTTGCCAATCCTCCCGGTATGGCTACGAGTCTACTGAAATTGGCACCGATCCACCGGTGGCCAAAGAAAGCAATCCGGTAGATATTAAAATGATATTTTGAGCCAAACAGCTGCAATAATTCAGCATCAACAACCACCAAGAAGGGAAAGAAAGATTGCCATGCAGAAACATCACATTGGGTGCAGTGTCTCCCAATTGGATTCAAAGCTGAGACTGAAAAAGAGGTCGAGAGGACTTATGGCTGGAATTTTAATTGACTGCGGTGGAATGGTGGACTTTGGTGGAGTTTGAATTTCATTAAGGGATCAAGTCCAAGCAGCAAGCGTTGGTCCGAGTGCAATGGGCATGAACGCAGGTTTCGGATCACTTCAACTTCAACCTTTTCATTTACAAATACAGAGATAGACCTTTCTTTCCATTTGCATTTTAGCAGTTTTTCATATCCCTGTTTGAAACCAAAGCCCCTGATCTGGCATTGAGCCTCTTAAGAGTGAGTTTAAGTTTTTGTTTCCCCCTCCTAGGTTTTGATCATTTTTCACCATTGCTGCAAATGCATTACTTTTGCCTAATTAAAGTTGGCGCTTTTTCCTCTCTTGTGCTCCCTTAGAACCTGCTCACATCACACCGCCGGCTTTAAATGATGTCACTTCAATTAACATCTCCCGGAATATGTCCTGCCTGAGTTGGCAACCCTATGCTTAGTTGAGCACAGAATTTCCTGCTGTAGGGCCTCAGAAAATGGGTTGAAGATGGGAAGGTTCCTTTTTTTAAATATGGAACCCCTGAGGAAGGGTTGATGTCCAAACACCACTATGATTTAATAGAGTAGGAAAGACGAGCAATGAATAAAGTAGTGACTGGGCAACTGAATCTTTGGTTTAAAACATTTGGGGATCTGAGGATAAAGAGAACATCGAGGACGTTTGTATAAATGATGTGGAGATGCCGGCGTTGGACTGGGGTGAGCACAGTAAGAAGTCTTACAACACCAGGTTAAAGTCCAACATGTTTGTTTCAAACACTAGCTTTTGGAGCACTGCTCCTTCCTCAGGTGAATGAAGAAGTATGTTCCAGAAACATCTATATAGACAAATTCAAAGATGCCAGACAATGCTTAAAATGCGAGCATTAGCAGGTGATTAAGTCGTTACAGATCCAGGGATAGGGGTAACCCCAGGTTAAAGAGGTGTGAATTGTCTCAAGCCAGGACAGTTGGTAGGATTTCGCAAGTCCAGGCCAGATGGTGGGGGATGAATGTAATGCGACATGAATCCCAGGTCCCGGTTGAGGCCGCACTCATGTGTGCGGAACTTGGCTATATGTTTCTGCTCGGCGATTCTGCTTTGTTGCGCGTTTGAATACATGTTCTACAGATTTGTTCATTTTGAGATTTGGATCAGGAGAAATCTTCCCTTGTCTAACCTGTTTATTTTCCTTCTATTGTTTAGACAGGACAAGTTAAAAGTTCACATGAGGAAGCACACAGGAGAAAAGCCCTACTTGTGTATTGAGTGCGGAGCTGCGTTTGCGCACAACTATGACCTGAAGAATCACATGCGTGCCCACACAGGCCTCCGCCCCTACCAATGCGATGCCTGCTTCAAGACCTTTGTCCGCTCAGACCACCTGCACAGGCATCTTAAAAAGGATGGCTGCAACGGCACCCCATCAACAAGGGGACGCAAGCCTCGGGTGAGGGACACCAGTGGCCTTGTGTCCGAGGGGTTGAATGATGCTGGTTGTGAAGAGGGCATCGGGGAGGAGGCTGCCAACCTGAACATGGAGTTGGAAGAAAACAGCAACCAACAGCACTTTGAAGAACAACCAGAAGAAGATTGTTCCAAGGTTTTGGAGAGTGACGAGCCTGCGAGGCTGAATGTAGACGAGGATTTGATTGAGGATAACAAAAGCCAATTGTGTGAAAGCTAAACCAAATCATGGTAACAGGGATGCGGGTGGGATGGGCAGGGAACAGGGGCACAAACCTTCTATTAGTAGTTCCTCATCCTTTTTAAACAAACATGGGCAAGAAGGATTTTTTACTTTAATTCAGAAATAGCTTGGTAGTACAGTGCTAGACCTCCTTGTTTTACAGTTCAGACAAAGGAAATCACTGCTAGAATCTTAAGTAGAAGTTGACCCATGCTACACTCTTCAGGCCCTGGTAACTCCTTGGTACAAATTAAGATGCTTGCTGACCCTCAGTTCAAATGATGCTCATGGATAAATGTATGAGGGACCAAGGCTAATATAGGTGCTTGCCCTAATATCGCCACAGGTACCCAGTATTGGCATTGGTCAACTTCTAATTTTAATCAAATAGAAAGTAACGTTAAATTATGATTTTGTTTTGAATTCATAGTTTGGTGTAACTAGCTTTTATTTTTAACGTTCAAACTTATGACTCTCCAGTACAAACACAGGACAGGAACAACTGTAATGAGATCGATTATAGTAAAACAAATTTCTTAGAGGTTTTAAAAGAATATTTAGTTTTTTGTTTCCAAAGTCAGGTTCCAAATAATTTTTATTTAAAAAAAAATAAATAAACTTTTGCTGTTTTGCAAACAGGTTAAAAATCTAAGAATTTAGTTGTTTTTAAAAGAACGTTTACTGAATGTACAGCGTGTGTGACAATAGTGAATTTGAAAGGATTCGGGAGTGAGATGGTATGGGAAGGGCTTACACCTTTTCGAGTTAGCAATAAAGTTGGAAGGCCTAGCACTTTTATACAGGGGGTTCCATCAGTATGTGGATCAGGACCCTATGTAAAAATGTTTACAAGTGATATCCCTAATCAGTCAAATATGGAAAAAGGGAAAGGGTGAGAAAACTACTAATTCTATTTTGTAACATAATTATATAGACCCTCTAAGCTCATTGCACTTCTAGCCGAGAGCTCAATTTGGGCTAGGTCATACAAGGCCCTCACCCAGTGTTGATCAGTTTAATTCATATGAGACAGAGGGAAAATAAATTGAGTGAAGAGTTTTTTTTTAAAATAAGGTTTTATTTAAATTCATGGCATAAGTTCAAAATTTATTTTCTAGCCGTTCCCTCTTGGAAGCCTTCTGACATGTTGAGAAATCCAAGAGGCCTGATGCATTTTTGAAAAGATAAACCTTCATCCTAATTAATTCTGAGTGTTTATCATGCAACAGTAGCCTTCTGCTTTCAGGTAAACAACATTTAGTGGCTCAGACAACTGTCTGGTGTAAAATCCCAAGTATTTTGGTTCTGTCATGTATCCAGTCAAGAAGATGCTCAAAAGAGCCTATATTGGAGCTATGGCGTATGCAGTGTGGGGGTTTCTTGAGAGCTGCCACAGTCAGAATCCTAGCCCTACTTTTTCGTTGCTACTCCACAATAGTTCACAGAAAACAGATCTCGAGCCTCTTGAGATAAATTAGTGTCTATAATAATTCCATTAATTAGTATCAGGTACTTAAGTACCATAGGGAGGACAAACACATAGAACAGACAAACCCACAGCCTCCAATGGCATCAAAGTTGGAACGGGTGACCTGCTGCCCATTTATTTACTGTAGAGTTTTCGTAGACCGTGGTGGAAATCTTGGAGAGGAGAATTTTAATAGGATTTTTAGAATGTGTGGCGCACCTAAACTCTTATCATGCAACAATAGATTTAAAGCTCATGATTAGTGAGGGAAGCTCCCAGTCTCTCGTGACCATTGAACTGTTTGGTCTGCTATTCCATAAATTTGATTTGTTGACTAGAGTAGGCTGACCACAACATCCTTTCCAGTCTTCTTCCCTTTAAACCATGTCCCGTCTCATATGGAGAACTGAAGCAACATTGGGTGTACTGTTCTGGCTATTAAGTCCTAGTGTGGGTGTGTAAATAATATATATTTCACTTAATAAGATTTTATTTAATGGATTGACCTTTACTTTTTGATAGTGAACTTGTGGGGCAAGATGTGTATTTCAGCACTGTGTGAAGAGGAGCGGGTGTGGGAGCTTAGGAGGGGAAAGTATGTTAGACACCACTACAGGCAACATTTTACCACATTCCTTATTTTTGCACTAAAAAAATCTTCAACATGCAGGAACTGGCACTGTTAGATGCGGAATACACCTTTCTGGTTGGTGAATGGTCAGCAAGTTCAGGATACCAACAGTCGAAGCTCATTGATATATATTTGTGCTCAGAGCATTTTGTCATTTTTACACACACCCTCTTTAAAATGCTATCTTTGGGAGTTGTATGAAAGTGTGTTTGAACAGGTGTGTGTTCTTGGGAGGGTGGGGGGGATCTCTATTTACATTTTCTTTTTAAATATGATTTCTCTATAATAGAGGGAGCTATTAAAAAATGTATGCCATATGCGGGGATATGATTTTTCTAGAGTGTTCGAATGAAGAGGCTCGTTGTATATTTGTGCAAATTTGTTCATTTCTTGTATCCCAATGATGAATGTGATAAAGTATTGTGAATTCGAGGACTAACATTGTACATGGAATTCTCATGAAACACAGCATTGGTTTGTCTGACTTCAAAATTGTGCCTGGTGTGAAAAACTGCTGAACTATTTAATTGGATCTAGTGAGCAGCTAACCCTTTTCAGTCAAATTCAGAGTCATATCTTGGCCAATACCTGTGCCCATGGCAATACCAGGCAACTCCTCTTGAATGAACAGAGTGATGAACAAGGGTGCCATAGCTTTGTCTGTGGGCAATCACGTATGTATGTGTAATGTATAACAAATACTCAAAGATCTTCTCTTCCTGCCCCCTAATCTCTAGTTCCTGCAAAGCTATGTCTAGTCACTGGATTAGCATAAACTGTTCTCTTTGCCTCCCTCCTTGATCTGGCATCATGTGGCATTTGGTATTATTTTAATTGAGCTCTCCTTGACACATATTTGATCTACTGAAACCATGTAGCCAATTTTTAAATTGTTCTGGGGCTGGTGGTGGGAGTGATTTATTGTAGGTAATCAGGTTTCACATGCAGTTGGACCTAAATTAACAAATAACGGATGACGACTGTTGCTTTATAATCACAAATTACTTACCATGATGAAGGCTATTTGTTCCCATTTTAATTAATCTATCCAGTTCTACACTTCCCTGCTCCCGCAATTACTGCAACTATTTTTTTTCTTCAATGAATGCAGGATTTTTTGGCTCCATTACTGCTCGAGAGTCCATTCCATGTCATGATGGACTCCAAGGGGAGCCTCCGTCTTAAAGTTACTTTTCACTAGTTGGAACCTTGTCCTATTCACACAGTTTAATATCCAAAATCAGTTTAGGAACTGTTAACAATTCTGTGAATGTAAAGTCTTTGCATAAATATTTCTGGAAAATAAAGCTAATTTTTATGAGCAAAACATTTAGTCCCAGAGTATATATCTTTCTACTTTCTTCCTCTCTCCAAATAT
This sequence comes from Scyliorhinus canicula, assembly GCF_902713615.1. NCBI lineage: Eukaryota > Metazoa > Chordata > Chondrichthyes > Carcharhiniformes > Scyliorhinidae > Scyliorhinus > Scyliorhinus canicula. The sequence goes on from NC_052163.1 coordinate 81,285,421, forward strand.
ATATATATATATATTAAGATTTAACTCACCAGTGGCCACTCTGCAGAATGCACTGGGTGTATTTGCCCAATAGTAAATTGCTGAGTGTGATGCCATCTATTTCATTCCAGAACTTGTATCTGTGACTTCTATTCAATTCCTGTTCCCCTTCATCATTCCATTTACTTGCAGGACAAACATGGCGATGTCTGTTCAGGTTTCTTCGTGACCGCCAGATTAAAGTAGGGTGATCTGAGAGCAGACCAATTCCCTGTTCTAAAGCTGCTCTCTGATATGATCCCTGGTGAGAATTGACGAAAATCACCCCAGTTGTAGTGACAGCCTCCTCAGTACATCAGTGGGCTCCATTCAGTATAGGGTTGCCAGATATATTCCTGGAGGGTTTCATCATGAGATGTTCTGCAGCTTTTAATTCCATATCAAAGACAACTTTCATTTATATAGAATTTTTAACCGAGTAAAGCCCCCTGACCCCATTCACAAGTCCGTTACCAGAGTAAATTTGACACTGAGCCACATTAAAGAAGGTGACAAAAAATCTAGTCAAAGGAGTAGGTTTTAAAGGAGGAGAGGAAGGAAGAGAGCGATCTTCTAATATTTTATAACTAATAATTAAATATAAGAATAAAATGCGCACTTCTTATTAACGCCCTTTTCACTCGGGTAGCTCAAAGCAGCACCCGGTAGATAAATCCCAGAGAATCCGGAACAATTCTAGAAAACTGGCAACTGTAATTCAGTATCAATAGAGGCACAGCAGGGCCATGCTAAATTTGGGACCCCAATCGATTGGCGGGTGATGACCAGTCATTCGTAATACATAATATATTCACATATTCTAAATACATAATATATTCACATATTTCAACATCCTAAACTTGTCCCATTCAGTTAAATATAGTAAACATGATTTTGACATGACTTCTAAACAACCCACAACTCTGTGAATTGTACATACGAAGAATTACACCATTCAGAATCATTGTTATATTTTAGTTTTGCTCAGGGCAGCACGGTGGAGCGTGGTTAGCACTGCTGCTTCACGGCGCCGAGGTCCCGGGTTCAATCCTGACCCTGGGTCATTGTCTGCGTGGAGCTTGCACAGTTCCCTGCGTATGCGTGGGTTTCGTCTCCGCAACCCCAAGATGTGCAGGGTAGGTGGATTGGCCACGCTAAATTGCCCTTGGTTTGAAAAAATTGTGTGCTCTAAATTTAAAAAAGTGCATATATTTTAGTTTTGGTGAGAAATATGTTTTGCAATTTGCATTAATTATAAAGTGGGAAAATTCTTTCGTAAATCAGGACTTTTTAACTTGGCCTCCCTGTCGCTGCATAAAGCCAAGTTCCATCCCGGCCACAGGCTTGCCCCTCCCACGTATTTCAGCGTTTTGCCATCCTGGACAAATGTGATGGGCCATCGTAACTTCCTTATAAATCGAGCACAAAACTTTCCTTAATCTAATCCAATAGGTATTACATCGGTATAAAATGTCTTGGACAAGAATGATAAGTGCTGTGGAAAGTGGCACTGCTACACTGATGTTGCAATATGTCTTGCGGCAGAACGAGTTGGGGGTTTCCATCTCAAATAAGATGCTATAAGTTCTAACACCCAAAACCACAAAAAATCCCAATGAAAATAGAAATGTTATAAGTGAGGACCCGAATAAACAGCCCATGTCTCTGAAGACACATGACTGAAGTTTTGAGTTCAAGCTATCTTGGCTATTAGCAATCCTGAATAAAACCCGACTGCTTTTGAAATTCCGTTTTGAAATATTTTAAAACATGAGGGTGGGAAAGAGCATTAGCAGCTTTCAGTGTGATGTTGAGTCGATGTGTACGGGTGCCTGATAGGCACTGGCTCAAGCCCTTGCTGCAGTTGTATTGAAGCTGACAGGTTTCAGCTGGGCAGTGCTCTGACTACAACTCCATGCCCTACAGAGAACTCTGCATTGGTGGTTACATGAACACACACTGCTTCTCACCTGAGCAGCTAATATTTAAATATTTTGACTGCAGAAAGCAGTGCTCACGCCCTTTAAATATTTAAAAGCTACGTGGCATTAAATCAATGTTTTGGGGATTGAACATTGTAAAGCTAGTTTGTTGCCGCACTGCATTTGACCACCATGCCGTGTTGAATGGTATGCAGAGAGAGACTGCCCCCCTCTGGGCAGTCACTCTCTTTCTCTCCAGAATCAGGTTCGGCTTACGTTTAGAGTTACGTTTCAACTTTAAAATTAAACTTGTGTAAACACACCCCATGTCTACTAGAGGCTCTGTTTGGCATTATTTCTGGAAAGATGTTTAATGAACTCCATTAACAGTTGTTTCCATTGAGGAATTTTAATTATTTTTAATGAGTTCACGGCTATGACTTAAGAATAATTGGTTGGACTAATGAATACATTTTCTTGCAAAGCTAGGCCTGCCATTGCCCATTCCTGGGTGGTAGCTTACAGTAATCTGGGGAGATAAATAAGGACCTATAATGTGTAAAATTGAACATTCTAATATTTTTGTTAGTTTTCGAATGAAGGGCAGAAACTAAAATGGATTTATAAATACTTTAAATTAGTGTTGTCAAAATACTTGATGAAAAAATTGCAAGGGTGAAATTCCTCCATTCAGTGGTACAAGTGCAGTTTTAAATTCGCAACAAGTCATCAACCAGAGGAATTTCATTTTTTTAAATGAAATTCTTTTAATCATGAAATAATAAGTAATCAAACTTATTTCTTTCCCAATTCTGAAAATCTACCAATCACTATTTTTACCCAGTTAATCACAAAATAATAAGTAATCAAACTTGTTTCTTTCTCAATTCTGAATATCGTAACTAATCTTTATTTTCACCCAATTAATCAATCAATAATTGGACATCCAATTGATCTCTTTTATAGAATATGGCTAATAATCAAACACCAGAAGAAAGAAATCCTATCTTCACACAGAATGATTACCTCTTGCCATGCATGTTCTGCATGCTGGTTCATTTTTTCAGGGGTAAATCCTCTGAGTTTTGAGATCACAAAGGTTACTATCAAAGTTTTTTACACCAAACATTAGGATGAATGATTTTAAGCTACCTTCACTCTTCAGCTGATAGCTTTACTGAAAAATCAGCTTGTGCAAAACAAATATCCATTGTAGAAGGTGGAGAGAAGAGCAACGAGGCTGATCCCATATGTAAAACCATGTGGAATAATTGGAGAAGCTTGGTCCTTTACAGTCCAAAAATGACTAAAACAGTATCTCAATGACATATATAAAATGCTAAATGGCACAGATCAAGTAAATCATTATTTCTGGAAAATCGTGCCAGATTGCAGTAGAAATTGGTGGAAGTAAATTTAGGACATATCGAAAAGAAGCTTTTTACTCGGAGTGACAAAAGGAATGGCCTGGCAGGTAGCACCATAGTGGTGAAAACATTGAGGATCTTTGAGGCGCTGTTATATCATGTGCTGCGTCAGTTGTATTGGAGAGATGGACTGTATACCTGTTATGCGTCCCTGACATTTCTTTTGTTTTAATGTTCTCTCCATTGAAGTTTATCCTCTGAGAAAATGAGCATTGTTACTGTTGGGATACAGTACCTATGGCGAAAATTGGATTTAGAAAACTTCCTGTTGTGTTTCATGAGTTTCCGTTCTTTATTCCAAAATTAAATGGCACATTGGCACAGGAGCCTAGAAGTGGAGTGGCATCTCATGTATAATTCATTGTTAAAGCACAGAGGGAACATTCCATACTTTGTGTGCATAGATTCCTAAGCTGGGGAGGGAACGAGATAGAGAAAATATCAAAATTGCACTTTGGGCTATTGGTGAATTTTAATGTTGTAAATAAAACCACTAAATCAATCAGCATAGTCCAAAATACTTAGTTTTTATACTGAAAATAAATCCAAAGAAATTGAGTACTGTTATGCATATATTGTACACTTTGAATTTTCTGCCCATTTTTAATTTTTTCCAGTTTTGTTTCTGTTTCATATCTTTCAATTGAGTGCACTGTTGCACAACCTTTTGGATTTTACAACAACAAAAAATTCCAACAGACAGGATTTAAAATATATGACAAAACACACACACACACACAAGCAAAATAGGGGGCATGTGAAGATTAAAGGATTTTACTCTACACAACTGGCAGCTTGGGAATGTTTTGGGAATTATATTTATAATAATGCGCTTTGGAATACAGGCAAGGCTTTGGAAATCTGTGGGAACCTTTTCTGCCAGTTCTAGAAGTTCATAATTTTCCTTGAATCATTCTGAGGAATGAGATTCTTAGTTAAATGTGATATATTTTTGAATTGGATTTTTTAAATTGAAGTCGTTCGATACAACCAAAGTAATGTTATTTAGTCACTTATTCATTAATGTGGCACTTGATCCTTTTAAAAGGCCTGGCAGCAGAACATTGTCTTGCTTTGCACTTACTCTCTGCCCCTCCTCTGTGGGACTTGTCATTTTCTAAATTCTCCTCCTCTCTCTCTCTTTCTCTCTCTCTCTCTTTCTCTTCTTCCCCCCCATCCGCCCCAATAATTTGCACAGCAGAACTAGACAACCAGGTGTGCAAAACCCTGGCGCTGTGCCATGATGTCCGGCAGCTTGAATCTACTGACTGCCACATCATCTGCCCTGAGCATTTGGGTGAAACTGTGAAACAAGCTACAGAGCTATTTGGGTCTGGAAAAATGACACCTGTCAAACGAAACCTTGATGGCCATTATATTTCAAAAAACAGGAAAACATTCATAAGGTTGCAGGGTTAGTGCTGACCCAGGACTTGTATTGGCAGCACTATGGATTTTTTTATTGAGCATCTTAGAATGCCTCACACACACGGGCGGCACGGTAGCACTGTTGCTTCACAGCACCAAGGACCCGGGTTCGATTCCCGCCTTGGGTCACTGTCTGTACGGTGTCTGCATGGGTTTCCTCCGGTGCTCCGGTTTCCTCCCACAAGTCCTGAAAGATGTGCTGTTAGGTGAATTGGACATTCTAAATTCCCCCTCAGTATATCCGAACAGGGGCCTAAGTGTGGCGACTAGGGGCTTTTCACAGTGGCTTCATTGCAGTGTTAATGTAAGCCTACTTGTGACACTAATAAAGATTATTATTATTATAAGGCATTATAATACAGGTTGAGCATCCCTTATCCAAAATGCTTGAGGCCGAGTGTGTATCTGATTTCAGAATATAATGTGATAATGCTCATGTGTGGCTCGTGGGAACCTGCCATCGCCCGGGAACCTTCCCAGAGCCTTGTGGGATGTCCCACTCGTGACGTCACATTGGCGCTTGAGAAAAAAGTGTAAATTTTGGAAATTTGGATAAGGGATGCTCAACTTGCACATAGGAGAGTGTACGGTGTCTGTGCAAAGATTGCAGCAGACCTCTTTTGGCCCTGGCACCGAATTCTGCTGACAGCAATGCTACTTAATAGTCTTGCACAAGGGGGAGCGCGCGATGATGTCTCCTGATGTACAAGAGCTTGCAAATCCTCTATGTTCAAGATTAAGAATAATCACCCATTCTTGCCCTCATTCTTAACAGATTCCTAAGCTTTGTTAGAAAGCATCTTTAATTGTGTTTTATAAGCTCTGTATTGGTATTTGTGGACAAATACTGAACATGTTTGATGTTTATTTCCATTTAATTGACTTTAAATGAGTTAACATTTCCACTGAGATACAGTGTCATGAAAGCATATTCAATGTTTTTCCCCAAATATCTCATTTCTCAACTGTAGTCACATTTTCTCACTCTGACCTTGCTACCTGCTGCCCTCATTACCCATATCACAGTATAAATGTCCCTCTTATATTTCACAGGCATGATGATTAGATATTACAATAAAGTTTCAAATTTGAAATTAAATTATGTAATTACTGAAATCCCCTCGCCTTGCTTGTGGATTTCTAGAGACGGAACCTGACCTTTCTGTTAGGTTTTTCCAATATCCATTGGACCTCAAGAACTGGAAAGGAAGACGGGCCTGGGATACCAAAGCCTTGTACTGTATTTGCTTGCTGTGGCTGAATGATGTAATGCCTTACTGTTATCATTGTGTAATAACATGCTGTACTGTAATGGATGATGGGTATTTTCTCAGGTTCTAGCACAGGGTGGGATCCAAGGTTTGAAATTTGCTCGAGGAAAATTATCGCCCTCTCCTTTCCCCACAAACATATCCTGTATGACAGGAACAGTCTGTGACTCTATTTATTATATTAATTTGATTACTCCAATTACCAAACCTGCATCTCATCTTTTTTTTTTCAAAAAGTGATTTTATAGAAAATAATTTTATCGTAGACTTTCAAGAGTTATTCACTGGGTATAGCCCAAAAATGTAATGTTTTGTTTTATTTAAATAGTTTTGTTTTTGTTCAGTTTTTCCAAATTTAGTATGGAAAATAAAAGCTGTATTTCTGTATATTGTGATAGTGAGTTTGATGCGTGTAATTCCATAATCTGTCAGCAATTGGACTTGGGATGTTACTGTCTCAGCGGGATCTCATTTCATGCTTTGCCAATCCCAGTCACAAGAATCACTCAACAAAGGCTGCCGGGTCGATTGAGTTCGAAAGTGAGCAGAACATGATGGAAACTTTTTTTTTCTGTCTGATGAACTTTAAAAGAGTGGCAGATCCTTCCCACCTTCCCCAGCATTATCAGAACCATAGCACTTAAAATATAACTGGAGACTTGCTGATTCCTTTTACACATTTGCTTGCCCTAAGGATTTTAATGTAAACTGCGGATAGTTATTAAGTCCCAGTTTCATCCCATCCATGATATTGGAATTCTCTATTCAAAACTGTGCTCAGTGCAGTTCTCAATATGTTTGAACTCCCCCTTCTGCCTCAGTGTTAACAGTCTGATCACTGCTGTGCCTCTAGAGGCATGATATGGTTGGGGTTGTGCCACATAAGGAATCATAAGCCAGTTTGTGTCCCACCATTGCACAGCAATGCTACATTGACCTATAATCGTGTGTTTCTTTGTTGGGTATGGGTGTCAAATCAGCAGTGAAATGTGTGTGATTCCTGTTTGGCTGCATCAAGCAACCTTATACAAATAGAGTACAAGTTGATAGGCTGGCAAAGCTCGTGTTTGAAACAAACCTGTTGGACTTTAACCTGGTGCTGTAAGACTTCTTACTGAGAAAAATTGTAGGACAGTGCCTAACTGGGGACATCTAGGTATAAATCGAATGGGATTTTCTGTCACAAGTCACATTTAGGTTTAACTGGGCATGAGGAGAGCTAGTAGATAGATATGTGCATGTTAATGGTTTAAACTCCTGCAGAACACTGAGGAAAAGATCAAGAGAGCGCCAACCAAAATCTCTTTAAGTAGAAATATAAACATACAGCTTTTGGCTGTTTTTGAATTGTTCCTTTAGTCTTCTATCAGGTTGATTCATCTGTTCTTTCTCTGCTTCTCCATCCAATTTTCCTGTCTTTCCTTGCTTTGTCACATTACACAAACACTGACCACCAAACTATTTTATCATGAAGGGCATTGCAATCAAACCTGCTCCTGTCCTCGCCTGATATTCCTATCACAAACATATATTACATATTTATAATATGTAAATTTATTTCAGCCTGGCTTCTTTCTTTTCCTAGCCCATGGGTGCTAAGACCAAACTTTAACTGTTGTCCTCGTTGAGGGAAGTGAGATAAATGAGGGTTGAGATAAGCATTGACTTGGAATTGATACTCAGAGTCTTTTTGTTTAAATTCCCCAACCTCGGGGGTGCTGATGGCAATTGCTATTTTCTCTCCTATCCCGTCCCTAACAATACATCCCTTTCCTTGCCAAGCCAACATCGGCATTGATTGGGAAGTTCAGTGGTGAGAGAGGTAAAACTTTGGGACTTGCTTATCTCTGCTTAGTTGGAAGCCCACAAGCAATCCTTCTGTAGTCTGTAAGAGTGATCTAATTAAGGTTTTGGTGAAGGCAATAAAATGTAGTTTGCTGCCTTTTTATATGTTTTCTGTTACTGGCTAACAAATGTATTTTTTTAATTTCGAAATTCCTTCCTAAAGCTTTTAATTCCGACTAAATAAAATCACTTTTACCGAGATTGAGAGCATTCAGTACTTCCCGGTTCTAATGGTTCCTTACCATCCTAGGCTGAGCCAGGGGGGTTGGTTAGGTGTAATGGTAGCTAATTGAATTTCTGCAGACAAAACCGAAGACTCGTCACGGTCACCGAGCAGATTTCAAACCCATTTTTAAATGTAAAAATAAAAATATGTTTTCACTCCTCTTCAGGGTTAGTTTTGCAAAGCAATCGAAGCTGTATGTTACTTTTTGAAGACTGTACTGTAACTTGTTCAATGAATTTTTTTTTGCACTAATAGATGACTTTTGAGTTTCCCCAAGATGTGTTTGTGTGACTTATTTTTTTAAAATATGTTCTTTGTCCTCATCTGGTTCCCACCTTCATAAGTTCACAAACTTTTTCTAGATTGTGTTGTCCTCCCCCCAACATAGTATCCCCATGGTAGGTTAATTTGTCTTTTTAATTGTCCTCACACTGTCTTCTTTGTTACATTTATAAACCATCATACTGGATATTTGTTCACCCAGCATTTATCACAAAATCAAAGGAATCCACAAACGTTTTCTCCTTGGCTTGGTTCAGTACACAATTATAGATGAGTACAGACTAATACCGAACATAGGAACAGGAGTAGGCCATTCAGCCCCTCGAGCCTGTCCCACCATTTAATGCGATCATGGCTGATCTGTGGCTAATTCCATGTACCTGCCGTTGGCCTATATCCCTTAATATCTTTGCTTAACAAAAATCTATCTATCTCAGATTTAAAATTAACATTAAGATTAACAACTGATCTAAATTATCACTTTAGGTTAACAACTGATCTAGAAATGCAGGTTAAGCATGTTTTGCCATTTGCAGGGTTAAACTATATGTTTGGCAGAAAGAAGTAACAAATGACTTAATGGGCAAACTACCAGGATTTGTGTCAATAGAGATGCAAGTGAGCAGATGGAGTGTGGAGGGAGGACAATCCCACCTGTCAAAGTCCTGCCCAGTCAGGACTTGGAAAAGGTCAAAAGTATGACCAGCACAGTGTGTATATCCCTGAAAACCACATTTGGTAAACTTTACAAGGAAATCTACTAGCCCTTTACACACTCTAAAATCTATCCCATTCTTTAGCTTTGCAGAGTGGATCAATATGCTTTTGCATCATTAGAAAACTGACTGGCTTCTCCACGACTCCTCACTTCTCAGAGAGGAGTGGAGTCAGAAACCCTTTATGGATTTTAGGTCGGACTATTGCCTCAGCAAACTTGTCAAAAACCAAGCTCCGACTAACATCAGTTACTAAGCTGCTGCTTTCCTGTGGAAAGTCGATTGATTGTTCACTAATCCATTCAGTTGCAGAGTTGGCAAACTATTTGCTCCGATTACAACAAAGAAACGTGCATTCTGATATTATTCAGAGTGCAGTGTATCTTAGTTGTTTGACTCAGTATTTTAAGACCAATGTTGTGGCAGGGGCTTTGCTAGTGCTGTTTTGGTTGTGGGGGGGGGGCGCGTTTAAACTAGTTTGGCAGAGGGATGGAGACCTGAGCATAGATTCAGTCGAGAGAATCAAAGCTGACAACGAAGGGCAGGAAATTATTAATGAGTATGGAGGGCCGAGAAAAGAAAGGTTATAAAATACACTACTTGGGATTTGTTCAATAATTAGTGGCATATACTTTAATGCGAGGAGTCTAGCAGAGCTGAGAGCACAGACAGATACGTGGAAGTATGATGTCATAGCTTTTAGTGAAACATGGCTTAACGAAGAGCAGGAGTAACGGCTCAATGTTCCTGGTTCAGAGTTTTCAGAAGAATAGAGGGAGACAAGAGAACTGCAATAATATCTAAAGAAACAATCAGCTGTGGGGAAGCATCATCAAATTAGGCCACATGGATTGAATTGAAGAATAAATGGGAAACCACAATACTGGGAGTATAGTATGGACACCTAAACAGTCAGGGGGACATAGGGAAGCATATACAAAGGCAAATCTCTGAGAAGTATAAAAACATAGGGCAGCGATAGTGGGGGATTGCGACTATCCAGATATTAACAGATAGAATTGGTGTGCAGGGCACAGCAGCTACAGAATTCTTAAAGACCATTCAGGAGAACTTATTTTGCCAATTTGCAGCAAAACCAGCAAGAGAAGGGACAGTTCTGGATTTATTTTGGAAATAATGATGGACAGGTTGAAGGAGTGGAAAAGCATTTTAGTGGTAGTAATCATGATTCAGTTAGATTTAGTGTAGTTATATAAAAGGACAAAAAAAAATTAAATCGGCGACAGGCCAATTATACTAGCTGAGGTGTGATTTGACAGAAGTGGACTGGAAACCGCTACTTGCAGCTAAATCAGTATCGGAGAGTGGGAGGTATTCAATGCGGAGATGGAGGATTTAGAACAAATCCTTTCCCAGAAACAAAAAGGACAGGACTTCCAATTCGAGATCCCATCTTCCCATTTCTCCACTGGATGTCCCAAGAGCTGGATTCTGCAAAAAGCCTAATTTATGGAAAATGTTGAAAAATCAAGCACAAATTAGAAAAGCAAATGAAACGACATGGAAAAAAACATTGGAAAGTAAAGTTAAGGAAAATCTAAGCCTGTTTTATAAAAATGTAGCAGGAAGAGGATAATGAAGGTAAGCGTAATTGGGAATCATGGAGGCAGAAGATGTGGGTAAGGTTATTTTTGAATACTGTGTGTCTGTCCTCACAAAAGAGGAGGATGATGCAGACATTGTTTGTTGTTCAGGAGGAAGAGTGTAAAATATTAGAAAAAATAAACCAAGTGAGAGAGAAAAGTGGGAAGGTGTTTAGCATCTTTGAAAGTGGATAAATTGTCAGGTCTGGGTGAAATGTAACTTCGGCTGCTAAGAGAAGCAGGGGAGGAAATAGAAGAGGGTCTGACCAAAGTTTTCAAATCTCTGGCTTCAGGCATAGTTCTGGAGGACTGCTAAAGTTGTTGTTTAAAGAGAAAGGGATAAACTGAGCAATTATAGGTGTCAGTCTAACCTTGGAGATGGGCAAATTATTAGACAACAAATTCAGAGGGACAGTATAAATCCTTAGAAAGGAGGGATTAATCAAGGACAGTCAGCATAGATTTGTTAAAGAGAAGGTTTTGTTTGATAAACCTGATTGAATTTCTTCAGAAGATTTCAAAGGTCAATGCGGATCATGTGTTTGATGTAGAAGGCATGAATTTTAGAAAGGCTTCTTTAAAAAATAAGTTTGGAGTATCCAATTTTATTTATTTATTTTTTTCCAATTAACGCGCAATTTAGCATAGCCAATCCCCCTAACCTGCACATCTTTGTGTTGTGGGGGTGAAACCCACGCAGACATGGGGAGAATGTGCAAACTCCAAACGGACAGTGAGCAGGGCCGGGATTCGAACCCGAACCCTCAGCCCCGCATTTCCTGCACCACATGCCACCTTAGAAAGGCTTTGACAAGATTCCACATGGCAATTTGGTCAGAAAAGTAAGCCCATGGGATCTAAGTGGCAAGTTAGATCCAAAATGTGCATATTGGCAAGAAGGAAAGAGTAATGTCTAATGGGTATTTTTTGTGACGAAAATTATTCTATTTGGTTCAGTATTTGAACCATTGTTTTTCATGGTATATATCAATGATTTAAACTTAGATGTAGAGAACATAATAAAGAAGTTTGCAAGTTATACAAAAATTGGTTGTGTGATTTGTTCGGAAGACACTAGATTGTAGGAAGATCTCAATGGATTGGGCAGGAGGGCTGAAATGTGGCAAATATAATTCAACCTGGAAAAGTGTGAGGTAATACATTTGAGGAAGACAAGGCAAGCGGATACACAACAAATATGATAAATGTAGGGGAACAGAGGAGTGCATGTCCATAGATCCCTGAATGTACCAGGACAAACAGATGAGTCAAGAAGGCACATATGTGATGCTTTCCTTTTATTAGCTCAGACATAGGGGCCTAGGTGGCATGGATAAGAAGGACATATTTCCATTAGCAGATAAGTGAATAACCAAGGACGTGGATGTAAAGTAATTGGCAGAAAGTTTCAAGGGGGGTTTTCACCTGGAGGGTGGCAGGGATGTGGACTGTCTGAAAGGATGATAGAAGCCAAAATAATCGTCACATTAACAAAATAATTTTTTGTAAATATTTTTATTGAACCGTTTTAGATTTATATACAAATACAAAAACATAACACAAAAACCAAGAGCAGCCTCCCTCCCCCCCAACAGCTGACAGTGACCAGCTCTTTAAAATACATAAAAAACGATTGCCATCTTATATAGAACCTCCCAATTGACCTCCTCAGCATTTATTTAACTTTCTCCAAACACAAAAATTCCAGGAGGTCCCCCTGTCACGCCGAGGCACTGGGTGGAGAAGCTGACTTCCACTGCAACAGAACCTGCCTTCGAGCAATCAGTGAGGTGAAGGCTAAAACATCTGGCCCAGCTCCCGCCTGTAACTCTGGCAGCTCTGACAACCCGAATGTGGCCTCAAGGGGACCCGACTCCAGCTCCCTGCCTAAGATCACCAACATGGTGCTGAAGTAAGAGCCCCAAAAGTTTGTTAACTTATGACATGCCCAGAGCATATGCACATGATTCGCTGGGATCCTCCCAAAGCGCTCACACTTACTTTCTACCCCCTCAAACACCTGCCTCATTCTTGCCTGATTCACCACCTTCAGTTGTTTGAGCCTGAGCCTCACACACGCTGACGTGGCATTCACCATCCGCAAGGCCTCACACCACATCCCCTCCTCTGCTTCACCCCCAACCCCTCCTCCCATTTCATGGCTCATGGCTGTGATATCCCAGTTGATGGCAACACAGTTATGCGTTTGATCACAGATTCCAAAGTCAAGTTGAAGTACCAGCATTTAACAATAGTTTTGTAGAGTGCAATTGACTGTTAAAATGGTGCCCTGCCCCTGACTGTCACCATGTTATTAAAGTCCAGTACCCTGATGCAAAACCTGATAGAAAAACATAACACAAAAACAAGAGCAGCCTCCCTACCCACCAACAGCTGACAGTGACCAGCTCTTTAATCCCCTCCAGCGAGGCCCCGTTCTCCGCCAGCAGCCTCCCATAGATACCTGAAGTTTTGCACTTCTCCAACCCTGCAAGCGACAGTACTCTCTCCATCAATGTCACAGGCGGCACAACTGGAAAACTTGAATAGATCTTCCTTGCAAAATTCCGGACCTGCAAGTACCTGAACTCTCCACTAACTCCCCAAAACTCATCCCCTTATCCTCCCAGTCCCTAAACCTGGCATCCACACTAGCCGGCTCAAACATATGGTTGTCCCAGATCGGTATCTTTCTTGACCCTCTCCCTATGTTAAAGTGCTCTCATAATTACCTCCATATTTGTAGCGCAGTCGCCACCATTGGATCCCAAAAAAAATCCTCCGGGAGAGTAGGAGCGGGGTGTCACCAGTGCCCGCAATCATGTCCCCTCACACAACCTGGCCTTCATCTTTACCCAAACTGATTCCTGATCCCACTCCCAACCCAACACTTCCACATTCGCAGCTTAATAGTAGTAAAGCAGGTTCGGCAGCTCCAACACCCCTGACTGCTGGTCCCTCTATAGGACCATTCTTCAGCACCTCGTCACCTTCCCTGCTCATATAAATGACAAAATCATGCTTTCCACCCCTCCAGAGAACATCTTTGGTAAGAACACTGGCAGGCATTGAAACAGGAAGAAGAATGTGGCAAGATAATTATCTTCACCAATTGCACTCATCCAGCTAATGACAGTGGAAGTCCATCCCATCACTGTAGGTCTGCCTTCACTCTGCTCACCAAGCTTGTAAAATTTAGCTTCCAAAGCTGTGCCAAATCCCTTGCCACCTGTACCTCTAAGTACCTGAAATGTGAGTTTGTCAGCCTAAATGGCAACGCCCCCAAATTAGTTGTCCTCCCCAGCGGGGTGACCGGAAAACATTTCCTTTCCCAGTTCAGTTTATACCTGGAAAAAGCTCCGACTGCTTTAGTATCCCCATTATGTGGCCCATCGTCAGGACCGGATCTGTGATGTACAGCTGTAGGTCATCAGCAAACAGAGACACCCTATACTCACCCCACCCCCCCTTCCCATTTATCCAAACTCCCCAAGGCAATGCTCAATCACCAACGCGAATAGGAGAGGAGACAAAGGGCACCCCTGCCTCGTTTCTCTGTGCAGTTGGAAGTGGCCTGAACTTGCATTATTTGTCCAGACACTGGCCTTTGGCTTCTGGTACAACAACTTAACCCAGTTGAGATTGGTGAAGGGTAGGCGATTGTCTTCCAATATGCGGCCCCATGACACAAGCTTCGGCCCTATCCCGAATCGCTCCAGCACCGCAAACAGATACTTCCATTCCACTCTCTCAAAGGCTTTCTCTTTTTTTAAAAATAAATTTAGAGTACCCAATTACCTTTTCCAATTAAGGGGCAATTTAGCATGGCCAATCCACCTATCCTGCACATCTTTTGGGATGTGGGGGCGAAATCCACGCAGACACGGGGAGAATGTGCAAACTCCACACGGACAGTGACCCAGGGCCAGGATTCGAACCCGGGTCCTCAGCGCTGGAGGCAACAATGCTATCAAAGGCTTTCTCTGCATCCAGCGCCACAATCACTTCCTGCTCATTCCCCTCTGCCCGAGACAACACTACATTAAACAGGCGCCGTATATTGGAATAGAATCGCCTACCCTTCACCAATCGCAACTGATCGTCCCCAATAACCTGCAGGAGACACCCCTCCAACCTTCACTAAAATCTTTGTATCCACGTTCAACAACGAGATTGGTTGGTATGACCCACATTCCACTGGGTCTCTATCCTTCTTAAGGAGGAGTGAAATGGAGGCCTGATTCGCCATTTCTGGGAGCACTCCCCGAGCCACCGCATCCTCAAATGCTTCCTCCAGCAGAGTGGCCAACCTGTCCGTGAACATTTTATAAAACTCCAACGGGAACCCATCCAGCCCTGGTGCCTTCCCCATCTAGATATTCCCATTTGCCTTCCTGACTTCCTCTGCTCCTACAATCCCACCCGGTCCTCCTCCTCCACCTTTGGACACTGCAACCCCGCCAAAAAAATTAACCATGTCCGAATTGTCCTCCAGAGGTTCCAAGTTGTACAACCTTTTGTAAAACACCTCAAACACTTGACTCACCTTCTCCGGTGCTGAAACCAACTCCCCACGCCTTACTCCCATATCTGAATGATTTCCTGGGACGCCGCCTGCTGCCTGAACTGGCACGCCAGCAACCTTCTGGCCTTCTCCCCATACTCAAAAACTGACCCCCCTCATCCGACCCAACTGCCATGCCACCTTATCCGTGGACACCAGGTCAAACTGTACCTGCAGTAGCTTCCTGTTCGCCAAAAACCTTGGGGTAGGGTCCTCCTAATATTTCTCATCCACCTCCAATATCACATCTACCAACCGCTGGTGTTCATCCCTCACTTCCCTATCCACCTGCGCCCTATATGCAATTGCCTCTCCTCTCACCACTGCCTTCAGGGCCTCCCACAATACTGTGTGCCAAACCTCCCCATTCCTGTTGAACTCTACATATTCATCCAACACCGTGGCCATCTTTACACAATCAGGTCCGCCAACAGCCCCACATCAAACTCCGTACCAGGCTTCAAGCTGGTCCCCTCTCCAAAACCAATCCACCAGGTGCAGAGGATGGTCGGAAATTACAATCACAGAGTACTCCACTTTCCTTACCCCCAGTAGCAGAGCCCTCCCCATTATAAAAAAGTCAATTCACGAGTAGACCTTATGCACCAGTGAGAAGAAGGAAAATCCCTCCCCCTCCCCCCACGATGTAAGAATTGCCGTGGGTCCACCCCCCACCCCCCTCCCCCCACCCCCACCATCTCTGTTATAAATGCTGCCAATAGCCCCCCCACCCCTGCAAAAGGGTAAGCGACTTTGACCTGGAGCGGTCCTCTTTCAGGTTCAAGACCCTCCCCAAACTTAACTGGTGCATGTCCATGGCACCACCATGCTCTTCCTAAAGCCTACTTCATCCCAATTTGGTGCATAAATACTCACCAAAACCAGTGATTTACCCTCCAGCACTCCCACCACCATCATATATCTCCCCCTGATCTTCCACTACCTTCTCCATCTGGAACCGGATTATTTTGTTCATTAGATCTGGCACCCCCCTCACTCTACTATCAAAGGCCAAATAGAACACCTGGCCTCCCCATTCGAGTTGTTGGTAATATCCTCATCTATGGCCTGTGATATTCTCTCGCCGAAAGCCTTATCGGCCAGGAGGGCCATGTCCAACCTCCAAGTGGGCGTTGGGCATGGCCCTTCTCCAACCTCACATCCATACAACGTGGAGTGTGGTCGGAGATTACGACCGCAGAATATTCCGCTCTGACTATCCCTGGAAGCACTCTGTTATAACCTGCCTGCTTACCATTGGCTGGGGACTAATGACAATCCCACAATCCTATGGGAGCATGAGCTTCCCCAATGAGGGGGGCGGAGAAATCATTAGCAGACTCCCTGCATAAATAGAGCTGGCCAGTTTGGAATCAGCAGAGAGAGAGAAGTGAGCAGCAAGGGAAGTTGCTGCTGCTATTGTATATATATGTTATTGTAAATAAATGTTATTTCTTTGTATCCTGAAAACGCGTGCTGGATTATTCGTGGCCCTCACAAAACTGGCGATGAGGGTTAAACTGAATAGCTGTCTATACTGCTGAAGCCACCTCCCTGGATTTTTGTTGGATACAGGTTGGAAGTGTTTTCTATTACACCATGCCTCTGTATGGACGTTTGGATGTTTTTGATGCAGCGCTGGAAAGCTGGAACCAGTACGCACAACGGATGCATTACTATTTCCGGGCAAACAACATCGCCGAAAACGAGCGCCAGGTGGTCATATTGCTCACCGCCTGCAGCCCGCATACGTTTGGGGTGATTAGGAGCCTTTCGTACCCAGCTGCGCTGGACACCAAAACGTTTGATGAACTTAGTGGGGCAACATTTTAACCCAACCCCATCAACGATAGTCTGAACTGGCACGCCAGCAACCTTCTGGCCTTCTCCCCATACTCAAAAACTGACCCCCCTCATCCGACCCAACTGCCATGCCACCTTATCCGTGGACACCAGGTCAAACTGTACCTGCAGTAGCTTCCTGTTTGCCAAAAGCCTTGGGGTAGGGTCCTCCTAATATTTCCCATCCACCTCCAATATCACATCTACCAACCGCTGGTGTTCATCCCTCACTTCCCTATCCACCTGCGCCCTATATGCAATTGCCTCTCCTCTCACCACTGCCTTCAGGGCCTCCCACAATACTGTGTGCCAAACCTCCCCATTCCTGTTGAACTCTACATATTCATCCAACACCGTGGCCATCTTTACACAATCAGGTCCGCCAACAGCCCCACATCAAACTCCGTACCAGGCTTCAAGCTGGTCCCCTCTCCAAAACCAATCCACCAGGTGCAGAGGATGGTCGGAAATTACAATCACAGAGTACTCCACTTTCCTTACCCCCAGTAGCAGAGCCCTCCCCATTATAAAAAAGTCAATTCACGAGTAGACCTTATGCACCAGTGAGAAGAAGGAAAATCCCTCCCCCTCCCCCCACGATGTAAGAATTGCCGTGGGTCCACCCCCCACCCCCCTCCCCCCACCCCCACCATCTCTGTTATAAATGCTGCCAATAGCCCCCCCCCCCCCCCCCCCCCCCCAACCCCTGCAAAAGGGTAAGCGACTTTGACCTGGAGCGGTCCTCTTTCAGGTTCAAGACCCTCCCCAAACTTAACTGGTACATGTCCATGGCACCACCATGCTCTTCCTAAAGCCTACTTCATCCCAATTTGGTGCATAAATACTCACCAAAACCAGTGATTTACCCTCCAGCACTCCCACCACCATCATATATCTCCCCCTGATCTTCCACTACCTTCTCCATCTGGAACCGGATTATTTTGTTCATTAGATCTGGCACCCCCCACACTCTACTATCAAAGGCCAAATAGAACACCTGGCCTCCCCATTCGAGTTGTTGGTAATATCCTCATCTATGGCCTGTGATATTCTCTCGCCGAAAGCCTTATCGGCCAGGAGGGCCATGTCCAACCTCCATGTGGGCGTTGGGCATGGCCCGCCTCCAACCTCACATCCATATAACGTGGAGTGTGGTCGGAGATTACGACCGCAGAATATTCCGCTCTGACTATCCCTGGAAGCACTCTGTTATAACCTGCCTGCTTACCATTAGCTGGGGACTAATGACAATCCCACAATCCTATGGGAGCATGAGCTTCCCCAATGAGGGGGGCGGAGAAATCATTAGCAGACTCCCTGCATCAATAGAGCTGGCCAGTTTGGAATCAGCAGAGAGAGAGAAGTGAGCAGCAAGGGAAGTTGCTGCTGCTATTGTATATATATGTTATTGTAAATAAATGTTATTTCTTTGTATCCTGAAAACTCGTGCTGGATTATTCGTGGCCCTCACAAAACTGGCGACGAGGGTTAAACTGAATAGCTGTCGATACTGCTGAAGCCACCTCCCTGGGGTTTTGTTGGATACAGGTTGGAAGTTGTTTTCTATTACACCATGCCTCTGTATGGACGTTTAGATGTTTTTGACGCTGCGCTGGAAAGCTGGAACCAGTACGCACAACGGATGCATTACTATTTCCGGGCAAACAACATCACTGAAAATGAGCGCCAGGTGGTCATATTGCTCACCGCCTGCAGCCCGCATACGTTTGGGGTGATTAGGAGCCTTACGTACCCAGCTGCGCTGGACACCAAAACGTTTGATGAACTTAGTGGGGCAACATTTTAACCCAACCCCATCAACGATAGTCCAACGTTACCGGTTTAATGCCGCTGAGAGGACACTAGGAGAATCCCTTGCTGACTTTCTATCCAGGCTACGCAGGATTGCGGAGTACTGTGACTACGGTGAGACCTTGTCGGAAATGTTACACAACCGTTTGGTTTGCAGTATTAACAATGCGGCCACCCAGAGAAAGTTGTTAGCTGAGCCAACATTGACTTTTCAACAGGCCATTCGAAATAGTATTGTCCCGAGAGAGCGCAGAACGGGGAGTGCAGGAGCTACAGGGAATGGAGGTGCATGCCTTGGGGCACAACCCCTTCCGTCCAAAAGTGTCTCCCCACATGCCTGCGGTACCTTGGGCGAGGTGATGTCCGGATCGACGCCAGTGGCCGTCGGATATTCCTCCCCGAAGGGTGCCTTCTCCAGAACCAATAGATGAGGAGCTATGTCCGTGTCAGACTTGTAGGCGCCGACCCCGTCGCGGACGCCGTTCCTGGGGGTGCAAGAGGCGCCGTCGTTCCGACCGAAACTGGGGCCAGCCCAGGGGCCGTACCTTCCATTTAGATTAACCTGCGGTGACTACTCCCGAGGACGTGGAGACGGAGGATGACTGCCTGCAGCTGCATTGTGTGGCAGCTCCCACTGTGGTCCCCATTAAAGTGAGAGTACGGGTCAATGGTCACCCGCTTGAGATGGAGTTGGACACTGGCGCAGCAGTGTCCGTGATCGCCCAGAGGTCATTCGACCGCATCAAGCAGGGTATACAGACCCTTACATTAACCGTCACACAGGCCAGGTTGGCCACCTATACAGGGGAACCATTGAACATTGCAGGGACTACGATGACCCTTGTTGTTTATGGACGCCAGGAGGGGCGTTTCCCACTTATCGTGGTGCGCGCCCATGGGCCCAGCCTGTTGGGTTGGAACTGGTTGTGCCATTTGCAGTTGCAGTAGCAGCACATCCTCCAAACAGTTTCTGGAGGGTTGACTGAGGTGCTAGGACGATACCCAGATGTATTCCAGCCCGGTTTGGGGAAAATTAAAGGGGCTGTTGCCCATATCCAAGTCGAACCAGGAGCCACGCCACGCTATTTCCAGGCGCGCCCGGTGCCTTACGCCTTGCTCGAGAAGGTAGAAGCGGAGCTCACTCATTTGGAGACTTTGGGTATCATCAGGCCCGTCCGTTTCGCTGACTGGGCAGCACCAATTGTACCTGTAATGAAGCCAGATGCCACAGTTCGCTTGTGCGGCGACTATAAACTTATAGTGAATACGGCTTCCCAACTCGACCGATATCCAATGCCGCACATAGAGGATCTCTACGCGAAGCTTGCAGGCGGACTCGTTCACAAAATTAGATATGAGTCACGCCTACCTACAGTTGGAGCTGGACCCTGCCTCCCGGCCATATGTAACGATTAATACACACCGGGGCCTGTATGAATATACACGTTTGCCCTTTGGAGCATCCTCTGCCTGCACTATTTTTCAATGCGTTATGGAAGGCATTGTGAGAGTTGCTGTCTACTTAGATGACGTTTTGATCACAGGGACGTCGGAGCAGGAACATTTGGAAAATTTGGAGGCTGTCCTTAGACGTTTTCGGAGGCTGGAGTCCGTTTACGTCGCACAAAGTGCGTCTTTCAGGTGAAGGAAGTAGTCTACCTGGGTTATCGGGTGGACCGCGAAGGTTTGCACCCCGTCGCAGAGAAGGTGCGCGCGATTCAACAGGCCCCCGCCCCGACTGACACTTCGCATCTTCGTTCGTTTCTCGGCCTCGTAAACTATTACGGAAAGTTCCTCCCCAATCTAGCAACTACGTTGGCCCCGTTGCACCTTCTGCTAAAGAAGAATCACACCTGGGTTTGGGATCAGCCGCAAGAAACCGCTTTCCGGCGGGTAAAACAACAATTGTCGTCGTCTGGGTTACTAACCCACTATGATCCTGGAAAGCCTTTGCTCGTCACATGTGATGCATCCCCGTACGGTATTGGGGCCGTCCTGTCCCACAAGATGGAGAACGGGGCCGAGCGGCCGATAGCTTTTGCCACCTGCACATTGACTGCAGCGGAAACAAAGTACGCGCAGATCGAGAAGGAGGGCCTTGCGGTGGTCTTTGCAGTGAAATGCGTCCGCCAGTACGTATATGGCCGTCACTTCACTATCGTGACTGATCATAAGCCTCTGCTGGGACTTTTCAGAGAGGATAAGCCAATACCGCCCATTGCTTCCACACGGATCCAGCACTGGGCTTTGTGCTCACTGCATACGAGCATTCTCAGGAGCGCAAACCAGGAACCCAGATAGGGAATGCCGACGCATTGAGCCGATTGCCTTTATCGACGGGCCCCATGTCGACCCCCACGACTGGTGAGGTGGTTGCAACCCTAAATTTTATCGACATCTTGCCTGTAACGGCATCACAGATCCGTGAGTGGACCCAGACGGAGCCAGTCGTGTCAAAGGTTCGGCACATAGCCCTGTATGGTGGGCAGCATAGACAGCTCCCAGGCAAGTTGCGGGCATTTTCCTCCAAGCTGGAAGACGGCATCCTTTTGTGGGGGATGCGTGTGATTGTCCCGGAAAAAGGACAGGAGCTGATACTGAGAGACTTGCACAATGGGCATCCAGGTGTGACCAAAATGAAAATGTTGGCCCGGAGTTATGTCTGGTGGCCAGGCCTCGGCACCAACATTGAGAAGGTGGCCCAAAACTGCTCCATTTGCCAGGAGCATCAGAAGCTTCCGCCGGCCGCACCCACACATCACTGGGAATGGCCAGGGCAGCCTTGGGCACGCTTGCATGCGGATTTCGCCGGCCCTTTTCAAGGATCCATGTTTCTGCTATTAATCGATGCCCAGTCTAAATGGTTAGAGGTGCATAAGATGACAGGCACAACGTCCTGCGCAACAATCGAGAAGATGCGTTTGTCTTTCAGTACGCATGGCCTCCCCGAGGTTCTGGTCACGGACAACGGCACTCCATTCACAAGTGAGGAGTGTGCGAGGTTCATGAAGATGAACGGCAAATGCCATATCCGCACTGCCCCATACCACCCAGCTTCAAATGGGTTGGCGGAGCGCACAGTGCAGACATTCAAACGAGGCCCTAAAGAAGCAGTGTTCCGGGTCGATGGACACGAGACTGGCTCGGTTTTTGTTTTCATATAGGACCACCCCACATGCGGTGACTGGGGTAGCTCCGGCAGAACTCCTAATGGGCCGGAGACTTTGCACCCGCCTTAGCATGGTTTTCCCGGACATTGGCGCAAAAGTACACCGCACACAAGAACGACAGGGACATGGGGCGCGATTCTCCGCTCTCACGCCAGTTCGGAGAATAGCAGGGGTATGCTGATTTTCACGGCGACGCCGGTCCGACGCCCTCCCGCTATTCTCCGAACCCCGCACAAACTACACGTCGGCATTCCCGGAAAAGGCCTCGACAGATCCCCCGACACGACCAGAAGCCCGACTTTTTGGCCCCCCGCTATTCTCCGGCCCGGAAGTCACGCAATGTTTTCACGCCGGCCAACACACCTGCTTTTCAAGTTCGTCAACCAGTCGTGCTGGCTGACGAGAGCATCGAGGAGGTGAGCGCACCGCTCAGCGCACTGCTGGAGTCTGGCCACAACGGGGAAGGCATCCCCGAGAACGGGAGGGGGGTCCAGAGCGGGGGGGGGGGTTGTGGGAGACTGAGGGGGGGAGTGTGGGAGATGGAGGGGGGGAGATGGGAGACTGAGGGGGGGAGTGTGGGAGACGGAGGGGGGGAGTGTGGGAGACGGGGGGGGGGAGTGTGGGAGACGGGGGGGGGGGGAGTGTGGGAGACGGAGGGGGGAGTGGGGGAGACTGAGGGGGGGGGAGTGTGGGAGACTGAGGGCGGAGTGTGGGAGACGGAGGGGGGAGTGTGGGAGACGGAGGGGGGAGTGGGGAAGACTGAGGGGGGAGTGGTAGACTGAGGGGGATTGTGGGAGACTGAGGGGTGAGTGTGGGAGACGGAGGGGGGAGTGGGGAAGACTGAGGGGGGAGTGGTAGACTGAGGGGGATTGTGGGAGATTGTGGGAGACTGAGGGGGGAGTGTGGGAGACGGAGGGGGGAGTGGGAGACGGAGGGGGGAGTGTGGGAGACGGAGGGGGGAGTGTGGGAGACGGAGGGGGGAGTGTGGGAGACGGAGGGGGGAGTGTGGGAGACGGAGGGGGGAGTGTGGGAGACGGAGGGGGGAGTGTGGGAGACTGAGGGGGGAGTGGGGGAGACTGAGGGGGGAGTGGGGGAGACTGAGGGGGGAGTGGGGGAGACTGAGGGGGGAGTGGGGGAGACTGAGGGGGGAGTGGGGGAGACGGAGGGGGGAGTGGGGGAGTGGGGGAGACGGAGGGGGGGAGTGTGTGAGATGGAGGGGGGAGTGGGAGACTGAGGGGGAGAGTGGGAGTGGGGGGTTAGGGAGAGAGTGAGCGAGTGACTCATCCAACCCTGGTTGCAAAATGTCTGCCACCATGCCATGGCGTGCTGTTCACGAGGACAAGGCCGCTGGCTCCCCTGTGGCTTACGGCCACAGGCCACTGACGCACCGGTGAAGAGGACGTAGTTAACTGTCCGTTGGATGCAGAAAGTGACCAGGGGTTAGGCTGCCCGCGTTTCAGCAGCTTGACCAGGCCACCGGGACACACAGGCAGCCCATGGCAGGCGGCTGCCGAGTTGTCGACTAACCTCCGTCTAACATGTCCCGTTTCTCTGCCCCCCTCCTCCCTTCTGTAGGTTAGCACAATGTCTGCGAACAGAACGTCTATGTTCTGCACAGTGGTTGGAGATGGAGCAGCGTCCACAGCCACAACCCGCAGTGGATGCAGGGCCAGCTGCAGCAGCAGAGGGAAGGGTCGAGGAGTTGCCAGTCGTCGAGCAGCATGGGGAGGAGGAGGAGGAGGGGGAGGAGGAGAGAGTGAGGGTGCAGCCACGGCGCCAGAGGCGACGACCAAGGCCGAGGGTGTACCGTGTCCGGGTCTCTTTCCTAACAATGACGGACATCACCTGCAGGAGGAGACTCCGCTTGAGTAGGGGGACGGTGATACATATCTGTCACCTCGTGGCGCACCTCGCCTCACGTGGAACGGGAGGAGGACACGCGATCCCGGTTGCCGTCAGGGTGACGGTCGCTCTTAACTTCTATGCGACCGGCTCCTTCCACTCTCCGAGCGGGGACCTCTCCGGGATCTCCCAGTCATCGGTGCACAGGTGCATCCGTGATGTGACCGACGCCCTCTTTGCCATCGCCGATCACTACGTCACCTTTCCCGAGGACCGAGCCAGTCAACATTCACGAGCTCATGGATTTGCCAGCGTGGCCGGGATACTGATGGTGCAGGGGGCAATCGATTGTGTTCACGTCCCCATGCGCCCGCCTGCAGGGGACAGGGAGGTCTTCACAAACAGGAGGGGGACATACTCCATGAATATCCAGGTGGTATGCGACCCCCACATGAGGTTCATGAACGTCTGTGCAAGGTTCCCAGGGAGTGTGCATGACTCCTACATACTGGCGCAGTCGTACATCCCTGCGATGTTTGAGGGACTCCCCCCCCCCCCCCCCCCCCCCCCCCCCGGGCTGAGGGGCTGGTTGCTGGGCGACAGGGGTTATCCGCTGAGGTCTTGGCTGATGACGCCTATACGGAGGCCTCAGACCAATGCGGAAACCCGATACAACGAGGCCCATGCAGCAACCAGGGGTGTGGTGGAGCGCTACCTTGGGCTCCTGAAGATGAGATTCAGATGCCTGGACCGCTCCGGAGGGGCCCTGCAGTACCAGCCCGACATTGTAGTGGTCTGCTGTGCGCTGCACAACATCGCGATGCAGAGGGGAGATGCCCTGCTGCAGGAGGCGGAGGGAGAAGCCAGTGGCAGTGGTAGGAGGGGGAGAAGGAGGAGGAGGCTGGTGGAGTGGCGGGCGCAGCACGCAGACACGGCCCAGGTGCTGGTGATGCCCAGGAGGCGGCACGACGGACCCGGCGAGAACGACGGGCACGAGACACCTTGGTGGCAGCACGATTCACGCGTCGCATGCGATGTCCCTGCTGAACACCAAACCACCACCTGCATCGCCAGTCGCGCAGAGGGTCAACACACAACTGCCACCCTGCCACCCACCCCCCCCCCCCCCCACCCCCTCTCTGTGTACACTGCTCCACTTAGACATCACCCTTACCACTGCGGCACAACGGTATGGCACAACATTGATGGCTGTGTCAGTGGGTGTGATCAGTGCCATGTGGAATGATGACAGCCCGCTCTGCGATGAGCTGTGAGCTCAGAATCGTTAGAGAGAGTCTGACCCATGGCAATAGCTGAACCATCCACCTTGGTGGCCGCTGAGATCGTCAGTGACACTCCATCACGTGCCCGCGTGGGGTAGCTGTGGGAGGGGGCAGGGGGGAAGGGACTGCACACCTGGCACCAAAGTTTCACCGCTCGTCAACCCCAGCGACACTCGGTCACCATCACGATTCCTGTGGCTGTGGAACAATCACACGGTATTACAAGTAAGGTGGAACAGTGCGTTTAATGTTAACAATAATTTACAGATGCCCTAGCCCCTACAACTAAACTGTGCCCTTCACCCGTGCCAACTTACTCTGTGTCTCCCTTTGTTGCCTTACGGGCCCTACCACTACGTCTCAGTGATTCCCCAGATGATACAGCAGGAGTGGAGGAGGACTGCTGCGAATCGCCCCCTTCGACTTGTTTCTCCTTCGGCAAGCGTTTTCTGGGGCGACCCGGCCTTGATGAGCCAGGCTGCTCTGCGGGCGTCTCGGGTGACATTGTGCCACCCTGCTCTGCCCGCTGCTCACCTGATGCACCAGGGATGGGACGGGGGGAGGCCGAGCATTCCGGGACATCCCGTGATGGAGTTAATGGGACGAGCCCCGAAAACTCCTCCTCCCTCGGGGAGCCCGGTGGCCCCCGGGCCTCACTGTGGGACAGAGGTGCGAGCAGGGAGGTGCCCCGTCATGCCACCGACACCTGGCGCTGCCAGTCCTGGAGGCCTGCAATGGTCTCCACCAGGATCCGAAGGTTTGCAGAGATGGAGTCCAGGGAGTTAGACATTCCCGCCAGGGACTGTGTGATCTCAACCTGTGAGTGCACGACGCCATCCAGCACGTGTGTCAGGCGGTTGATGCTCTCCGCGACTGACTGCTGGGACTGTGCCATCGACTGCCGTAACTGTGCCATGGTGTGTTGTGACTGGGCCATGACCTGCTGAGACTCGGCCAAGACCCGCAGCGCACCGGCAATGTCGTGTTGGCTCTGGCACATTGCTGCCTGTGAGAGGGCAACCTTCTCCAGGGCTGAGGATGACGCGTGCACATTAAGCCCAACGCCTTGCAAAACCTGACCCATTGCCTCCACCGCGGATGCCACCCGTGCGGTGTCGGCCTGGGTTGCTGCCATGAGTGGCACCACTCCCTGCTCCTGGACGCGGTTCGACTCCTCTAACTGCGTCTGCAGATGCTGGAAGACAGCCCTCATCCCGTCATTGTGTCCCTGGGTTTCTTGAGGCATCGGCTGTGCGGGTGGGTTGAGTAACTCCAGGAACTCGGAAAACGTCTGGGAGCCAGCTGGTTGCTGGGCCTGGCCTGCCCTCTGCCAGTCCGGGCCCTCGGCTGCTCCGACCTCCACCTGCTGTACCTGCTCAGCTGTGATGTGCGACCCAGACTGTGACCCAGGAGCCTCATCACTAAATCAGGCCAGCCGGGGTGAGTGTCTCTGGGATGGTGGATGGTGTGGGAGATAGCTGTGCCGCAAGCTCGAGGTCGTCTTGGGTGCACGCCTCCTCTATGTCATCGGCCCACTGAGAGGCCGCAGGGCGTTCACGGGCCATTTCTCTCTCTCCCTCTATCGCCGCCCTCTGGGTGTCCTGCTCCATAGATTCTGTGGGCGAGGATGGGACTCCCCGCTGATCGGGCACCCTCTGTCGTGCGGACCTGGGTGCGGTGGGGGCAGATGCCTGTCTCTGCCTGGAGGCAGACGGCCCTGGTCATACGGCATCACGTCGTAGGGAAGAGAATTAAACGGGTTATTTAGAGACGCTCGGCCGGGCGCTGGACGGTCCCAGTGGGAAGGGTGTGAAGGGACAGAGGATGGGGGGGAGGTATCCCAGTGAGCAGAGTGTGAAGGGACAGAGGACGGGGGAGGGGGTGTGTTTGTCATGCTGGGTTGTCTCACTTGGTGCAGCTCCGCCAACCTCGCATTGCGCGACGTCCCGGGTGGCAGATCCCCCAACAAGGTCCAGTGCCCTCTGCTCGAACGTGGTGAGGGGGTGCAGGTTGGGCGAACCCCCTCCAGTCTTGTTCCGCTCACGGTTGTTGTGAGCGGTCTTGTCCTGTTGGGGGAGGGGGCATAGGTAGATCATTACAATACGGCAGGTATCAGCAGTCCGTTCAGATACTGGCACAGTTTGGGGGTCAAGTTGTAATAAGACCATTGCATCTCTCCACGGGGGCCAGAGCGCTGGGTCTGTGACAACTTTGTGAACCACCCTCCACTCACTCTGTCCCAATCCCCCTCCACCCCCCGTGCCAGGGGGGGGAGGTGGTTGATGAAGTAAGAGGGGGGGGGAGGGATGGGTGTGACCCGGGGGCACCCTCTTGGCACTTACCCTGGCAGCCCTGGTGAGGTCATGCAGCTTTTTGCGGCACTGCTCCCCAGAGCGAGGGGTCTGCCCCACAGCACTCATGGCAGCAGCCACCTCTCGCCAGGCCTGGCGCACCGCGCTGGCAGGCTGGCGATGCCCTCTTCTCGGGCAGATGATGCCCCTCCTCTGCTCCACCTCATCGAGGAGCGTTTCTATGTCGGCCTCAGCAAACCTCGGCGCTGCCCTCCGTGGCTCCGACATGTTTCCCGTCCCGTTCCTGTGCTCGCCCGCGCCTTTTTACGACGTCGGGCGGCGTCACGTGGGCGTGTTCGTGGCGTCGCCGCGTTCCGACGTCATCTTGAACGTAATTGCCGCGGCCCCGTTCCTAGCCCATTTCCCGGGCGTGAATACCTCGGGAACGGGGCCGTGTCTGGCCGTCGGCAAAATCGCCCGGTTTCACGGCCGACTTCGCGATTTTCCGCGGGTGCGGAGAATCGCGCCCATGGTTTTTCTCGGTATCAGCCGATTCGGCAGTTTACGCCCGGTGACCCAGTGTTCATTCGGAATTTTGCTGGTGGTGCCCAGTGGGTCCCTGGCGTAATCTTTCGCCAAACGGGCCCTATCTCTTACCAGGTGCAAGCCCAGGGTCGTCTCCAGCGCAAACATGTAGACCATGTTCGGTCCAGAAGACTATCCCTTCCAAAGATACCCCGCCCCAGGAGCTAATTCCTACAGCCACAGAGACCAGACACAATGGAAAGTATTCCTCACAATCTTCCTCTGGTGCCTCACTCACAGCCTGCGCAGGCCGTGACAGAACCGCGTGGAAATAAAGACGCCGAGATGACGGAGGCAGCAGACTCTGACTCCGAGATGGAGACACCTCAGAGGGGGAATCCTCGGGCCCATGGCCCGTGGATGTACAACCGTTACACCGGTCATCACGCAAGCGCTGGTCTCCATCTCGTTACACGCCGCCCGATCCAGCGCCTCGTGCAAATGGTGTCCGGACTGCGGCAAAACGAGTCCGACGCCCTCCTTCGCCAGGGTCTTCGGTGGATTCCTTGGACTTTGGGGGGGGAGGGAATGTTATAACCTGCCTGCTTACCATTGGCTGGGGACTAATGACAATCCCACAATCCTATGAGCTTCCCCAATGAGGGGGGCGGAGAAATCATTAGCAGACTCCCTGCATAAATAGAGCTGGCCAGTTTGGAACCAGCAGAAGGAAGAGTGAGCAGCAAGGGATGCTGCACTGGGTCCACAGTTTCCATCTGCTCCATGAATATGCTGTGTTCTTTTGCCATGTTGGAGGTCTTTCCTATTTTGGGATTTGAACTGTCTGTCAGTGTACGGAGCCTAACCTGGTCCTTCACTTGCACGTAGGTCTCCTGCAATAGCACCACATCTGCTTTCAAAGTCTTCAAGTGTGCAAAAACCCTTGCCCGTTTCACTGGACATTCCATGTCACCAATTGGATCAGGGGGATCTCTTCTTAGCTAGCTCAAAATGATGGACTTAATAGCCTTCTGTCCATAAAATCCTTTGTGTGTATAGTATTTCTATTCCAAGATTACATTGATGTGAAGAAGGTTGGGTGCACAGCAACACAAGAAGCATCATTACAGAAATTGAATATTGTTGAAAGAAAGAAGAGACATTGCCCAAGTTGTTCATCTTGCATTCATTAGCCAAACCCAAGAATGCCAAATTTCAAACTATCGCAACAATTCATATATATATATTTTTAAATTTAGAGTACCCAATTCATTGTTTCCAATTAAGGTGCAAATTAGTGTGTCCCATCCACCTACCGCACACATCTTTGGTTGTGGGGGGGAAACCCACGCAAACATTGGGAGCATGTGCAAACTCCACACGGACAGTGGCCGGGATGGAATCTGGCACCTTGGCGCGGTGAGGCAGCAATGCTAACCACTGTGCCACCGTGCTGCCCTGTGAGGCAGCAATGCTAACCACTGCTCCACTGTGCTGCTCAAATATTCGGAACGCCATTTTAAATGGCTTCCCAATCTCTGAGGCCCCTGAAGCAAGTCCCAAAGTCCCCAAGCCCCAACACACTGTGGGAGGGTTCTTCCCCCCCACCCCCAAACACCCAGGCGGGGCATCCCTGGCCCGACCGTACCCACGCAAAAAATGCCAGTGACGACAATGGAGTGAAAGGTCTCGCGTTCAGCAGCTCTCGACCTTAGAGGGTTTTTTAATGCCAGATTTTTCAGGAAATAGCCTCGATTAAGGAGGTGGTTGACTGGGTGGAGGAGAAGGTGACGACCCAGGGACAGAAGATTCAAAAGTTGCAGGAGCATGCGACTTGACGAGAGGAGGAGTCCACTGCAATGGCTTTGGAAATTAGCATACAGCCAGAAGCGACTGCTGGATAAAGTAGAAGACTTGGAGAACCGGTCTCGCAGGCAAAATATCCAAATCGTCGGGCTGCCAGAGGGAAAGGAGGGATCAGATGCGGGTACGTATATGGGGAAGATGTTGCAGGAGATGGATGGTTGGGGCCGATGTGTTTGACAAGCCGCTGGAGGTGGAGCGGGCACATAGGGTGCTCGTATGTAAGCCCTAGGGACGTGAGCCCCTGAGGGCCATGGTGGTGAGGCTACATCGATTCCTCGACAAGGAGCGTCTCAAGAAGTGGGCCAGGCAGACTAAACGGTATACGGGGGAAGATCAGAGATCCGGGTGTACCAAGATTGGGGACAAGAAATCGCAAAGAGGAGAGCAGGTTTCAACAAAGTTAAGGCAGCCCCTGTTTGTGAAAGACATTAAATTTGGGCTACTATATCCGGCCTCGCATTTGGGTGACCAACGAGAACCGGGAGCTGTACTTCAACTCTCCGGATGAGGTGGCTACTTTTATGAAGGACAATAATCCGGTTTAGGGGCTTTTAAATTCAAAACTGTGGTGGATTGACTTTGGTGGAAGGGATAAAGGGGGAGAGAAAAATAGTTCTGTGTTTGTTTTGTCTTGTTTAAAATTTCAATCTTTCTAATTCTATGAGTTTAGTCGCGATGTTTGGGAAGAAAAGGGTTTTATTTTCTTGTGTAATTTGATTTGGATTTATTGCTTTATGTACTGGGTTACAAAGGAAAAAAACTTTTAAATTGTGACGGGGGGGGGGGGGGGGGGGGGGTTCTTTTCTGTAAGAAAGATGGTTGATTCTTGCATGCATAATTTTGCATAAACTGCTTGAGGCGTACTCCAGGATAGATTTCTTTGTGCTAGATAAAACACTGTTAGCAGGGGTTGAGGATACTGAGTACTCAGCAATTGTGGTCTCAGATCATGCACCACACTGGATAGACCTACAGCAGACACGGAATGTCCCAGCGCCCATAGTGGAGACTAGATACAGGGCTGTTAGCGGATGAGGAGATCTGTGAGCGAGTGAGAGATGCTATTCGAGGGTACATAAAAATCAATGATACGGGAGAGACTGCAGCTGGGGTGGTCTGGGAGGCACTGAAAGTGGTCATTAGAGAGGAATGTATTTCGATTCGAGCTCACAGGGATAAAACTGAGCGGTCGGAGCTGGACAGATTGATAGGAGAAATCTTACAGGTGGACAGGAGATATTCGGAGTCTCCAAATGAGGAGCTCCTGAAGGAGTGTCAGAGACTTCAAATGGAGTCTGGGCTCCTTTCCACAGGAAAGGCGGAGGGTCAGCTGAGGAGGGTAAAAGGGGCAATTCATGAATATGGAGAGAAAGATGGCAGGATGCTGGCACATCAGCTGAGGGAACAGGAGGCGGCGAGAGAAATAGTGAAAATAAAGGATTTGAGGGGGAAGACGGTGACGGACCCGGGGGCGGTGAATGAAGTGTTTCAGGAATTTTATAGCCAGTTAAAAGATTGGATTGGATTGGGTTTATTGTCACGTGTACCGAGGTACAGTGAAAAGTATTTTTCTGCAAGCAGCTCAACAGATCATTCAGTACATGGGAAGAAAAGGGAATTAAACAAAATTCAAGAAAATACAAGAAAATACGTAATAGGGCAACACAAGATATACAATGTAAAGTTAAGCATTGGCATCGGATGAAGCATACAGGGTGTAGTGTTAATGCGGTCAGTCAATAAGAGGGTCATTTAGGAGTCTGGTGACAGTGGGGAAGAAACTGTTTTTGAGTCTGTTCGTGCGTGTTCTCAGACTTCTGAATCTCCTGCCCGATGGAAGAAGTTGGAATAGTAAGTAAGCCGGGTGGGAGGGATCATTGATTATGCTGCCCGCTTTCCCCCGGCAGCGGGAGGTGTAGATGGAATCAATGGATGGGAAGCAGGTTCGTGTGATGGACTGGGCGGTATTCACGACTCTCTGAAGTTCCTTGCGGTCCTGACCGAGCAGTTGCGATACCAGGCTGTGATGCAGCCAGATAGGATGCTTTCTATAGTGCATCTGTAAAAGTTGGTAAGGGTTAATGTGGACATGCCAAATTTCCTTAGTTTCCTTAGGAAGTATAGGCGCTGTTGTGCTTTCTTGGTGATAGCGTCGACGTGAGTGGACCAGGACAGATTTTTGGAGATGTGTACCCCTAGGAATTTGAAACTGCTAACCATCTCTACCTCGGCCCCGTTGATGCTGACAGGGGTGTGTACAGTACTTTGCTTCCTGAAGTCAATGACCAGCTCTTTAGTTTAGCTGGCATTGAGGGAGAGATTGTTGTTGCTGCACCACTCCACTAGGTTCTCTATCTCCCTCCTGTATTCTGACTCTTCGTTATTCAAGATCCGGCCCACTATGGTCGTATTGTCAGCAAACTTGTAGATGGAGTTGGAACCAAGTTTTGCCATGCAGTCGTGTGTGTACAGGGAGTAGAGTAGGGGGCTAAGTACGCAGCCTTGCGGGGCACCGGTACGAGTCAGAACCCCCGGATGGGGAGGAGGGCATGAATCAATTCCTGGGGAGGCTAGAGTTCCCGAAAGTAAATGAGGAGCTGGTGGAGGCCCGATTGGGCTTGGGGAGATGATAGAGGGACTGGGGGCAATGCAATCGAGTAATGCCTCGGGACCTGACAGATTCCCAGTGGTAGTTTATAAGAAGTTCTCTGGGTTACTGGGGCCACTCATGGTTAAGGCTTTTAACGAGTCCAAGGAGCTTGGAGTACTCCCCCCAACGTTATCACAGGCATCAATTTCTCTCATCCTGAAGCCTGACAAGGATCCGGAGAGCTGTGGATCATACATTTCAATTTCACTCTTGAATCTAGATGCCAAATTATTGGCAAAGATACTGGCCACTCGAATAGAGGATTGTATCCCAGAGATAATTGGGGAGGATCAAACGGGATTTGTAAAGGGCAGGCACCTGACATCCAACATTGGACTGCTTCTTAATGTAATTATGATGCCAGTGGAGGGGTGCGAGGTTGAGGTGGTAGTTGCCATGGACGCAGAGAAGGCTTTCGACCAGGTGGTGTGGAAGTATCTATGGAATATTTCAGGCAGGTTTGGGTTTGGGCAGGGATTTGTCCGGTTATTGTACCGGGCCCGGTGGCAAAAGTAAGAACTAACCCAGTTCAGTCGGAATAGTTTAGTCTATGTCGGGGGACAAGGCAGGAATGCCTGCTCTCCCCATTACTGTTTGCCATGGCCATAGAACCCTTAGCAATGGCCCTGAGGGCAGCGAATGCCTGGCGGAGTATAGTGAGGAGAGGGGTGGAACACAGAGTCTCTCTCTATGCGGACAATTTGCTGCTTTATGTCACGGACCCGGTGCGGGGGGATGACAGGAATCACAGGAGGCATTAGGAGAATTTGGGAGATTTTCAGGCTATAAGTTAAATATGGGAAACAGCGAGATAGTCATGACCCAGGCACGGGGGCAGGAAAGGAGACTGACGGAGTTACCTTTTAAAGTATTTGGGATGGAGTTTTAGGTATCAGGGAATTTAAGTGGCCATGGATTGGTGGCAGCTTCACAAGTTAAATTTGGGCAAAGCAGTGGATCAAACGAGAAGGGATTTCCGTAGATGGGACATGCTCCCACGGACGCTGGCAGGGCGGGTTCAGGCGGTGAAGATGACGGTCCTTCCGAGACTGCTTTTCTTTTTTCAATGTCTCCCGATTTTTGTCCCAAAAGCTTTTTTCAGAAGTACGAATGCAGCGATATTGAGGTTTATATGTGTTGCGCTAACAATTGCGCACAGAAACACGAAATGGTACAAAGAGGCTTTATTACCATGAGATGTTATTCCCTCAACTGCAGCTGTAAAATGGCAGCTCAGGAGATCTCATGGATATTTATACTGCTCCCTGTGGGCGGAGCTAGCCGGCAGGGACTTACCAACAAACCTGTAATAGCAGGTACTATTGTACATCCCCTAATAGAGGCACACACATATATATACAATGGTGGATTACCACATTCACCCCCTGTTAAGAATGAGTCCGGCGGGGTGACGTGAAACTATATACATAAGCAGTGGTTTATTTACAGAGGTGGGGAGAAAGAAAATCAGATGTCAATCTTGTAACCTGGTGCCCGTCATAGGTTGAGTCTGACCGGTGGCCTGACGGTTCGTTGAGAGGAACGCAGCAGCGATTGCGATGTCTGCACAGGTGGTGTCGGCGTCTACGGCATCGGTGGTGGTGGTGTTGGTGCTGGCCAGTGGCTGGACGACTCCAGGAGCGTGCCAAAATCTTCCATGTCCTCTAGTGTGGGCAGTGGAACGAGGGATGGACCTGGTGGGGCTGATGTTGGGGGTGCGGGGGAAAAGGAGGGTGGCGCGTGGGTGGGATCGGCACCCGAGGGAGCCAGGTCCCTGAGCGAGACTGTATCCTGGCGGCCGTCGGGGAACTCCACGTAGGCATACTGGGGGTTTGCGTGGAGCAGGCGTACCTTGTCCACCAGAGGGTCTGCCTTGTAGAGTCTGACATGCCTACGAAGTAGAACGGGCCCTGGAGCTGCGAGCCACGTCAGGAGCGACACCCCAGATGTAGACTTCCGAGGGAAGGTAAAAACACGTTCATGGGGTGTGTTGTTAGTAGCGGTGCACAGCAGTGACCGAATGGAGTGGAGTGCATCAGGGAGGACCTGCTGCCAGCGAGCGGGTGGGAGGCTCCTGGACCGTAGGGCCAGCTGGACGGCCCTCCATACCGTCCCATTCTCCCTTTCTACCTTCCCGTTTCCCCGGGGGTTGTTGCTGGTCGTCCTGCTGGAGGCGATACCCCTGCTTAGCAGGAACTGACGCAGCTCATCGCTCATGAATGAGGATCCCCTGTCACTGTGAATAGAGTCGGGGAAACCGAACAGAGCGAATATGGAATCAAGGGCCGTGATGACGGTGGCAGACGTCATATCCGGGCATGGGATGGCGAAGGGGAACCTAGAGAATTCATTGACCACACTAAGGATGTAGGTGTTGCGGTCGGTGGAGGGGAGGGGCCCTTTGAAATCCACGCTGAGGCGTTCAAAGGTGTGGGACGCTTTCACCAGGCGCGCGCGATCTGGCTGGTAGAAGTGCGGCTTGCATTCCGCACAGACCTGGCAGTCTCTGGTGACTGTCCGTACTTCCTCGACGGAGTAGGGCAGATTGCGGGCTTTGATTAGGTGGTACAAACGAGTGACCCTCGGATGGCAAACGGCTATCGTGCAAGGCATGGAGCTGGTCTACTTGTGCGCTGGCACATGTACCTCGGGAGAGGGCGTCTGGGGGCTCGTTGAGCTTGCCGGGGCAATACAAGATCTCATAATTATAGGTGGAGAGCTCGATTCTCCACCGCAAGATTTTATCGTTTTTGATCTTGCCCCGTTGCGTGTTGTTGAACATGAAGGCAACCGATTGTTGGTCAGTGAGGAGAGTGAATCTCCTGCCGGCCAGATAATGCCTCCAATGCCGCAATGCCTCAATAATGGCCTGGGCCTCCTTTTCAACTGAGGAATGTCGAATTTCGGAGGCATGGAGGGTGCGGGAAAAGAATGCCACGGGTCTGCCTGCCTGGTTTAGAGTGGAGGCAAGGGCGACATCTGAAGCGTCGCTCTCTACTTGGAAGGGCAGTGTCTCGTATACTGCGTGCATCCCGGCCTTGGCTATATCTGAGCGAATACGGGCGAAGGCCTGTTGTGCCTCGGCCGCCAGGGGAAATTGCGTGGACTGGATCAGTGGGCGGGCCTTGTCCATGTATTGTGGGACCCACTGGGCGTAGTAAGAAAAGAACCCTGGGCATCATTTGAGAGCCTTGGGTCAGTGGGGAGGGGAAGCTCCATGAGGGGGCGCATGCGGCCGGGATCGGGCCCCAGTAGTCCGTTTTGGACTACGTAGCCGAGGATGGCTAAGCGGTCTGTGCGGAACACGCACTTCTCCTTGTTATAAGTGAGATTGAGGAGAGATGCGGTGTGGAGAAATTTGGCACGGTTGGCGTCATGGTCCTGCTGGTTCTGGCCGCAGATGGTGACATTATCTAAGTACGGAAACGTGGCCCGCAGTCCGTACCGGTCAACCATTCGGTCCATTTCTCGTTGAAAGACCGAGACCCCGTTAGTGACGCCGAAGGGAACCCTAAGGAATTGATAGAGGCGACTGTCTGCCTCGAAGGCAGTGTAGGGACCGTCCGATTTACGAATGGGGAGCTGGTGGATAGGCGGATTTCAGGTCAATTGTTGAGAAGACCCTGTACTGTGCAATCTGATTGACCATATCAGATATGCGAGGGAGGGGGTACGCGTCGAGCTGCGTGTACCGCTTGATGGTCTGGCTGCAGTCCACGACCATCCTGTGTTTCTCCCCAGTTTTAACCACCACCACTTGGGCTCCCCAGGGACTGTTGCTGGCCTCGATAATACCCTCCCGAAGCAGCCGCTGGACTTCAGACCTGATGAAGGTCTTGTCCTGGGTGTTGTACCGTCTGCTCCTGGTGGCGACGCGTTTGCAATCTGCAGCCAGATTGGCAAAGAAGGAGGGAGGGTCAACCTTGAGGGTCGTGAGGCCGCAAATGGTGAGTGGGGGTAGGGGCCCGCTGAATTTGAGGGTGAGGCTCTGGAGGTTACATTGGAAGTCCAGGCCCAGTAAAAGTGTCGCACAGAGGTTGGGAAGAACGTACAGGCGGAAACCGCTGAATTCAACACCCTGTACGGTGAGTCTGACCAGACAGAAGCCCCGGATCGGGACAGAGAGGGATCCGGAGGCCAGGGAGATCCGCTGGTTGGCGGGATGGACCGCGAGGGAGCAGCGCCTTACCGTGTCCGGATGAATGAAGCTATCGGTGCTCCCGGAGTCAAGTAGGCAGTAGGTCGCGTGGCCGTTGATGAGCACTGTTGTTGAAGCGGTAGCCAGGTTGCGAGGACGGGATTGGTCAAGCGTCATGGAGGCGAGTAGCGGGTGATCATCTGAAGAGTCCGAAGATTCCGATGCGTCGCGGCAGCAACCCGGGTCCCATGGTCCAGTCCCGAGGGGAGGACAAAATGGCGGCGTCCGGAGTACCTGCGGGAAAGAAAATGGTGGCGCCCATGCAGCGTGCGTTGTGGGGGCGGGGCAAGATGACGGCGACCATGGTGCGCACATTGCGGGGGCGGCGAAAGATGGCGGCGCCCACTGGTCGCACGTGGCCCCGGGAGCTGCGGGCGGCGGGGCCCATTGTGCGATCAGCTGGGGAGAGGGGGAGAGGTCGTGCGCGATAGAGGCAACAGCGCGGGCCTGACACACCACTGCAAAGTGGCCTTTCTTGCCACAAGATTTGCAGGTCGCGCCGCGGGCCGGGCAGCGCTGGCGGGGGTGCTTCTGCTGGCCACAGAAGTAGCAGCGGGGACCCCCAGGGTGTGCAGTATGACGGGTCACGCAGGCATACTGCGCGGGAGCGGTGCCAGTCGGGGGGGTCGGTTGCGGGGGTTGGATGGGTGGGCCGTGCGGTAGGATAAGTGGGCGGGATAGGATTGCATGTTATGGGAAGCGGCCATCATAGAGAGCGCTAAAGTCTTTGTCGCTGCTAGATCGAGCGCGGACCCTTCCAGCAGTCGTTGCCGGATGGGGTCCGATGCAATCCCCGTACCAAAAGCATCTCACATGAGGAGATTAGAATGTTCCGTGGCCGTCATGGCCTAGCACATGCAGTCCCATACTAGAGGGATAAGGGCCCGCCAGAAGTCCTCAATCGACTCACCCGGTTGCTGGACGCGAGTGGAGAGTACGTGCCTCGCAAACAGAGTGTTCGTCGACTGGACGTAATTTTCTTTGAGCAGTTCCATGGCCCGGGCGTAGGTAGGCGCTTCCTGAATCAGCGGGAACACACTGGAGCTCAACCTTGAGTAAAGTAGTTGCACTTTCTGAGCTTCCGATGGTGCAGGGTCCGCTGAGGTGATGTAGGCCTCGAAGACAGCCAGCCAGTGGTTAAAGTCTTTCCTGGTGTCCGGCGATTGCGGATCCAGCTGCAGGCGATCAGGTTTAATTCTGATGTCCATGAATTGGGAAATCTCACGGTAATATATTGTTGCGCTAACAATTGCACACAGAAACACAAAACGGTACAAAGAGACTTTATTACCGTGAGATGATATTCCCTCAACTGCAGCTGTAAACTGGTCGCTCAGGAGATCTCATGGATATTTGTACTGCTCCTGTGGGCGGAGCTAGCCGGCAGGGGCTTACCGACAAACCTGTAATAGTAGGTACTATTGTACATCCCCTAATAGAGCCACACACATATATATACAATGGTGGATTACCACAATATGAGCGGGTATAACCCCGAGAGTAAGGAGGGCAGTCCTGGAATGAACCTGTTGAGAAGGGGGCTTGGCTCTTCCGAGCTTTAGAACATAGAACAGTAAGGCACAGTACAGGCCCTTCAGCCCACGATGTTGTGCCGATTATCCTAATCTAAGATCTACCTAACCTACACCCCTTCAATATACTGCTGTCCATGTGCCTGTCTAAGAGTCGCTTAAATGTCCGGAATGACTCTGACTCCACCACCTCTTCTGGCAGTGCATCCCACACACCCACCTACTCTCTGTGTAAAGAACCTACCTCTGATATCTCCCCTATACCTTCCTCCAATCACCTTAAAATTATGTCCCCTCGTGACAGCCATTTCCACCCTGGGGAAAAGTCTCTGGCTATCCACTCTATCCATGCCTCTCATCACCTTGTACACCTCTATCAAGTCACCTCTCTGCCTTCTTCGCTCCAGTGAGAAAAGCCATAGCTCCCTCAACCTTTCTTCATAAGACATGCCCTCCAGTCCAGGCAGAATCCTGGTAAATGTCCTCTGTACCCTCTCCAAAGCATCCACATCCTTCCTAGAATGAGGTGACCAGAACTCAACACAATATTCCAAGTGTGGTCTAACTAGAGTTTTATAAAGCTGCAACAAAACCTTGCGGCTCTTAAACTCAACCCCCCTGTTAATGAAAGCCAACATACCATATGCCTTCTTAACAACCCTATCAACCTGGGTGGCAATGTACCAGCCTCCGCAGACAGGCGCCGGAATGTGGCGACAAGGGGCTTTTCACAGTACCTTCATTGAAGCCTACTCGTGACAATAAGTGATTTTCATTTTTCATTTCATCTATGTTCGTGGACCTCAAGATCCCTCTGTTCCTCCACACTTCCAAGAATCCTCCCTTTAACCCTGTATTCAGCATTCAAATTCAACCTTCCAAAATGAATCACTTCACATTTATCTAGGTTGAACGCCATCTGCCACTTCTCAGCCCAGCTCTGCATCCTGTCAATGTCCTGTTGTAACTTGCAACAGCCCTCAACACTATCTACAACTCCCCCAACCTTCGGGTCATCAGCAAACTTACTAACCCACCCTTCTACTTCCTCATCCAAGTCATTTATAAAAACCACAAAGAGCAGAGGTCCCAGAACAGATCCCTGTGGGACACCACTGGTCACCGACCTCCAGACGGAATACTTTCCATCCACTACCACTCGCTGTCTTCTTTCGGCCAGCCAATTCTGTATCCAGACAGCCAGATTTCCCTGTATCCCATGCCCCCTAACTTTCTGAATGAGCCTACCAATGGGAACCTTATCAAATGCCTTACTGAAATCCATATACACCACATCCACTGCCCGACCTTCATCAATGTGTCTCGTCACATCCTCAAAGAATTCACTGAGGCTTGTGAAGCATGACCTGCCCCTTACAAAGCCATGCTGACTGTCTTTAATCAAACTATGTTTTTCTAAATAATTATA
This sequence comes from Scyliorhinus canicula, assembly GCF_902713615.1. Lineage (NCBI taxonomy): Eukaryota > Metazoa > Chordata > Chondrichthyes > Carcharhiniformes > Scyliorhinidae > Scyliorhinus > Scyliorhinus canicula. The sequence continues at coordinate 81,325,164 of NC_052163.1, forward strand.
ATTCCTATCTCTCAAAATCCTTTCCAATATTTTGCTCACCACAGACATAAGACTGTAATTCCCCGAGATTTCCCTATTCCCTTTCTTGAACAGGGGAACAACATTCGCCTCCCTCCAATCATCCGGTACTACTCCAGTGGAGAGTGAGGACGCAAAGATCATCGCCAACAGCGCAGCAATCTCCTCCCTCGCTTTCCATAGTAACCTTGGGAATATCCCATCAGGCCCAGGGGACTTATCGATCCTGATGCTTTTCAAAATTTCCAGCACATCCTCCTTCTTAATATCAACCTGTTTGAGTTTATCAACCTGGTTCACACTGTTCTCATGAACAACGAGGTCCCTCTCTCTGGTGAATACTGAAGCAAAATATTCACTGAGGGCCTCCTCCATCTCCTCAGACTCTAGACACAGGCTCCCTCCACTATCCCTGATCAGCCCTACTCTCACTCTAATCATCCTCTTATTTCTCACATAAGTGTAGAACGCCTTGGGGTTTTCCCTAATCCTTCCCGCCAGGGCTTTTTATGCCCCCTTCTACCTCTCCTCAGTCCATTTTTGAATTTCTTCCTGGCTACCTTGCAACCCTCTCGAGCTGAGTCAGATCCTTGCTTCCTCAACCTTACATATGCTTCCTTCTTCCTCTTGACTAGAAGCTCCATTTCTCTTTCATCCAATGTTCCTTCACCTTACCATTCCTTCCTCGTCTGCAGTGGGACAAAACTATCCAGCACTCGCAGCAAGTTCTCCTTAGACAATCCCCACATTACTGCTGTGCATTTCCCCAAGAACAATTGTTCCCACTTTATGCACCTCAGCTCCTGTCTAATAGCAGTATAATTTTGCCTCCCCCAATTAAATACCTTCCCATACTGTGTGTTCCTATCCCTCTCCATGACTATGGTAAAGGTCAAGGAGTTGTGGTCACTATCACCAAAATGCTCTCCCACCGAGACATCTGATACCTGGCCTGGTTCGTTGCCGAGCACCAAGTCCAATATGGCCTCACCCCCCCCCCCCCCCCCCCCCCCCCCCCTAATTGGCCTATCTACATATTGAGTCAGGAATCCTTCCTGTACACACCTGACAAAATCTGCTCCATCCAAACCATTTGCACTGAGGAGGTTCCAGTCAATATTAGGGAAGTTGAAGTCACCCATGACAACAACTCTGCTACTTCTGCACTTTTCCAAGACCTGCCGCCCAATCTGTTCCTCGATCTCTCTGCTGCTATTGGGGGGTCTATAGAAAACTCCCAATAAAGTGACTGCTCCTTTCTTGTTTCGGACTTCCACCCATATTGACTCAGTAGACAAATCCTCCTCAACTACCTCCTTTTCTGCAGCTGTGGTGAACTAGGGGCTTTTCACAGTAACTTAATTTGAAGCCTACTTGTGACAATAAGCGATTTTCATTTCATTTCCCTAATTAACAGTGCTCCTCCCTCTCCCCTTTTACCTCCCTCCCTATTCTTCTGAAAACATCCAAACCCCAGGACATCTAACAACCATGCCTGCCCCTGTGAAATCCATGTCTCTGTAATGTCCACAACATCGTAGTTCCAAGTACTGATCCATGCTCCAAGTTCATCTCCCTTATTCCTGACACTCCTTGCATTGAAACAAACACACTTTAATCCATTCCACTGAGTGCAACTTTGCCCTATCAACTCTCTATCCTTCCTCACAGACCTGCTGCATACTATTTCTGCCCGTTCAACAACTACTCTATCCTCTGATCTGTAGCTCTGGTTCCCATCCCCCTACCAAACCCTCCCGAGGAGCTCTAGCAAACCTCCTACACAGGATATTGGTGCCCCTCCAGTTTAGGTGCAATCCTCCATCATGTACAGGTTCCACCTTCCCCAGAAGATATCTCAATGATCCACATATCTGAAACCTTCCCTCCTCCACCAGCCCTGTAGCCATGTGTTCAGCTGCACTCGCTCTCTGTTCCTTGCCTCACCTGCACGTGGCACCGGTAGCAATCCCGAGATCACTACTCTGCTTGTCCTGCTCTTTAGCTTCCAACCTAACTCCCTAAAATCACTTTTTAGATCCTCATCCCTTTTCTTAGCTATGTCGTTGGTGCCTATGTGCACCACGTCTTCTGGTTGCTCCCCCTCCCACTTCAGAATCCTGTAGACTCGATCCGAGACATCCCAGGCCCTGGCACTCAGGAGGCAACATACCTTCCGGGAGTCTCGCTCGCGAACACAGAATCTCCTATCCATTCCCTTAACCATTGAGCCTCCTATCACTATTGCTTTTCAATTCTCCCCCTTCTCTTCTGAGCCACAGAGCCAGACTCAGTGCCAGAGACCTGGCCATTAGGGCCTTCCCCCGGGTAGGTCATCACCCCCAAAAGCATCCAGAACTGTATACAGGTACTTGTGTTGTGGGAAAATCAACCACTTTGGGAGTCAGAGTTGCTATGTTCAATCAGTGCAGTTTATTGTTACACGAAGCTCCGGGAGAAAGGGTACGGTAGCCAACCTTTCTCCTTGTTTGAATGGCAGTCACTCATTTTATACTTTGGGTTCACAATGAGCCCGGATACAAAACAATTATCACCTTGTTATCTTTAAACATTTTACAGATTGTACACAAGGTATAGGGTGGATACGTGGGTTTGAGTAGGGTGATCATGGCTCGGCACAACATCAAGGGCCGAAGGGCCTGTTCTGTGCTGTACTGTTCTATGTTCTCTATATATGTGTGTGCCTCTATTAGGGGATGTACAATAGTGCCGGCTATTACAGGTTTGTCGGTAAGCCCCTGCATAGTTTGTCGGTAAGCCTCTGCCGGCTAGCTCCCCCCACAGGAGCAGTATAAATATCCATGAGGTTTCCTGAGCTGCCATTTTACAGCTCCACTTGAGGTAATAACATCTCACGGTAATAAAGCCTCTTTTGTACCGTTTTGTGTTTCTGTGTGCAATTGTTAGCGCAATACATATCCCTCTTTGCGTTACAATTCTTTCTTAAATATTTACATTGTCATGTTTCTTTTATACATTGGAGTTTTAATGACACTTCATGTACACCCGAAGGCTCAGCACCATTGCACGCTGCCCTGGAGTGGCTGTGGGGGAAATGAGACGGTCGCCCACCTCCTTGTGGAATGTGCCTTTGCAAAGAAGGTCTGGAGAGAGATGCAGTGGTATTTGTCAAGGTTCATCCCAAGCAGTTCTGTGACACAGGACTCTGTGCTCTACGGCCTGTTTCCGGGGACACACACCAAAACAAATATCAGCTGGAAGGTCATCAACTCGGTGAAAGATACTCTTTGGTCTGCCCGTAATTTGCTGATCTTCCAGTGCAAAGAATTGTCCTCGACCGAGTGTTGCAGACTGGCACATTCCAAGGTCCAGGACTACGTGCTGAGGGACACACTCAAGCTTGGGGCAGCTGCCGCCAAGGCGAAATGGAGAAAGACCACTGTGTAAGGTCTCCCATCAAATGTACACCAAGGGGCTAGTAACAGTGTAAAACCCCTCAGTCTGTGTCATTAACACTCCAATTTGTGGAGACCAGTACTGAACAGCACTCCCCTGAGATCTCCAAGGCAAAGAGGATAGATATCAACGCCTCAAGTACCTTCGGAAACTGCACATTAAAGTTAGACTAGCTGTCTCGCTTTAATATGCAGATTTGCCTAAAAGTGAACCTGTCCACAATGAGTAGGATTTATATCGCAATGTCTTGCAAGATCGCGGTAGATCTCGCAAGGCATTGCGAGCCGGGTGGGTCCTGGGAGCGGGGTCTCCCGGCTTCTATGGGCCACGCTCCGCGCGGAGCTTTTCGGGCGCAGTGTGGCCATTCGATTACGCCCTTAATCTCTCCCTTTTTTGTTCCCTTCCCTTTTGTTTATCCTCCCACATTCCCTTGCTTATTGGAACCTGTTACATCTCTAATTTTTTTGAGTTCTCACAAGAGTGACCTGAAAGGTTAACTTTATTTTTCTCTACAGGTGTGCCTGACATTCTGAGCATTTACTGTTTTAATTGTACAAAACGGAGGCAGGAGAGGCAGCATGGTGATGCAGTGGTTCGCACTGATGCCTCACGCCACCAAGGACCCAAGATAACGAGGGATATTTAACCCGATGTTAACATACATCCTAGGTAACAATAATTTGACTACCTGTCTGACCGTTTCATTCTTTACTGCAATTTTACATTCTGGTATGACTTTATGTTTTGGACACCACTAGACATTTTGTTTGCTTACAATTTATGCTCAGCCCTTTCTTCTCACATCACTAATTACTCTCTCCAAAATCTTTTGCAGTTCCCCTTTCGAGTCAGAAATAAGAATGGTGTCATCAGTATATCTTATATCTTTAAAATTGTAACTTCCAACTAATAAGAGGGGCAGCACGGTAGCATTGTGGATAGCACAATCGCTTCACAGCTCCAGTGTCCCAGGTTCGATTCCGGCTTGGGTCACTGTCTGTGCGGAGTCTGCACATCCTCCCCGTGTGTGCGTGGGTTTCCTCCGGGTGCTCCAGTTTCCTCCCACAGTCCAAAGATGTGCAGGTTAGGTGGATTGGCCATGCTAAATTGTCCTTAGTGTCCAAAATTGCCCTTAGTGTTGGGTGGGGTTACTGGGTTATGGGGATAGGGTGGAGTTGTTGACCTTGGGTAGGGTGCTCTTTCCAAGAGCCGGTGCAGACTCGATGGGCTGAATGGCCTCCTTCTGCACTGTAAATTCTATGATAATTCTATGATAATCCCGGAATGTAGGGCGGCACATGGCGCAGTGGTTAGCACTGGGACTACTGCGCTGAGAACCCGGGTTCGATCCCGGCCCTGGGTCACTGTCCGTGTGGAGTTTGCACATTCTCCCCGTGTCTGTGTGGGTTTCACCCCCACAAACCAAAGATGTGCCGGTTATGTGGATTGGCTATGCTAAATTACCCCTTAATTGGAAAAAATATAATTGAGTACTCTAAATTTATAAAAAAAATAAAATAAAAAAATAATCCTGGAATGTCTTCAATCCCTTGAAAAATATTTTCACTGTACAAACTGAATAAATCTGTGGACCAAACATATCCATCTGACCCCTCTTTTAATCTTCACAGAATCACTTAGATTGTACTCAACTCTTACGGTTACAGTTTGTTCCCAATGAAGATTTCTTGCATCTGTAAGATTCATCAAGGTCACCATCAATAGCCATCAATCTGTTCACAATATTTTTCAATGATTTGGATGAGGGAGCCAAAATAAATATTTCTAAGTTTGTTGATGACACAAGACTTTGTGGGAAGGTGAGTGGTGAGGGCAGCACGGTAGCATAGTGGTTAGCACAAATGCTTCACAGCTTCAGGGTCCCAGGTTCGAATCCCAGCTTGGGTCACTGTCTGTGTGGAGTCTGCACGTTCTCCCCGTGTGTGCATGGGTTTCCTCCGGGTGCTCAGGTTTCCTCCCACAGTCCGAAGATGTGCAGGTTAGGTGGATTGGCCATGCTAAATTACCCTTCGGGTCCAAATTGCCCTTAGTGTTAGGTGGGGTTACTGGGTTATGGGGATAGGGTGGAGGTATGGGCTTGGGTAGGGTGCTCTTTCCAAGAGCCGGTGCAGACTCGATGGGCCAAATGGCCTCCTTCTGCACTGTAAATTCTATGAAACAGGCTTCAAGGTAATTTAGACAATTAAAAAAAAATGAATTTAGAGTACCCAATTCATTTTTCCAACTAAGGAGCAATTTTGCGTGGCCAATCCAACTACCCTGCACATCTTTGGGTTGTGGGGGCGAAACCCACGCAAACACGGGGAGAATGTGCAAACTCCACAAGGACAGTGACCCAGAGCCGTGATCAAATCTGGAGACCTCAGTGCCGTGAGGCAGCAATGCTAACCACGAAGCCACCGTGCTGCCACGAGTGAGCAAATATGTAGCAGATGCAGTATAACGTGGATAAATATGAGATTATCCACTCATTGTGGAGAAACAGAAAGTCAGAGTATTAATTAAATGGCGATAGATTGGGAAATGTTGACAAAGGGGCCTGAATGTCTAGTACACCAGTCAATGAAAGCACGCCTGCAGGTACAACAAGCAGTTAAGAAGATAAATGGTATGTTGAAATGAAATGAAATGAAAATCGCTTATTGTCACAAGTAGGCTTCAAATGAAGTTACTGTGAAAAGCCCCTAGTCGCCACATTCCGGCGCCTTTTCGGGGAGGCTGGTACGAGACTGGTACTGGTGTTGGCCTTCTTTGCGAGAGGACTTGATTACAGGAGCAAGGAATCTTTTACTGCAGCTGTACAGGCACATGGTGAGACCACCCCTAAGTACTGTATTCAGTTTTGGCCTCCTTATCTGAAAGGATATGGCTGCCATAGAGGGAGAGCAGCAAAAGCTTTTTTAAAATAAATTGAGATTACCCAGTCTTTTTTTTCCAATTAAGGGGCAATTTATTTTTAGCATGATCTATCCACCTGCCCTGCACATCTTTGGATTGTGGGGGATGAGACCCACGCAGACACGGGGAGAATGTGCAAACTTCACACGGACAATGGAGAGAAGTGGGGCTGGTTAAGGTAAGGGATCTATACCTGGAAGAGAGGTTTGCCAGTATAGAGGAACTGAAGGAAAGGGCAGAGCTCCTGAGAGGTAGTGAGTTTAGATACTTGCAGGTAAGGGACTTTGCACAGAAGGTTTGATAAGGGTTCCTCAGGCTACCGAGGTATGCCCTGTTGGAGTGACTGCTGCTTCCAGACATAGAAGAGGAGGGCAGGATCGGTGACATATATGGGTGGCTGGGAGAGCAGGGAGGTGAGCAGGTTGTGAAGATTAAGGAGAAGTGTGAGGGGGAGCTGGGAGGGGTGATAAACTGGGGAGGGTGGAGTGAGGCGCTACGAAGGGTAAACACGACTTCCTCGTGCATGATGAGCCTGATACAGTTCATGGTGGTGCATAGGGTGCATCTGACTCGTGCAAGAATGAGTGGATTCTTCCAGGGAGTGACAGATGAGTGCGAGAAGTGTGGACGGGGACCAGAAAACCTTGCACATATGTTCTGGGGTTACGAGAAGTTGGAGAGATTTTGGATGGGAGTGTTCACGGCACTAACAAGGATAGTGGGGGAGGAGGTTGGGCTGGACCCTTTGGTTGCAATATCTGGGATATCGGAGAAGCCGGAGTTGATGGAGGGGAGGAAGGCCAATGCCGTGGCCTTTGCATCTCTGATTGCCCGACGAAGAATCTTATTGGAATGGCGGTCAGCAGCACCACCGGGGGTGGCGACCTGGCTGGGAGAGTTATATGACTTTCTCCATCTGGAAAAGATCAAATACGAACTGAGGAGCTCAGTGGCGGGCTTGGAGGCAAGGTGGGGATGTTGGTGGCCATATTTGAAGACTTCTTCATCGCAGCGGCTGGGGGGTGAAAAGAGGAAAATCTTTGAACAAACTGTATAATTGTGTGTTGGGGAGTATGTCCCCGGACTGTTTCTGTTTTGTAATGTTGCTTGTTATGCTCTCTCCTTAATTGGCTCTGTTTATGGCGGTTAATATGGTCGCTGTCCTTAATTCTAATTATGCTAGCTCAAGAGTCGCCAGGTATCTTTTCGATACCGTCACAAGGTTCAAAACCGAATACTGATCAATGACTCGATACACCAGTTAGTAAGTTCAAAACCAATACTCATTTATTTACACACAGTCAATTATACTCATGCACAAACTGTACTAACTAAACTATCACTTTACTAAAAGCCTATACTTAGCTTCGGGTGCCCACTCAGTCAGAGGAACAATGGCCGTTGTCCGGTTCTGAGGCTGCTGTCATCAAACATGTATAGAATAGTAGCTAGGAGCGTCTATCTCGTAGCGTGCATTGACTTTGGACTTACTTGTCTGGTGCAGCTGCTAAGCAGGTCCCTCGCTGCTGAGAGCCAAGGCCAAGAAGCTGGGCAAGTCTCTCGTCACTGAGAGCCAAGGCCAAGAAGAACGATTCTGTCTTGGGGGTTCCTCTTATATCCCAAAGGGGCTTTGTGCGCTTTTGGGCGGTCCTTGAACTTGGCCCCAATTAATTGGACCATATCTTAATCATCGGTATTGATTTTCTCCAATAAAGGGGCAGCACGGTAGCATGGTGGTTAGCATAAATGCTTCACAGCTCCAGGGTCCCAGGTTCGGTTCCCGGCTGGGTCACTGTCTGTACGGAGTCTGCACGTCCTCCCCGTGTGTACGTGGGTTTCCTCCGGGTGCTCCGGTTTCCTCCCACAGTCCAAAGATGTGCGGGTTAGGTGGATTGGCCATGCTAAATTGCCCGTAGTGTCCTAAAAGTAAGGTTAAGGGGGGGTTGTTGGGTTACGGGTATAGGGTGGATACGTGGGTTTGAATAGGGTGATCATTGCTCGGCACAACATCGAGGGCCGAAGGGCCTTTTCTGTGCTGTACTGTTCTATGTTCTATGTTCTAAAGGGGTGGCTGCCTGATCGCTGGGCGGGCCCTAGGTGACCATTGACCTGCTTTTGTTTTAATCTCCTCTGGCGCCGGGGTGTCTGCTTTGGTATCGTTTGCTTAAATGTTTCTCTTTTGTCCCTGGAGATAGCTCATTACTATGCTAATGGCTTTGCAGTATCGGTCTTGTCTGGGAGCTGCAAACTCCAATCCACAGACAAACCTTGCACTTGCCTACTTTCTTAGCATTGTCCAATTTTCCCTTCATTCTCTGCAAGTGTCCATTTTGTAATCAGGACGTGGCCACCCCAGGTGGCTACACTCCCTCCCTGTGATCCTCAACGCAAAGCGTGAAGGATCACATTACCGCGTCGTCTTCGTTCTCTGACCAAGTGGGGCACCCATGACTAGGCTCTATACTGACCTATACTATGCAATCCAATTTTACCTAAATCATTTTAAATACATACATCATCAAAAAAACTCTACGGGGCGCTATGGCATTAAGGCATGCATTACAAAATCAAACAACTGGAATCTCTAACTATTTAATAAACTGTTCGCACTTAAACAATCCAAAAATATTCTAACATCTTAAACTGTACAAAATATCAGCATGCAAATTTCTCTGGCTTGGCAGTCAAACACAGAGATCACACTTCTTTATTGAGAAAAACAAAACACACACAAAAGAATGGATGCTCTTTAATCCATGCCAAGGGGTTCGGGGGTCTGGTGAAATCCGAAAATAGGGGATCAAAATCTGTATACCGGGGTGCGAGAGCGGTAGGCTCTCCTTCGCCATTTTCTCATCCTAATGGTCTGCACGACACTGCACAGTGCTAAGAGTGCTTCTACAACATATGAAAGTGAATACCAAGTGATAAACTTATCACACCAGGTCGGGGTACTGTCGCTGGGCTCTGTGTACTGCAGGGGAGGAAATCATTGACGGTCTGTGGGGTAGGGGTGAGGGGGTAAGCATCCGCACGCAACCAAAGGGATCCCGCTAAGATCCATGTGACAACGATGGAGGTCGTCTTCATTTTTCTTCTCTTCTTTCTTCTTCTCTTCTTGTAGTCTTTGAGTTTCCGGAATCCTGTGAACAGAAGCATAATACCTGTTATTGTCTTGCTTAAGATCTCGTGTGTTTGTCCGTCTGTCCTTTATGGCCAATTACCCTTTATAATTGGTCACCATCTGTGACTCCCTCATTTAAAAAAAAACCGAATTGCTGGACAAGACATTCTAGAAAAAATACAGACACAGTGCGAGCCGCCTCGCAGCCTGTGCGATTTACCATCCCAATGTTTAAGGATGTAAATAGCATGTGGAGGGCAACCTAAGGGTCGCCGTGAAACAAACCAAAAAAATTTTTGAACTAAAAGAGCCAAAATGAAATGAAAAATGAAAATCGCTTATTGTGACGAGTAGGCTTCAATGAAGTTACTGTGAAAATCCCCTGTGAGGTGCGTATGGGCCACGGCGGGTAAGAAATGGATGGATTCCCCGGGTAGGATGGTGATCAGTGCCGCATGTGCTCTACCCGAGCGTAGCTGACCAGAGGGGGGGTCCTCAGGCAGGGCGGGGTTTAGGGCCGTTTCTCCACTGCCTGAGCAACCGGCAAGAACGGGTACGAATGAGGTCGTCGTGGGGGTTGCAATAATGCCTCTTCTGTCTCGAATCAGAAGAGCAGTTACGAAATGGTGTCTGGGTGAACTTTCAAGTTCTCAGAGGTTTCTGCTGATACACTTGTCGGTTGTCCGTGGTCAAACTTGTTCCATTAACTGCCAGAAGGCGTTAAAGGAGTGGTGGCGTGAGGCTGTGAAGACATGCAAATTCTAAACAATCAACACTTAACAGTAACACAAACAAACAAACATGCAATAAACATGGTGCAGGTTCCATCAGAAAGGACACGGTATCTCTCTATCGGTTCCTTTTTACCATCATCTGGACACCTCAGTTTTCGGTAGCGAACAGAGTCGCAAAGGGATTCGTTTGGTGGGAGTCAGACTCAATGTCATCATCTTCTCCCGGCTGCCATACTCTCGACTGGAGTAACTTTGCCAAAACTGCGTGGGGCGAATTGGGGTCCATCTCATCGTTCCGGATGAGCCTGAACGAATTGTCTCGGTGCCAGAATCATGTGTCAAGTTTGGAACTGCTGGGGTTCAATCCGTAATTGTCGGGTGGTGGGTCTGGTTCAGGGGCTTTTATGTATGTGATTTCGAAGGGGGTCACTAGAATCATGCTCGGACTCGCTGGGAGTGGGGCCTGGTGCAGGGAGATAATCATAACGTGGTGTGCTGTGGCTTTCGTCAGTGCTGTCGCAATCACTGTCGCTGTCGCTGTTGGTTGGGGGCGAGGAGAGGCGGAGTCGAGTCTCTGGGGGCGAAGTTGAAGTTGTGTCTGAAGACGAGCTGGACTGGCTGGGGGGAGGGTAGGAATGCGTCATCTGTGGGCGGGGCATGCTCATCTGCTGCTGCGAGCAGGATGTGGTGTGTGTGGCTATTCTACGAGCAATAAGCCTTGAGCTGATTTATGTGAAACTACGCAGACTTTCCGTCGGGATAAGTGATCTTGTATACCAAGGGGCTTACTTTGTCCGAAATGGAGTACGGACTTGAGAATTTTGTGGAAAGGAATGAACTTGGGTTGTATAGGGAAAGCATCACTTTCTGCCCTACTGTAAATTCCGTTGTGTGCACTGTCTTATCGAAACAAGCCTTGCTCTGTTCCTTCCGTGTTCCCAGTCTCACAGATGCTGCGAGCTGGGCTGCTTTAACGTTCTCTATTAGCTGCTGTTCAGTGTTTTCGTGTGTGAGGGCTGTGACTGCGGGGCTGGCCAAATCCAGTCCTAATAAATACTCTGTCCCTTTCATGGGGCGTCCGGTCATGAGAGCGTGGGAGGTGTATCCTGTTGACGTGGATACCGTGTTTCTTAAAAACATTAACGCAAATGGGAGAACTGAATCCCAGGTGCTAGTATTTTGCTGTGCCATTTTTCTGAGGGTGGCTTTTCATGTCCTGTTCATCCTCTCTACAATACCACTTGACTGGGGGTGGTATGCAATGTGAAACTTTTGAGTTATTCTGAAAATTGTGAGGACGTTTTTCATAACTCGTCCTGTAAAATGGAAGCCTTGATCGGACTCTATACTGCGGTGGAGTCCCCATCTTGTAAAGATGTGGTGGGTTAGGATCTTTGCAGTTGTCTTTGCTGTATTTGTTTGCGATGGAAAGGTTTCCACCCATTTTGTGAAGGTGTCGATAACCACCAACACATACTTATCCATTTCTGCAAGGGGGGTAGGGGTCCTATGAAATCTATCTGGAGATTAGGCCAGGGGCCATTAAGGGGGCGGGTATGGCTAAGTTGAGCCTTTTTTGCATATCTGTCCGGATTGTTCTGGGCACAGATCAAGCAATTCTCTATGTAGTGGGTAACATCGGCTTTTAAATTTGGCCACCAGCAGAGCGGTCTGAGGTGGGCTAAAGTGGGTTCAATTCCTTGGTGTTCATGATTGTCATGGAACTGACAAATCATCTGGTTCCTGTCCTGCTTTGGAACTACATAAATGATGTCCTTCAGAATCACACCGTCATGTGTGGTTAATTAATTCTTAAACTTGTCATAAGGGGCGGGGAAGGTTCCCTTTAAAACTTCCCTGAGTTTCTCATCTTCCTTCTGAGCCTGAGCTAAATCCTGTATGTTTGTCTGTGAGACCTGAACTGCGTGTACTGGGGTGCTTTCGGGGGGGTTCCAAAAATAACCATGCCTGGAACCTGCCTTCGCTAGGGCATCTGCTTTAACGTTACCAGGGGGGGAAGAACGGTGATGACTGCGAACTTTAATTATTCCGTATTTCCTGTCTTTTGCCTGCTCTAAAATATGGCGGAGTAATGGGGCTGATGGTAGGGGTTTTCCGTCCGCGGAAACAAATCCTCTTGTTTCCCAAAGGGGCAGGAATTCCGTGAGACTATTACAGACATACAAGCTGTCCGAATAGATGTCTGCTGGGGTCAGGAACAAGTCGGGGTGGTCTACAATGTATGCGATCACTGCTAGTTCTGCTGCCTGCCAGCCTAAGTGTCCTGGCAACTTTACGGAAATCTCTTCTAGGGCGCGTCCTTGCGCGTCCTCTACATAAATGCTGCAACCTGTTATTCTTTTGCCATTCAAAACTGTGGAGGAGCCATCCACATAAATTTTCAGGGGTGCGCAAGTGTCTGTGGGCTGGGGTCTCTGGGGTGTCCTACCTATTTTCCTGGGAGGTGTCTTCGGAATAAATGGGCCTGTGTTGTGCATTTTGGAGATAATCTCACATTTGTGGGGGGTGCCTGGGTACTGTGAATTATCGGCGAGGAAAGTGTGGGCCTTTGTTCGTTTAACTGTGATGTCCCGTCCCTGTAAAAGAAGGGTCCAATGAGCTGCTCGGATTTGGCTGACTGTGCCATCTTTAAGTCGGCCGTCTAACAAAAGCTGTGTTGGGGTGCGTTCAGTGAGGATGGTGATGGGGTTGAGTCCTGTTATGTATGCGAAGTATTGTACTGGCCAAAAAACTGCGAGCAGGTGCCTTTCACAGGCAGAAAGTCCTTGCTCAACAGGGTCTAAAATGCGTGAGGCGTATGCTACGGGTTGTATATGGTCATGGCGTTCCTGGAGGAGCATGGCCGAAAGGGTTCGGTCGGTGCTTCCTACTTCGATAGCAAACGGGGATAGGGGGTCTGGGACCTGTAGTGCGGGGGCTGTGCTGAATGCTCTTTTTAAAGCATCCACAGCATCCATATGCTGTGGAAGCCATTCCCAAGGTGCCTGCTTCTTGAGAAGTTCAGATAGGGGCGCTGCTTTTGTGGCGAAACCGTCAATATGGTTTCGGCTGTAGCCAACCAGCCCTAAAAATGACCGGAGGGCTGAGACATTGTGGGGAAGGAGCAATTTGATGATCGGGTCAATACTCTTTTGCTTGATCTCGCATTTACCATGCGTGATAACTGTACCCAAGTAAATCACTTTTACTTCCAAAATCTGGGCCTTTTTGGGACTTACCTTACAACCAATTTCTTTCAGGAGTACTAGGAGTTCTGCGAGAAGCGAAATGTGCTCTGCCTTTGTGTCTGTCTGTAGTAGCAGGTTGTCTACATACTGGACCAGACAATCAGGGTGGGAAAATTGAGCTAATCCATTTGCCAGCTGTCGGTGGGGGAGTTGTGGAAAGCCTTGTGGAAGGCACGTCCATATGCACTGCTGTCCTTTAAATGTGAATGCGAATTTATACTGGCACGCTTTAGCCAATGGAATGGACCAAAACCCGTTGCTAATGTCCAAAACTGAGAAGGATTTTGACTGGAGTCCCTGTTTGAGCATGGTCTCGGGACTCGTGGCTACTGCTGGGGTTACTTTTTTCAGTTCCCGGTAATCAATGGTCAGTCAATGGCCATGATCCATCCGGTTACCTGACGGGCCAAATTGGTGCATTGTTCGTGGAGGCTACTGATCTCAGTACGCCTTGGTCTAGTAAACTATCTATTACTTTCGAGATTTCTCCCTCTGCTTCTTGGGGAAATCTGTACTGCTTCTGGGGTCTGGGGTCAGGACCTGTGAGATGCACAGAGCCAGCCAGTTTGCCACAGTTGTGCTTGTGCTGTGAAAATGCTGCTTTGTGTTCTTGCAGGACTGCCCTAACCTGTCTGTCTGAACTAATGGTTCGCGGGTCGAACCAGAAGTCTCCTACTGAGCTGATTCTATTCTCATACTCTCCTACTGTGAGCGTGGCGGGGGCTCGTGCTGCCTTTGCCATTCTCCAAACACATTTGTTAACTGGATCAAAGGAAAGGTTGTGGGAGCTCATGTAATCGATCCCTAAGATATGTTCTGCTGTGTGGGGCAGATCAACTAAAACTATGGGGTGCTTGGTGGTGATGTTGCCGATCTGTATCGCTATGGGGGCTGTGATGTGTCCCTGTTGTAAGTGACCTGTAAAACAGCTGGTGTCTGTTGTGGGCCACGTGTCTCTCTGGAACATCGTGGAGGAATTGAGTGTGGTATGGGACCCTACTGTGTCCCAAAGAAATTCTACGGGCTAGCCCCGGACTTTGCCTGCTACGACCGGTCGACCGGACTTGTCCCAAAGGGTGTCGCAGACCCAAGATGGGGAGCCCGAACACCGTCAGTCGGTGCCGTTCATGTCTCCATGGTCTGAATCGTTTTGGTCCTCATGTTGCATTCATCAACTGTATACCATCCCACGTTCACAGAATTGGTTATTACCAATAAGGCACACATCTACATCTAGTCTCACTCAGGTCACTGAATTCCCAGACACTACCCTCTCTAACCCCTTTAAATGATCTGGCCGGTTCCGGCACCACTTCAACATTAGCAACGGCCATTGTTCAATCCACAATCCCTCTTCTTGACTTAGTGTTCTGACCTTTCGAACTGTATAACACACATAGTAACACAGTCTCTGCTCTATCCTCAGAATGATGTGGAGATGCCGGCATTGGACTGGGGTGAGCACAGTAAGAAGTCTTACAACACCAGTTTAAAGTCCAACAGGTTTGTTTCAAACACGAGCTTTCGGAGCACTGCTCCTTCCTCAGGCTCCTTCCCAATCTGAGGAAGGAGCAGTGCTCCGATAGCTCGTGTTTGAAACAAACTTGTTGGACTTTAAACTGGTAGTGTAAGACTTCTTACTATCCTCAGAAACCTGCTTAAACACTAGGATCTGGTTGAGGACTGAGAACTGTCAAAAAAAAGTTCCATCTGGAAGGAGACTTGCTTAGTTTTCTTTTTGCATGAATTTCCAGTCTTCTGAACTGCCTAACGTAAAAAACAGACCGACT
The DNA here is from genome assembly GCF_902713615.1 of Scyliorhinus canicula. Taxonomy (NCBI): domain Eukaryota; kingdom Metazoa; phylum Chordata; class Chondrichthyes; order Carcharhiniformes; family Scyliorhinidae; genus Scyliorhinus; species Scyliorhinus canicula. The sequence goes on from NC_052163.1 coordinate 81,340,435, forward strand.
TTAGACCACTGCAGTTAGCTTTTTATTTACTTTTTGCTTCTTAGTTGTTCATCCCCATGGTAAATCGAGGTCACATGGCATTTCTTAGCTTATAATTAGGAAACCAATTAACCCTCTTTCAAAATGCTCCCCAGCACATTTTGTTCTTCCAAGCGCAAGAATCATTAGAAATAGCGTGATGATTTTTTTGAGATTAACAGCTCCAATGCAGTGATCACATAAAGTCCATAACATCACATTATCGCCATTAATTTCATCCAACATCTACGCGCAGGTGTCAGCCTGGATTTTGTGCTCAAGGCTCTGGGGTGGGGCTTCAACCACTAAGTCACAGCTGACACAAAGTTGTGTTTTTTTCATTTCCTCAAAATCTACCTTGATATTTCAATTTCAGAAGAACTACTCTCTCTGTCTCCAATTGTCTGTCCCTGTATGTCTCAGCATTCCTGGCATCCCACACATGTCACCTGCTCCTTTCCCAGGTTGTCAAACGCTTGGAAGCGGGCACTTTACTTTTGAAAGTGGTCATAATTCTCCTCAATCAATTGTCTGGTTGTTATTGGCCTCTAGTTTCCAATCTGTTCTAATGTTCACTGGAACAGGAGTAGGCAATTTAAGCTCTCGAGTCTGTTATGCCATTCAGTGGGTTCATGACATCTCTTCTTTTTTTTAAATGTATTTTATTACAAACATGCATCAAAACAGGTTACAGAGAATAAACACCCCGGGAAACATACTGCCCAACAATCAACTATACAGATTTTTCCCCTTTTACACCCCCCCCCCTCCCCGCGACAAACAGCTCCTCAAACACAGTCACAAACATTCCCCACCTTTCCTCAAACCCCCCCCCGAAGAGGCCCTTAACTTTAAGGGCTTTATCTTCTCTAATCGCAGGAAGTCGTACAGGTCACCCAACCATGCTGCTACCCCCGGTGGCGATGCCGACCGCCACTCCAGGAAAATTTGCCGCCATGCAATCAGAGAGGCGAATGCCAAGACATTGGCCTTCCTCCTCTCCATGTGCTCCAGCTTCACTGAAACCTCAAATATCGCCACCGGAACCCCACCTAAACTGCACATCTTTGGGCTGTGGGAGGAATCCGGAGCATCAAGTGGAAACTCATGCAGACACGGGGAGAAAGTGCAAACTCCACCCACACAGTCACCCAAGGCTGAAATTGAACCTGGGTCCCTGGTGCTGTGATGCAGCAGTGCTAATCACTGCTTTGACAAATCAGGGCTTTGACAAAGGGCCATCTGGACTCGAAACGTTAGCTCTTTTCTCTCCCAACAAATTCTGCTAGACCTGCTGAGGTTTTCCAGCATTTTCTCTTTGGGTGCTAATCACTGTGCCACCATGCCACTCACTTACCTTTGTAAGTGGGCATACATCTTTTCATCCCAAAGTCTTTAATAAATATTAAATGTCATCTGAATAGATGACATTGCAACAAAGATCCTTAGAGGACATCAGTAATTAAAAAAAAACTAAATTTAGAGTACCCAATTATTTTTTTCCAATTAAGAGGTAATTTAGTGTGGCCAATCCACCTAACCTGCACATCTTTGGGTTGTGGGGTTGTGACCTACGCAGACACGCAGGGAGAATGTGTGAACTCCACACAGGATGACCTGGGACCGGGATCGAACTTGGGTCCATAGCACCATAGGCAGCAGTGCTAACCACTGCACCACCGTGCCACCCAGAGGACATCATTAATAACATCCTGCCAATTATCCATGTTCTCCGTCTCCTGCCGCGTCACCAGCTTCCTGATCAGGTCAATAATTGGTCTTCAGTTCCATGGGCTTCAACTTCAAATGCCAGTCTCTCATGGAAGACTTTATCAGATGCTTTCCAGAAACCTATATAAATAACATGCATTTAAATTCCCCTCTCTGCATTCCCAATGAAAAGGGGGATGGACAGAGCTGAAGGGGCTCCCGTTCAAAATGGCCCAGAACAGATTCCGTTACCTGGGGATCCAAATAGCCAGAGATTGAACACAGATCCACAAGTGGAACCTGACCAGCCTGGTGGAGGAAGTGAGAAAAGACCTTCAACGGCGGGGCTCACTCCCACTCTCCCTGGCGGGAAGAGTGCAGACGATGAAGATGAACGTACTGCCAATGTTCCTCTTCCCGTTTAGATCCATACCGATCTTCATCCCCAAGGCCTTTTTCGAAAACATAGACAGGCTAATCATGGCGTTTGTGGGGTGGGGAGAGAATTCCCAAACCGAGACTGTAAAGAGGGAAAGTCATAGGGGGGCCTAGCTCTACCGAACCTACAATACTGCCACTGGGCAGCAACGGCAGAAAAAGTGAGGGGATGCGTACAAGAACCCGACACAGATTGGGTACAGATGGAGGAGGCATCCTGTAAAGGAACAATCCTCCGGGCCCTGGCCACAGCAGCAGTCCCATCCTCCTCAACAAGGTACACAACGAGCCCAGTGCTAGCGGCCATGCTGAGAACATGGACCCAGTTGAGACAGCACTTCGGGATAACCAAAATGTCCCTTATGGCCCTCATCGGCGGCAATCACAGATTCCCCCCAGCCATGCTAGATACCACCTTCAAAGATGGAGATGGGGCGGGGGCACACTGACGGTCGGGGACTTCTACATAGGGCGCAGACTGGCGATACTGGACGAACTGACGAGGAAGTGGAAACTAGCAAGAGGACCGGGATGGAGACACTTCCAAATAAAGCACTTCCTCCGCAAAGAGACAGTCGGGTACCCCAGGCCCCCGGAAAGCACACTACTAGAGGACCTGATAGACACAAGCGGGGGGGGGGGGGGGCTATGTGGGAAAATATGCCTAATGCAGCTCAAAGTGGTGCACAGAGCGCACCGCACCAGAACGAGCAGGTTCTTTCCGGAGTTGGAGGATAAATGTGAGCGGTGCCAGAAAGGGCTCGGCCAACCACACCCGCATGTTTTGGGCTTGTCCCAAGCTTGCTGGGTTCTGGACAGCCTTCTCCGAGGCAATGTCCAAGGTTGGGGGGGGGGGGGTGAAGCCATGCCCAATAGTGGCAATCTTTGGGGTATCGGAGCAGCCAGAGCTACACATGGGAAGGGGGTCAACACCCTTGCTTTCACTTCCCTGATCGCATGCTGGAGAATCCTGCTCGGCTGGCGGTTGGCAGCACCACCCACGGCTGCAGACTGGCTTGCTGACCTCTCAGAATTTCTCCACCTGGAGAAGATTAAGTACGCCATCCGAGGGTCAGAGGAAGGCTTCCTGGATACTTGGGGTCAGTTCGTCGGCCTGTTCCAAAACCTGTTCGAGGCCAGCAACGAGGAGTAAGCCAGGGTAAAAAAAAGGAACAATATGAAGAACCAAAGGACTGCGCAACCCCGGGGGGGGGGGGGGAATGGGGAAACCACAAGAGAAGAGGAAGGGTGCTGAAACCAATGGGGGGGGGGGGGGGGGGGTTTCATAGACCGATCCAGAGGGCAGCAAGATGTACGTACAGTTAGTCAAATGAAGGACAAAACCTCTCTGTAAAATACAGCAAATTAGCACGGGCAAGAAAAATGTAATAAGAACATAAGAACATAAGAACTAGGAGCAGGAGTAGGCCATCTGGCCCCTCGAGCCTGCTCCGCCATTCAATTAGATAATGGCTGATCTTTTGTGGACTCAGCTCCACTTTCCGGCCCGAACACCATAACCCTTAATCCCTTTATTCTTCAAAAAACTATCTATCTTTACCTTAAAAACATGTAATGAAGGAGCCTCAACTGCTTCACTGGGCAAGGAATTCCATAGATTCACAACCCTTTGGGTGAAGAAGTTCCTCCTAAACTCAGTCCTAAATCTACTTCCCCTTATTTTGAGGCTATGCCCCCTAGTTCTGCTGTCACCCGCCAGTGGAAACAACCTGCCCGCATCTATCCTATCTATTCCCTTCATAATTTTAAATGTTTCTATAAGATCCCCCCTCATCCTTCTAAATTCCAACGAGTACAGTCCCAGTCTACTCAACCTCTCCTCATAATCCAACCCCTTCAGCTCTGGGATTAACCTAGTGAATCTCCTCTGCACACCCTCCAGTGCCAGTACGTCCTTTCTCAAGTAAGGAGACCAAAACTGAACACAATACTCCAGGTGTGGCCGCACTAACACCTTATACAATTGCAACATAACCTCCCTAGTCTTAAACTCCATCCCTCTAGCAATGAAGGACAAAATTCCATTTGCCTTCTTAATCACCTGTTGCACTTGTAAACCAACCTTCTGTGACTCATGCACTAGCACACCCAAGTCTCTCTGAACAGCGGCATGCTTTAATATTTTATCGTTTAAATAATAATCCCGTTTGCTGTTATTCCTACCAAAATGGATAACCTCACATTTGTCAACATTGTATTCCATCTGCCAGACCCGAGCCCATTCACTTAACCTATCCAAATCCCTCTGCAGACTTCCAGTATCCTCTGCACTTTTCGCTTTACCACTCATCTTAGTGTCATCTGCAAACTTGGACACATTGCCCTTGGTCCCCAACTCCAAATCATCAATGTAAATTGTGAACAATTGTAGGCCCAACACGGATCCCTGAGGGACACCACTAGCTACTGATTGCCAACCAGAGAAACACCCATTTATCCCAACTCTTTGCTTTCTATTAATTAACCAATCCTCTATCCATGCTACTACTTTACCCTTAATGCCATGCATCTTTATCTTATGCAGCAACCTTTTGTGTGGCACCTTGTCAAAGGCTTTCTGGAAATCCAGATATACCACATCCATCGGCTCCCCGTTATCTACTGCACTGGTAATGTCCTCAAAAAATTCCACTAAATTAGTTAGGCATGACCTGCCTTTAACGAACCCATGCTGCGTCTGCCCAATGGGACAATTTCTATCCAGATGCCTCGCAATTTCTTCCTTGATGATAGATTCCAGCATCTTCCCTATTACTGAAGTTAAACTCACTGGCCTATAATTTCCTGCTTTCTGCCTACCTCCTTTTTTAAACAGTGGCGTCACGTTTGCTAATTTCCAATCCACCGGGACCACCCCAGAGTCTAGTGAATTTCGGTAAATTATCACTAGTGCATCTGCAATTTCCCTAGCCATCTCTTTTAGCACTCTGGGATGCATTCCATCAGGGCCAGGAGACTTGTCTACCTTTAGCCCCATTAGCTTGCCCATCACTCCCTCCTTAGTGATAACAATCCTCTCAAGGTCCTCACCTGTCATAGCCTCATTTCTATCAGTCGCTGGCATGTTATTTGTGTCTTCCACTGTGAAGACCGACCCAAAAAACCTGTTCAGTTCCTCAGCCATTTCCCATTATTAAAACTCCCTTCTCATCCTCTAAAGGACCAATATTTACCTTAGCCACTCTTTTTTGTCTTATATATTTGTAAAAACTTTTACTGTCTGTTTTTATATTCTGAGCAAGTTTACTCTCATACTCTATCTTACTCTTCTTTATAGCTTTTTTAGTAGCTTTCTGTTGCCCCCTAAAGATTTCTCAGTCCTCTAATCTCCCAGCAATCTTTGCCACTTTATATGCTTTTTCCTTCAATTTGATACTCTCCCTTATTTCCTTAGATATCCACGGTCGATTTTCCCTCTTTCTTCCGTCCTTCCTTTTTGTTGGTATAAACCTTTGCTGAGCACTGTGAAAAATCGCTTGGAAGGTTCTCCACTGTTCCTCAACTGTTCCACCATAAAGTCTTAGCTCCCAGTCTACCTTAGCTAGTTCTTCTCTCATCCCCTTGTAATCTCCTTTGTTTAAACACAAAACACTAGTATTTGATTTTACTTTCTCACCCTCCATCTGTATTTTAAATTCCACCATATTGTGATCGCTCCTTCCGAGAGGATCCCTAACTATGAGATCATGAATCAATCCTGTCTCATTACACAGGACAAGATCTAGGACCGCTTGTTCCCTCGTAGGTTCCATTACATACTGTTCTAGGAAACTATCGCGGATACATTCTATAAACTCCTCCTCACGGTTGCCTTGACCGACCTGGTTAAACCAATCGACATGTAGATTAAAATCCCCCATGATAACTGCTGTACCATTTCTACATGCATCAGTTATTTCTTTGTTTATTGCCTGCCCCACCATATCGTTACTATTTGGTGGCCGATAGACTACTCCTATCAGTGACTTTTTCGCCTTACTATTCCTGATTTCCACCCAAATGGATTCAACCTTATCCTCCATAGCACCGATGTCATCCCTTACTATTGCCCGGATGTCATCCTTAAATAACAGAGCAACACCACCTCCCTTACCATCCACTCTGTCCTTCCGAATAGTTTGATACCCTCGGATATTTAACTCCCAGTCGTGACCATCCTTTAACCATGTTTCAGTAATGGCCACTAAATCATAGTCATTTACGATGATTTGTGCCACCAACTCATTTACTTTATTCCGAATACTACGAGCATTCAGGTAAAGTACACTTATGTTGGTTTTTTTACCTCTGTTTTGAATCTTAACATCTCCAGTTTTATTCCTTTTGTTATTACTGGGCCTATTCACTGTGCTCCCCTCAGTCACTGTACCTTGTACTGTCGCCCTTATGGATTTCTGACTATGTCTTCCCTGCCTTGCACTTTTCCCCTTACTTCCTTTTGTTTCTGTCCCTGTTTTACTACCTTCCAACTTCCAGCATTGGTTCCCATCCCCCTGCCACATTAGTTTAAACCCTCCCCAACAGCTCTAGAAAACACCCCCCCTAGGACATCGGTTCCAGTCCTGCCCAAGTGTACTGGTCCCACCTCCCCCAGAACCGGTCCCAATGCCCCAGGAATTTGAATCCCTCCCTCTTGCACCATCTCTCGAGCCACGCATTCATCCTATCTATCCTGACATTCCTACTCTGACTAGCTCGTGGCACTGGTAGCAATCCTGAGATTACTACCTTTGAGGTCCTACTTTTTAGTTTAACTCCTAACTCCCTGAATTCCGCTTGTAGGACCTCATCCCGTTTTTTACCTATATCGTTGGTGCCTATGTGCACCACGACAGCTGGCTGTTCACCCTCCCCCCCCCCCAGAATGTCCTGCAGCCGCTCCGAGACATCCTTGACCCTTGCACCAGGGAGGCAACATACCATCCTGGAGTCTCGATTGCGTCCACAGAACCGCCTGTCTATTCCCCTTACGATCGAGTCCCCTATCACTATAGCCCTGCCATTTTTCTTCCTGCCCTGCTGTGCAGCAGAGCCAGCCACGGTGCCATGAACCTGGCTGCTGCTGCCTTCCCCTGGTGAGCCATCTCCCTCAATAGTATCCAAAGCGGTATATCTGTTTTGCAGGGAGATGACCGCAGGGGACACCTGCACTGCCTTCCTACTCTTGCTCTTTCTTTTGGTCACCCATTTTCTATCTCCCTCAGTAACCTTCACCTGCGTTGTGACCAACTCGCTAAACGTGCTATCCACGACCTCCTCAGCATCGCGGATGCTCCAAAGTGAGTCCATCCGCAGCTCCAGAGCCGTCAAGCGGTCTAACAAGAGCTGCAACTGAACACACTTCTTGCACGTAAAGGAGCCAGGGACAGTGGACGTGTCCCTGAGCTCCCACATCGCACACGAGGAGCATGACACGGGTCTGGGATCTCCTGCCATGTCTTAAACCCTTGGTAAACTTAAACAACTACAATTTCAAAATAAAAATAAATAAATTAGACAATGAAAAGAAAAAGAGAGACTACTTACCAGTCACTTACCAGGGTTAAAAAGCACCTCCTCACACTCTGCACCGAATTACCTCACTGCACCAAATTACCAAGTTTAAATCTCTCACTCTGCATGAGTCTCACTCCGGATGTGTCTCCTGGAAAAGTGCTCGCTTACTGTGTGCGCTCTCTAATGTATATAAGTAACAACTGTTTATAAATATGAGGAAAGCCAATAAAAAGATTTTCAAAATAAAAATTCCCCTGTCTGATACTTCAGTCACCGCTTTAAAAAAGTCAATCAGATTTGTTAGGCGTGACCAAATGTTTAAAACTCTATGCTGGCTCTCTCTGATCAGCTCAGAATTTTCAAGGTGTTGAAACACCTTGAAAACACCAATTAAAGGCTAGCAATTTCCCCAACAACAGCTATTAGGCTAACAGCTCAATTATTCTCTGGCTTTCTTCTCTTACATTTCTTAAAACACATAGTAACATGTGCAATTTTCCAATCTATAGAAACAGTTCCCATAGAAAATTAAAATTGCGACGTCAGCAATGTTCTCACCTTTAAAACCCTGGGATGGAAAGCATGTGGCCCTGGTAATCTGCCAGTCTTTAGTGTCATTATTTTATTTATTGCTGTTATTTTTCTTGCGATAATGTTAGTGAGTTCCCTATCCATTTCAATATTAGATCCACGTGTTCACCTTCCTAAAATGCTAAATTCTTATGACAATTTGCACGTCCTTTAGATAATAATCCAGAGATCAAAGTTTTGTTCTGTCTGAAGAGGTGTCCCCCTTCCGCTGTTCCCCAGATGGTTACACCAACCCTATTCTGAACCTTCACCTCTTTTAATGTGCACAGTAAGAAGTCTTAGAACACCAGGTTAAAGTCCAACAGGTTTGTTTCAAACACTAGCTTTCGGAGCACTGCTCCTTTCTCAGGTGAATCTTTTAATGCGGTGTGACAAACTGGACAAATACTGCTCCCCTCCCCAATGTAATGGAATGTTTTTAACTCAATTAATTTGAGCCACAGAGACTTGCGATGCAGACATCCCCTATAGTTGTGGAGAAAATGCTGGAAAATCTCAGGAGGTCTGACAGCATCTATAGGGAGAAAAAGAGCTAACGTTTCGAGTCCAGGTGACCCTTTGTCAAAGAAAACCGGCACTTTATCCATCCAGGCAGCATTCTCAGGTGTTCCTTGATCAACTGTGGGCAGCACGGTAGCATGGTGGTTAGCATAAATGCTTCACAGCTCCAGGGTCCCAGGTTCGATTCCCGGCTGGGTCACTGTCTGTGCGGAGTCTGCACGTCCTCCCCGTGTGTGCGTGGGTTTCCTCCGGGTGCTCCGGTTTCCTCCCACAGTCCAAAGATGGGCGGGTTAGGTGGATTGGCTATGCTAAATTGCCCGTAGTGTAAAAAGTAAGGTTAGGGGGTGGGGGGTTGTTGGGTTACGGGTATAGGGTATACGGGTATAGGGTGGATACGTGGGTTTGAGTAGGGTGATCATTGCTCGGCACAACATTGAGGGCTGAAGGGCCTGTTCGGTGCTGTACTGTTCTATGTTCTAACTACTGTCTCCACCTAAATGAGGGCCACTAGTCTTTCCTGCTTGCGTTTTGTTGTACTTGACATTAGAATCTCCTGCATCAGCCCAGATCCCTCTCAATTCTTTGCCTGCTCTATTGACAGTCCCGAGCCAGAGGTCCAAGTGGGTCTGCTGACTCTTTGCCCCAATGAATCTTAAGCTGGGACCTACCCCGTCCCTGCTCGCCAAATTATTCATTCACTTTAAAGGGCGGAAAATCGCTGCGTAGCGAGCACACTGGTGGAAATCCTCAGCCCCTATGTCAACAGCAGCCTGACACGCTGTAGTTTGGGCCTCCAAGCAGCGGCGGCGCTATCGCGCCACGCCCCAGTTACTGAATGATGCTGTGGGGCTCCCCGGCTGCAGAAAAGCTTCAAACCTCCTCTCTGGACAGAGCGTCGGCCTGGAAACCTACACGGGCAAAACCGTAAGAAACCGATTTAAATTTTAAATCCGTTTCCTGCTCTCGTTCATGCGCCAACTTCCTGCAGATCAAAGGGACCCCGCCCGGAAATAGTACGGTCCAGATCCAGTAATTCATCTGTTGTCACCGCTGTGTGGCTCTCGGGCCTTTCACACTCAACCCTCACTTGCTTTCGCTGCTCCAGGAGAAGAAGCCAATCCAGGGGCAGTCAGCCGCCTCCCTTCACTGAGGCCTATTCTAGCGGCTCCGCTTCCGCCAGGCGGCTCTTTGACCTCCAGAAAATAACTAAAAAGGTTACCCGCCCGACCCGCTCCCTGCTGCAACCAAAAAGGTCACCCGCCCGACCCGCTTCCACCAGAAAATAAAACTTCAACATCCCTCTCTTGAAATATACCCCGACAGTCTCATAGCTCCTTTGCGCGGCTATATCATGCCTCCCTTCCCTGATCACATTTTCAGTGTTTCAAGAGACTCAGTTACATATATGGGTTATTGTTTTATGATACTTTGTTTAGGGATGAATCTACCGGCGTTTCATGAGCAGGGTGCCTTTCCGTTCTGATCGGCTGCACTTCTAAAAGCTGACAACTCAAAAATATTGTACAACTGAAAAATAACCCTAAATAAACGATTTTGTTCAAAGCAACTACACATTAATGGGAACAAATGCTGGAAAGTTCAGCTAGCATCTGTGGAAAGGGAAAGTGTTAAACATTTTAGGTCGGTCACCATTCAATGCCATATATATATATATATAGATAGATAGATAGTGAAATTCACAGACTGCTATTTTTGTAGCAGTGGATTTAGACATTTTGAATGACACCCTCAATATCCCAAAGCATTTTACAGTCAATTAATTATTTACTTCGGAAATGTAGTCCCTGCATTATTAGGCCCTCCTGAGACTGCAGACATTGGTTTAATGTCTCATCTATGCACCTCCAACAAAGTAGTCATACTCCACCATTAAAGTGTCAGCCTTGACTCAAGGATAGCACCCATCTCTCAATCAGAAGGTCATGGGTTTATGACCTTCACTAGGTTTTGAACACAATCTAGGCTATTTATAGTAGTAAGGTAGTACTGTACGGTCAAAGTTCTATCTTTTAGATGGGCACCAAACAACTGGACCTAAAATAACCCATGACACTATTTTTTTTTTAAAATAATTTTTATTGGAATTTTTTACAGAAAATATAAAATATAACAAACAATGAAATGCAACAAAATAACCCATAACAACTGTAACACCCCCCCAAACCGTATCAACGCATGTATCACATCCCCCCCACCCCCCAACAAGAGAACTTAAAAATAAATTAAAATTAAATAAACAAACATAGTCATCGTCCCCCCCCTCCCCGGGTTGCTGCTGCTACTTTCCCAGTACCCTATCGTTGAGCCAGAAAGTCTCCCCATGGCACTATTTGAAGTAGTTCTGTGAAATGCTCCCTCTTTGTCTTGAGCAATATTTATGCCTCAGTCAGCCTCACCAAAACCAGATTAACTGGTCATTTAATTCATTACTGTTTTGTGGGAACTATTGGAGGGGGAGGGAGGGGTTAGAGATATGGCAGACTAGCCAGGAATGTGTTGAAACAGTCAGGTCTAGAGTAAACAAAGGAATGAATTAGGGTCTCAGCAACCAATGAGCTGAGACGGGCAAAGTCAGGCTATGTTGTGGAGCTAAAGGAAAAAATTATTTAATGGGATGTTGACTTTGCTGATAAGGCCAGCATTTGTTCATCCAAAATTGCACTTGAACTAAGTAGCTGACTACACTATTTTATAATAATCGTTATTATTGTCACAAGTAGGCTTCCATTAACAATGCAATGAAGTTACTGTGAAAATCCCCATTTCAGAGGGTTGTTAAGAGTAAATCATATTGCTGTGGTTCTGGCCTCACATGTAGACCCGACCAGGTTAAGGACAGCAGATTTTCTTCCCTAAAGGGAATTAAACATAGAACAGTACAGCACAGAACAGGCCCTTCGGCCCTCGATATTTGCGAGCAATGATCACCCTACTCAAACCCACGTATCCACCCTATACCCGTAACCCAACAACCCCCCCCCCCCCCTTAACCTTACTTTTTAGGACACTACGGGCAATTTAGCATGGCCAATCCACCTAACCCGCACATCTTTGGACTGTGGGAGGAAACTGGAGCACCCGGAGGAAACCCACGCACACACGGGGAGGACGTGCAGACTCCGCACAGACAGTGACCCAGCCGGGAACCGAACCTGGGACCCTGGAGCTGTGAAGCATTTATGCTAACCACCATGCTACCGTGCTGCCCAATTTACAGAATTGTTGTATCTGTAAAATCTCAGATACTTCGGCCAGTGTATTGATGAAAATTTTACCCAGGTGCCCTTATTTGCGAGATGAAGGACAAAACAGGTACAAGGTTTAACGCAATTTTATTCACAATTCTCTCACTCACACAAAATAAGACTCAAACTCACAGCTAAACTCTAATTATCACCTGCACTTGGTGAAGGAGACTGGCCAGGCTACGATCACTTAATGTAGATAGATATCTTCTCTGGGCTTCAAAACCCAGGGTCCCTTCTTCTTGTAGATGGTTGTGCCTGGGGGATTCCCAGGTTATCGCTGAAGATCAGTTCCGATGTTCCTTCCTTTACACTGGTCTGCTAGCATTGTGTCATAGGTATACGCCCACAACTGGCCACTCTTGCATCCAGAGCCCAACTCGTTAATGGGGGGAAACAGGATACTACTGTTTATCCAGGATGATTCAACCTAGACCCATTGTCCTCTGAAACACCCTTGTCTGACCAGTCCATTATGGAGTTTGATAACTTCTTTTGTCTGTCCTTTGTCCTGCTGCAAATTTGATTAGCTGTGTCTGGAAATTCATTACATATTCATAACATGGTCTTGTTCTTTTGTGTGAATGCGAGTGGGTAATCACAAAGTCCATATAGCAATAAGAAGCTTATGTGTTGAGTACTCTTGCAGATGGCCAGTATCAATTCCAGCCAGGGCATCATGTGGCAGTTTCTGTTCCTGGCCCATGTGCCCAGTCATCCTGCTTTCAGTACTACAGAATGAATGAACCAGATGGGTTTTTATGACGATGATAGCTATCACCAATGCAGGGACAAATTTTCAATTCCAAATTTTATCAAGGAATTTAAATTCCAGCAGCTGCCATGGTGGGATTTGAAACTGTGCCCCCAGAGAATTAGCCTAGGTCTCTTGGCTACTGGTCCAGTGATATTACCACTATCCCACCATCAATCATAATGTAGTGGGAGTTTCAGTCTCGGCTCTGGGTCACTGTCCGCGTGGAGTTTGCACATTCTCTCCGTGTTTGCGTGGGTTTCGCCCCCACAACCCAAACGGTGTGCAGGCTAGGTGGATTGGCCACTCTAAATTACCCCTTAATTGGAAAAAATGAATTGGGTACTCTAAATTTTAAAAACAAAGAATGTGATGGAAGTTCATCTCGAGGTAACATATAGTTGTAATTAGACTGCTTTGGTCTCAGATTTGCTAGGGAGAGGGATGAACATACGTACATACATACCAATTAGGAGTAGGCCATTCTGCACCTCGTGCCTACTGCGCCATTTGATAAGATCATGGCTGGTCTGATTGTGGCTTCAACTCTACTTTCCTTTTGTACATTTTGTACTTTGGGCTGGTTTAGCTCACTCGGCTAAATCGCTGGCTTTTAAAGCAGACCAAGCAGGCCAGCAGCACGGTTCGATTCCCGTACCAGCCTCCCCGGACAGGCGCCGGAATGTGGCGACTAGGGGCTTTTCACAGTAACTTCATTGAAGCCTACGTGACAATAAGCGATTTTCATTTTTCATTTCATTTTAACCCCCATACTCCTTCACTCACTTATCAGTCAATAATCTATTTAACTCGACCTTAAATATTCTCGCAGCATCCATCCTGTCAAGCTCTCTCAAGATCTTACATGTTTCTTTTTTTATATAAATTTACATGTTTCTTTTTTTATATAAATTTAGAGGACCCAATTATTTTTTTCAATTAAGGGGCAATTTAGCATGACCAATCCACCTAGCCTGCACATTTTTGGGTTGTGGGGGTGATCCCTACGCAGACATGGGGAGAATGTGCAAATTCCACAGAGACAGTGACCCAGAGCCATAGGCAGCAGTGCTAACCACTGTGCCACCCAAAGATCTTACACGTTTCAGTAAGATCACCTCGCATCCTTTTAAACTCAGATAGAGGCTCAATCTGTCCGAATCTTTCTCATAAGGTAACCCCGTCATCCCAGGAATCAATCGAGCGAACCTTCTCTGAACGGTTTCAAATGCAGTTATATCCTTCCTGAAGTAAGGTAGCGAGGGAATGGAGTTTGGAGTTGGGTCCAAAAATAATGGTGTAAATTTTATTAATCAGAGGAAATTTCTGTTCCTCCAATACTGGAAGCACTGGATAAACATTCTGATATTAGCAGCAGTGGAGGAGTTGTTGAAGTGGAGCTGGATATCGTCAGCATACATGTGAAAATTAATGGTATGCTTTGGAATGTTGTTTAGATGAGGTAGGTTTAGATGATGTAGGTAAGATAGTAGTGCAGGAGCAGGAAGAGAAACTATGGTCAACGGTTAAACTATGCAGATAGGTTGATTTTGATTTGATTTGATTTATTGTCACATGTACCTGGAGTGATTAACAGCCCACTCAAGCCTCCACCTTGGCCTGGCTATTATGTATTCTATTTATTTTTACTTTATTTCCTCTCTTTTCTAAGTGATGGCTTCAGGTTGGCTCTGATCTCTCACACACACGGCTGAAGATTTCAAGTATAGGAGACAGCATTTTAAAAAAAGATCTTGGCCGTAACTATCCAGTCATTGCAATTCACTTTCCCTGCCAGCAGAAGACCCATTCACAAGCGTTGGGAAGGTAGCCGTCAGCGAGTGGTACGTCACCAAGAAACACGTGGCTGGAGAACTGGAGAAATCCTGCCCCATGTATTTTCTGAAGGCTCAAATGAATGCGATATCAATTTTTAGTGTAGACTGAGTAGATAATTGAAAAATATCTAGTTTTTTGGATCGGCAGATGTTCGTCACTCTTCTATTATTTATCTGAGCTGAAATTAATCTAAATGCAGAGTAATGCATCAGGGGTTGGGGAACTGAAGAAATGTTAACTTTTATGATCAGAGTGACAAAATTACAAACACATTTAGGTTTGTGTCCATTTATTTATCAGACTGATGAATATTAAAATGGTTCACACTGAAATTAAAATGGTTCACACTGAAATTAAATTGAGACCTTAAAATCATAGTGCAATACAGAAGGAGACCATTCCACCCACCATGTTTGCACTGGCTTTCAAAGAGCAATCTAGTTAATCCCACTAGTAAGGTTAAGGGGGGGTTGTTGGGTTACGGGTATAGGGTGGATACGTGGGTTTGAGTAGGGTGATCATTGCTCGGCACAACATCGAGGGCCGAAGGGCCTGTTCTGTGCTGTACTGTTCTATGTTCTGAAGTACAGTGCAAACTATTTTTTTGTGGCCAAGGGAATGTACACAGTACATACATAGCAGACAAAAAAAGAATAATCGACAGAGTACATTGATAAATGGTACATCAGCAAACAGTAATTGGTTACAGTCAGGAACAAGGGACCCAACTACTCGAGTTCAGTAGCTGTGGGGAAGAAGCTGTTCCTATGTACGGGTCTTCAGACCTCTGGATCTACTTACTGCCTGATGGAATGGTCTAGAATAAGGCAAAGCCTGGGTGTGAGTGGTCTCTGACTATGCTGTCTGTCTTTCTGAGGCAGCGTTAGGTGTATTCAGAATCAATGTGGGGGTGGCAAGCTTGTGTGATGCCTTGGGTTGAGTTCATCACACTCTGCAGTTTCTTACGATCTTGGGCCGAGCAGTTGCCATACCAAGCTGTGATGCAGCCGGATAGGATGCTCTCTATCGCACATCTGTAGAGGTTTGAGAGAGTCGACGCAGACATGCCAAATTTCTTTATGGAAAGTTTATCTTTGTCACAGACAGAAGATGTAATCTGACTTTGATAAGAGCCATTTCGCTACTGTGGAAGGGTGGAAACCTGATTTGAGGGGTGCAAACATATTCTGGGAAACATGGAGATGGATTACCAAGATGCCAACAAACTCAAAAATTGTAGAGAGGAAATGGAGATTGGAAAGGGACAGTGGGGTCATGGTTTGGTTTTTAAGAGGAGAGGTGTGCGCAAGCAGATTTGAGGGAGAGAAGGACAACACCTGAAGTGACTGAACTGTCACAATATCTGCTAACATGAGAGTCGGGAAGGGAAGATAGGTGTTCAGCAGTTTATTGGAAATAAGGGCAAGGGAGCAGGAGATGAGTCTCATGGACAAAATG
The DNA here is from genome assembly GCF_902713615.1 of Scyliorhinus canicula. Classification (NCBI taxonomy): domain Eukaryota; kingdom Metazoa; phylum Chordata; class Chondrichthyes; order Carcharhiniformes; family Scyliorhinidae; genus Scyliorhinus; species Scyliorhinus canicula. The sequence goes on from NC_052163.1 coordinate 81,356,527, forward strand.
AATTTGGAGAGGGCATGAAGAGAGATAGAGGAGAAACTGTAGAAAAATGCGAGCTTGGGGATAGGGCAGGGGGGAACTCTGAAGGAAGTTTGGTCAGGTGAGCTAGTGGAAGGGAGGGACATGGGAACAGCAGCTGAAAGGATGGTCTCGATCTCTGTGACAAAGAAGTTTATGGCTCTTCACGTTTATTGTTGGAGATGAGAATTGAGGGGACAATTAAGAGTAGTTTAAGAAGACAATCTGTAAGAGGAAAAATGCCAGGGGTTATCTTTGCATTCCAGATGATCCTGTAATAGTGAACACTTTTAGCAGACAAGAGCAGCACTTGATGGTATTTTATGTGCACCAGTCAAATTTGGTGAATAGCTCAACCAGTTGTCCACCGTATCCTTTCAAGTCTGTGTCCCATGGATTTAAGATAGGGGCGATGAGGACGGTACCAGGAGAAACTGCCAGGATAAGAAAGAGAGTATTTGTTTTATTGGGAATTAAGGGCAACAAAGGTGGAACTGAGGATGTTGTTGGAACAAAACTGCAGGAATTAGCTGCAGAAATTGAATGTTACATTGTAAATGAATTGGCATAGTTTTTTCCCCCTGGATGGATGTATACAAACCCACGACCACTACCACCGAGAACAGTGTTCTTCAAACTTTTTTTTCTGGGGACGCATTTTTACCAACCGGCCAACATTCGGGACCCAACCCGGCAGACCTTCGCGACCCACGCCAGCCGACCTTCGCGACCCACGCCAGCCGACCTGCGCGACCCACCATTTTCTCTTACCTTGTTTGCTGCTGACATAAATGGAGGAAATAGTTTTGGGTCCCTTTGGCCCTTGTACACGCTCCTCCAATGGAACCTGTTGGATGAAGGTGAAACCTTCTCATGTGGGAAAGTATGGAGCCTCCATCTGTCCAAAGTTCTGAATTTTTTTCCTGTAAAGTTTTATCAAATAAAACCCCCCTGAACTTGTAAAAAAAAATAAAATGAGTAAAATAAATGAAAAAATTGAATAAAACCCCCCAGAACTTGTAAAAAAAAATGAATTAAATAAATGAAAAAAAATGAATAAACCTCCCACAGAACTTGTAAAAAAAAATGAAATAAATGAAAAAATATTAAATGAATAAAATAAATGAATAAAAACCACGACAGAACTTGGAAAACAAAAAGCTGCAATCGTTTAAAAAAATAGCGGCCGCACTGCGCATGCGTGCCCGATTATCGGCGCACATGCGCAATGCGGCCAAATTTTTTTTTAAAGCATGTTCGCGGCCGCTTGCCGCCGCCGTTATTAAAAGCCGGCTGCTGCGCGGGGATTTGCGCGATCGGGAGCGCCGCGGACAACGGTTCCAGGACCTGCCCGCGACCCACCTGCAGGTCGCACCTCCGACTTCGAAGAACACTGACCTAGAAGGACAAGAGCAGCAGATACCTGGGAACCCCTGGAGGTTCCTTTCCAAGTCACTCACCACCCTGACTTGGAAATATTTCCCCGTTCCTTCACTGTTGCTGGGGCAAAATCCTGGAACTCCCTCCCTGACAGCACAGTGGGTGTACCTAAACCTCAGGGACTACAGTAGTTCAAGGCACTCACCACCACCTTCTGAATGGGAACTCGGGTTGGGCAATAAATACTGGCCTAACCAGGAGGCATGGAATGGGGATGTGGGTAGTGATAAAAGGAGATGATCAGAGATGGCCTTATCTGTGATTGACAGAATGGAAGTTATAAGACCACATGAGATGGCAAGGTCAAGGGGGTAACCAAGAATATGGATTTTGCATGGAGCGGGAGGAAGAGGGCCGTGAACTCAGACGGGCGACAGCATGAGGAGGCTCCTCTTAACATATTCAGCTGCCTTGTTTGTCATTGTCCTTCCCTCCATTTTTTCAGAAGTGGGGATGTTTGCTGATTGCACAGCATGCTGTTCCATTTACAACTCTTCAGGAAATGAAGTCATCTGCCGCCTCCCCCATGCAGCAACATTTGGACAACATTCAAGCTTGGACTGATAAATGGCAAGTAACATTCATGCCAAACAATGACCATCTCCGACAAGAGAGAGTTAACTATTTCCCATGACATTCAATAATATAACCACCACTAAATTCTCCCATGATTAACAACCTGTAAGTCATCATTCACCCGATACTTAACTGGACCAGCCACATAAATACCATGGGCGGAATTCTCAACCCCCCCACGCCAGGTGGGAGAATCGCCGGGGCGCAGTGCGAGTTCCGCCACGCCGGCACCCGCACGCGATTCTCCCACCCCCCCCACCCCCAAACTAGCGCGGCGAGAATCACAGCTGGCCGCTCGGAGAATCGCCGCTCGCTGTTTGCAAAAGGAGAGCGGTGATTCTCCAGCCCGGATGGCCGAGTGGCCGCCCCAACACGAGAGGTGCCAGCCGGTACCCTCCACACCTGGTCGCTGCCGGCGGGAACTGCGTGGGAACGCTGGGGCGGGGGTTTCCCGATGGGGTCTGGCCCGCGATCGGGGCCCACCGATTGGTGGGCTTACCTCTCTAAAGAAGGATCTCCTTTCCTCCGCCGCCCTGCAAGATCCATCCGCCATCTTCTCGCGGGGCGGCATCGGGGAGGACGGCAACCCGCGCATGCGCGGGTGACTTAATTTACGCGATGTCGACCACGTCATTTGTGCGGCGCCGCTTTTTACGCGGCGCCAAGGCCCAGCGTGCGTAAAATGTGCATCGCCGTTCCTAGCCCCCCGGGAGAATAGGGGGCTGAAGCGGGCTCCGGTTTTCACTCCGCGGTCAGGACTTTGTCTCCATTTCGGAGAATCGCGCTCCATAAGCTACAACAGCTGGTGATAGGCTATGTATTCTGCTTTTCTGCGACAAGTGTATCACTTCCTGTCTCCCAAAGCCTTTCCACCATCCACCAGGCAAAGTTATGAATATGATCGAATACTTTCCACTTGCCTGGATGAGTGCAGTTCCAACAACATTCAAAGCTTGACACTATCTGGGTTAAAACAACCTGCTTTATTGATATCCAAATCTCCTCAATTTACTCCCTCTACCTCCAGAACATAACGGCAGTGGTGTACCAAACCAAACCCATGACAGTTACCACCTAGAAGGACAGCAAATGTGTGGGAACACCAACACCTGTAAGTTCTCATCCAACTCTCACACCATCCTAATTTGGAAGTATATTCCCCTTCCTTCATCATTGCTAGATCAAAATCCTGGAACTCCCTCCCTAACAACATAGTGGGAGTAACTTCACATCATTAACCACAGTAGTTCAAGAACACACTATCCCTTCTCAAAGGCAATTAAAGGTGAGCAATAAATGCCTTGCCAGGGACACCCACATTCCAGGAGCAATAAAAAAGAAACTAACAACAGGAGTGTAAAGTTCAGTAACTCCAAGACTGGATGTTGCTGCAGCTAATGTTTTCTCATCCAATGATTTTAAACCACTGGGACGGTACACAAAAGCAACAAAGCAAACTTTGCTCTAAATACATCTGCAGATTACTTTGCAGTAATATTTAAGGCCTGATGGTTGCTCGTAAAAAATAATGAGCCTGAATGTATGGTATGATTAAACTCCTCCCCTAATTAGAAATATATATTCCTTCCCTAATTAGAAATATATATATGTGATTGTCATTTATTCAGCCAATTTGCAGCCTTGAACAGCTGCATATCCTTATCCATTTGCCTATCCTGTTCCAATATCCCTTTATCACCCTTTCCTTCAATCTCCCAATTAATTTATTTGTGGATGTTAACATTGTCTTTTCTTTAATCATTAACTCACTAAAATGATTAACATATTTCACAATCCTTTGTAAAATATGCTTCTGCTCTTTGTCCTACATTTCTTGCATTTGATCTTAATGGCTCTTAGTAGAGTTGCTTCTGTGTATTGGAGGTGGAAATGTAACACCTAATCAAAGCACTTTACAGCCAATTTTGAAGTGCAGTCATCATTGTAAAGTCGAAAACTAGCCGGGGAGGGTGTCAGGGACATATGGACGCCATATTGAACAAAAAGATTTAATAATGATAATAAAAATTCAAGAGCAACAGGCAGGACACAAAATAAGGGAAGGTAGAAGAAAGCATTCCGAGCGGAAATATGGATTTTTGTAAAAAAAAAAGAGGGAATGGATGAGAGCCAGGAAAGGGGAACAAAAGTGGTAATGAAAGGAAGGAGAAGAATAAAGGAAATAAAATAAGATATATGGGGCTGAACTTGGATAAATAGAATGAAATACAAATAATGAAGGGAGGAGAGAAAGGGCCCAAAGCAGAGTGTGTCAGGAGAGTATGCCAACAATAACTTAGAGGGAGTGGGGAGGACTTCCAAAATGAGGGCAAATGTGGGAAAGTGAGCCTCAACCCAATACTTTTCTCCCATATGTTGCTTTTCAATTTAATGTTTATTCCTCTCCCCAGTCATTCATGTGTTGTTCATACTCGACCCCAACCCCTAATTCTGTCAGACTCCTTCACCTTCCCCAAGTTTCTGTACTATTCCCTTTCTCCTTCATTTTCTTCTCCCACTCCCCCTCACTCCATTCGTGCTGCTCCCTCTTTCCTGTCATCTGCTCCCTGCTCACCTCCAATTCCTGTCTCAACCCAAGTATATTTGTTTACTTGTAATCATCTCCTGACCTCCAATATATTCTGCCACCTCATTTCATGAATTCTGTTCTCTTGTAGTGCTATGCATTCTATTGCTTTCCTTACTCCCCCTCTCCCTTAACTCCTGCTCTTGAATTCCCTCTTCTTTTCCCTCCCATTTTCCATTTATTTTTCCTTCTTCCGCCTTACCTTCCCTCCCTTGCCCAGTCCATCACCCGCTTCCCCTGTTAATCCCTCTCTTCTGCAGTTTCACTCCTTTGTCCTTTGCTGATGTTCTCTTTTATACATAGAGACATACATATAAAATAGAAGCAGGAAGAGGCTATTCAGCTTTTTGTTCCTACTCCGTCATTCATTAATCATAACCAACTTAGTCTCTCTTCATATGACAATCCCGCCATCCCAGAAATCAGCCTGGTAAACCTTCGCTGCACTCCCTCCACAGCAAGGACATCCTTCCTCAGATAAGGGCACCAAAGGGTAGCATGGTGGTGCAGTGGTTAGCACTGCTGCCTCACAGCACCAATGTTCTAGGTTCAATCCTGGCCCTGGGTCACTGTCCATGTGGAGTTTGCACATTCTCCCTGTGTCTGCATGGGTTTCACCCCCACAACCCAAAGATGTGCATGGATTGACCACGCTAAATTGCTCCTTAATTGGAAAAAATGAATTTGGTACTCTAAATTTATAAAATAAAAGATAAGGACACCAAAACTACACACAATACTCCAGGTGTGGCCTCACCAATACCCTATACAATTGCAGTAAAACATCCCTATTCCTGTACTCCAATCCTCTTGCGAAGACAACCAACATACCGTTTGCCTTCTTTACTGCCTGGTGTACCTACACGCTTACCTTCTGAGACTGATGCACGAGGACACCAAGATCTCGTTGAGTATCTACTATCTACCTCTCTCAATTTACAACCATTAAAATAATAATCTGCCTTCCTATTTTTGCTACTGAAGCGGATAACCTCACATTCTTCCTTTGCAAACACCCCCCTTTCCACACTCCTTCCATTTTTTTCATCCACCAAACCCCTCTGTTCTTTCCATGTACATCTTTCTTCATTCTCTTTACCTTCTCTTTGCATTTACCCCATCACCATGTCCTAATAACATTCTCCCCCCCCCCCCCCCCCCCCCCATCTATCAAACAGATCATGATCTTCCTTAGCATGCACCTCAGTTGCTACTTGTCCTAGTTACCATGTCTGTATATCAAAGGTGAAAATTCCCATTCTATCAAGAGTTCCATTGTCCAGTTAAAAGGTGGCAGTGGGACCACTGGCGCTGGGTATGCATAAGAAATGACCTGGGGCTTGTCTGGTGCATTAGTCACCAGAGCGTTGCAACCCTGGCAAATCAAATTGAATGATGGTGGACAACTAAGCAACCAAAAGAATTAGGATCCATGAACATCCCGGTTTTCAACAGTGTAGGAGCCAGTACAAAAGTGCAAAACATAAAGCTGCAGTACACGAGGAAACACTTTATGATTTGTCTTTGCCGCTGTCTGAGGTCCACATCTCTGCAAACCAAAGTAATCAGATAATTTGTTTCACTATATGGCATTGAGAAAACAGCTGAGTGCATTGTCCATCTCGAACAAGTGGGACTCTGACCACTTCACCTTGGCATTCGATGACATCACCATCCAGGTCAGTGATCAAAAACTAAACAAGACTAGCAACATAAAAGTCATGGCTGAGAGAGCATTTCAGAGGCTGAACATTTTTTGGTAAGTAGCTCATCCCTGACTTCCCATATCCCCATTCTGTACAAGACACAAATCAGGAGTATGATATATTATTCTCCACTTGCTTGGGTTGAGGTCGCTGCGAGATCATGCAAGACGCTCAACAGTATCCAGGACAAAACAGTTCACTTGATTGGCAATTCATGCGCTAGACTGTAACATCAACCATCTGCATACTATCTAAAAGATATGCTGCAGCAACTCGCCACGGCTTAGATGAATTAGGAGCAGGAGTGGGCCACTTAGCCAAAGTCCTGCTCCGCCATTCAATAAGATCATGGCTGATCAGATTGTAACCTCAACTCCACATTCCTGCCTACCACGAATAACCTTTCACACCCTTGTTAATCAAGGTTCTTCGGCAGCATCTCAAACCACAACCGTCACCTAGAATCACAAGGGCAGTAGCTGCAAGGATCATTATCATATCCAATTTCCCTCCAAGTCCTACAGGATCGTATTTAGACACACTTGTTATTTGGCTATCACCATTCCTCCAGCGTTGAGTTAAAATCTCAGAATTCCCTATCCAGCAGTATTGCGGGACTAACGTTTATCACCCAGACTCAACAGTTTGAGAAGAAGCCCCACTGCCATCTGATCAGTAACTAGGAATGGAAAATAAATGTTGTCCTTGACAGTAATGCCCACATTCCCAAGGATAAATTATTAAAATACCATCATGTGATTCCTCTCTTGTAGATTAATTAAATTTTTGCTATTTCAAATAGAGACTCAAGCTGCAAAGAAACTGGCAATTTATTTAAATAAAACAAGCTAATGATCAGCAATTTCAGTGCAGAGCACTATATATTTGACAGTAGTCATATACTTTAGAACAATAACTTACCATTGCATAGTGCCTTTAATATACAAAATGTTCCAAGGCACTCTATAATAACAAGGAGAAAGGAAATGCTAAGTCAGAAGGGGAACTTTAGGTATTTGATGGCTTGGAAGAATAAAATTCCATTTATTTTATATTGTAAAAGACAAATGCATTTACAATCAACTATGTTTTTGTCTTAATTAGATGGTTAGCCATTCTTTGGCAATAGCATATGTTTGTCCTTGAGTTGGTATATTTGGAATAGCCGAATTGTAACATTATACTCAATCAACATTGAAAGATTCTGATTACAGGAACATCTTAATATTTCTGTAATCAATCTGCATTGGCATATTCAAATCACCGTTGGTTTATAGAAAACATAGCCCAACTGAAAATAAATTGATCTTTTCCTGCTTTAACAAAGATATGTATGATCAGCACGGTGGTTGCGTCAGGGACTCGGGTTCGCTTCTGGCCTTGGGTGACTGTGTGTGTGGAGTTTGTACGTTCTCCTCCTGTCTGTGTAGGTTTCCTTTGGGTGCTCCGGTTTCCTCCCATAGTCCAAAGATCTGCAGGTTTGGTGGATTGGCCGTGATAAATTGCCCCTTAATGTCCAAAGGTGTGTGAGTTTGGTGGGGTTGCGGGAATAGGGTGGAGTACTGGGCGGTGCGCCCTTTTGGGAGGTCGGTGCAGACTTGATGGGCCAAATGACCTCCTTCTGCACTGTAGGGATTCTATGGTTCTATGTACCAAGCTGACTGACCAATATTCTATGTGAATACTAATCCCTCAATCAATATTGCTATTAACATGAAATTCAAAATTTAATGTAGTAGACAAAAATACATATTTTGTCACATCCCTTATTTTTTCTCCCATATCTGTTACCGTCAACTCTTTGATCCCACACAGTTGCTCTGTTCACTACTATCCATGATCTTTTGTTAACATAGAATTATATCAATTTATAGTAGAAAAGGGGGCCATTTATCCCATCATGACTTCACCGACTGTCCGAATAAGCTAGTCAGTTATATTCTCCATATTCTTATCTATATCCTTCCAATTTTTAAACGGTTATCTACTTACCTTTAAAAGGCTGAATAGATTCTTACATTCATCCTTGTTTCTGGTAGGATACTCAACGTTCTCACAATCCTCTAAGCAAAGGTTCTCGGCCATTCTTTTGGCATTGATCTTAAATTGATTACCTCTATTTACCTCATCACAAACTCCCATAATTTTGAACATCTTTACAGGTGCTCATCCACTGGTGTATCAAAGTTCTCCAATTACTCCAATGTTCCTGTTTCTAATCCCTGATAACATTGCAGTGAATCGCTTTTACAACTTCTCGGAGGCCAACACATCCTTTCTAAACTAGGGCATCATATTTCAATCGTGGCCAAACCAATAATTGCGGTAAGCTTAACATTACCTCTTTGCTTTTATTTTGATTTGTTTATTTATAAAACCTAGAATTCAGTTTTGTTCACTGTAAAATAACAGCAGAATACTGGGGATGCTGGAAATCTGAAATAAAAACAGAAAATGCTGGAAACATTCAGCAGGTAGGCATCATTTGGGGAGAGAGAAAAACGGAGTTAAATGATTCAGGTCATTGACCTTTCATTTGAACTGTGAAAAAGTTATGTTCTAACTTTTCCCTTCTAACTTTTCCCAGTGCTGGTGAAAGTTTATCGACCTGAAACGTTAACTCAGTATTCACCAATGCTCACAAATGCTCACCAAGAATATTTCCAGCAATTGCCTTGTCTACACAGCTTTTTCAACTTGTTTTCCTACTCCTAAAAATATGTTTATTAAAACTCCAAAGCCTTTAAAAATGTTACCATCAAATGTATATTGGTGATTGTGAGTTTCTTCCTTTATTCCTCTTCCGAAATGTATCATCTCACATTTCTCTGCATTAAATTTCAACTAAAAGCTATCAAACCAATCTCCTAACCTTTCTGTATTCCAAAATCACTCAGTTCTCTTCACACTTAATTATCTTTTCTACTTTTGTCTTCTGCAAATTTTGATACTATACCCAATAATTGGAAAAAATAGACCTAAATCTTAGATGACCCAAGATTTTATGATACCCTTTAGTCCAAAAAAATTAATTAACCGTTGCTGTGTTTTTAAAAATAAATTTAGAGTACCCAATTATTTTTTCCAATTAAGGGGCAATTTAGAGTGGCCAATCTACCTATCCTGCACATCTTTGGGTTGTGGGGGTGACCCAGGGCCGGGATTCGAACCCGGGTCCTCAGCGCCGTAGGCAGCAATGCTAACAACTGTGCCATCGTGCTGCCCCGTTGCTGTGTTTTCTAACCTTTAATTAACTTCCTACCCATTTTGCCACATTACCTTTCATCACATACCCCTTATTTTATCACCAAGACTCCTAATGCTGTTGTACAAAGCGCCTTGAAAACAATTATTTACAATTGTCCACTATTTCCTATATCAATACATTCAGCTAAATCCTCACAGAACTCTTAATTCATCAGTTAAAACTTGGCACTTTCTCATCCCAGTGGCTTCTCAAAAACCTGTCCCTTTCGGTCTTTCAAATACTTTCCTCACCAATACTTAACTTCCAAATTTCAATTAATAGACCTCTGAAATTATTTCAAGCCAAATAATGTTCTCACAAACTACAATGTCGACCATAACGACTGTTATAACAGATCCACTTGCTTGCAAAAAAACATGGGTGGAATCTACTGCTCTTGGGCTAAGGCACATGGGTGGGATGGGAATTCAGAAGGAGTTCCACCACAAAGCATAGCGGGTAAACCCACTGACTTGCACAATGTTCAGTTAATTAATTATATGCAGTCATGATATTCATGTCAAATCTTGTGGGTGGGGCAGGAAGACAGCCACACCGCCATCATGTCTGGGCACCAGGGGGCGGCACAGTGGCTCGCACTGCTGCCTCATGATGCTGAGGCCTTGGGTTCGATCTCGGCCCCAGGTCACTGTCTGTGCGGAGTTCGCACATTCTCCCCGTGTCTGCGTGGGTCTCACCCCCACAACCCAAAGATGTGCAGCGTAGGTGGATTGGCCATGCTAAATTGGCCCTTATTTGGAAGAAAAAAGAATTGGACACTTTAAAGTTTTTTAAAGAATAAAGTACAGCACAGGAACAGGCCCTTCGGCCTTCCAAGCCTGTGCCGACCATGCTGCCCGTCCAAACTAAAATCTTCTACACTTCCTGGGTCTGTATCCCTCTATTCCCATCCTATTGATTTATTTGTCAAGATGTCCCTGAAATGTCACTATCGTCCCTGCTTCCACCATGTTCTCCGGCAGCGAGTTCCAGGCACCCACTACCCTGTGTAAAAAACTTGCCTCGTACATCTCCACTAAACCTTGCCCCCTAGTAATTGACCCCTCTACCCTGGGAAAAAGCCTCTGACTATCCACTCTGTCTATGCCCCTCATAATTTTGTAGACCTCTATCAGGTCACCCCTCAACCTCCGTTGTTCCAGTGAGAACAAACCGAGTTTATTCAACTGCTCCTCATAGCTAATGCCCTCCATACCGGGCAACATCCTGGTAAATCTCTTCTGCACCCTCTCTAAAGCCTCCACATCCTTCTGGTAGTGTGGCGACCAGAATTGAACACTATACTCCAAATCATGACCGGGCACCTGTGGTGAACGTATTGCTACTGCAATTCATCAATGTTTTGTATTGTATTATGCTGATGCCCCTGTGGGTGGGATATAAACCTGAGCAGTCGCAGGCAGGCACAGATCTAGCTTATTAAAACCACTGTTCACTTCTACTAATCGTCTCGTGTGAATTGATGGTCGCAATATCGATATATCAAGATATCGCAATGGAAGCCGCCCTCAAACCTGATCAACTGGAACTCAATCCTCAGGCAGCCGAAGCCAAAGGAATCTTCTCACATCGGCTCCACTGCTTTGAGGCCTAACTCACCTCCTCCTCCTCGCCCGCCGTCACCGAGGCACACAAGCTGAGTCTCCACACCCGGGTGAGCCACAGAATCTCTTTACTAATCGAAGACGCGACCACGTACGCAGACGCGGTCGCAATCCTGAAAAGACATTATGTGAGGCCGGTGAACGAAGTGTTCGCGCGGCATCTCCTCACCACGCGTCATCAACGCCCCGGGGAATCGCTGGAGGAATATCTACGCAACCTGAGGGTACTCGCTCAGAACTGTAACTACAAGGACATCACGGCCTCGCTGCACATGGAACTCGCCATCCGGGACACCTATGTGGCTGGAGTCCGGTCCAACTATGTCAGACAGTGCCAGCTCGAAAAGGGTGCCCTCGACCTAGAAGAGACGGTAAAACTGTCCACCTCCTTCCAGAGCCTAAACACTTTCCCCTCCGACCATGCGATTTCCTCGTGGGTGCCGGAGGCGTGGCCATCACCCGACCCGAGGGTGTCCCAGGCCTGTGCCGCGCGGCTGCCCGCCCAACCCGGGGGGCCGTCTTACTATTTCTGCAGTCAGAACCAGCAACCCAGGCAGCGTTGCCCAGCTCGACCTGCAGCGATAGAGGCAAGAAAGGACATTTTGCCAAAGTCTGCTTGGCCCAACCCAAAATTTCAAAATCGCAGGCCCGACTCACAGGCCCGCGGACCCTGCAGCGTGCCTGCCGGTACCGCCTCCTTCTGACTGCCTCCCTCCGCCTCGTGCTATCCGTGGGGGCCGCCATCTTTAACTCCGCCCGACACGTACGACTCATGGGGACCGCCATCTTCAACCCAGCTCGCCATGTGCGACTCATGGGAACTGTCATCTTAACGCCGCCCGACACCTGCGACCGACAGGGGCCGCCATCTTGGGACCACCTCGCTACCACCGACCACGCCGGCTACCCGCAGCTCGGCGCTGTCACTCTCGACCAGTCACGGCCCAAACACCTCAAGAACTCCACGATGACCGTCCAGGTCAATGGGCACGAAACGCCCTGTCTGTTCGACTCCAGGAGCATGGAGGGCTTCATCCATCCGGACACGGTAAGGCGCTACTCCCTCCAGATTTCCCCCGCGTCACAATCTCCCTTGCTTCCGGATCACATTGTGCAGATACAGGGGTACCGTGTCGCGAACCTCGCAATACAGGGCGCCCAGTATGCCAATTTTCAACTCTATGTCCTTCTCCATCTCTGCGCTCCTCTTTTGTTAGGACTGGATTTCCAGTGCAACCTCAGAAGCCTGACCCTGAAGTTCGGCGGACCCTTACCCCCTCTCACTGTATGTAGCCTCGCGATCCTTAAGGTCACCCCTCCCTCACTCTTCGCGAACCTCACCTCCGACTGTAAACTCGTCATCACCAGGACTTTTATCAAGTCGGAGGTCCAGCGGCTTTGAGGGAGGGGATCATAGAGGCCAGTAATAGCCCCTGGAGAGCCCAAGTGGTGGTCGTCAGGACCGGGGAAAAGAACCGGATGGTTGTAGACTACAGCCAGACCATAAATCGGTACACGCAACTTTGTTGAGATTTTCCAGCATTTTCCCTTTCGTTTCAGATTCCAGCATCCACAGTAATTTGCTTTTATCCTGCTAACCTTCAGAAGTTCCTCCAAACCGCCCAATCCCTGAACCTCACCTACAAGAAGAAATGCGTTTTCCGCACAACCCGACTAGCCATCCTTGGCTATGTCGTGGAAAACGGAGTCTTAGGACCCGACCCCAACCGCATGCTCCCCCTCCTGCAACTCCCCCTTCCCCACTGCCCAAAGGCCCTGAGAAGATGCCATGTAGGGGGAGAGACCCCTCACGACCGTCTATTTGTCTTCCCCAGGAAGTCCATCTCATATTATGCCCAGTGGGTCCTCAACTATGCGGACAAAGCCCGTCCATTTATGAAAGCCACCATCTTTCCCCTGACGACTGAGGCTCACCTGGCCTTCAGCCGCATCAAGGCAGACATTACCAAGGCCACGATGCACACGGTGGACAAGTCTATCCCCTTCCAGGTGGAGAGCGATGCGTCAGACATCGCACTGGCCGCTACCCTTAACCAGGCAGGCAGGCAGGCCCGTGGCCTTCTTTTCCCGTACCCTCACGCCTCCGAGATTCGACACTCCTCTGTCGAAAAGGAAGCTCAAGCTATTGTGGAAGCTGTGCGGCATTGGAGGCACTACCTGGCCGGTAGGGGGTTCACCCTCGTCACCGACCAACGGTCGGTAGCCTTTATGTTCAACAATACACAGCGGTGCAAGATCAAGAATGATAAGATCTTGAGGTGGAGAATCAAACTCTCCACTATAATTACGATATAGTGTATTGTCCTGGGAAGCTGAACGAGCTCCCAGATGCCCTGTCCCGCAGCACATGCGTCAGCGCGCAAGATGACCGACTTCGGGCCATCCACAATGACCTCCGTCACCCGGCTTTTCCACTTCATCAAGGCCCGCAACCTGCCCTACTCCACCGAGGAGGTCAGGGCCATGACCAGAGACTGCCACGCCTGCGCGTAGTGCAAGCTGCACTTCTAACGGCCAGACAAGGCTCACCTGGTGAAGGCCTCCCGCCCCTTTGAGAGCCTCAGCGCCAATTTCAAAGGGCCCCTCCCCTCCACTGACCGCAACGTGTACTTTCTCAACGTAGTTGACGAATACTCCCGTTTCCCCTTTGCCGTCCCATGTCCCGACATGACCGCGGCCACTGTCATTAAGGCCCTGCACAGCATCTTCACCCTGTTCGGTTTCCCCACTTACGTCCACAGTGACCGGGGCTCCTCTTATGAGCGATGAGCTGCGTCAGTACCTGCTCGGTAAGGGCATTGCCTTGAGCAGGACTACCAGCTACAACCCCCGGGGAAATGAACAGGTGGAGAGGGAGAACGCGATGGTATGGAAGGCCGTCCTTCTGGCCCTACGGTATAGAAGTCTCCCGGTTTCCCGCTGGCAGGAGGTCCTCCCCGACGCACTCCACTCCATTCGGTCGCTCCTCTGCACAGCCACGAACGAGACCCCTCACGACCGTCTATTTGTCTTCCCCAGGAAGTCCATCTCCGGGGTCTCGCTTCCGCCCTGGCTGAGAACACCGGGCCCTGTCCTCTTCCGGAAGCACATGAGGAGCCATAAGTCCGACCCCCGGTCGAGAGGGTACAGCTCCTACATGCCAACCCTCAGTATGTCCATGTGGCGCACCGCGACGGACGATAGGATACCATCTCCCTCCGGCATCTGGTGCCCGCTGGTTCCCCAACAACCATCAACAACGTCACCCCCACACTGCCTTTCACCACCAACCGAATCTCTCACGGCGGCCAACCAGCTGCCCACCTGGGGATCCTGAACACTGCTCCCGCCCCTACATGGCCTATACCCCTACTTTCCCTCATCGGCGACACACAGCGATGAAGCTCCAGAGGACACGCTCCCGGAGTCAACGAGTCCAACACCCGTGCCCGCAGCAAAGCCGGAGCTGAGGCGATCACAGAGAACGATTAAGGCTCCAGACAGACTCGATATGTGAGCCCACTTCACCCCCGCTGGACTTCAATTTTTAACAGGGGGTGAATATGGTGAACGTATCGCTACTGCAATTCACCACTATTGTATTGTATTATGTTTTTTTTTATAAATTTAGATTACCCAATTATTTTTTCCAATTAAGGGGCAATTTAGAGTTGCCAATCCACCTACTCTGCACATTTTTGGGTTGTGGGGGCGAAACCCACGCAGACACGGGGAGAATGTGAAAACTCCACACGGACAGTGACCCAGAGCCGGGATCGAACCTGGGACCTCGGCGCTGTGAGGCGGTTGTGCTAACCACTAGGCCACCGTGCTGCCCTGTATTGTATTATGTTGATGCCCCTGTGGGCTCCGCCTGTGGCTCTGCCCCCTCGGGGGTGGTATATAAATCTGCAGCCTGTAGGCGGCACTCAGTACAGAGCAGTCCCAGTCAGGCACAGATCTAGCTTATTAAAACCACTGTTCACTTCTACTAACCGTCTCGTGTGAATTGATGGTCGCATCAGCACCGCATTTAAAAGGCACCCAGGCAACCCTCCGCCCCTTGCGGCTTTGCGCTGACCCTCCTCTCACCCCCCCCATGGACTTTGCTTCCTGACACCCCCCTTCCTTCATGTATTTAAACCTCCCTGCTCTCCCTTTTGTGTCTTCCAAACCCCCTACCCATTCCCTTCATGTTTTCCAACCTCCCCGCTCCCCCTTTTGAGTCTTCCAACCGCCCCACTGCCCTTTGTGGGCATGCCATCTGCTGCACGTTACACTGCCTTCACTCAGGAGAAGAGTGGTATGAACAACAAAAGCAGCATTCGGTGGCTGGTAAGTCAAAAATATCTCCCCTGCCGTTGTACCCGACGTTGGCAGATTGGGAAAGAGAACGCTCAGACGAGCACAAAACCTGGTCTGTCGCCCCATTAATGAACATTCATGACATGAAAATTATGATCCCAATGTTCATCAGCGGGAAAGGCAACCCACCATGAAAGTGTTGTGGGGAAAATTGCGACTTGTTTTTTCACTGGTAAAATTCTGACTTTAGGGCTCACTCCAAATTTTCCAGTTACTGGTAGGTCAGGAAAATTCCACCTCATATCAAGCCTATATCAACTTTATTTACTGTGTCATGATTTTTGAGTTCCACAATTAATGTCAACCATTCCCTGTAATGTTAGTGTAATTGTATTTATCACTTTTCACAAAAAGTGATAAATTCCAGTTTCAGAGAATCTGAGAAAGCACCTTTATTGGCAGAAAACTTTGGATTGGAAATCAACACTTACATTTTAAAAACCGCACTACTCTTCTCGAAAAAAAATTCTTAAAAGTAAAATTGGGTGACACCCTCAGGCCCAAATCCAGGTCTACTGAAAAAAGAAGAAATAAACATTTATTTATATCTTACACACAAAAAGCTGTATAAACAAAATAGGAGACTGTTCCTGGGCCCACCTCACCACCCCCCCAAAACACAATTCCTCTCAAGACTCATGAAAAATGAAAATTAGGTCATTACTATGGCATTGAAAATAAAAAAGTTTGCTTGTAACTCCAGCTTTGCTCTGGTCTTCAGCCGTTTTTAGCATTGCCATTGTTGACCCTGCTCTTTACCATAGCTCAGGGTTGTATCTATGCCTGTTGCTTCTTGTGTTAAGTTTTAAAGTTACAAAAAATAATTTTCAATGGCTCATGGCTGCCATTCTTTCTTCGTAAGGGCAATTAGCGACAGGCAACAAATGCTGGCCTTGCCCGTGATGCCCACATTTGATGAAAGAATAAAATAAATTTTCCTGACTGATCGTCCAACCACATCTCCCTATTCTGTACTCATACATTTGAAATGCTTACCAGCCTTTCCTCTGATTCTGTCTCCAACTTTAAATTTGTCACAGAAATGTTTGTCTTGGCTCAGATTTTGCTTTCTAGCTTCCACAGGTATGGTCCAAAGCACTACCCTCTCCCTTTAAAACTCACGTAGTTCTCAGCTTTCCTTCAGCTTACTGATCTTCCAATCTACTACAAATCTGCTGTGATTTGGCCCCACCAAGTGACTTCTTGCACTTGCTCTGCATCCATGTGATCATGCTACCACCATGATCATCCCCCTTGTTCTGTCCTCTTTTGTATACTATTGTATGCCTTTTCCTAAAATGTGAATATTTGCTTGTGCTACTATATCTATTTTTGTGTTCCAAAATGTTTTCATTGCCATTATTTTCCCTCAGAATTTGAGTTTCATCTGTAGTGGGTGACCGATAATAGGCTTTCTTCAGTGCTCCTAATTTCTCTTCTACCAAACAGTTCTTTTCCAGAATGGAAGCACCAATGTCTTCTGATCAAGAAGTCCATTCTAGTCCAGAAGAACATGTAGAAGTTGAAGTGTCTGTTTTCCATATAGAAAGGGAAGAACCTGAAGATGCAATTATACGAATTAGACTGGGTAATCGACTACGGCAACGAAGGAGACGACAACGTCTTCGTGCTGCTAGAACTGGCACTGAAAGAACAGAGCCTCGACAAGCTGAAAGTTCATTACAGATTGCTGAAAATGAAACTGAGCAACCAGAAAATCATGCCGAGATTTCACAGTTGAGTCAGGAAGAGCAACAGGAAAGTCTTCAAAATGGTCATACTGCTGAGTCTTCTGCAGTTGAAGATTCTGATGATCAACTTGCAAGAAGTAGAGAGGCTGCTCGATTAAGTGACTTTGAGCGAATTCTAAGACGTAGAGAGACTATACGATTGAGCCAACAAAGACGAAGAGAGCGTCTTCGTAACATGAGTCGAAGTCTTGAGGAATCTCCTGATCCACTTGCAAGATGTCGAGTGAGTGTAAGATTCTGTGAGCAACAACATGTCAATCTTAAATCTTTAAATGGTCTTCATTATCCACATGCACTGTTGTGGGAGAACTAGTGTTTGTGTGTAATATTTGTACTATAGTAAAGATCTTACCTGTGTTCACAGCTTGGCAGTAATTTTTGTCTTTGGGCAATAGAATAAACTAGAGAATATTGATTCAGCCACCCATTATGCATCTCATACTTCAGTCCTGATTTTGAAAATCATAAAGAGCAACTGAATCAATATGATCTGATTTGTCCCATCACCCAAAAATCAAAAATGAGCCCCATAAATTACTATGGTCATGTTTTGTTTTACTCTTTTTTTTTTTTTGTCGACCGTTTCTCATTATGAATTCATCTGTCCACATTTGTTAGGGGTTTTGCCCATACAGTCTTATCACTCAAAAAGGGACAATTTGGCCACCAGATTTCCAGTTCTCTCAATGCTTTCGGAACCATTTTCTCAGTTTATACCATCAAACAAAATGTTAAAAAGCCTGTTATATCTTTCACAATAATAGGATTACATTTATCCACTGATGTGTCATTTTGGTATGTGTTCTAATGGCTTTGTGAAAAGTTTTAACTTGAACATCCCACCTTCTCCTTGAATTAGACTGAAAGGCCGATAAATTCAGTCACTACACTTTGGGTGCAGGGGCTGTGATTTGCAGCGTGTACACGCACATGGAAAATGAGGTAAGTTCCTCTATCCACTCATGTCTATGATTGTAGTGTGACCAGGAGCAGCTCTTGCATAACGCCAGACTTAATTTTTGTGTTGCACACTGCTGTGGTCACATAGCATGGGAAGAAGGGCCGCACGGTGGCGCATTGGTTAACACTGCTGTCTCACAGCACCGAGATCCCAGGTTCGACCCCGGCTCTGGGTCACTGTCCGTGTGGAGTTTGCACATTGTCTCCGTGTTTGAGCGGGTTTCACTCCCACAACCCAAAAGATGTGCAAGGTAGGTGGATTGACCATGCTAAATTGCCCCAGTAGAGCTGGTTTAGCTCAGTGGGCTAGACAGCTGGTTTGTGATGCAGAACAAGGCTAGCGCGGGTTTAATTCCCATACCAGTTGAGAATTCTGAATTCACCCTCTGTGCACCCGAACAGGCGCCGGAATGTGGCGACTTGGGGCTTTTCACAGTAACTTCATTGGCAGTGTTAATGTAAGCCTACTTGTGACAATAAAGATTAATTATTTTTATTTTATTTATTTAGTTGGAAAAAATGAATTGGGCACTCTAAATTTTTTTTTTAAGTAGCATGGGAAGAAATCACAACTGCTCCACACAGCCTTCCCTCTTTTAAAGGTACAGACCCTATAAAAGAGAAGCTGTAGCAATACACTGCCAGCTCCTGGATAATTGTATTTTGCCATTCAGATGCAAATTATGGCACACTGGGTAAAGGGAGGGCTCTCACCACCCTGGACATACTGGGCTGAATTTTCCTGATAGTTATTTTCCTATCCATTAGGGTCATGTTGAGGTTGTGAACTTGATGATAGCGGGTGAACATAGAACATACAGTGCAGAAGGAGGCCATTCGGCCCATCGGGTCTGCACTGACCCACTTAAGCCCTCACTTCCACCCTATCCCCGTAACCCCATCTAACCTTTTTGGCCACTAACGACAATTTTTCATGGCCAATCCACCTAACCTGCACGCCTTTGGACTGTGGGAGGGAAACGGAGCACCCGGAGGAAACCCACACAGACACGGGGAGAACGTGCTGACTCTGCAGAGACAGTGACCCAGCGCGGAATCAAACCTGGGACCCTGCCGCTGTGAAGCCACAGTGCTAGCCACTTGTGCTACCACGCTGCCCCAATAGCGGGATTGCCAGTTCAATCTTCTGGGAGGTATCTGATAAAAAAGGCACCTCCTGGATTTCAGGCGGGCAGCTTCAGAAGGCAAACAGACGATTCAGTGTGCACGATTGCAAGGCTGGCCAGCAGCCTTCACTGTGTCTGCAGTGGGAGTACTGCTGAGGTGAATGGAGCACAGAGAATGGGACAAAATGAAGGTGCAGTAAGCCTGAAGGAACCAACAGCACCTCTTCGCTTACAGCGCTATACGTGATGTGAGTCGCCAGCAGATAATTATATAATTGCAAGCCCCTACCTCTGGATGATCTGACTTGCCAATTTGCACCGTTAACGTTCATTTTTGCGATTTTCCGGGCTCTCTCCTCATCCACCTCCAAGAGTCGAGGAAAATTCCCCCCCCCCCCCCAGTGTTGAGAGGTCAAGGCCAGGAAAAGGGCAGGTTTCCAGCAGGAAGCCCTAGAGATTAAAACCTCCAAAAGAAATGGGAGCAAGTGGTGAGACTGTCCAGAGTGTGGCTCCATGAACATGGCAGCAGTACCAAAGCATTTAAATGATCTTACCCATGTGGTTAAGTGAGTGAATGCTTCTGCAATGACATCCTCTCACATTGCTCATTGCACCATACCCCCATTCACCACATCCAGCAGCACACTTTGACACACAGGACTCATCCGAACATCATTACACTACATCTTACTCAACAACCAATGATACTAGTCTCATGTCCACTTCTCACAGCCCCTAAATAGTGCTAGTTATTTCACTATGGGAGGAACATCACCCAGACATAATTACACAAAGTCTGCCCTCTCGCAGGTGAAGATCACCCACAACAAGCGAGAGAGGCAGATGAATGGCAGAGGACCACTAAGAACCTATCCTCAAAGAGATAGTCCTCAGGATCATGGGCACAAGTGCTGCATAGCTAGTAGCACCAGGTGCCACCAAGGCCACCCTGGATGACAATAAGATGCCTCATTATGCACCCTCTCATTCCTCCCGAAAGATGCCATGAAATGGAAACTGCAAATAAGAGTGTGGACCTTCTGCTTTCCTCCCCAAATCTTTTCCCATATCGTTATCCTTCACTCATGACATTTGAACATTAGAGGCTATTTTTAAGTCAGGACCTGTATGTGGGAAGTCATGAGCACAAGTGGACTGCAGCCAGGTTAGGGGATAGGTTGTGTGTGGACTCCTAGAGCGGCGAGACGTATATACCTTGTTGGTGTGGACGACAGGAAAACATTGATGTGCACACACACAGATGTTGGGTGCATTGGCAGGCCTGCTACATATCCGACAGTCACTGGCTAGAACTATGGGGGAGTCTGGCTGCACAATGTTACAAGGCTTTGCAGAACTTGGAGCCACCTTTTCCACTTTGGATTTGGAGCCATGATGGCACGTGCTGGCTATTGTCTCAGTTTCTCCTGTTTCAGTGCTGCACAGCTTGGATGTCGTCTTCAGTTGTGTGCTGCAGAGGTGCCTTCCAGAGTAATTAGCGTAGATCTGGAGACTGACGTGTTTTTTGATGATCTTGCCGTGAGGCAGTATGTAGCTGAGAAATAAGAATGGGTCCAAGAATAGATCCTAGGGGCATCAGATGTAACGGCACGGGGGTGGGGTGGCAATTCTATAACTATGATTAGATATATAAGAATGGACCTAGGCAAGTGCAGCTGGTATTGGAGCAGGATGGTGTGATCAACTGCTTCAGAGGCTGAAGACAGGCCAAGGAGGGATAGCTTGTCTTTGTCACAGTCACATAGGATGTCATTTGTGACTTTGATAAGAACCATTTCAGTACTTTTGGCAGTGGTGAAAACCTGAATGGAAGAATTCAAAATGGAGTTCTAGGAAACATGGGTATGGATGTCAAAAAGTTGATACCAGGACGAATGAGATGAATTTCTTGGTGAGGTGGTATGCTACTGCACGTTGATTGAGTGATAGCCCTGGTCATTGCAGTATATGTGGAATCCACAAAATCACATGTATGCGGTTAATGGCACCGTGCACCATCAGAAAACCCCCTATCTTGGTGAACCCACCTACTCTTTTTAATCCTGGTCTTCCCTCCTTAAAAAGAGGATAAAGTCACCTCTCCTCATGTGGAGAGTCTCTGTACCCTCTGGATGACTCTATAGACCAAGAATTGTGACAAGCTGCTAATGTTCCCTGCTCTCACCTGGAAGGAACCTGTTAATGGATTTTTAAGAATATATTTTTATTGAAGAAATTTTTCATTATTACAAAATAAACAACAAACTAAACAACAACTACAGAAAGGTACAACGCAAGAGTAGCACAATCATTAACAACCGCACTAAATGCAATCCTTCAACATACAACTAATAATTGGGCAGTATAGTGGTGGTGGTTAGCACTGCTGCCTCACAGCACGGATCCCTCAGGCTCACTGTCCGCGTCGAGTTTGCGTGGATTTCACCCCCTCAACCCAAAGATGTGCAGGGTAGGTGGATTGGCCACGTTAAATTTCCCCTTAATTGGGAAAAATGAATTGGGTACTCTTAATTTATTTTTAAAAACATATAACTAATAATTAACCCCCCTAACAGTGACCAACTCTCTGAAAAAGGAAATGAATGGCTGCCATCTCGAGTAGAACCCTTTTACCGACCCTCTAATGTGTACTTGACCTTCTCTAGATATAGGAACTCCATTAGGTCACCCAACCAGGCACTGGACGGAGTAGGAAATCTCCACCTCTTCAAAACCCGCCTCCAGGTTATCAACGAGGCAAAGGTGACAGCATCCACCTTCAACCTCGTCAGCAGCAGCACCAGCGAACCCAAAACCCCCAAAATGGCCACCAGAGGACAGGACTCCAGCTCGGTATCAAGAATCCCTGACATGGTGTAAAAGGAAACCAGGAAGCTTACATGTTTAGGATATGACCAGAACATAGAACAGTACAGCACAGAACAGGCCCTTCGGCCCTCAATGTTGTGCCGAGCCATCATCACCCTACTCAAACCCACGTATCCACCCTATACCTGTAACCCAACAACCGCCCCCTTAATCTTACTTTTATTAGGACACTACGGGCAATTTAGCATGGCCAATCCACCTAACCCGCACATCTTTGGACTGTGGGAGGAAACCGGAGCACCCGGAGGAAACCCATGCACACACGGGGAGAACGTGCAGACTCCACACAGACAGTGACCCAGCGGGGAATCGAACCTGGGACTCTGGCGCTGTGAAGCATTTGTGCTATCCACAATGCTACCGTGCTGCCCTGAGACTTCCGTATGGAGACTTCCGATGGTCACACACAGGGCAGCTCCTACTTGAAGGCGTAGGAAAGAGTTCTTTTTACCCAAAATCGGGTGTAACTTCGATGGAAAAGTATAACTGAAGATTGGAGAAGATGTTTCCCCCCTGGAGTGGCATATTCTGGAAAGGTGCAGAAGTCACAGGGTAGTAGTCATGGGCGACTTCAACTTCCCAAACATTGAGTGGAAACTCTTTAGATCAAATAGTTTGGATGGGGTAGTGTTTGTGCAGTGTGTCCAGGAAGCTTTTCTAACACAGTATGTAGATTGTCCGACCAGAGGGGAGGCCATATTGGATTTAGTACTTGGTAATGAACCAGGGCAGGTGATAGATTTGTTAGTGGGGGAGCATTTTGGAGGTAGTGACCACAATTCTGTGACTTTCACTTTAGTAATGGAGAGGGATAGGTGCGAGCAACAGGGCAAGGTTTATAATTGGGGGAAGGGTAAATACAATGCTGTCAGACAAGAATTGAAGTGCAGAAGTTGGGAACATAGGCTGTCAGGGAAGGACACAAGTGAAATGTGGAACTTGTTCAAGGAACAGGTACTGCGTGTCTTTGATATGTATGTCCCTGTCAGGCAGGGAAGAGATGGTCGAGTGAGGGAACCATGGTTGACAAGAGAGGTTGAATGTCTTGTTAAGAGGAAGAAGGAGACTTATGTAAGGCTGAAGAAACAAGGTTCAGACAGGGCGCTGGAGGGATACAAGATAGCCAGGAGGGAACTGAAGAAAGGGATTAGGAGAGCTAAGAGAGGGCATGAAAAATCTTTGGCGGGTAGGATCAAGGAAAACCCCAAGGCCTTTTACACATACGTGAGAAATATGAGAATGACTAGAGTGAGAGTAGGTCCGATTAAGGACAGTAGCGGGAGATTGTGTATCGAGTCTGAAGAGATAGGAGAGGTCTTGAACAAGTATTTTTCTTCAGTATTTACAAATGAGAGGGGCCATATTGCTGGAGAGTACAGCGTGAAGCAGACTGATAAGCTTGAGGAGATACTTGTCAGGAAGGAAGATGTGTTGCGCGTTTTGAAAAACTTGAGGATAGACAAGTCCCCCGGGCCTGACGGGATATATCCAAGGATTCTATGGGAAGCAAGAAATGAAATTGCAGAGCCGTTGGCAATGATCTTTTCGTCCTCGCTGTCAACAGGGGTGGTACCAGAGGATTGGAGAGTGGCGAATGTCGTGCCCCTGTTCAAAAAAGGGAATAGGGATAACCCTGGGAATTACAGGCCAGTTAGTCTTACTTCGGTGGTAGGCAAAGTAATGGAAAGGGTACTGAGGGATAGGATTTCTGAGCATCTGGAAAGGCATTGCTTGATTAGGGATAGTCAGCACGGATTTGTGAGGGGTAGGTCTTGCCTTACAAGTCTTATTGAATTCTTTGAGGAGGTGACCAAGCATGTGGATGAAGGTAAAGCAGTGGATGTAATGTACATGGATTTTAGTAAGGCATTTGATAAGGTTCCCCATGGTAGGCTTATGCAGAAAGTAAGGAGGCATGGGATAGTGGGAAATTTGGCCAGTTGGATAACAAACTGGCTAACCGATAGAAGACAGAGAGTGGTGGTGGATGGCAAATATTCAGCCTGGAGCCCAGTTATCAGTGGCGTACCGCAGGGATCAGTTCTGGGTCCTCTGCTGTTTGTGATTTTCATTAACGACTTGGATGAGGGAGTTGAAGGGTGGGTCAGTAAATTTGCAGATGATACGAAGATTGGTGGAGTTGTGGATAGTGAGGAGGGCTGTTGTCGGCTTCAAAGAGACATAGATAGAATGCAGAGCTGGGCTGAGAAGTGGCAGATGGAGTTTAACCCTGACAAGTGTGAGGTTGTCCATTTTGGAAGGACAAATCTGAATGCGGAATACAGGGTTAATGGTAGGGTTCTTGGCAATGTGGAGGAGCAGAGAGATCTTGGGGTCTATGTTCATTGTTCTTTGAAAGTTGCCACTCAAGTGGATAGAGCTGTGAAGAAGGCCTATGGTGTGCTAGCGTTCATTAGCAGAGGGATTGAATTTAAGAGCCGTGAGGTGATGATGCAGCTGTACAAAACCTTGGTCAGGCCACATTTGGAGTACTGTGTGCAGTTCTGGTCACCTCATTTTAGGAAGGATGTGGAAGCTTTGGAAAAGGTGCAGAGGAGATTTACCAGGATGTTGCCTGGAATGGAGAGTAGGTCATACGAGGAAAGATTGAGGGTGCTGGGCCTTTTCTCATTGGAACGGAGAAGGATGAGGGGCGACTTGATAGAGGTTCATAAGATGATCAGGGGAATAGATAGAGTAGATAGTCAGAGACTTTTTCCCCGGGTGGAACACACCATTACAAGGGGACATAAATTTAAGATAAATGGTGGAAGATATAGAGGGGATGTCAGAGGTAGGTTCTTTACCCAGAGAGTAGTGGGGGCATGGAATGCACTGCCTGTGGTAGTAGTTGAGTCGGAAAATTTATGGACCTTCAAACGGCTATTGGATAGGTACTTGGATTAGGGTAGAATAAGGGAGTGTAGGTTAACTTCTTAAGGGCAGCACGGTAGCATTGTGGATAGCACAATTGCTTCACAGCTCCAGGGTCCCAAGTTCGATTTCGACTTGGGTCACTGTCTGTGTGGAGTCTGCACATCCTCCCCGTGACTGCGTGGGTTTCCTCCGGGTACTCCGGTTTCCTCCCACAGTCCAAAGATGTGCAGGTTGGGTGGATTGGCCATGACAAATTGTCCAAAATTCTATGATTAACCTAGGACAAAAGTTCGGCGCAACATCGTGGGCCGAAGGGCCTGTTCTGTGCTGTATTTCTCTATCTATCTATCTATCTATTTGCTGGTTACCAAACCCAGCAGAAGAAAGTGAAGGATCTGGCCAAGGAGTTGAAAGAGACCTGTGGAATGTGGACCGGTGAAAAGATCTTGGGTGTTCGCGCACCAAAGGCATTTAAATGTGGAGATGGTCTTTCTGCAGGAGAAGGACCAGGTTAGGCTAAGAAAGGGACGGGTGGGTCAAGTTTTGCACTCAAATATGATTC
The DNA here is from genome assembly GCF_902713615.1 of Scyliorhinus canicula. Classification (NCBI taxonomy): domain Eukaryota; kingdom Metazoa; phylum Chordata; class Chondrichthyes; order Carcharhiniformes; family Scyliorhinidae; genus Scyliorhinus; species Scyliorhinus canicula. The sequence goes on from NC_052163.1 coordinate 81,382,254, forward strand.
AAAGTTGCGGGGGGGTGGCCATTTTGAGGATTAAGAAAACGTGGTTTGTGAGGCGCAAAGGAAGTGATAGCCCCGCATGGGAGATATGTGATGATGAGTTGGGTATTAGAAGGTGCCAATGGTACTGGTGAATGTGTATGTTTTATGAGGGAGTTGCTGGCAGCGATCCCGGACTTGGCCACGCACCAGTTGATTATGGGAGATTATAATCGTGTCCTAGAAGGCAGCATGGTGGCGCAGTGGTTAGCACAGCTGCCTCACAGAGCCAAGGTCCCAAGTTCGATCCCGGCTCTGGGTGACTGTCTGTGTCACCCCCACAACCCAAAGATGTGCAGGCTAGGTGAATTGGCCACGCTAAGTTGGCCCTTAATTGGAAAAAACTAATTGGGTACTCTGAATTTATCTTAAAAAAATAAAAATAACTGTGTCCTGGAGCCGTGGGTAGATAGATCGAGCCCCAAGTCAATGGGTAGGATACGAATGGCAAAGGAGCTGGGCGGATTAATGGAAAATATGGGTATGGTGGACCTGTGATGCTTCAAGAACGCAGGGGGAAGGGAGCATTCCTATTTCTCACAAGTTTATAGGGTGTATTCAAGAATCAACTTTTTTGTGGTGACCCGGGAGGTTTTAGTTGGGGTGGAGAGAGCGGAGTACGCGAGGATAAGAATCTCGGACCACGCGCCCCATACAGAATGGGTTAGGCTGGATAGATATAGAACAGTACAGCACAGAACAGGCCCTTCGGCCCTCGATGTTGTGCCGAGCCATGATCACCCTACTCAAACCCACATAACCACCCTATACCCGTAACCCAATAACCCCCCCTTAACCATACTTTATTAGGACACTACGGGCAATTTAGCATGGCCAATCCACCTAACCCGCACATCTTTGGACTGTGGGAGGAAACCCACGCACACACGGGGAGGACGTGCAGACTCCGCACAGACAGTGACCCAACCGGGAATCGAACCTGGGACTCTGGAGATTCGGTTTAAATCGGGACGGGAGCAGAGGCCAGGATGGAGTCTCGATTTTCGCGGTTGTTGGCAGATAGAGGGTTTTGTGATTAAATTGTGGGCTGTGATTAAAGATTATGTAGAATTGAACCAAAATGGAGGCGTGTCAGTGGCCACATTTTGGGAAGCACTAAAAGCGGTGGTCCAGGGGGAGATTATCTTGTTCAAGGCACATGCTGATAGAGAAAGGAAGGATTATGAACGGCTAATGAACGAGGTAGTTGAGCTAGATAGAGGGTACTCGAGGGTGCCCACCACAGAGGGATTGGCGAAGAGGGAAAAATTGTAGGGGTAATTCGACAGGTTGACAACTGGGAGGGCGGTAAGACGGCTGCGTAGCGCAAGGGGGGTGTGCAGTATGAATACAGGGAGAAGGTGAGTCGAATGTTAGCGCATCAGTATGAAGGCAGGCCACATCCAGGGAAATATTGAAAATAGGGACTGGGGCAGGGGATGTGGTGTCGGAGCCGGGGAAGTTAAACGAGGCGTTTAGGGATTATTATTATAAGGAACTGTACAGGGCATCCCATGGGTTGGAGAAGGGGACATGGGACGGTTTTTAGACGAACTGGAGTTTCCACAGTTGGAGGAAAAGAGGCAGGCGCTAGAGGAGCCTTTGGGGCTGAGGGAGGTGTTGGACAGCATAAGAGGTATGAAGTCAGAAAAGGTCCCGGGACCCGATGGTTACTCGGCAGAATTCTAGAAGGAGTTTGTGACGGACCTGGCACCACATCTCTTGGGAGCCTTTAATGAGGTGTTGGAGAATGGGGAGCTGCTGGGGACAATTACGCAGGCAACGATTACATTGATACTAAAGAAGGGGAAAGACCCGTTTGAATGTGGGTTGTACAGGCCCATATCGATGTTTAATATGGATGTGAAAGGGCTGGCTACGTTGGTGGCAAGAAGGATGGCATGTAGTGTCCCAGGGGTAGTTGCGCAGGCCCAGACAGACTTCGTAAAGGGCAGGCAGCTTTCTAGTAATATAAGCAGGCTGTTAAGCGTGATGATGACCCCGTCGAGAGCCCAGGTACTGGAGTCCATGGTGTGGAGAAGGCATTTGGCCGGGTGGAGTGGCGGTACCTGTTTGAGGTCCTAGGGAGGTTCCGGTTTGGGCCGGAGTTTATGGCATGGGTGCACCTGTTATACGTGGCACAGATGACGAGTGTGCAGACCAACGACATGGGCTCACGAAACTTTGAACTGCACAAGGGAACAAGGCAGGGGTGTCACCACTATTGTTTGCGCTAGCCATAGAGCCTCTGGCAATGGCTCTTAGGGGGTCGGCAGAGTGTTGAGGGATTACGAGGGGACAAAAGTAGCATTGGGTGTCGCTATATGCGGACGATCTACTATTGTATGTTACGGACCCGCTGTAGAGCATGGAGAGGATCATGGGCCTGTTGGGGAAGTTTGGAGCATTCTTGGGATATAAGCTAAAGTAGGGAAAAGTGAAGTGTTCCCAGTGAACGGGTTGAGTCGGCGAGCCAATCTAGAGTGATTGCCATTCAAGTGTAGCCAGAGACAAGTTTAGGTAGCGAGGCAATGGGGGATGCTACATAAATTGAATCTAACAACCTGGTGGAGGAGGTTAAGGAGGATCTGATGAAGTGGGATACGATGCACTTGACTCAGGCAGGGAGGGTCCAAGTGATGAAGATGAACATTCTGCCGAGGTTCCTGTTCGTATTCCAGACACTTCTGATCTTTGTACCGAAGGCCTTCTTTTGAAAAGCGGATATGATTATCTCAGACTTTGCCTGGGCAGGGAGGTGTCAAGGATTAAGAGAGTATTACAGAGACAGAGGCAAGAAGGGAGGATAGGCGTTGCCGAAACTGCTACATTATTTCTGGGTGGCGAACGTGAAGGTGAGGCAGTGGTGGGAAGGAGAGGGAACAGAGTGGGTTAGGATGGAGGAAGAATCCTGTAGGGAGTCCAGCTTGAGGGCTATAGTGACGGCAGCATTGCCAGTGGTGCCAAGGAAATACATAGAGTGCCCAGTGGTGTACTCCACAGTAAGGGTCTGGAACCAGATTGGGAGGCATTTCAGGAAGAAGGGATGTCAGTACTGGCGCCGCTGTGTGAAAACCATGGTTTCGAGTCGGTATGTATAGGAAGTGGAGGGAAGTGGGGCTGTACCTCAAAGAAGGGCTTGCCAGTATAGAGGAACTGAAGGAGAGGGTAGAGCTCCCGAGAGGAAGTGAGTTCAGGTACCTGCAGGTAATGGACTTTGCGCGGAAGGTTTGGAAAGAATTCCCCAGGTTGCCGAGGTATACCCTGATGGAGCAACTGCTGTTTCCGGATGTGGAAGGGGTGGGAGGATCGGAGACATATATGGATGGCTGGGAGAGCAGGGAGGTGAGCAGGTGGTGAAGATTAAGGAGAAGTGGGACGGGGAGCGAACGGGAAATAAACTGGGGAGTGTGGAGTGAGGCATTATGAAGGATTAATGCAACCTCCTCGTGCGCAAGGAGCCTGACACAGTTCAAGGTGGTACACAGGGTACATATGACTCAGGCAAGGATGAGTGGATTCTTCCAGGTAGTGGCAAATGAGTGTGAGAAGTGTGGGCGGGGACCAGCGAATCACACGCAAATGTTTTGGGGCTGTGAAAAGTTGGAGATATTCTGGGCGGGAGTGTTTGCGGCACTAACAAGGATGGTGGGGGAGGAGGTTGAGCCGGACCCATTGGTGGCGACTTTTGGGATATCGGTGGGGCCGTAGATAATGGAGGGGAGGAAGGCCAACGCTGTGGCTTTCGCCTCTCTGATTGCTTGGCGAAGAATTCTGTTGGAGTGGCAGTCAGTAATGCCACCGGGGGTGAAGGCTTGGCTGGAGACTAATGTGACTTTCTTCAGCTGGAAAAGGTCAAGAACGAATTAAGGGGTTCAGCGGAGGGCTTCGAGGTAAGGTGGGGGATGTTAGTGTCCTTGTTTGAGGAGCTGTTCGTCACAGGGTGGGGCTATTCATGCGGGGCGGGGACGGTGAAAAGGTTGTACAAACTGTTTAGTTGTGTGCTGGGGAGTTTGCTCCCCAAATTGTTTATGTTTTGTAACCTTTTATACATGTTTGGAATAAAATACATTTAAAAAAAGAACATATGGACATGATTCACCAGCCCACGAGAGAAACGTTTGCACCCACCCTTCACCCCAAGATAAAAAACACTCATCCTAGTCTTGGTTAGCTGCGCCTTGTGCACCACCTCGAACTGAAGGAACCAATTTATGAATTGAAAGGATTATGATCTTCACAGCCACTGGGAGAGCCATCCTAACCTTGCTTTGGAGCCCCAGGTCTTTGTGTTGAAGGTGACAACTCCATTACGACCTCTTGATGCACTGCTCTTGGCTTACCGTAGTATAACAAATGAGCTCCCAGAAGAGTTCCTTTGTTGGTGGGTCCTTCTAAGCAAAGGTTTCCTTCTCCTCCCTCTTTGCACAGATTCCCCTCTCTGCCTCCTCCTCTCCATGCCCTGTTCATGTTGAAAGTAAGCTGCAAATATTGCCCCATACCAGCACATGGCAATGTTATTCTCTGCCTTCCTGGGTAGCACAGTGGCGCAGTGGGTTAGCACTGCAGTCACATGGCACCGAGGTCCCAGGTTCGATCCTGGCTCTGGGTCACTGTCCGTGTGGATTTTGCACATTATCCCCGTGTTTGCGTGGGTTTCACCCCCACAACCCAAAGATGTGCAAAGTAGGTGGATTGAACACGCTAAATTGCCCCTTAATTAGAAAAAATTAATTGAGTACTCTAAATTTTAAAAAATTAATTCTCTGCCTTCCTATGAGTAGCGGAAACCTTTAAATTCTCCAATAACTGACCAAAGTCCTTTTACAAAGTTTGCCTGAGTACAACTAATAGCACTAATCTTACTTCCTAAGCTTGTTTCAGGAGTGAATACAATGTCCCTGCACCTTGTTGATCAAAGTTTGGTATTGCACAACATTCCTGTTGACATTGTGATCACAATATGTTCAGTGACTTTGGGCACACACAGGGGACAGAAACGTACGTGCTACTCTAAAATTCACATCGTTTGGGAAGCAGCCAGTGGCAGTTTTGTAGACTGTTGCCAGCCATTATGGCTGTAGATAAAAATGTTCAAAGGGTCTTGCAGGTTTTCACAGCCATGTATTCTCCAATGGATTATTAGAATTGCTGAAGCTCACCTTACGAGAACGATGATACTATGAGGCATGAGATGGTTATGACGGAATGGGAAGCATTACTGAAAGGGAGGACAGCGGAAAGTCAATGGCAGGCATTCAAGAAAAGAATAGGTGAACTCCAAAAGTTGTTTATTTGACGCAATAATAGAAAGGGAACTGTGGACAAACCATGGCTTACAAGGGAAATTAGAGATAGTGTTAGATTCAAAGACGAGGCAAACATATTAGCAAGAAAAGAACAATTAGACCTGAGGATTGGGAACGTTTTATAATTCAGCAAAGGCAGACCAAGGGATTGATTAAAAAGGGGAAAATACAACATGAAAGTAAACTAACGGGGAACAAAAAACTGACTGTAAAAGTTTCTACAGGTATGTAGAGATCAAGATTGATAAAAAAAACTAATGTAGGCCCGTTACAGTCAGAACGGGGCAATTCATAACAGGGAACAAAGAAATGGCTGAAGAACTAAATTCATACTTTGCTTCTGTCCTCACAAGGGAAGACATAAATAATGTACAGGAAGTTCTGAGAAACACAAGTTTTAGTGAGGAGCTGAGGAAAATTAGTATTAGTAAAGAAATGGTTCTGGGGAAATTAATGGGATTGGAGGACGACAAATTTCCAGGGCCTGATAATCTTCATCCCAGAGTACGTAAAGAAGTGGCCCCAGAAATAGTAGATCCATTGGTGGTCATTTTCCAAAATTATTTGGACTCAGGGATGGTTCCTACAGAATGGAGGATAGCAAATGTAACCCCGCTGATTCAAAAAGGGAGGTAGAGAGAACACTGGAACTATAGACCAGTGAGCCTAATGTCAGTAGTAAGGACGTTGCTGGAGTCCATTTTCAAGGCTTTCACAGCATAGCATTTGGAAAGCAGTGGTGCAATCAAAGTCAGCATGGATTTACAAAAGGAAATCATGCTGGACAAGTCTACGAGATTCTTTGAAGATGTAACTAGTAGAGTTGACCAGGGAGAACCAATGGGGATGTGGTTTATTTAAGCTTCAGAAGGCTTTTGATAAGGTCACACATCGCAGATTTATATGTAAAGTTAAAGTGCATGGGATTACAGATGGTGTCGTGATGGATAGAAAACTGGTTAGTAGAGAGGAAGCAAAACGTTGGGAGTATATGGGTTTTTTTTCTGATTGGTAGGCAGTGACTAGTAGGGTACCGCAGGGATCTGTGCTCGGAACCCAACTGTTCACATTATATGTCAATGATTTGGATGAGGGAACTAAATTATTATCTTCAAATTTCCAGATGATACAAAGTTGGGGGAGGGGGTGAGCTGTGACGAGGATGCAGAGATGCTTCAGCAGGATTTGGACAGGCTGAGTGGGCACATACACGGCAGATGTAGTATAATATGGATAAATGCGAGTTATCTGCTTCGGTAGCAAAAATAGGAAGGCCAGAGTTTTATTTGAATGGGTGTAAATTGAGAGGTACTCAGTGAGGCCTTGACGTCCTCGTGCATCAGTGGCTGAAAGTAAGCATGCAGGTACAGCAGGCAGTAAAGAAGGCAAATGTTATGTTGGCCTTCATAGCTAGAGGATTTAAATATAGGAATAGAGATGTTTTATTGTAATTGTACAGGGCACTGGTGCGGCCTGGAGTATTGTGTGCAGTTTTGGTGTCCTTATCTGAGTAAGGATGTTCTTGCAATCGAGGGAGTGCAACAAAGGTTTACCAGGCTGATTCCTGGGATGGTGGGACTGTCATATGAGGAGAGACTAAGTCAGTTAGGATTATATTAATTGGACTTTAGAAGAGCGAGAAGGGATCTCATTGAAACTTACAAAATTCTAACAGGATTAGACGTAGATTCAGAAAGAATGTTCCAGATGGTGGGGGAGTCCAGAACCAGGGGTCATAGTTTGAGGATAAGGGGCAAATTGTTTCAGACCGAGGTGAGGAGAAATTTCTTCACCCAGAGAGTGGTGAATCTGTGGTGAACCACAAAAAGTAGTTGAGGCCAAAATGTTGTGTAATTTCAAGGCGGAATTAGATGTAGCTCTTGGGGCGAAAGGGGGTCAAGGGATATGGGGGAAACCGGAGAAGGGGGATCAGGGTAATGAACTTCATGATCAACCATGATTATAATGAATGGCAGAGCAGGCTAAAAGGGCCAAATTACCTCCTGCTGCTTCTATTTTCTATGTTTCTAAGATGGTGGTTCTGTGGAGCATGAACCTGCTGTATTCTCTCAGGACGACAGTATTTATATTTCCACCACCATCGCTGTTGCCCGTCACCCAATCATCCCAGACAAAGCTGCTTGAGGTTATCCCAAAGCCACGTCTATTCTACCCCCTTGAAAGTAAGCAGCCTTACACAACCAATGATGTAGCTCCCAGAATAGCAAGGTAGAGGAACACCAGGGCAGCAAATCGTACATGGAAGTACAGCTCTAGGAAAGAATGTACAAAGGTGATTAATTGATGTTTGTAGATAGTAAGATAGTTTTTTTTAATTTTGTTTCTAAATTTAGAGTACCCAATTCATTTTTCCAATTAAGGGGCAATTTAGTGTAGCCAATCCACCTACCCTGCACATCTTTGGGTTGTGGGGACGAAACCCACGCAAGCACGGGGAGAATGTGCAAACTCCACAGACAGTGACCCAGAGCGGGATTGAACCTGGGAACTCGGCGCCGTGAGGCAGGGCTAACCACTGTGCCACGTGCTACCCCATATAGTAAGATAGTTTTGATTTATAAATTGGTTTAGGAAAGAAATGCTGTAATGCTCAATAAGAGGGAGGTAAGTTGTGAGACTGTTGACAAATGGAGTAGTTTTATTGATATCATGAAAGTCCATCAAAAAGGTGTTTGTTGCCTCTTCCTTTCCTCTTTTTCATTCATGGGCTACCTCATAGCTGGTTACAAGGGATGTGCTCTCAAAGTAGTGAGGATATGCAGCGTGTAATAGACTACCACAAAACTTGTCACACACTTTGCCATGTACTGCATGCTTTTCCAGAGTGGTCCAGATACTGGAAACATACTAAAGCACCAGGGTTATCTGCTCTATTACATTTCACGTGGAAACTTAGATTTCGGAGTATGCATGTGTGTGCCTGGATTTCGCATTGGAGTCATGAACCATATCATCAAGTGATAACCCTTGTTGCACAGCAGACTGCTACAGAATGAAAAGATCATGACCCCTGCCCGGCTACTTGATCATGTCCTATCCGACACATTGCTGGCTATGGACTAGTTGAACGTAAGGAATGGAATCCCATTCAGTCGTGGGACATCAGATTGACGTGCCGGGCACAAAGTAACATGCAGTTATTGGCACTGTGCACCATGGGGAAGCTTGCAATATCCTCAGAAAATATGGAATATTCGCTTATCTCTGGTGAGATTGCAATGTATTGAGCTCTCTCAGTGACCTCCCTTATGTAATAGAGAATGGCAAACAGTCAGACATTGCAAATACCAAAGCACAGTGGTTAGCACTGTTGCTTCACAGCGCCAGAGACCGGGTTCGATTCCCGGCTTGGGTCACTTCTGTGCGGAGTCTTCACGTTCTCCCCGCCGTGTCTACATGGGTTTCCTCCGCGTGCTCTGGTTTCGTCCTGAAAGTCTGTGCTTGTTAGGTGAATTGGAATTCTGAATTCTCATCAGTGTTCCCAAACAAACAGGTGACGTTAGTGCGGCGACATGGGGATTTTCACAGTAACTTCAATTGCAGTGGTTAATGTAAACCTACTGTAGTTTACTGTGGACACTAATAAAGATTATTATATTGCCAGCTCATGGCTGTAAGGAGCGAGATGGCTAGGAGTTCACAGCCATGACAAAGCTGACCATACCCATTTTGAGGTTGCCGCATATTTCTATGTAGATGTCCTTTGTGAAGTGCAGGGTGTCTAACACACATTTGAAGTATTTAGGTTGAATTTTCTCTTTAAGCCCTCTTTGCCTGTTGTTGACAGCTCTTCTCCCCTTCCTCATCCTTTACTCTTTCTTTCAGCTACTTGTCCCACTCAGTACTGCCTCTGCTATTACCTCTGTTCATGCTGTAGTCAAAGGAAATGCACATCTCTGCACCTAAATGTATGGAGCAAGTGGTTTGTGCAGAATTCTTGGTCAGGACAAAGTCCTTGTAGTATATGTCACACCATTCCTTATATAATTTAGAAAAACCCAAGAAACCATGTACTTCTACAATTTCAGAAGTAGCTAGTAGAAATCAATCAGCATTTAAAAAAAATCTTATTGTCACAAGTAGGCTTATATTAACACTGCAACTGAAGTTCCTGTGAAAAGCCCCTAGTCACCACATTCCGCCGCCTGTTCGGGTACACAAAGGGAGAATTCAGAATGTCCAAACTTGGCAGCACGGTGGCCGCAGTGGTTAGCACTGTAGTCTCAATGCACCGCGGTCCCAGGTTCAATCCCGGCTCTGGGTCACTGTCGATGTGGAGTTTGCACATTCTGCCTGTGTTTGTGTGGGTTTCGCCCCCACAACCCAAAGATGTGCAGGGTAGGTGGATTGGGCCATGCTAAATTGCCCTTTAATTGGGAAAATGAATTGGTACTCTAAATTTATTTTTTTAAAGTGTCCAAAATTACCTAATAGCATGCTCTTTCGGGACTTGTGGGAGGAAAACCGGAGCACTCGGAGGAACCCATGCAGACATGGGGAGAAAGCACATGGAGAACTATATCTACTATATTGGCCATAAGTCCCAAAGACTTGACAGATCACATCAAACAGCATGTCCCAGCCACTGTTCGCAACAGGTAAGGTACATTGGTTCTACCCTACCAGCTCAACGTTAGATGTCATTCTGCAAATGAACAACATTTTCTAATAATCCTGTGTGGTAAGAGTTACGCTGACAACCAATTTAACATTGTCAGTAGGCTCATAGTGTACCAGAAACAACATATATTAATACACAGGGCCCTGTTCTTTTCAGACAGAAAGAACATGTACATACATTGCACCTGTTTTGGCTCAACAAAACAAGAAACAGTATTTGTTGAGACATTCTGCAGGACAATACCTTGATCAATCAGGGTCGAACTGCCTGGTTTGAGTTTCAAGCAATGCTTGACAGTTAATCGTCAACTGCCTGGTGCATTCTCCAATTGCAACGTCTCTGTCATTCAGTCAACTTGCTGGCTGGTCAGCGCTTGTCCCGTAGGTGGTCAAAGGACATTAAAGTCATGCAGCATGCAGGATAATGCTGGGAACCATAGTAATGGGGAGAAAGATTCGAGATATTCAGAGGAGGTTCTCACTGTGTTTTTTTTAAATTAGTATGGATCTTGATGGAACACATAAGGAAATATTTAATTTAGTTGGAAGCATCAACTTAAAATAGTTACTAAGAGAGGAGATATGCGAGAAGGAATTTGCATGAAGGTCATTGGATCATGGAATGCTTTGCCACGGGAGATGGTTGACAGAGAGTCCACTGCATCGTTCAAGGGGAAAATTTTAGACTTTTTAAAATTTGATAATTTCTTAAAATCTGAAGCATGAACAACATCCTGGGATTTGGGGGTAAACGTAAGGGATTGGAATTAGTTTTGGTCTGCTCTTGCAAAGGCTTGAACACTAAGAGTCTGTTCACAGCCTCAGGATATCTTAAAGTGCATCACAGCTAATGAAATGTCTTTTTTTTTTAAAATGTAGTCATTGTTGTAATATAGGAAACACATTATTTCCTATATTACAACATAACATAGGTTGCAGTTACACCGTGTAGAATGGTGTAGCCAATTTACACACAAGCTCTCTTAACAGTAAATAATAATGACAGATAATCTGTTTTTAGTGATGTGGATTAAGGAATAAACTGGTCATATATGTATTTAAAACTTGAAAATGGGAACGGAATTATGTCTATTCCAGTTATTCCCCCAGCCTCGAACACTACTTCTTCCCCATATTTTTTTTTTTGTTTTGTTTTTTTCTTCTTCTTTAATTTAGCGTACTCCAATTCATTTTTTTTCAATTAAGGGCCAATTTATCCTGGCTAATTCACCTACATTGAACATCTTTTTGGGTTGTGGGGACGAACCCACTCAAACACGGGCTGAGAACGTAGCAAACTCCACACAGACAGTGACCCAGAGCACAAGATCGAACCTGGGACCTCGGCGCCGTGAGGCAGCAGCACTAACCACTACGCCACCGTGCTGCTCTATTCATCACATATATAAGACTACAAAGATCGATTAGTTCTCAAACAATCTGTTAAATACAATTGTTGCTGTCTGCTTGAGAAATATTTAAAATTGAACTAATTTGTATCGGAATAACATCAAATTAGTACAAAGAACGACTGAGCGTGATAATCTTTCTGTACTTAAAAAAATGAAAAGTTTGGAATTGAAAACCCACTCAAGCTTATCGTCCAGTTTTGCAATCAGATTAATTTCAAAAATGCATGAATTATTGTGGATGGAAACAATTTGATTTTTGTTCTTGGAAGAATAAATATTATAGTGTACAGTAGCCATAGTAGGTATGTAATCAGTAATGGATCGTGAGTGAAGCACAAGATACATATTAGATGATCAAAAAAAGGCACTAATAATAAAACAAACACTAAAATAACTTCACCCAAATGAAATTTTAAAAAGTTGCCCTTTAGTTTCAACAAGAAATTTTTAAAAAATAACTGAGCAGATAATACTGAAAGCTAAAAAAATAACTATCAGTTTCTGGCTAAATGCTACTACTATATGCTAGGAAATTAAATGTTGTGACTGCAGCAACCACCATCAACTTTTAAGTAAATGCAAGAAATGATAACAGTAATCAAGTCAGTCAAATATGAAATTGATTTATATCTTTATTACGTTACCGTAATTCTATCTTTTAAAATTTCAGCTGCTGACAAAAAAAGGTAGGGTTTTTTTTCTCCCACAAAACAGACGTGACTTGATTAGTTCATTTTTTAAAAACCATCTTTTTTATTGTCAGTTCTTCTGCTGCTCATTTAGAATTAGTTGGTTTCAGAGGTCAATCAGTAATTTTTCATTGGGAGTTTCCTAATAACTTTCCTTGGTTTTGATTTGTTTATGCTTTTGAAAATTATTATTTTCTGTTTTACTTTTTGAGTCATGAAGAGTGGAATTGTAAAACATGGGCGGGATTTTCGAAGCCTCCTGCAGCGGCGGGGGGTCTTCTAATCCTGTTGCGGTCACAGAGTTTTCCCCTTTTATTCACTCCACCCCCGGGAAAGAGTAGATTCGTTACTTTGAATTATTTTAGGGTCCAATCAAATAAACATATGAAAGGAACAAATTCAGGGACAAATTAAAAGGGCCTCCACATTCCTCAGAACCCTGCCGTTGACCATGTAATCCGCATTCAATTTTTTTCTACCAAAATGAATCACCTCGCTCTCCTCAGGGTAAACTCCATCTGCTATTTTTCGGCCCAGCTCTGCATCCAATCAATGTCTCTTTGCAGCCGACAAATAGCCCTCCACCTCATCCACTACTCCACCAATCTTGGTGTCATCAGTAAATTACTGGCCCACCAGTCAGCCCCCTCCTCCAAGTCATTGATAAAAATCACAAATAGCAGAGGACCCTGCACTGATCCCTGTGGTACACCGCTGGAACTGGTCTCCAGTCTGAAATTTCCGTATCTGCGTGGGTTTCCTCCGGGTGCTCCGGTTTCCTATCAGTCGAAAGACGTGCAGCTTAGGTGGATTGGCCATGATAAATTGCCCTTTTGATCAAAAAGGTTAGATGGGGTTATTGAGTTACAGGATAGGGGGAAGTGAGGGCTTAAGTGGTCGGTGCCAGACTCGACTGGGCCGAAATGGCCTCCCTCTGCACTGGATGTTCTATGTTCTCCCTAAATTCCTGTTTTAAATCCCATCCCCTCTCTTACCTATGTCGTTGGTGACAACAGCTCCTCCACAAACCACTTTCTAGATGCAGTGACCGGCAATGCATTGATGCAAATTTCACCCTTAACAGCCAATCAGCAACTCCGCTCTGCTGCCCTCTGCTGGATGCTTGCCTTCAGTTGAACATGAAGTGTGTCTTGCTCAGGTACACGTTCTGGATTACAGTGACCGCATGCACTGATGCAAATTGTCCCCGCAACAGCCAATCAGCAGCTCTGCTCTGCTGCCCTCTGCTGGATCCATGGATTTGTGGGAGATCCTGGGGCGGTTCGGGCAGGGGTTTGTGGACTGGGTATGGTTGCTGTACAAGGCACTGGTCATAGGTCCCACAAGCCACCCGACTCAGAATCCTGTCCACAAGGGGCAGGACCAAACGGCACACGCCAAAGCCAGTTTTTGAACGGACCCTGGGTGCGGGGTGTGTAAGCTTACTTAGAGATAGGGGCACCCTTTCAAAATGGTGGCCCAATTCCCAAGTTCAGCTCTCCAGTGCTAAAAGAAATTCTACATGTGGGCTAAACCAGTGAGAAACTCCCCAGGACCCCAAAAAGTGAATGAGTGTCATTGAATAGCGGTGGGGAACCTGCCGGCAGAGCTGGCGGGAAACTCCCTGAAAATCCCACCACAAATGAACTTAGAATATTGGGGGGCGGGGCGGAGAAGAAGGAATCCGGCTCATACTTTATATTTCTGCCACAAGAAGTTCAGAACATATATAGTTGTGGTGAAGCAGGGTTAGAAGGCTGGGGAATCATTGAATCAGTAGCAGCAGTAATTCAGTCCCCATCTTAAAGTTGTACATTCAATCTTTGTTTCAATATTTTCATTATAAATTCCTGGGGCCACATTTATAATCAAACTGCTCGTGTAAACTTATGCTATAATTACACTCTCCCAGCAATGGTGATGCTGCAAATTGGATGTGTCCCAACCTATTGCTTTGTTGCTTTATTACAAATAAAGCAACAAATCCCCAGGATTGATACAGCACAGCATAAATGCCTGAGCATTTATGAATACAGAAAAAGACAGGATAACAAGAACCCAATAGGTTCAGCTTAATCATTAAACTTGGTACCAATGTTGCTTTTGAAGTACAATCTAGCCTAATAAATGCTTTTACTTAACGAACTGTAACTTGAGACTGTATTAGTCTCTAGAGCAGTGTTTTTCAAACTTTTTTCCCCCTGGGACCCACTTTTGTCAACTGGCCGACCTTCAAGGCCCATTCCAGCCAACCTTCGGGACCACACACTGGCTACTTATCTTTCACGCGAATGGCGAGCCTGCTTGCTCCTTACTTGAATCAGGTTTAAAGGAGGAGAGGGCAATGTGCACATCAGGTGCAGACTTCAGCCAGTTCCTTTGTGCCATCTTCATCTTATGAAAACAGAAAATCCAACCTCGCACATGTACGTCATCATGAAGGGCAATGGCAAAAAATTGCTTGTTTTACTCAGCAGTGGATATTCCTGCAAGATAGACATACAGTGCAGGAGGCCATTCGGCCCATCGATTCTGCACAGACCCACTTAAGCCCTCACTTCCACCCTATCCCCAGAACCCAACAAACCTCTCCTAACCTTTTTGGTCACTAAGGGCAATTTATCATGGCTAATCCACCTAACCTGCACATCTTTGGACTGTGGGAGGAAACCGAGCAGCTCGGAGGAAACCCAGCGGGGAATCGATGCTACTCCAGAATGCCGACACCTCATGGACTTTTGCTGTGTTTTGAATGTGGTATCACAGGTCAGGTACAGTAGCGTAGTCTTTCAATTTGGAGTCAGCTGTAAGTTAATAACTGACTCTGGGTTCTCAACCTCGAAACAAATTTTCACCCACCACTTCTCTTCAAATCTGAAACTTCTCTCATGTGCTGTGCTTCCCAGCATATAAAGCATGGGCTTGCATCATTATTTGCATTGCACAATTGTCAAAATCATCCTCAGAAAACATCTTTGTACCGCTTTGTTCCCAAGTTAAGTTTCTTCTTTGTAGGCTGTTAATCAGAGGCCCTGGAGCTCCAGACAGTGCTTACACAAGCACTGCTCTGTCCTGCCCTGGACTTTCCTGTGCAGATTTCTCCATCAATTCTGTGGTGAGATACTGCCCAGTAGTACACTGCCTATTTGAGTGCCTGGCCATCTCAAGATACTTTTAATAAAATTATCCATCTTCACAGTCCTCTCACCAGCAGCTGGAAAAATGGCAGCTCTGCTCCATGATTTGGCGCCAAAAGCAAGTACATCGAGGGCACGACATCAAGCAAGGCACATGAACTGCTCTCTGCTTGCCGTGTCTGGGCCAGAAGACTGCACACAACCTCAATTCTTTTCATTTGGAAAACAGCAGTGGCCTCCATTCTCAATGTAAAAGCTGGGAGCAGCCATTGGGCGTTGTTCCCTGCGACTGGGACACATCATGTGAACCACAACCACTGGTTGCAACCCACGCTTTGAAAATCCCTGGTCCAGAGATTTGAAATGGGTTTTACGGCAGTACGGGGTGCAGTGGGTAGCACTGCTGCCTCATGGCGCTGAGGACCTGGTTCAATCGCTGCCTGAATCACTGTCCATGTGGAGTTTGCACATTCTCCCCGTATCTTTGTGGTCTCACCCCCCAACCCAAAAAGACGTGCAGGATAGGTGAATTGATCATGCCAAATTGCCTCTTAATTAGAAAAAAAATTGGTATTCTAAATGTATTTTTTAAAAAGGGATTTAAACAGAATTATTTCATTCGTGGACAAATTCTAACCAAGAACACAACAAACTATTGGCATCAGCAATTCAGATATTTGGGACTTTCAAAACACCATGTATCTATGTGGCCACAATGATCAGGAGCACAAATACTTCACTTCAGACATTTAAAAATAATTTCCTTAGCTATCGACAGTATTTATGCAGATCTTATTTCTCAATTGTTTTACCCACTAAGATATTTCCTAGTTCCTGACTTTTTCCTCAGAATCAATTTCCCCACTTACTTTGTTAACCTCGTAAAGTTGAAGCAAGTTATCTCCCCGTGTATGCGTGGTTTCACCGCTACAACCTAAAGATGTGCAGGTTAGGTGAATTGGCCACGTTAAATTGCCCCTTAATTTGAAAAGAAATAATGGGTACTCTAAATATTTTTTTAAAGTTGAACAAGTTGTATTTAATTTCTCAATCCAGTTGTTAATGTAAATTAAAAATCCTGGGGCACACCACTCAGCATATTGGTATTCCGTTATAAATTCAATAATTATTCCTGCTTTATAATCCATTCTGAGCTTAACTGTGAATCTTGATACTTTTAATTTATTTTGTAGCCTTTCAGTTGAAACCACTCTGGATGCATTTAGAAGCCAGAAGCAACATATTGCAGAGTTTTCCACAAGATACTTAGGATATCACTTCCTGAAAGTATTTCATTGGATCAGACTGTGATCTTCATAGAAATCGACAGCACAGAAGAGGCCATTCCACCCAATATCAGGAAATAGCTATCTTTCCATATAGCTAAAATGTTCTAGTCCCGTCAGCATTCTCAAAAAGCTTCTCTACTGCAATTACGCTCTTCTTGTAATGTGGTGACCAGAACTGTACTTAATCCCTCAGGTTTAATTTATACAGCTGTAGCATAATCTACCAGTGCATATCAATGTCTATGCCTTGACTATAAAGAGAAGTATCTGCACACCTTCTTAACCAGTTTACTAACCTATCCTCCCATCCTTAGGGATCTGGAGAGTATGCTCTGCAAGGTTCCACTACACCGTTGCACTTCTCCTTATCGTATCAATTAGTGTGTATTCCATTGCCTTATTTGTTCTCCTCAAATGCTTTGTCGCACACTTCTCCAGTTTGAATTCCATTTGCCACTTTTTTGCCCACTTGACCAATCCATTGACTTTTCTTTTATTAATTACAGGATGCAAGTCTCGCTGCCAAGGCCAGCTTTTGTCATCCATCTCTATTTCCCCACAGGCATTCTAACACTTATGTGAGAAATAGAGGATGATCGAGTGAGAGTAGGGCCGATCAGTTATACTGGAGGGACTTGTACCTAGAGTCTAAGGAGATGGGGGAGGCCCGAAATGAATATTTTGCTTCAGTATTCACTAGAGAAAGAGACCTGTTGCTCATGAGAACAGTGTGACCAGGTTAATAGACTCGAACAGGTTGATATTAAGAAGGCAAATGTGCTGGAAATTTTGAAAAGCATCAGGATCGATAAGTCCCCTGGGCCTGCAGGATATACCTAAGGTTACTACGGGAAAGTGAGGGAGGAGATTGCTGCAACCGTTGGCGATGATCTTTGTGTTCTTACTCTCCACTGGAGTAGTACTGGATGATTGGAGGGAGGCGAATGTTGTTCCCCTGTTCAAGAAAGGGAATAGGGAAAATCCCAGGGAATTACAGAACCATTAGTCTTACGTCTGTGGTGAGCAAAATACTGGAAAGGATTCTGAGAGATAGGATTTATGATTATTAGAAAAACATAGTTTGAATTAAAGATAGTCAGTGTGGCTTTGTGAGGGGCAAGGTCATGCCTCACTGAATTCTTTGAGGATGTGACGTGACACATTGATGTAGGTTGGGCAGTGGATGTGGTGCATATGGATTTCAGAAAGGCATTTGATAAGGCTCCCCAAAATGAAAAAAATGAAATGAAATTGCTCATTGTCACAAGTAGGCTTCAAATGAGGTTACTGTGAAAAGCCCCCAGACGCCACAGTTCCGGCCGCCTGTTCGGGGAGGCTGGTATGGGAATTGAACCGTGCTACTGGCCTGCCTTGATCTGCTTTAAAAAGCCAGCTATTTAGCCCTGTGCTAAACCAACCCCTATGGTAAGCTCATTTAGAAAGTTAGGGAGCACGGGATACGGGACATTTGGCTGTCTGGATACAGAATTGGCTGGCCGAAAGAAGACAGCGAGTGGTAGTGGATGGAAAGTTTTCCTCCGCCTGGAGGTCAGTGACCAGTGGTGGTCACGCAGGGATCTGTTCTGGAACACTCTGCTCTTTGTGGTTTTTATAAATGAATTGGATGAGGAAGTGGAAGGGTGGGTTAGTAAGTCTGACGATGACACGAAGGTTGGCGGGTAGTTGTAGATAATGTTGAGGGCTGTTGCAGGTTACAACAGAACATTGACAGGACGCAGAGACTGGGCTGAGAAGTGGCAAATGGAGTTCAACCTCAAATAATGTGAAGTGATTCATTTGGAAGGTCGAATTTGAATGCTGAATACAGGTAAAGGCAGGATTCATTAGGAAGCGTGGAGGAACTGAGGGATCTTGAAGTCCACGTACATAAATCCCTCAACGTTGCCCACCCAGGTTGATAGCGTTGTTAAGAAGGCGTGTGGTGTGTTGGCTTTCATTAACAGGGGGATTGAGTTTAAGAGCCGTGAGGTTTTGTTGCAGCTTTATAAAACACTAGTTAGAGCACACTTGGAATATTGTGTCCAGTTATTTTTTTTAAATATAAAATTTAGAGTACCCAATTAATTTTCCCCAATTTATTAGGGGCAATTTAGCGTGGCCAATCTACCTACCCTGCACATCCTTTGGGATGTGGGGAGCGAAACCCATGCAAACACAGGGAGAATCTGCAAACTCCACACAGGTAGGTGACCCAGAGCTGGGATCAAACTTGGGATCTCAGCTCCGTGAGGCAGCAATGCTAACCACGCGCCACCATGCTGCACTTTGTGTCAGTTCTGGTCACCTCATTATAGGAAGGATGTGGATGCTTTGGACGAGGGCACGGAGGAGATTTACTAGGATGACTGCCTGGACTGGAGGGCATGTCTTATGAAGAAAGGTTGAGGGAGCTAGGGCTATTTCTCACTGGAGCGAAGGAAGAGAGGGTGACTTGATAGCGTTGTACAAGGTGATGAGAGGCATGGATAGAGTGGATAGCCAGAGACTTTTCCCCAGGGTGGAAATGGCTATCACGAGGGGACATAATTTTAAGGTGATTGGAGGAAGATGTAGGGGAGATGTCAGAGGTAGGTTCTTACACAGAGAGTGGTAGGTGCATGGAATGCATGCCAGCGGAGGTGGTGGAGTTGAGTCATTAGGGACTTTAAAGCGACTCTTGGACAGGCACATGGACAGCAGTAATTTGAAGGGGTGTAGGTTAGGTTGATCCTAGATTGGGATAAATGGTCAGCACAACATCGTGGGCCGACGGTCCTGTACTATTCTATGTTCTTGAACCTGTAGTCCCATGTGGTGCTGGTACAACCCACAGTGTTGTTAGGAAGGGCGTTCCAGGTTTTTTACCCACCAACAATGAAGGAAGAGCGAAATAGTTCCAAGTCATGTTTACGTGGCCCATGCGGGAGCTTTTCAGTAAATGTTGTTCCCATGTGTCTGTTGCCATGGTTCTTCTAGTAGTAGAGGTCTCAAGGTTGAACGGTAGGGTGGCATGTGGCACAGTGGATAGCGCGGGACTGGCGGCGCTGTGTTCGAATCCCCAGCCCTCGGTTACTGTCCGTGTTGAGTTTGCACATTCTCCACATGTCTGCATGGGTTTCACCCCCACAACCCAAAGATAGCAGGTCAGATGGATTGGGCTACGCTAATTGCCATTAATTGGAAAACAAAAACTAATTGGGTACTGTAACATTTTGAAAAAGTGTTGAATGGTGAAAAGGCACACGGTGGACACAGTGGGTTAGCACTGCTGTCTCACGCCGCCGAGGTCCTAGGTTTGATCACAGCTCTGGATCACTGTCTGTGTGGAGCTTGCACATTCCTCCCCATGTTTGCGTGGGTTTTCGCCTCCACAACCCAAAGATGTGCAGGGTAGGTGGATTGGCCAAGCTAAATTGCCACTTAATTGGAAAAAATGAATTGGGGTACTCTAAATTTATTAACAAAAAAGGTTGAAGGTGGCGGCGTTACTAGAGTGCATCTTGTAGATGGTACACACTGCTGCCACTATGCACTGGTAGTGGGAAGTTGAATGAATGATTAAGTTGGTGGGATGGGTGTCAATCAAAGAGGCTGCCTTTGTCCTGGAAGAGCCCGAGTGTTGTTGGAGCTGCACGATCCACTCATACAGGCAACTGGATTCCCGAAAGAGCACCCTGTATTGGCCCACTTACCGCCCTAATCCATAACATAGGGTCCCAGGTTCGATTCCCGGCTGGGTCACTGTCTGTGTGGAGTCTGCACGTCCTCCCCCTGTGTGCGTGGGTTTCCCTCCGGGTGGCTCCGGTTTTCCTCCCACAGTCCAAAGATGTGCGGGTTAGGTGGATTGGCCCATGCTAAATTGCCCGTAGTGTCCTAATAAAAGTAAGGTTGGGGGGGGGTTTGTTGGGTTACGGGTATAGGGTGGATACGTAGGTTTGAGTAGGGTGATCATGGCTCGGCACAACATTGAGGGCCGAAGGGCCTGTTCTGTGCTGTTCTATGTTCTAACCCTGCTCATTGATCATAGCCAAACCACTTAAACTGCACATCTTTGGATGTGGGAGGGAACTGGAGCATCTGGAGGAAACTCTCAGACACTGATTTTCAGTTGTGCTCGGGCTCCTTGATGTCAAAGTCAAAAGCTAATTTGATGTTAAGGACAGTCATTCTCAGCTCTTGAGACCTGATCTTTTATCCATGTTTCAAGGTTTGTAATGAAGTCTGGAGCCACGTGGCCCAAGCAGAACCATGTGGGAGTTCGGGGACGTGGCCGATGCCCTAGACTCCTTCATGTGCAGGAAGTGTGTCCAGCCTGCAACTCCTGTTAGACCGCATGGCGGCTCTGGAGCTGCAGATGGACTCACTTTGGAGCATCCGCGATGCTGAGGAGGTCGTGAATAGCACGTTCAGTGAGTTGGTCACACTGCAGATTAGGATTGGTGACGGAGACAGGGAATGTGTGACCAAAGGCAGAGAAAGAGCAGGAAGGCAGCGCAGGTGTCCCCTGCGGTCATCTCCCTCCAAAACAGGTATACCGTTGGGGGGGATGACTCACCAGGGGAAGGCAGTAGTAGCCAGGCTCATGGCTGCCATGGCTGGCTCTGCTGCACAGGAGGGGCGGGAAAAAGACTGGCAGGGCTACAGTCCTAGGGTGATTCAATTGTAAGGGGAGTAGACAGGCGTTCTGTGTCGAAAACGAGTAGTAATCTCAGGAGTGCTACCAGTGCCACGAAACAGTCAGAGTAGAAATTTAAGAATAGTCAGAATGAATACATGGCTTGAGATGGTGCAGGAGGGGTTCAGATTTTTGGGACATTGGAACCGGTTCTGGGGGTCAAATCGGATGGTCTACACCTGGGCAGGACTGGAATCAATGTCCTCGGGGGTGTTTTGCTAACACTGTTGGGGAGGTTTTAAACTAATGTGGCAGGGGATGGGAACCAGATTAGGAAGTTCGAGGTCAGTAAAGAGGCAGCAACTAAGCCAGTAAGGTACTGGATAATAAACTCATGTCACTAAGGGGAAGAGTAGACAGGAAGAGATGATGATCGCAAAGGGACAGGTGATCTGAGGTGCATTTGTTTTAATGCGAGAAGTGTAGCAGGTAAGGCAGATGAATTTAGGGCTTGGATTAGTAACTGGGAATATGATGTTATTGTATTACTGAGACTTGGTTGAGGGGATGGGCAAGACTGGCAACTAAATATCCCAGGGTATAGATGCTTCAGGAGGGATAGAGAGGGAGGTAAAAGGGTGGAGGAGTTGCATTACTGGTCAGAGATGATATCACAGCTGTGATTAAGGAGGGCACGATGGAGGATTCGAGCACTGAGGCAATATAGATAGAGCTAAGAAATAGGAAGGGTGCAGTAACATTGTTGGGACTTACTACAGACCTCCCAAAAGCGAGCGTGAAGTAGAGGTACAAATATGTCGACAGATTATAGAACAATGTAGGAGCAATAGGGTGGTTGTGATGGGAGATTTTAAACTTCCCCAATATTGAATGGGACTCATGTGGTGTTGGAGGCGTAGATGGAGCAGAATTTGGTAAGGAGCATCCAGGAGATTTTTTTTAGAGCAGTATGTAAATAGTCCAACTCGGGAAGGGGCAATACTGGACATGGTATTGGGGAATGATCCCAGCCAGGTGGTTGATATTTCAGTCGGCGATTACTTTGGGAATAGCGATCACAATTCCATAAGTTGTAGAATACTCATGGACAAAGACGAGAGTGGTCCTAAAGGAAGAGCGCTAAATTGGGGAAAGGCCAACTATAACAAAATTCGGCAGGAGCTCGGGAATGTGGATTGGGGAGCAGCTGTTTACGGGTAAATCCACATTTGAAATGTGGGAATCTTTTAAGGAAAGGTTGATTAGAGTGCAGGACAGACATGTTCCTGTGAAAATGAGATAGAAATGGCAAGATCAGGGAACCATGGATGACGGGTGGAATTGTGAGACTAGCTAAGATGAAAAGGAAGCATATGTAAGATCGAGGCGACTCAAAACTGATGAAGCTTTGGAGGAATATCGGGAAAGTAGGACAAATCTCAAACGCGCAATAAAGAGGGCTAAAAGGGGTCATGAAAATATCTTTGGCTAACAGGGTTAAGAAAAATCCCAAAGCCTTTTATTCGTATAGAAGGAGCAAGAGGGTAACTAGAGAAAGGATTGGCCCACTCAAGACAAAAGAGGGAATTTATGCGTGGAGTCGAGGAAATGAGTGAGTTTCTTATGAGTACTTTACATCGGTATTCACCAAGGAGAGGGACATGATGGATGTTGAGGCTAGGGATGGATGTTTAAATACTCTAGGTCATGTCGGCATAAGGAAGGGGGAGGTTTTGGGTATTCTAAAAGGCATTAAGGTGGACAAGTCCCCAGGACCGTTGGGATCTATCCCAGGTTACTGAGGGAAGCGAGGGATGAAATAGCTGGGGCCTTACAGATATCTTTGCAGCATCCTTGAGCACGGGTGAGGTCCGGAGGACTGGAGAATTGCTAATGTTGTTCCTTTGTTTAAGAAGGGTAGCAGGGATAATCCAGGGAATTATAGACCTGTGAGCTTGACGTCAGTGGTAGGCAAACTGTTGGAGAAGATACTGAGGGATAGGATCTATTCACATTTGGAAGAAATAGACTTATCAGTGATAGGCAGCATGGTTTTTGTGCAGGGAAGGTCATGTCTTACAAACCTAATAGAATTCTTTGAGGAAGTGACAAAGTTAATTGATGAGGGAAGGGCTGTAGATGTCATATACATGGACTTCAGTAAAGCATTTGATAAAGTTTCCCACGGCAGGTTGATGGAAAAAGTGAAGTCGTATGGGGTTCAGGGGTGTACCAGCTAGATGGATAAAGAACTGGCTGGGCAACAGGAGGCAGAGTAGTGGTGGAAGGGAGTGTCTCAAAAAGGAAAAGGTGACTAGTGGTGTTCCACAGGGATCCGTGCTCGGACCACTGTGTTTGTGATATACATAAATGATCTGGACAGAAGGTATAAGTGGTCTGATGAGCAGGTTTGCAGATGATACTAAGATGGTGGAGTTGGGGCAGCACCGGTGGCACAGTGGTTAGCATTGCTGCCTACGGCGCTGAGGACCTGGGTCCGTAAGGAGTTTGCACATTCCTCCAGTGTCTGCGTGGTTTTCACCCCCACAACCCAAAAGATGTGCAGGACAGGTGGATTGGCCACGTTATATTGCCCCTTAATTGGAAAAAATAATTGGTACTCTAAAAATTTAAAAAAAGATTGGTGGAGTTGCAGATAGCGAGGTGGAATGTCAGAGAATGCAGCAAAATATAGATAGATTGGAGAGTTGGGCAGTAGAAATGGCAGATGGAATTCAATCCAGGCAAATGCGAGGTGATGCATTTTGGAAGGTCTACTCAAGAGCAGACTATATGGTCAATGGAAGAGTCTTGGGGCAAATTGATGTACAGAGAGATCTGGGAGTTCAGGTCCATTGTACCCTGAAGGTGGCAACGCAGGTCAATAGAGTGGTCAGGAAGGCATACAACATGCATGCCTTCATCGGACTGGGTATTGAGTACAAGTGTCGGCAGGTCATGTTACCAGTTGTATCGGACTTTGGTTAGGCCACATTTGGAATACTGCATGCAGTTCTGGTCGCCACATTACCAGAAGGATGTGGATGCTTTAGAGAGGGTGCAGAGGAGGTTCACCAGGATGTTGCCTGATGTGGAGGGTGCTAGCTATGAAGAAAGGTTGAGTAGATTAGGATTGTTTTCATTGGAAAGACGGAGGTTGAGGGGAGACCTGATTGGAGGTCTACAAAATTATGAGGGGTATGGACAGGGTGGATAGCAACAAGCTTTTTCCAAGAGTGGGGGTGTCAATTACAAGGGGTCACGATTTCAAGGTGAGAGGGGGAAAAGTTTAAGGGAGATGTGCGTGGAAGTTTTTTTACGCAGAGGGTGTGGTGCCTGGAATGCTTTGCCAGCGGAGGTGATTAGAGGCAGGCACAATAGCATCATTTAAGATGAATCTGGACAGATTTATGAACAGGTGGGGAACAGAGACAAGTAGACCTTGGAAAATAGGCAACAGGTTTAGATAAAGGATCTGGATCGGCGCAGGCTGGGAGGGGCCGAAGGGCCTGTTCCTGTGCCGTAATTTTCTTTGTTCCCAAATATAGCTTTGGTGAGCAGTCATTGCCGAGTAAGAACCACTTGATAATTGTAACACCTTCCATCACAGGATATTGATGTTTCTGCAATTTACAGCTCTCTTCTTCACGATCAACCACACAATTTTTGTATCATCTGCTACATCTTCTCCATGGCCTCTTAAATACTAAATTCAGTGTTACGTTAAATTCATTGATATGTACACAAAAGCAAGAAATCTGGGCTGAGCTCTGTTGAACCCCATTGGAAACATCTTCCTAGTAAACATTGCTCAACCATTCTTTGCTTCCTGCCACTGAACCAATTTTGAATTGACTTAGATCCCCTGTTTTCCTCACTTTATAGGCGAGTTTTGCCTTGTGAACCTTTCAAAAGCCTTATTAAAATCTTCAAACCCACTACCATAATCAACCATAGAATCCCTACAGTGCAGGAGACTGTTCGGCTCAAGTCTGCACCGACCCTCTGAAAAAGCACTCCATCTGGGCCCAGTCACCACCCTATCCTGTAACCCCCGCTCATTGATCATAGCCAATCCACTTAAACTACACATCTTTGGACTGTGGGAGGAAAACGGAGCACCCATAGGCACGCAGACACAGGGAGCACATGGCCATGGGCCAAGAGGTGCTGGCAAATGGGATTAGGTAGGCAGGTCAGGCATCTTTCATGTGTCAGTTCAGACTCGATGGGCCAAAGTGCCACTTCTGCACAGTACAAAAAACATGCAAACTCCACAGTCACCCAAGGCCAGAATCAAAAACGGTTTCTGGCACTGTGAGGCAGCAGTGCTACCCACTATGCCACCATGCCCTCCTGGTTATCTCTTCATTAGTCAACCAAGCTCAAGTATCTTTTTCTAATAATATGAATAATAAAGTCTACACCAGAAGATGTAGACACACCAAATTGTATTTCTGTACAAGGGCAGCATGGTGGCACAGCAGTTAGCATTGCAGCCTTCGTGCCAGGGACCCAGGTTCAATTGTGGCCTTGGGTGACTGTGTAAAGTTTTTGCATTCTCAAGGCAGCACGGTGGTGCAGTTTTACACTGCTGCCTCACGGCACCGAGGTCCCAGGTTCGATCCCGGCTCTGTCCATGTGGAGGTTGGCACATTCTCTCCGTGTTTGCGTGGGTTTTGCCTCCACAACCCAAAGAACATAGATCATAGAATTTGCAATGCAGAAGGAGGCCATTCGGCCCATCAAGTCTGCACCGGCTCCTGGAAAGAGCACCCTACCCAAGGTTAACATCTCCATCCTATCCCCGTAACCCGGTAACCCCACCCAGCACTAAGGGCAATTTTTGACACACTAAGGGCAATTTATCATGGCCAATCCACCTAACCTGCACATCTTTGGACTGTGGGAGGAAACCGGAGCACCCGGAGGAAACCCACGCACACACGGGGAGGATGTGCAGACTCCACACAAACAGTGACCCAAGCATGAATCGAACCTAGGACCCTGGAGCTGTGAAGCGATTGTGCTGTCCACAATGCTACCCGTGCTGCCCCTTAATGTGCAGGGTGGGTGGATTGCCCCCGCTAAATTGCCCCTTAATTGGAAAAAATGAATTGAGCACTCTTATTTATTTTTAAAAAAAGTTTTCACATTTCCCCGTTTCTGCATGGGTTTCCTTCAGGTGCTCTGGATTCCTCCCACAGTTCAAAGAGTGCAGGTTAGGTGGGGTTGAAGGGATAGGGTTGACGAATGGTTGGTGGAGTTAGGTCAAATGGCCTCCTTACTGCACTGGAGGGATAAGAATTTGCTTTTACACTTTGGAATTTTCAGACACTCCATTGTAAAGCAGAGTAAAAATGCAAAACTATTCTGGGAAAGTAAAAGTTAACATAGATATAATACTTTACAACACGCTGCGCACCCTCTGACATGTTTTTTTTAAAACTCATTTCGCTCTGCTGCTCCCAGGCTGTTGGAGATTGCACCTTCTTACAGCCCACAAGACGACGAGTAGAGTTTTAGGGAGATTGGCTCGAGTTGTGGGATTTGTTTTGCTGAGGAAAATTCATAACTAATTACTGTTCCCTTATGTGGAGAAACAGGAACGATTTGAAAATGCGTTTAAATTAGGTAATTTTTACCCGGGAGGAACGGTAAGAGCCTGCACGATACATAAATTACCTGCTCTGGGTCGAGATAGCAGGCAACCCAACTCGACGCTTCTGATTTGAGAGAACCCACCAGTCCAACGATTAATTTAAAAAGGAAAGCAAAAAGATCCGATTGAACCTGTAGGTTTGGAAACCAGAAAGGCCGATGGTCTTAATTTCAGTCCTCGGCACATAGTTATAATTCTTTGTTTATAACAGTTAACCTGCAACTAAATCGGCGTGCGGCCGTTAATGACGGCCTCAACCGTTGGTGCTCTCCCCCTCCCCCCACCGCACCTCATAAATCGAGGCGCTGTGATTGGCTGCCTGGCCCCGGGCAGAGTGATTCTGCGCAGAGCGAGTGACAGAGAGAGCGGAGACAGGGACAAAAAAAGATGGCGGAACAAAGCGCGGCCAAGGTAACCGGCTCAATGTGGTGACTAGGGATATCCGATCGTGCGGGAAACCTCGCGGACGCATTTGGAGGGCGGCAGGGTCCCCTCCCCCCAGTAAATTCTTGTTTTTAAGTTGTTGTTGCCCCTGAGAGTCGGTAGGGGCGAAGGGCCGGTTCCTCCCCGTTTTTTATCCACTTACTGAGCATGCTCAGTGTAGGAGATTTTTGAACTTAAATTTCCCGCCAAGGGCTGTGGGGGAGAGGGACTGACTCTATCCTGAGGGTCAGAATGACCTTTGTGATATTAAACCGGCAATGATCATACTGCAGTGATCAGAAGCTGCAAATGACTATTGGAATATTCTTTTGCGGTTTCGCAGAAAATATGTAAATAAGTATTGAGGAGGATGCTTGCCAGGCAAGTTTATGGCTGAGGGATAAATTTGAACAAGATTTCTCAGCTCATCTAATAGTGCCATGGCATTCATCTGAACCTCCTTGGTTTCATCCCGCAGCCTGCTTAAAGCCAAGGATAAATAAAATGGGGCACCTTATGATAGATACTGAAGGCTCAAAACTGTAAAGAACCAGCAGGAGTATAAGAAGTGTAAGAGTGAAAAACTCAATGGTTTTTAGTACATAAGGAGAAAAAAAAGGCAGGGGAAAGGAGGACCGATTAGGGACAATAGGGTAATCGGTGTGGAGGCTGACAATGTTGGTTGGCGTGGTTCTTAATGAATATTCTGGGTGTGTTTTCACAAAAGAGAGGAATGATACTGTCATTGCAGTCAGGTGATTGTGAAATGTATAATGAAATAACAGTGAGAGAGAAAATAATTAAGGGATTTAACATTTTAAAAAGTGAATATACCCCTACGGCTGGATGAAATATCCCCATGGCTGCTAGGAGCAGAAATGAAGGCTTTGACCATTTTCTAATCCTCTCTGACTACAGGTAAGGTGCTGGAGGACAGATGACATTGTACCATTGTTTAAAAAAGGGAGAAACTGATAAGTAGATTAATTATTGGAAGAAGGGTGATGGCGCAGTGGGTTAGCACTGTGGCTTCATGGCGCTGAGGTCCCAGGTTTGATCCTGACTCTGGGTCACTGTCTGTGTGGTGTTTGCACATACTCCCTGTGTTTGCGTGGGTTTCGCCCCTACAACCCAAAAATGTGCAAGCTAGGTGGATTGGCCATGCAAAATTGCCCCATAATTGGAAAAAAATGAATTGGGTACTCTAAATTTAAAAACAATTATTGGAAGAAAAGTTTTGAGATCAATCTTTGTTTTGAAAGACACTGATTTGTTAAGGGAAGGTTATGTCTGGCTAAATTTTTTGACGAGTTAACACAGCTTGGTGAGGATAATACATTTGATCCCAAAAGTCCCGAAACAGATGCTTGCTAGGTGAATTTTGCATTCTGAATTCTCCCTCGGTGTACCTGAACAGGCGACTAAGGGGTTTTCACAGTAACTTCATTGCAATGTTAATGTAAGTTTACTTGTGACACTAATAAAGATTATTATGTAATCTATATGGATTTTAGCAAACCTTTTGGAACAATGGAAGTAAAAACCAAGGCATAGTGGCAGTTTGGATTCAAAATTTGTTCTGATGCAGGAATTAAAAAGTAATGGTTGGCTGTTTTCCTGACTGGAAGGCTATTTCCAGTGGGGTTTTGCACGGCTCAGTATTGGTTCCCTTGCTTTTTCTGGTATTCATCAGGGATTTGGACTTGTGTGGAGGAGGCATTTTAGTCATGAGGAAAGATTGGATAGTCTGGAATTGTTCACTATGAAACAGAAGAGGCTGATATGAGACCTAATTGAAGTGTGTACAATTATGGAAAGGGAGGCCTATTTCCTTTGATCAATCTGTAACCAGGGGACATAGATTTAAGGTTTAAAAAGGAATTCAAGGGAGTGTTCTTTTCACCCAGGGGATGATGGTTATCTGGAACTTGCTGCATTTAAAATGTATTTGGATGTGCCCCTGATGTACTGTAACATACAAGGCTATGGACCAAGAGCTGGAAAGTGGGATTAGGTTTGATGGCTCCTTGTTGGCTGGTACAGAGACATTGGGTCTTTCTGTGATGTAGATTTCTGATTTCTATAGTAGCCTCAACAAGCACTTCTCCACGCTGCACTGAAATGTTAGCGTGGACCATGCAAATTCCTGAAGTGGAGTTTAATCTAATTGATACTTTAGTTTGTTCCTTCTCTGATACCTATTTTGTGAAACTGTAAAGTAATAATTAACATACCTTAATTAACTGTAATAATGCTGTTTGTTTTTTTTAATCCTCATTCCCTCACCCACCCCTCTGAAAAAGAATATGATCCTGGGCTTTAGGGTATCTGAGCTTCAGGTACTTTTGGGGTTTGCAGGACGCAACAAAAGTGGACTGAAACATGAATTGGTCTCGCGTGCATTACAGCTGGTAAGGACCAACTGCTCCTCGGAGATTTTAAAGAAGATCCAAGACTTGCATGCTCATCGCTACAGTACAAGACCCACAAACACGCAGTGTCACAACTTCCGCCTGCTCCAACATTTCCTTTACATTCTTCAGAGGCAGCCTTGAATGCCAGAACGTCCGCTCCAATTTGTCACACAGGAAAAACTGATACAAAATCCAATGTGAGATTAACAAAATTGCCTTTCTACGAAATACTAGATGATCTGATGAAACCTACAGAACTAGGTAGGATTAATATATTGTATATTTATAAATGGGGCAAGAGCACCCACTAGTCCTTAAGTTCTTTGGTTTAATGGGAGATGAAATATGACTGCCATTATTTCAAAATTAATATTTCTTTGCTGCACAAACTAATACAGTAGTGTTCACTATGTCATGTTACTGAGCGTCGCAGTTAAGTTTTCAATTAAAATCCTTTCATATTTGCGGTTGTTCCCAGTCAGTTAATTGAAACAATGATTTTTTTTATTTAAAAAAAATAAATAAATTTAGAGTACCCAATTAGTTTTTTTCCATTAAGGGGCAATTTTTAGCGTGGCCAATCCACCTGGCCTGCACATCTTTGGGTTGTGGGGCGAAACCCACGCAAACATGGGGAGAACGTGCAAACTCCACACGAAGAGTGACCCAGAGCCGGGATCGAACCTGGGACCATCGGTGCCGTGAGGCTGCAGGGCTATACCCACTGTGCCACCGTGCTGCCTTGAAACAATGATTTAGTGAAGGTTCTCCTCTCGTCAAAATAGTTGTACAATTGTACATTTTTCCCTGCCTTTCTGAGACACTGGCTCCTACCAGAATTCTGCAGCTGATAGCAGACTGCTGATATTTGCTCTTTATGTGAGAACAGAACTAGTTGAAAATTATTTGACCACTGAATGCATTATTTGTAGTTACAGCACAGAAAGATGCCATTCGGGCCCTGGTTTAGCTCACTGGGCTAAATCGCTGGCTTTTAAAGCAGGCCAGCAGCACGGTTCGATTCCCGCACCAGCCTCCCTGGACAGGTGCCAGAATGTGGCGACTAGGGGCTTTTCACAGTAACTTCATTGAAGCCTACTCGTGACAATAAGCGATTTTCATTTTTTTTTTCATTCATCATGTCTGCACTGACTCCCATAAGAGCTTCCCTAGCTAATCCCATTCCACAGCCCTATCTCCATAGCCCTCTAAATTAATCACTTCAAATATATACCCAGCTCTCTTTTGAAACCTATGGGATCCACCTTCACCACTCTCCCAGGAAGCGCATTCCAAACCCCAACAACTCTTGAGGAAAGAAGTTTCTCCTCACCTCACTTGTAGCTCTCTTGCTGACCCCATTGTGACATTGAAATTGTGACCCTATGTCATTGACATACCAACTAGTGGAAACAGACTATCCTTCTTTACCCTGTACTACTTAATAAGATCATCTCTTAATCTTCTCTGCTCCAAGGAGAACCAGCCTAATTTCTCCAGTCTTTCCTTGTATCTAAAATTCCTGGTATCATTCCAGTTCTCCTCTAGGAGGGTGACACGGTGGCACAGTGGTTAGCTCTGCTGCCTCACAGCGCCAATGACCCGGTTTGATTCCGACCTTGGGAGACTGTCTGTGTGGAGTT
Source organism: Scyliorhinus canicula (assembly GCF_902713615.1). Classification (NCBI taxonomy): domain Eukaryota; kingdom Metazoa; phylum Chordata; class Chondrichthyes; order Carcharhiniformes; family Scyliorhinidae; genus Scyliorhinus; species Scyliorhinus canicula. Next base: position 81,413,524 of record NC_052163.1, read on the forward strand.
TGCACATTCTCCCTGTGACTGTGTGGAGTTTGCACATTCTCCCTGTGACAGAGTGGGGTTTGCTCCGGGTGCTCCGGTTTCTTCCCACAGTGCAAAGATGTGCAGGGTTAGGTGAACTGGCCATGTTCCAATTGCCCCTTCGTGTTCAAAAGGTTAGCTGAGTTTACGGGGATAACGTGGGGGCTTGGGCCTAGGTAGGGTGCTCTTTCAGGTGGTTGGTGCAGACTCGATGGGCCGAAGAGCCTCCTGCACTGTAGGGATTTTATGATTCGAAATCTCCTTGGATTGGATTTTGCTTATTGTCATATGTAGCAAAGTACAGTGAAATGTATTTTTCTGCGAACAGTACATGAAAAGAAAAGAAAATACAAAATAGGGCAACACAAGGTACACAATGTAACTACATAAACACCGGCATCGGGTGAAGCATACAGTGGTGTAGTGTTAATCAGGTCAGTCCATAAGAGGGTCATTTAGGAGTCTGGTAACAACGGGGAAGAAGTTGTTTTGAGTCTGTTCGTGAGTTTTCTCAGACTTTTATATCTCCTGCCCAATGGAAGAAGTTGGAAGAGTGAGTAAGCCGGGTGGGAGGGATCTTTGATTATGCTGCCCGCTTTCCCCAGGGCAGCGGGAGGTGTAGATGGAGTCAATGGATGGAGGCAGGTTTGTGTGCTGGACTAGGCTGTGTTCACGACTCTCTGATGTTTTCTTGAGGTCTGGGCCGAACAGTGGCTGTACTAGACTGTGATGCAGCCAGATAGGATGTTTTCTATGGTGCATCTGTAAAAGTTGGTAAGGATTAATGTGGACATGCCGATTTCCTTAGTTTCCTGACGAAGTATAGACGCTGTTGTGCTTTCTTGGTGTTAGTGTCGGCTTGGTGGATCAGGACAGATTTTTGGAGCGTTGTACCCCTAGGAATTTGAAGCTGCTAACCATCTCCACCTCAGCCCTGTTGATGCTGACAGGGGAGTGTACAGTACTTTGCTTCATGAAGTCAATCACCAGCTCTTTAGTTTTGCTGGCATTGAGGGATAGATTGTTGTCCTCTGTACTCTCGCCAGGGCTTTAACATCCTTCCTTAAATAATGTGCCCAGAACTGAACATAGCACTCCAAATGTGGTCTGACCAATTATTTGTAGAGGTGTAGAATCACTTTCTTGCTTTTATATTCTATGCCTCTATTGCAGCTTAGCCCACAAGGGCTGTAGGAGACATTTCAATGAGTGGTCTTCAGTGAACTCCCTGCCTCCACCCCAAATTCAATCAGTCTGTTGCAGGTATCTGCCTCTTTGGGTGACTGGTGGCCTGAATGAAGTACAGTGAACAGTAGTGTTGATTTTGCATGTGTGTATTTGAAGACCTAAAATGCATATATTCTTGCGATGTGAGTGTCACAGGCTAGGGCAGCATTTATTACCTATATCTAATTGCCCTTGAGAATGTCCTTTTTACACTACTTCAGAAATATATATAACTGAAATATGAACTTATCATTAGCCTACATTGATTTAGGTAGAAATACCAGGCGTACGGTTTTCTAAATTTGGTATGGTCATGCTTTCAGTTGATGAATGGTGAGCATACGCAGATTTACCTTGATCTAATTTATTGTCAGCTGAATGGAACAGGCGATTATTTTCTTTAGTACTGATCAAAGCTTTTCTATTATTAACATTTGCAATATTGGTGGGACCAAAGAAATCTGTCTCCCAGAATTTGCCAATTCGTAATGTTTCAGTTCACACATTTTGATCCTGCAACAAGCTGATTACAGTGACCAGGGACGAAATTCTCCCCTACCCGGCGGGGCGGGGGGTCCCGGCGTAGCAGAGTGGCGGAATTCTCCGCACCTTTAGGGGCCAAGCCCTCACATTGAGGGGCTATGCCCGCGCCGGAGTGGTTGGCACACACCGACTGCGCCAAAACTGGCAACAACGGCCTTTGACGCCCGCTGCCCGGGGCTGGCTGAAAGGCCTTCGCCGGTTCGCGCATGCGCCGGTGGCGCATGCGTGCTGGGGGATTCTCTTCTCCGCCTCCGCCATGGTGGAGGCCATGGCGGCAGCGGAAGAAAAAGAGTGCCCCCACGGCACTGGCCCGCCCGCCGATCGGTGGGCCTCGATCGTGGGCCTGGCCACCGTGGGGGCACCCCCGGGGTCTGATCGCCCCGTGCCCCCCCCCCCCCCCCCCCCAGGGGCCCGCTTGCGCCGCCGATCCCACAACCGCCAGAAGTGGTTCAAACCACGGCGGAGGGGCTTCGGCCCATTGCGGGCCGGAGAATTGTCGCAGGGGGCTTGCTGATCGGTGGGGCGTGATTCCCGCCCCCGCCAATTTCCGGATGGCGGAGAATTTCTGCCACGGCGGCGGGATTTTTGGCGGCCCCGGGCGATTCTCCGACCCTGTGGGGGGTCGGAGAATTTCGCCCCTGAGCTCTACGCCTTGTGTTACAATCTCGGTTGATATTATAACTGGACAGGAAGATCCCAGAATGGAACCCTAGCTCAAAAGCCCATAACTTTCATTTAGTTTTTTAAGTAAATCATGGAGGAACAGAGTCACAGGGCCACTAGTTAGTTTAACAGCAAGAACATTTTTTTAATTAAACATTAAAAAATTGGATTATGATACAATGCTGCTTTACTCCACTTTATCTTAACAGTTACTCACATATTTAAGATTGTCACAGATTACAAAGTACATTTTAAACTACAATGTCTTGTTTAAGCACACAGATGACTGTGGTAAGACACACTCCACTCTGTACCCAAGTGAATGTCTGTGAATTTCTCACCAAAATTCCCCCCAGGTGATGATCATGTGAGAACTTCCAAAATCCACTTCCAAAAACACACTTTAAAATCTTCTCATAATCCTTTCCCTTATTGATTTGCATTCCGAAATCCAGTCCAGGTTTTACCAATGACTCGTTTAAACCCAAGCTTCTGTTCCACTTTAATAGTTGATCCAGTCCAGGATTTAACTAATCCCTTTAGGTTTTCCTTTGTCTTGACTGCAGTGCAAACTTCTCACAATTGCTTTAACTCTCGATTCCCAGACTATTAAAATTGTATCAGATGTTTCATCTACTTCTGAAGTCTGCTGTTCATTTTAAATCTAGTTACTCTGATTGTCTCTTTAACTCCAAACACTTTGTTTTGTTTACTCTTCCTTGAATTTTTCTGACATATCTCGGTCTCTGTTCTTTTTAACTTCAGATGTCTTAAATTTTCTTTCTGTCCCAATTCTCTGATTATCTGGATTATATTTTGATCCTTAGGAAACTTGCACCTTTGAAACTCCCTTGTCCTGCCCAGCTTCTCCTGGCAGAGTTGAGCTGTTCACTCCCCAGTGACCTGACTTCCAGTGAAAACTAAGAACAAAGGAAAGCCCTTCCCTCTGGAAAGTGGCCTCCTGTTGCAAAACAATGCTTTCCACTATTTATTCTTCAGCCGTAGCCCTCTCTAAACACAATAGAGACATAGTTGGAATTTAACCAACCCATACACGTATAATAAACACCTTTGCCCAGCATGAAACTAACTATAGGCTTTACCATCCAGGCATCGAAACATAAATTAATGCACTTAAAACGACCTTATTTCTAATGCTTACCAATATAAATCTCTTGAAACTACTTTGTTTTCCGAACACTAGAAAGACAAAGGCAGCAGGTGCATGGGAATACCAACATTTCCTAAGCTCCCCTGTAAATCACATGCCATCCTGTCTTGAAAATATATTTCCATTCCTTCAATGCTGGGTCAAAATGCTGGAATCCTCTAAAGAGTATTGTGGAAGCAACTTCACCATATCAACTGCAGTGGTTCATTCAAGAAGGTAGCTCACCACCACCTGTAGGGCAATTAAGGATGGACAATGCAGGCTTTACGTGATGCCCATATCCTGTGAATGAAATAATAATACAATTTTTCAAAAAATGACCAGCAAGACTCGGTGGTTAGCACTGTTGCCTCACTACACAGAGGACCCGTTTTCAATCCCGGCCCTGGTCACTGTCTGTGTGGACTTTGCACATTCTCCCTGTGTCTGCGTGGGTTTCACCCCCTCAACCCAAAGATGTGCAGGGTAAGTGGACTGGCCATGCAAAATTGCCTCTTAATTGGAAAGAGTTTTTAAAAAAATGACCAGAAGCCCTAAAAATGACTTCTCGGTTACATTGTTGATTGCATATCAAATGCATGAATTGTGCACAAGCAGCTGGTCTAATCAGCGCTGATAACTCTATAAGTGCTGACTGACTTGCTACATTTCCAGCATTTTAATAATAATCGCTTATTGTCACAAGTAGGCTTCGATGAAGTTACTGTGAAAAGCCCCTAGTCGCCACATTCCGGCACCTGTTCTGGGAGGCCGGTATGGGAATTGAACCCGCGCAGCTGGCCTTGTTCTGCATTACAAGTCAGCTATTTAGCCCACGGTTCTCTTCAACACTCATAGGTTTAACCTTCATTTTGCCAAACTCGGATAGCTCTTCCTAGATGCTTCTCAATCTCAGTACTGCTAGCAATCATTTTTTAAAAAAAAATAAATTTTGAGTACCCAATTATTTTTTCCAATTAAGGGGCAATTTAGTGTGGCCAATCCACCTATCCTGCACATCTTTTGGGTTGTGGGGGCGAAACCCACGCAGACACGGGAAGAATGTGCAAACTCCACACGGACAGTGACCCAGGGCCGGGATTTGAACCCGGGTCCTCAGCGCCGTAGCCAACAATGCTAACCACTGTGCCACCGTGCTGCCCCCTGCTAGCAATCATTAAGTAGATTGAATATCTCATGAATGCAGACTCCACTTAATCTTTACACCAAAGTTGACAGTTATATAGCGCTTCATGTTTCATTCTCATTGCTTGTTCAGTCAGCAAAAATTGAGAGTACGTTATAGTACAAGCAACATATTAACTATTGGAGTAACTTATTGGCTTTGTGACACAGCTGAAATGACTTTGCAGCCAAATGGAAATACATCCAAAGTATTTTCATTTCAATTCATATGTACACAAGATGCCTAAATGAATGTTGAAATCACCTACATTTGTGCATTGCAAAACCTTAGCACTGCCTCCATTCCAATTGCATTACCGAAAATAAGAGTTTGACTTTTAGATTGGCCTATATCGCATGTATATTTTTGATTCTTTATATAATTTGTGAACAAAGAGTCAATCACTATTGCATAGAATTTGAAGCTCAGAAGCAGACCATTTCATCCAGCAAATGTAACTTGCGTTCCACCCAAACCTCCTTTCGCCCCATTTCATCTAACCCTATCAGCTGCATATCAATACTTGGAATTTCCTACTCTTCTATTTTCATACCTCCATTGGTAAAATCTAAATATGTCTGAGAAAATGTTTCCTCAATTTTAGATTTCAGCAGAATTTCAGTGCAGGCACTGAGACATTGCTTTAACAAGACTTCCACTGTGATGCCAGAAAGTGGAAGCAGTGGACCTGCTGGTATCCTTGAAATGAAATAAGTGAATGAATCTCAGTCGCGAGTTTAAATTTTCTAAAGTCAGACTGATGGTCCGATGAACAGCTGCTGTCAATGCATTGTAATTTTGTTTTTCGACAGTGGAAATAAGAGCCAAGTTATTTGGAGCACACGGCCATCTCACATGTTCACATTGCTTGTGTGTGGGGTTTCCATTTTTTTTGTATACTGGACAACTAAATATTGATGCACCCTGGAACCTTACAACTACTGACATTTTCAGTCCTAACTTCCTAAAGGCTCATGGTACTATAATTAAAGGCATCCTGTATTAGTTCGGAGCAATAGAAATAGTTTCCTAGTAAGTGAACAGATTAGACTTTGTTTACTGACCAGGATTTACAGATCTCCGGTTTCATGATTAATTCAGTATGAGTTCATGTCCCAATTTTCTAATTTGCAACTACCAAACCAGTTATATCAGTTCTTGTAGCATTCTTTCTGCCATCTGAGTTTGCAACTGATCGCAATACAACTACCCACAAACATGGAATAAAATGCATACGTTCTAACTTCTAAAGCAGCCTAGGGTGGCACTGTTGCTTCACAGCGCCAGGGACCCAGGTTCAATTCCGACCTTGGGTGACCACCTGTGTGGAGTTTGCACTTTCGTGTCGTGTCTGCATGGGTTTCCTCCGGGTGAACTGGTTTCCTCCCATAGTCTCAAGATGTGCAGGTTAGGTGGATTGGCCATGATAAAATTGCCCTGTAGTGTCCAGGGATGTGCAGGTTAGGTGGGGTCACGAGGATAAGGTGGGGGGGGATTAGGCCTAGGTAGGGTGCTGTTTCAGAGCGTCGATGCAGACTCAATGGGCTGAATGGCCTCCTGCACTGGAGGGATTCTATGGATTCTACTCTTCCTCATTTGTGACCACAGAACCTCGAGTTAAAAATGGAAAATGCTGAAAATACTCAACTGAACCAGCAGCACCTGTGGAGATAGAAATTATAAGAATCTTCAGATCAGTTTTGTCAGAACTATGGTAGAGTGGGAACAGGAGGGATTAAATGATAGAGACAATGGTGCAAGGCAAAAGGAGATGGTTCTAGGACAAAGAAAGAAACAAAATATGGGGTTTTCGAAGTGTTGTATTCTATATTTTCCCCGCGTTTGTCTGTGATAGAGAAATTCAAACAGCATTCATTAGATAAGCAAAACTGAACTTTATTCACTAATTAGAACTGCTAGCAGAAAATGGCTGATACTTGGAGTCGGAAAGCAGTCAATTACAAACTGCTGAGTCCGTCCCAAGTCTGCGATATTACAGGAAAAGAAGGCGATTCTTATACATTATAGGATCAAGATAACATGAATACAACTCGGTTAGGAATTTGATCAAAAGTAAAACATAAGTAATAATCGTTACAATGGCGTCACCTTGCTGACCTTTAGGGGACTTGCGTTTCATATGATTATCTTGTCTTTGTTTTAAGAAAGGGAAGAAGTTGTTTAGGAACAGGAAGAAATAGTTGTTCAGCTTGTTATGTATTAAGACTACTTCTAGCTCCAAGCCTTATCTAGACTCTCCGAGTCACCCAGTTCCCAAGACATGCTGTCTCTGTGTATTCTGTGCCTTAGGTTATATGAAATCAGTTTAAATTCACTTGTACCAAGAAAACTTGACTACTTTTCCCATCATGCCATTATTTGCTTCACACAATACCGCAGAAGGTGTAAATGTGAAAACAGTCAGCACCCATTAAGCTGCCATCCAAAAAGGAAAAAATGGAGGTAGAGATAATGATTGGAAATTGTTGAATTTATTGTTTATTCCATAAAGTGTATCACAAGATGAGATGCTGCTATTCAAGCTTTCCTTAAGCTTCATTGGACAGTGTCGGAGCCAAGAATAGAGAGGTCAGAGTGAGAATTGGGTAAAGAATTAAAATGACAAGTGATCAGATGTTTGGGATCGTGCTTGCTGACTGAATGGAAGTGTTCTCCAAAACAGTCATTCAGTCTGCAGTGGGTCATTGTATTATGCTGCTTATTATTTCAATATCCTCTACAGTGTGCTGTATTGAAATAAATATGTTTAAATAATTTCACTTTGAAGCCTTGGATGGTAAGAAGTGAGGAGGTAAAGTAGGAGCTGATGTGTCTCCTACGATTGCATGGCAAGCTGATGTGAGAAGGTGTTGGGGTGATTAAGAAGTGATCAGGTGTTGGAGAGGGAACATTCCCTTTGGAATTCTGAAAGGGGAGGTGGTGGGAAGGTGTTTTCAGAGACTTTTGTTAGTATTTGTTCATGGGATGTGATTGAGCCAAGGCCAGTATGTGTTGTCCACGAGAAGGTGGTAGTGAACGTCTAGAGTCCATCTGATATAGATACAGGCACATTGTTGTATGGAGGGAATTCCAGATTTTTCATCCAACAACAGCGAAGGAACATATATATGGTTCCAAGTCAGGGTGGCCTGTGATTTGGAAAGGAACTTGCATATGGTGGTGTTCCCATGTGCCTGTTGCCCTTCTAGATGATCGAGGCCGTGAGTTTGGAAGGTGTTGTTGAAGATAGCTTGGAAAATTGCTGCACTGCATCTTGTAGATAGTACAAACTGCTGCTACTGTGCTCCGTGGGGAGGGAGTGAATCCCTAATCTGATGAATGGGGTGCTGTTCATGCGGGCTGCATTTTCCTGGATGGTGTTGAATTACCTGAATATTTATGAAGCTCCATTTATTGGGATGTGGAGAGTATTCTGTCACATTTCTGCTATGTACCTTGTAGATGGTGAACAAGCTTTGAGACTCGTTACAGACAAGAGAGAGACAAACTGAACTTATTTAACCCCTCGTAATCTAAAATAGACTGTTGCGTCTTTCCCTAAACCCTTGGTTTGTGTGATCCAATTTTATAAGTAACACGCAGCAAGCTCTTCGTAATGAACTCTGGAGTTTAGTTTATTTCATGTTCAAATCTGGGGTGGGGAGAGTTGTTTGCGCTGCACACAGTAAGGAAGATGGAAAACAGGGAGCTTTTGCAACTATGGATGGATGACAACAGTAAAAGCAGTTCCAAAATGAATATTAGTTCATGTGATTACTGAAGTCCAGGGAGTGTTTCCTTTGTGGCAGAATTTGGTGTGGATGAGTTCCTGGTTGGAAACAGTAGCACAAAAATCCTTGAAACAAATGACGAAGCAGCACAGGGGAATTTCAATGCTTGGACTATTATAGGCCAGTGTTTACAGAACACCAAAGTATATAATGGAGTTCACCTGACCCACAACTTTTAATAGATTTTGGTTATGGGGAGCACAAGGACCCACTTTACAGGTCTGATCCAACCGAGAACTAAAAGTATTTTAAAACAAAAACAATGTTTATTCTATGAATCCAGTTAACATTTTGATAAACCGGCTGTAAACAATTTATCAACTACCAACACAAATAATCCCCACAGATACAATACTCTATAAATAACTTTCCAAACAACATCCATAAGTCAAAAACCCTTTTTAACAAAGTCAGTAGGTTTGCATTCCTTACAGAAACAGGTATCACTTTGAAATGATCAAGTGATCTGGAGACATTCTTTAGATTGCAGAGAGGGACATCAACACACATCTGCTTGGTTTGAATGCAGCTCTCCAACTGAAAATGAAACTAAAACACAAGAGCCAAAACAGCCCCCAGCTCAAAGTGAAAGTAAAAAGCAGAGCAGGGCCCAGCTCCACCCACACAATGGCTTCACTGCAGCCATTTGATAAAACACACTTTTCTTAGGGGGACTCTCGCATGACAAGACTGCTTGACAGGCGATAATCAGACTTTTAAAATCAAACTGACTTTGAGTATTTGAGAGATGGTGGCTGGCTGCTTGGTCAGCTAGGAGATCTGCTGGAGTTCTTTCCAGTTGGTATTAAATCAGCAGACTGATCTGTGAGGCTGGAAATGTAATATTGAAATGATCAAAAAGACTATAAGCATTGCGGTGGGGGGGGGGGGGGGGTCATGTGATGTGACCCAGTTGACTGCAGCCTCTTTTAAGCAGCCTCTGTGCTTCTGGCCAAGTGTTTCCCTAGGAGCAAAATGGTGACAACACAGGTTTGGAATAACCAGGTATAACAAGTTTTGATTTCTGTCTTTGTTATCGTACGGGGAGGGAAGAGGACGAGTCAGTTCATCTGTTATTTGTCTCGTTTTATGATTATAATACGACCTTAGAATGAGGTGTGGGATTTAATTTGGCACTCTTTTGTTCTTGTAATCTCTCGGAAACTTCCAGAACAGATGACCAATCCTTTGAGTCATGTGACTTATAGTAACCATCTTTTGGTTCAGCACAAATCCATTTTAAAATTGCAAAAAAAATGTTTTGATTGACAACACAGGAGTCCAAAATGAGTTAATCACAGCAGAATTCAGATTCTGGCCTGCTCTTGCAGCCACTGTATTTATTTGGCTGGTCCAATTAAGTAACTCTCAAAATGCTGATGCTGGGGGATTCAGAAACAGTAATGCTATTTTTGAATGTCATGATGAGCTGGCTCATTCTCTCTTGTTGGAGATGGTAATTACCTTGCATTTGCCTAGGAAGAATTGTTACTTGCTACTTCTTGACCTAAATGTTGTCCAGGCCTTGCTGCATGTTGGCAGGGATCGAGGAGTATCAATATCTGAAGAGGTGCAGTGGTACTTTGGGGTCCGGTTTAGCTCTGTTGTCTGGACAGCTGGTTCGTGATGCAGTGAGGCCAACAGTGCGGGTTCAATTTGCGTACTCGCTGAGGTTATTAAAGCCTGCCTTCTCAACTTTGCCCCTCCCTCGCCTTCTCCCCGGCGAAGAATTCTGCTGGAGTAGTGGTCAGCAATGCTACTGGGATGGCAGTTGGCTGGGGGACATATGACTTTCTTCAGTTGGAAAAGATAAGTACGAATTAAGGGGTTCAACGGAGGGCTTCGAGGCAATGTGGGGGATGTTTGTGGCCTTGTGTGTTGATCATCAGGTTAAATCACCACCAGTCAGTTCTGCCCCTCAAAAGGGCAAAGCAGCCTATAGAGACTGGGATTGTGGCGACTGAACTTACTTTACTTGCAACCATCAGCAAATTACTTCACTTCTGACCTTATGTTGGAGGGAAAGCCATTGAAGCATTGAGTGGGCCCAGAATGCTACATTGAGGTATTCCTGCGGTGATGTCTTGAGGCTGAGATAATTGGCCTCTAGCAACTACAACTATCATTCTTTCGTACACAGTGTAAAACTACAGCCAGTGGAGAATTTTCTCCGATTCCCATTGACATAAATTATAGAGAACATAGAACAGTACAGCACAGAACAGGCCCTTCGGCCCTCGATGTTGTGCCGAGCAATGATCACCCTACTCAAACCCACGTATCCACCCTATACCCGTAACCCAACAACTCCCCCCCCCCCCCTTAACCTTACTATTAGGACACTACGGGCAATTTAGCATGGCCAATCCACCTAACCCGCACATCTTTGGACTGTGGGAGGAAACCGGAGCACCCGAAGGAAACCCACGCACACACGGGGAGGACGTGCAGACTCTACACAGACAGTGACCCAGCCGGGAATCGAACCTAGGACCCTGGAGCTGTGAAGCATTTATGCTAACCACCATGCTACCATGCTGCCCCTGTTGGGGCTTCTTGATGCTATGTTCTGTCAAATGCTGCCTTGATATAAAGGGCAGTCTCTCTTATGTCACCTCTGGATCTTAGCTCTTCGTGCTTGAGCTAAGGCTGTAATGAGCTCAGGAGCTAATTGGCTTTGGCGAAACCCAACTTATGTATTGGTGAGCAGGTGCTTGTTGTGCAAGTGCCATTTGATTGTACTGTCAATTACATCTTCCATTTTTTTGTTGCTGATCGAGTGAAGGCTAATAGGATTTGAATTTGTCCAGCTTCTTGTGGATAGGGGATAACCTGGATAAATTACTACATTCAGGTTTGTGCCAGTATTGTACAGGAACACCTTTGTTAGGGGCCGGCTAGTTCTGGAGCAGAAGTCTTCAATATGGCAGCCAGGACGTTGTCAGGTCCAGAGCCTTGCTGTATCCAATGCCTTCAACCATTTTTTGATATTATGTGGAGTCGATATTAGTTGAAAACTAGGGAACACTCGGAGAGCCCTGTAGTGCAGTCCACGGTGAAGATCTGGAACCAGCTGAGGAAGCACTTTAGGATATTGGGGATGTTGATGTTAATGCCGTTGTGCAAAAACCACGGCTTTGATCCGGGGGGGATAAATGGCATGTGCAGTAAGTGGATAAGGTGAGGGATTTGGAAGAAGGCTTTGTCAGTATAGAGGAACTGAAGGAGACTGTAGAGCTCCCGAGAGGAAGTGAGTTTAGGTACCTCTAGGTAATTGACTTCCTACGGAAGGTTTGGAAAAAGTTCTCCAGGTTGCCAAGGCACACCCTGTTGGAGCAACTGCTGCTTCCAGATGTGGAAGGGGAGGGGAGGATTGGAGACATAGACAGGTGGCTGGGAGAGCAGGGAAGTGAGCAGGTGATGAAGATTGAGGAGGGTATGATGGGAGGGGAGATAAACTGTATGGAGGGAGGCACTACTGAGGGTTAATGCAACCTCCTCATGCGCAAGGATAGGCATGATACAGTTGAAGGTGGTACACAGGGTACACATGACTCGGGCAAGAATGAGCGGGCTCTCCCAGGGAGTGAGGACGAGGACCAGCGAATCATGTTCATATGTTCTGGGGTTGCGAAAAGTTGGGGAGATTTTATACGGGAGTGTTCGCGGCGCGAAGGAGGATAGTGGAGGTTGAGCCGGACCCATTGGTGTCGATATTTGGGATATCGGAGAGGCCAAGAGAGGAGGAGGGACGATGTTGTGGCCTTCGCCTCTGATTGCCCTGTGAAGAATTCTGCTGGAGTAGCGGTCCGCAACGCCACAGGGATGGCGGTAGGCTGGGGGACGTATGACTTTCTTCATGGAAAAGATAAGTACGAATTAAGGGGTTCAACGGAGGGCAACAGAGGGCTTCGAGACAATGTGGGGGATGTTTGTGGCCTTATTTGAGGAGCTGTTCGTCACGGGATGGGGGGGTGAAAAGGGGGTAAATTTGTACAAACTGAGTAGTTGCGTGTTGGGGAGTTTATTCATTGTTTATGTTTTGTAACCTTTTATATACGTTTGGAATAAAATACATTTAAAAAAATTTAGTTGAAAACTGATGTCTGTGTTGGTAGGAACCTAAAAAGGAGGCCAAGATGGACCATCCAAGGCAGCACGGTGGTTCAGTGGGTTAGCACTGCTGCCTCACAGCGCCGAGATCCCAGCTCTGGGTCACTGTCTGTGTGGAGTTTGCTCTCCCCATGTCCTCTATTTTCTGACCAACAGACCACAATCAGTAAGAATGAACAATAACACCTCCTCCACAATAGTCCTCAATACCGGGGCCCCGCAAGACTGCGTGCTTAGCCCCCTACTCTACTTCCTGTACACACACGGCTGCGTGGCAAAATTTGGTTCCAACTCCATCTACAAGTTTGCTGACGATACGATCATAGTGGGCCGGATCTCGAATAACGACTAGTGAGAATACAGGAGGGAGATAGAGAACCTAGTGGAATGGTGCAGCGACAACAATCTCTCCCTCAGTGCCAGCAAAACTAAAGAGCAGGTCATTGACTTATGGAAGCAAAGTATTGTACACAGCCCTGTCAGCATCAACGGGGCCGGGGTGGAGATGGTTAGCAGTTTCAAATTCCTAGGGGTACACATCCCCAAAAATCTGTCCTGGTCCACCCACGTTGGCACTACCACCAAGAAAGCGCAACAGCATCTACACTTCCTCAGGAAACTAAGGAAATTCGGCATGTCCACATTAATCCTGACCAACTTTTACAGATGCACCATAGAAAGCATCCCATCTGGCTGCATCACAGCCTGGTATGGGGCAACTGCTCGGCCCAAGACTGCAAGAAACTTCAGAGAATCGTGAACACCACCCAGTCCATCACACGAACCTGCCTCCCATCCATTGACTCCATCTACACCTCCCGCTGCCTGGGGAAAGCGGGCAGCATAATCAAAGACCCCTCCCACCCGGTTTACTCACTCTTCCAACTTCTTCCATCGGGCAGGAGATACAAAAGTCTGAGAACCACGCACGAACAGACTCAGAAACAGCTTCTTCCCTGCTGTTGCCAGACTCCTAAATGGCCCTCTTATGGACTGACATTATTACTACACCCCTGTATGCTTCATCCAATGCTTATGTAGTTACCATTGTTTACCTTGTGTTACCCTATTATGTATTTTCTTTTATTCCCTTTTCTTCCCATGTACTTAATGATGTGTTGAGCTGCTTGCAAGATGCACTGTTGGCTATCAACAGAATTGCACTCAACCACGATCACATCTCATGGCCCAGCATATCCCTCACTCAGGGTGGCATGTGGTGCAGTGGATAGCACTGGGACTGCGGCGCTGAGGACCTGGATTCGAATCCTGGCCCTGGGTCACTGTCCGTGAGGAGTTTGCATATTCTCCCCATGTCTGCGTGGGTTTCACCCCCACAACCCAAAGATGTGCAGGTCAGGTAGATCGGCCATGTTAATTCGCCCCTTAATTGGAAAAAAAAATTGGGTACTATAAATTTATTTTTTTTAAAGTATATCCCTCACTCTACTATCAATTCAAGGATAAAACTTGTTTAAAGAAGATTTTAAGCTGGCGCAGTGGTTAGCACTGCTACTTCTCGGTGCCATGGACCAGGTTCAATCCTGGCCCAGGTTACTCTCCCTTGTGGAGACGGTGGTCGTTCCTATAGATGGAGATGAATCGTCACAGATTCATCTCCATGGGTGAGGTGAAGTCGGTTTTTCATGTACATTTATCTGGCAGGAAAGGTTGGAGTTAAAGGATAGGTTGTTCAATGTGAGAACAAAATTCACCAAGTGGATGTTAATGGTAGTGAATGTTGACTCATTAGATCTCCTTTCGGTGAAGAAACCGGGAGCTCTGATTGTCCTGCGGAGGATAGAGGTGTAGATTTGGATATCAGTGGTGAAAAGTCAATGGTTATGATGTGAATTCTAATATTTCTACCATTTTTCTCAACTTTTGTTCAGGGGAGTTGTGTAATTTAAGTTTCACAGGGTGGCACGGTGGCCCAGTACTGGCTCACAGCGTTGAGGACACGGGTTCGATCCCAGCTCTGGGTCACTGTCCATGCAGAGTTTTCACATTCTCCTTGTGTTTGTGTGGATCTCACCCCCACAATACAAAAAGGTGCAGGGTAGGCAAATTGGCCACATTAAATTTCTTATATGGAAAGAAAAGAATTGGGTACTTTAAATTTTTAAAAAATTAGAAAAAATAATTAAATTTAAATCTAAATTACTCATTGGCTTTCAGGGTTTGGACAATTTAATAACTTACTCCGAAAACATTGCTTTCTTTAACATTCTGTAACATTCCTTCTGCACTTTAAACATTACATATTCTTAGTTTTCCCTGGATAAACGTGGGGAAATTTGATAATCCAGTGGTAAATTTGTGAACTAATTTTTAATTGTCTAATTAAAAAAAAAAAATATAAAGTACCCATTTTTTCCCAAGAGGTAATTTAGCGTGGCCAATTCACCTACACTGCACATCTTTGGGTTGTGGGGTGAGACCCACGCAAACACTGGGAGAATCTGCAAACTGCATGGACAGTGACCCTGGATGGTACCCTCAGTGTGAAGCCATACATGGCACTTTCACTGCACTGCCCATGTGGAGACAGTGGTCATCCCTATAGATACAGATAAATCTGCGATGCCTTGCTGAATTTGTAATTTTCAGTTGTAGGACAGAATAACAGAATTACTGGCATTTCTTTTTCAGTCCCAACTACCAGTGAGCGGATTCAAGAGAATCAGTTCAGTTTTACATTAACTGACAAACAGAGGGAACAAATAATCTCTGGGTAAGTGGAAAAAAATGTTTGTTTTCCCACTTTTTCCGCTGTTTTTATTACCATGTACTCGCAGATGTTTTTAAAAGTGAATATCCTGACAAAATTCTGGTAGTAATTGTTCTTTTTAGCACTACTGCCTCGCAGCGCCAAGGAACCCGGTTCAATCCCGATCCTGGGTCACTATCCGTGTGGTGTTTGCACATTCTCACCGTGTCTGCATGGGCCTCACTTCCACAACCCAAAAGATGTGCAATGTATGCACGCTAAATTGCCCCTTAATTGGGAAAATATTGATTTGGGTACTATAAATTTATTTTTAAAATTTAAAAAAAGGAATTGTTCTGATTTGAAAAGTTGGCTGTTTGATTCCACAGGGGTCTACAAATGCTATTTTCAATTATCCTCGGCCTAATAACTGAAGTATAAATCTGACCACTTGGAAGCAACAGCATTTCCTCTGGCAATATTACAGTCTGTGGTGCAGGATGATTTCATTCACTGAATAAAGGAGGAAACTTGCACACAATTCAGCAGATGTAATAACAGGAGTAGGTAATTTTCCTGAAATCTGTCTGACACTCAGTGAAATCATGACTGAACCTGTGACCTACCCATCTTTGCTCCAGGTCCCTCAATACCTTTGATTAACAGAAATCTATCAATCTCAGATTTAATTGACTCAGCACCAATTGCCAATGGAGGAAAAGTTCCAGACTTCTACCATCCTTTGCATGTACAATTTGTAATAACCTGCACGTGACATATAGTGTGGATGATGTTTTCCCCGTGCTCCTTCAGGAGTATGAGCTCCCCTGCGAGGGGCGGGGTTTCTTACCTGTTACTGTATAAAAGGAAGCCATGATGTGGAGATGCCGGCGTTGGACTGGGGTGAGCACAGTAAGAAGTCTTACAACACCAGGTTAAAGTCCAACAGGTTTGTTTCAAACACGAGCTTTCGGAGCACGGCTCCTTCTTCAGGTGAAGGAGGAGCCGTGCTCCGAAAGCTCGTGTTTGAAACAAACCTGTTGGACTTTAACCTGGTGTTGTAAGACTTCTTACTGTATAAAAGGAGACAGGCATTCGGTTATACAGGTATTTGTGTATATGATTGTTGTAAAATAAATGTTTACCTTTTGCTTACTTGGACTCCCCATGCCTTATTAAAAAGGTATTTTCCAACTTCACTTCTAGGCTATGACCCTTCGTCCTAGATTCCCTAAACAGCATAAATGGTTCCTCTGCATCTATCTTATCACTTCCCCCTTATATCTTGGTAACTTCAAACAAATCACCACGTAATCTCTTCTTATAATGTGACCCTTAGATTTTCGGCATCATTCTAGTAAATCTATGCTGCACTCCCTCCAAGGTCAGTATAACCTTGCTAAGGTATAATGCCAAGAATTGACTGCAGTACTTCAAGTGTATGGTCTCGCCAGAGCCTTTCCACTGTCGCACA
The DNA here is from genome assembly GCF_902713615.1 of Scyliorhinus canicula. NCBI lineage: Eukaryota > Metazoa > Chordata > Chondrichthyes > Carcharhiniformes > Scyliorhinidae > Scyliorhinus > Scyliorhinus canicula. Next base: position 81,430,399 of record NC_052163.1, read on the forward strand.
ACATCCATTTCTTTGTATTTTTTTTTAAAAATATTTTTTTTATTCTCCTCCTTTTTCACATTTTCTCCCAAATTTACACCCACCAACAATAAACAATAATCAGTAACAAATATGTCAATCCCCATATCAATAACAAAGATCCCATTCTCCCACCAAACCCCAAACATTAGCCCGCATGTTCACACAAACAAATGACAAAAAGGAATTGGGGATCACCCATAGTCGTCATTAACACATAAAGCTCCCCTTCCACCCACCCGCCCCAACTAATGTTCGATGTTATCCAGTTCTTGAAAGTGCATAATGAATAATGCCCATGAATTGTAGAACCCCTCCATCCTTCCCCTCAGTTCAAACTTAACGTTCTCAAGAGTTAAGAAATCCAACAGGTCCTCCTGCTGCGCCAGGGCACAGGGTGGAGAGGTTGCTCTCCAACCTATCAGGACCCGCCTTCAGGTAATCAACGAGACGAAGGCTACAACATCTGCCTCCGCACCCATTTCCAACCCTGGCTGGTCCGACACCCCGAATATGGGCTCCCGGGGGCCCGGGTCCAGTTTCACAGGCATCACTTTAGAAATTACCCTAAAAACCTCCTTCCAGTAATCCTCTAGCTTTGGACAGGACCAAAACATATGAACGTGATTAGCCCCCCACCCCCACCCGCAACGTTCACACACATCTTCTACCCTTCAAAGAATCGGCTCATCCTCGCCCTCGTGAGGTGTGCTCTGTGTACCACCTTAAGCTGTATTAGCTCCAACCTCGCGCATGAGGTGAAGGCATTTACTCTCCGGAGCACCTCACACCAGAACCCCTCCTCCATATGCTCTACCAACTCTTCCTCCCACTTTGTTTTGATCCCTTCGAGTGGTGCCTTCTCCTCTTCCAAAATCCGTAGCTCCGTACACCGCTGACACTACCCCCTTCTTCAGTCCCCCTGTCGTCAGCACCTCCTCCCGCAATGTGGAGGCCGGCTCCACCGGGAAGCTCTGTATCTCCTTCGTGGCAAAATCTCAAACTTGCATGCATCTGAACATTTCCCCCTGCTCCAGCCCATACTTCGCTTCCAGCTCCTTCAATCCTGCAAACTGACCCCGAAGAAACAAATCTTTTAGTGTCTTAATCCCCTTAACCTCCCATTTCCGAAAATTTCCATCCCACCTCCCTGGCTCAAATCTGTGGTTTCCCCCGAATCGGCATTTCCCTTGACCCTGCCCCCAACCCGAAGTGTTGGCGAAACTGCCTCCAAATTCTCAATGAAGCTATTATTACCAGGCTCCCTGAGTATTTCCCTGGGGCTATTGGGAGTGGCGCTGTTTCTAGTGCTTTCAATCCCGACCCCCTGCCAAAACTCTCCTCCATTCTAACCCACTGGGAATCAACCCCTCTGACCCAGCCCCGTACCTTCTCCACATTCGCTGCCCAGTAATAATACATCAGGTTCGGAAGACCCAAACCCCCTGACTGCCTTCCTCTCTGTAGTAGCACCTTTCTAACTCTGGCCACCTTCCCTCCCCTTATGAACAAAATAATCCTACCCCAATCTCACTGAAAAAAGCCTTTGGCAGGAAAATCGGCAGGCATTGAAAAATAAACAGAAATTGCGGCAACACATTCATTTTAACCGCTTGTACCCGACCCGCAAGTGACAATACCTGCGGAGCCCCCCCCCCCCCCCCCCCCCCCCCCCCGCAACGCCCGGGGCAACCGGCACCCCCAGGAACCTAAACTGAGCCCCTGGCCGAGACACCACAAAATACTCGCTCTTGTCTAGATTTAGTTTGTACCCCGAGAAAGACCCAAACACTCTAAGCAGCTCCACAATTCCCCCTATCGACACACTCGGTTCCAACACGTATAACAGGAAGTCATCGGCATATAAGGACACCCTATGCTCTATTCACCCCCGCCCGGAACTATTCCTTTCCATCCCCCCCTAGCACCGAACGTCTTAATGCAATGGCCAACAGCTCAGTCGCGAGTGCAAACAGCAGGGGGGACATAGGACATCCCTGCCTTGTCCCACGGTGGAGAGAAAAGTATCTCAAGCTGATGTTGTTTGTGCGGACACTCTGCCTCGGCTCCTTATATAGTAGCTTTACCCAGTTCACAAATTTTGGTCCAATCCCAAACTGCTGCAGAACTGCCATTAAGTAGCCCCATTCTACCTGGTCAAACGCCTCAGCGTCCAATGCCACAACCACCTCAACGACGTTCAATACCCTTCTAACGTTTGAAAAGAGCTGCCTCCCTCTCACGAACCCTGTCTGATCTTCACTATCACCTTCGGGAGGCACTCCTCCAGCCTAGCCGCCAGTACCTTCGCCAATACTTTTGCGTCCACATTCAGAAGTGATACGGGCCTATACGACCCACACTCCATCGGATCCTTGTCTTTTTTTAGCAACAGGGAAGTTTGTGGCAACATCCCCTTCCCTATCGCCTCTTCAAACATCCCCACCATCAGGGGTGCCAGCTTATCCTTGAATTTTGTATAATATTCCACTGGAAACCCATCCGGCTCTACCACCTTCCCCGACTGCATCCTCCCAATCGCATCTTTTATCTCCTGCTCCACTATCGCTCCTTCTAATGAAGCCTTGTCCCCCCCCTCTCCTAACCTCAGGTACTCCAACCCATCTAGAAATTCCTGCATCTCCTGGTCTCCCCCAGGTGGCTCTGACCTGTACAACCTCTCATAAAATTCCTCAAAAACCTTGTTAATCAGATCCGGAGCCACCACAAACTTCCCTGACCTATCCTTCACCTGAACAATTTCCCTTACCGCTGCCTCCCTCCAGAGCTGACCTACTAATCTCCATGTTTGTAAACTGCACCCCTTGCTCGTCTCAGTTGGCATACCGCCTTCCTGGTAGATAGTCGGTCAAAGCCCGCCTGTAGTTCCTTCCTCTTTTCCAGCTTCGCTGGGTCCCCATCTTCTGCATAACTCCTATCTACCAACATCTCATCTATTACCCTCTGCCGCCCCAACCTCTCCTCTTTGTCCACCCTGGCCTTAAACAAAATCACCGAACCACCGCCTTTAGAGCCTCCCAGACAACTGCCTTCGACATCTCACCCGTACAGTTGAAACCTACATATTCCTCAATTACCTTTTCAATTTTGTCACAGAACACTTGGTCCCCTAAAAGTCCCACATCTAATTTCCACCCTGGCCTCTGCGCTGCCCCCTTCTCCAGTACCATATCCACCCAATGCGGAGCATGATCTGACACTGTAGTTGTCGAGTATTCCGACCCCTTAACCCGAGCCAGCAAAGCCTTCCCCACCACAAAAAAGTCGATCCGCGAGTACACCTTATGGACTGCTGAGAAAAACGAGTACACCCATTCCCTCGGGTGCAGAAACCTCCTAGGGTCCACCCCTCCCATTTCCACCATTAGCCCAGCCAACGACTTCTCACCTGGTCCTTCACCCTCAAGTGAGTCTCCTGCAGCATTGCTACATTGGCTTTCAAACTTTTAAGATGGGCAAGCACCCTTGACCTCTTGACCGGACCTCCTAACCCCCTCACGTTCCACGTGACTATCCTAACTGAGGGTCTCTCAGCCCCCCAGCCTTCGTATCCACCATCATCATACCACCGGGTTCTGCCCCATGAGCCTGACCCGCCTCTATCCATTATTAGCATCAAAATCCCCTCCCCTCCCCCTCCTCTCCCACCCAAAAAACCCCCTACATTTCCTCTTGGAAAAAACATCTCCCAGCATCAATACCCCCCCCCCCCCCCCCCCCCCCCCAAAACCTCGCTCGCCTCGTAGGCCCATTGAAACCTGCTAACTAGGTTCCAATGTCAGCAGCCCTCCTCTCACCTCACCTCAGTTCACAGCCGACTTTAGTTAGGTAGTGCGGGTGGCTTCCCCCGCCAAGGTATACCGTCCCCTCCCACCCAGTCCCAGAGAAAGAAAAAACAACAATCCTACCCATACAATTCACTAAAATAAGATATAACCGTCGCAACACTGGGTTTTGCACTGAGTGCTGAGCTTGTGGCATTTGAGTGCTACAGTGAGAGTTTGGTGACTGAGGGAGTGCTGAGCTTGTGGCATTTGAGTGCTACATTGAAAATTTGGTGACTGAGGGAGTTAGGTGAGGAGGGAGTAAGGTGCTCCTTGCATTTCATTTCCTATATTTATAAAAGAGCGTGAAGGGAGCCAGGAGTTTAGAGTACAGCTGACTGGAAGCAGAGTTGGAGGGCGGAGGTCCAGTTGGTCCACGGGGCAGCTAATTCTGTAAAGTAAGAGGGGATGGAGGCTAGGGCAGTTGCATGCTCCTCCTGTAGGATGTGGGTGGTGAGGGAAACCACTGGTGTCCCCGCTGACTATACCTGTGGGAAGTGCACCCAACTCCAGCTCCTCAGAGACCGTGTTAAGGTACTGGAGCTGGATGAACTTCGGATCATCCGGGAGGCAGAGGGGGTTATCGAGAAGAGTTACAGGGAGGTAGCCACACCAAAGGTACTGGACAAGAGTAGCTGGGTTACAGTCAGGGGAAATAAAACTAACAGGCAGGCAGGCAGTGCAGGGATCCCTCGTGGCCGTTCCCCTTCAAAACAAGTATACCGTTTTGGATGCTGTTGGGGGGGATGACCTACCGGGGGAAGGCCCCAGCGGCCAGGTCTCTGGCACTGAGTCTGGCTCTGGGGCTCAGAAGGGAAGGGGGGAGCATAGAAAAGCAATAGTAATAGGAGATTCAATGGTTAGGGGAATAGATAGGAGATTCTGTGGTCGCGAGCGAGACTCCCGAAAGGTATGTTGCCTCCCGGGTGCCAGGGCCAGGGATGTCTCGGATCGTGTCTTCAGGATCCTGAAGGGGGAGGGTGAGCAGCCAGAAGTCGTGGTGCACATTGGTACCAACGACGTAGGTAGGAAAAAGGGTGTGGAGGTAATAAACAAGTTTAGGGAGTTAGGCTGGAAGTTAAAGGCCAGGACAGACAGAGTTGTCATCTCTGGTTTGTTGCCGGTGCCACGTGATAGTGAGGCTAGGAATAGGGAGAGATTGCAGTTGAACACGTGGCCGCAGGAATGGTGTAGGAGGGAGGGCTTCAGGTATTTGGATAATTGGAGCGCATTCTGGGGAAGGTGGGACCTGTACAAGCAGGACGGGTTGCATCTGAACCAGAGGGGCACCAATATCCTGGGGGGGAGGTTTTCTAGTACTCTTCGGGAGGGTTTAAACTAATTTGGCAGGGGAATGGGAACCGGATCTGTAGTCCAGCAACTAAGGAAGCCGATATTCAGGACGCCAAAGCACGTAGTGATGCAGTGGGGAAGGTAACACTGACAAAGGAGAGTACTTGCAGGCAAGGAGATGGGTTGAAGTGTGTATACTTTAATGCAAGAAGCATCAGGAATAAGGTGGGTGAACTTAAGGCATGGAGTACGATGTGGTGGCCATCACGGAAACTTGGATAGAAGAGGGGCAGAAATAGTTGTTGGAGGTCCCTGGTTATAGATGTTTCTACAAGATTAGGGAGGATGGTAAAAGAGGTGGGGGGGTGGCATTGTTAATTAGAGATAGTATAACAGCTGCAGAAAGGCAGTTCAAGGGGGATCTGCCTACTGAGGTAATATGGGTTGAAGTCAGAAATAGGAAAGGAGCAGTCACCTTGTTGGGAGTTTTCTATAGGCCCCCCAATAGCAGCAGAGATGTGGAGGAACAGATTGGGAAACAGATTTTGGAAAGGTGCAGAAGTCACAGGGTAGTAGTCATGGGTGACTTCAACTTCCCAAACATTGAGTGGAAACTCTTTAGATCAAATAGTTTGGATGGGGTAGTGTTTGTGCAGTGTGTCCAGGAAGCTTTTCTAACACAGTATGTAGATTGTCTGACCAGAGGGGAGGCCATATTGGATTTAGTACTTGGTAATGAACCAGGGCAGGTGATAGATTTGTTAGTGGGGGAGCATTTTGGAGGTAGTGACCACAATTCTGTGACTTTCACTTTAGTTATGGAGAGGGATAGGTGCGTGCAACAGGGCAAGGTTTATAATTGGGGGAAGGGTAAATACAATGCTGTCAGACAAGAATTGAAGTGCAGAAGTTGGGAACATAGGCTGTCAGGGAAGGACACAAGTGAAATGTGGAACTTGTTCAAGGAACAGGTACTGTGTGTCTTTGATATGTATGTCCCTGTCAGGCAGGGAAGAGATGGTCGAGTGAGGGAACCATGGTTGACGAGAGAGGTTGAATGTCTTGTTAAGAGGAAGAAGGAGACTTATGTAAGGCTGAAGAAACAAGGTTCAGACAGGGTGTTGGAGGGATACAAGATAGCCAGGAGGGAACTGAAGAAAGGGATTAGGAGAGCTAAGAGAGGGCATGAAAAATCTTTGGCAGGTAGGATCAAGGAAAACCCCAAGGCCTTTTACACATATGTGAGAAATATGAGAATGACTAGAGCGAGGGTAGGTCCGATCAAGGACAGTAGCGGGAGATTGTGTATTGAGTCTGAAGAGATAGGAGAGGTCTTGAACAAGTATTTTTCTTCAGTATTTACAAACGAGAGGGGCCATATTGTTGGAGAGGACAGTGTGAAACAGACTGATAAGCTCGAGGAGATACTTGTCAGGAAGGAAGATGTGTTGCGCGTTTTGAAAAACTTGAGGATAGACAAGTCCCCCGGGCCTGACGGGATATATCCAAGGATTCTATGGGAAGCAAGAAATGAAATTGCAGAGCAGTTGGCAATGATCTTTTCGTCCTCGCTGTCAACAGTGGTGGTACCAGAGGATTGGAGAGTGGCGAATGTCGTGCCCTTGTTCAAAAAAGGGAATAGGGATAACCCTGAGAATTACAGGCCAGTTAGTCTTACTTCGGTGGTAGGCAAAGTAATGGAAAGGGTACTGAGGGATAGGATTTCTGAGCATCTGGAAAGGCACTGCTTGATTAGGGATAGTCAGCACGGATTTGTGAGGGGTAGGTCTTGCCTTACAAGTCTTATTGACTTCTTTGAGGAGGTGACCAAGCATGTGGATGAAGGTAAAGCAGTGGATGTAGTGTACATGGATTTTAGTAAGGCATTTGATAAGGTTCCCCATTGTAGGCTTGTGCAGAAAGTAAGGAGGCATGGGATAGTGGGAAATTTGGTCAGTTGGATAACAAACTGGCTAACCGATAGAAGACAGAGAGTGGTGGTGGATGGCAAATATTCAGCCTGGAGCCCAGTTATCAGTGGTGTACCGCAGGGATCAGTTCTGGGTCCTCTGCTGTTTGTGATTTTCATTAACAACTTGGATGAAGGAGTTGAAGGGTGGGTCAGTAAATTTGCAGATGACACGAAGATTGGTGGAGTTGTGGATAGTGAGGAGGGCTGTTGTCGGCTTCAAAGAGACATAGAATGCAGAGGTGGGCTGAGAAGTGGCAGATGGAGTTTAACCCTGACAAGTGTGAGGTTGTCCATTTTGGAAGGATAGATATGAATACGGAATACAGGGTTAACGGTAGGGTTCTTGGCAATGTGGAGTAGCAGAGAGATCTTGGGGTCTATGTTCATAGATCTTTGAAAGTTGCCACTCAAGTGGATAGAGCTGTGAAGAAGGCCTATGGTGTGCTAGTGTTCATTAGCAGAGGGATTGAATTTAAGAGCCGTGAGGTGATGATGCAGCTGTACAAAACCTTGGTCAGGCCACATTTGGAGTACTGTGTGCAGTTCTGGTCGCCTCATTTTAGGAAGGATGTGGAAGCTTTGGAAAAGGTGCAAAGGAGATTTACCAGGATGTTGCCTGGAATGGAGAGTAGGTCATACGAGGAAAGGTTGAGGGTGCTAGGCCTTTTCTCATTAGAACGGAGAAGGACGAGGGGCAACTTGATAGAGGTTTATAAGATGATTAGGGGAATAGATAGAGTAGACAGTCAGAGACTTTTTCCCCGGGTGGAACACACCATTACAAGGGGACATAAATTTAAGATAAATGGTGGAAGATATAGAGGGGATGTCAGAGGTAGGTTCTTTACCCAGAGAGTAGTGGGGGCATGGAATGCACTGCCTGTGGAAGTAGTTGAGTCGGAAACATTAGGGACCTTCAAGCGGCTATTGGATAGGTACATGGATTCGGGTAGAATAATGGAGTGTAGGTTCACTTCTTAAGGGCAGCACGGTAGCATTGTGGATAGCACAATTGCTTCACAGCTCCAGGGTCCCAAGTTCGATTTCGACTTGGGTCACTGTCTGCGTGGAGTCTGCACATCCTCCCCGTGACTGCGTGGGTTTCCTCCGGGTACTCCGGTTTCCTCCCACAGCCCAAAGATGTGAAGGTTGGGTGGATTGGCCATGAAAAATTGTCCAAAATTCTATAATTAACCTAGGACAAAAGTTCGGCGCAACATCGTGGGCCGAAGGGCCTGTTCTGTGCTGTATTTCTCTATCTCTATCTCTAACACAGAATACCAATCAACCCAACCAATAACTTGAACTCTAACAATGTGAAGAGAAGTAAATTACAATACACGTCTGTAAAAAGAAAGTTATAGCATTTATACATTTTCCAGCTCCCCAATCACAGTCCACAGTCTCTCTTCCAGCTCTGCTCCTCACACTTGTCCCAAGTCTTCTGCCCTCACGAACGCCTCAGCTGCCTCCACTGTCTCAAAATAATACGCACTATACGCCACCCTCAGCTTCGCCGGGTATACCATACCAAATCGCACCCCGTTTTTGTACAGTGTTGCCTGAACGCCGCTCGTCTTTTTGCCAACTCCACCATCAAGTCCTGGCAATTTCATAGATTTCATAGAATTTACAGTGCAGAAGGAGGCCATTCGGCCCATCGAGTCTGCACCGGCTCTTGGAAAAAGCACCCTAGCTCCACCCTATCCCCATAACCCAGTAACCCCACCTAACACTAAGGGCAATTTGGACCCTAAAGGCAATTTAGCATGGCCAATCCACCTAACCTGCACATCTTTGGACAATTCCTTGTATTCTAGTTCTCTAGTTACATAGGCCAGTATTGCATTAACTTTGTACCTGTCCATGACATGGACCCCTCGGCCTCTTTCCATTACTGCTAGTTTTCCAGCATTTCAAAAGTACCATGATTTATCCTATTTATGCCCAAAATGGATGACCATTACTTGTCTATATTGAAATCCATTTGCTGCAGTTTTGCCCATTCACCTAACATAAGATTACAAAGAGTTATTGATAGGCAGTTTTGTGGATGAAATCTATCTTTGTGTCATCAACAAACTTGGATATGTAACTCTCTGTCCTATCATCCAAGTCATTAATAAGTACATTGATGAGGTCCCCAAAGATAACTGTAGAAAGCCACTGGCCACATCCTGCCAATTCGAATTCCAACTTTTCCTGCTGCTCGGCCAATCCTTTAATCATGTCAATTATTTTCCTTAATTCCACAAGTTTCAACTTAATGATGGACTTTATCAAATATTTTCCGGAAGTCCATAAAAATAGCAACCCTTATCCACTACTTAAGTCATCTGTTCAAAATATTCAATGAGATTCATCAGGCTTGATGAATCCTTTACAAGCTGATGCTGGCTGTCTCCGGTCAGCTGAAAATGTAAGTTCTCCAATCATTCTATCCTTAATTATAGTAATTTCCAGACATCTGGTGGCTACCTGGTCTATTATTCCACGGTTTCTCTCTTGCACCTTAAATAAGAACATGAGAAAGAGCAGCAGGAATAGTCTATATGGCCCCTGAAACCTGCTCTGCTATTCAAAAGGAATATGGCTGATGTTTTTTATCAATTCCACTTTTTTCCTGCCTGCTTCCCATATCCCTTGATTCCCTGAGAGATCAAAAATATATCCCAGCCTTGAATATGTTCAATGATGGAGCATCCAGAACCCTCTTGAGGTCAGCAATTCACAATGTTCTGAGTGAAGAAATTTCTCCTCGTCTCTGTCCTAAATGATTGTTATTGTGAGGTTGTTCTGAGTGAAGAAATTTCTCCTCGTCTCTGTCCTAAATGATTGTTATTGTGAGGTTGTTTCCCAATCAAGGAAACAATGTCTTTTTTAAATATAAATTTAGAGTACCCAATTCATTTTTCCAATTGAGGGGAAATTTAGCATGGCCAATCAACCTAGCCTGCACATCTTTGGGTTGTGGGGTGAAATCCATGCAACCGTGGGGAGAATGTGCAAACTCCACACGGACAGTGGCCCAGAGCCGGGATCGAACCTGGGACCTTGGCACTGAGGCAGCAGGGCTAACCCACTGCGCCACCGCGCTGCCCTGGGAAACAACTTCTTGGTGTCTACTCTGTCAAGCCCCTTCAAAGTCTTGTATGTTTCAATGAAATCTACTCTTAACTTTCTAAATCGCAGAAGGTGTCACGCAGTTTACTCAACCTCTCATCACAGGATAACTCCTTCATCCCTGGAACTAATCCAGTTTCCAGGAAACAATCTAGTCAAATAAGCAGAGTGGTATGCAATTTTCCAATACTAAAGGATTAGTTCCTCAATCAAGAGAACTTGGGAACAGCGGTTAGGGCACCTGCAATGTACTGAGTTAGTGCAAAGAGTTTTTATAGCATGGAAAGAGGCCCTTTGGCCTTTGTATGCTATGGCATTTCAAGTATTCATCTAAATAATTCTAAAATGTTGCGAAGGTTCCCTCCTCTACCACCGTTTCAGGCAGTGAGTTCCAGATACTTGCAGTTATTTGCCAACCTTGTTCATGGTCATAATCCGGTCCTTGTATGTCTGCTTCTAAATACTCTGAAATAGGAAAGCCATGAATCGATGCCAGAGACAAAGTAACACATCCGCTGATTACTAGTGATTGAGAGGAAGGTGGGTCACAATCAATGACCTTACACAAGACCATACCATGTGCCTTTTATTTCGATGGGATGGACTGTGCATTTTCATATATGCATAATTTTCTTTTTTTTTCTTGCACATTATATTGCTATAAAACATTAAATCTAGATTTATTTTCTTCAAGATGTTCAAAGAATGGTGTACAATCAATTCAAGTGCAGTTAAGGTAAGCAATATGATAATTTTCAGAAACACATTGCTTGGAGTTATAATGAAATGTTAAATATTTAAAATGCAATCTTAGCCACAGCAAGTTGAATTCCTGTTGTGTAGAAAATAGCATTTTTTTGTGCTCTACAGATATCTGAACACTTTTAATTTACTAAATGTTATATTTAAGTATAAAGTATCCAATAGATCATGTGAATTTTGCAGCAACATTGAATTTTTGGTGAATGTTAAATAACTTCCTCTTCTCATTTAAGAAAAACAATATTACATTTCAAACTTTTAAAAAAGGGCAGCTGTGTAATTGATCAGGTCTCAGTAATTTGGAAGTTTTATTTCTTTTTTAAATTAATTTAGAGTACTCGATTCATTTTTTCCAATTTAGTGCGGCCGATCCACCTAGCCTGCACATCTTTCGGTAGTGGGGGCGAAACTCACGTAAACACGGGGAGAATGTGCAAACTCCACACGGACAGTGACCCAGAGCCGGAATCGAACCTGGGACCTGGGTGCCGAGAGGCAACAGTTCTAACCCACTGCGCCACCTTGCTGCCTGTGATTTGGAAGTTACTGAAATACTTTTAGGAATAAATATGACTTAAGGGAACAGAGGGGTTGGATTACGAGGAGCAATTGGGCATGTTCTCATGGGAAAAGAGAAGGTTGAGAGGCGATGTGGTTGTTTTTTGGATTCTAAAGGAATTGGGTAATGTATAATATGAGAAGTTATTTTGCCTTGTCCAGAGTAGTAGAACCAAAGCAGTTTGAAAGGGGGCAAATTCAAAGCTAATCTTTGGAAGCATCTTTGGAACAGGATCCCAAGGAAGATGGTGGTAGCAGTTAGGAATGATTCATTCAAATGCAAATGAGATATTTCATTCATAAAATAACATTTTGTGATTTAGTATATGAGAAATTTGAGACAAAATGGGTAGAGCAGGTGGCTTTGGACTTCTTGTTCCCAAAATGCTTCATCACTGGGATTTCCTCATCTCTCGAGTCTGTTGTAGATGAATTGAGAGAAAATGATTGTTGTGATTAGTCAACAGCCCCATTAGTGTGTGACAGGATGGCAGATGATGAACTAAGAGTGGCCAGTCTCAACTAGCAATTCCTATTGGTCCGATGCCGCTATGGATAAGAGATAAAGAAAATGAGGGGGAAATGCTTTGTTACTCTGATAGCTTCACCAATATTTCAAGTATTAGTTACACAATCATCTGAAGGGACTGCCTCCAGTTGATTGTAGATTCTTCTTTTGATGATGGCCAGAGTCTCACTCCAATCTGCCGCAGTCTTCTATCTTGACTGTAGTAAAGAACACTGGCGTTTCCAACCTTTTATACCCTATTTCACTGATTGCTATATTGACAGGCCAATCTGTCTAATTAAGTTTCTCTTACAAGCACAATACCCAATTATATCCTGCATCCCTTGTTTAGGTCATAGGGCTTGAACCCACCCAGAAAGCCATCCATCTTTCTTTCACGGTCTTCAATAATTTCCCATTGCTTGCAGTCAACGTTCCAGAAAAATATGTTTGTACTTTGCTTGCTGGAACACTGAATGATCTTATCTAAGTTGTGCAGTGTCCAAGGTTAGTTCTTCTTAAATCCAAATACTCATGTCTATCTGTTGCCTGTGGTATCGGTTTCTTCCTGATTGCATTTTTTAAAAAATGTCACAGTTCAGCAAGCTTATTGTAGAAAGACTGAACATAAGTGGTTCTGTTTTTAGTCCAGTTCAGTT